>NC_091058.1:77891987-78574320 GCF_000393655.2 Nicotiana sylvestris | reverse complement strand
CCTAAGAAGTGGCTTTACAATAGAAGCCTAGAAAAATCCATACTAGCCAGATTTTTCACCCAGCCACATCTTTGTTCCTTCCTGCCTCTTCCGCGTCACTTTGCTCTTCTCCATCGCTTTCCTCTTCATCGTCTCCCCGTTTGAAAATGCCATCCTGGAGGATCGAGACAAGACTCCCGAGAGGATTGTGCTTGGATGATATTGTCTTTGAGGACGCATGACTGAGGAGATGATGCCCGAAAGTGTTGCTTCCGAGGATGCACCTTTAAGAATAGGCCACGCTCTTAGGCTTTTACAATATGTACACCTTCTTGCTTTTTTGTTTCTGTGTAAGGACCCCTCGTGGGCTTTTGTAATCATCTGTAAGGACCCCTCGCGGGCTGTTGTAATCAAATGTTTATGAATATAAAGACATTTCCTCAACTTTTATCTTTGATGCTTGATATATTCTTTTACGTTTGTGGAGTCTATGAATGAATGACTCTATCTATTGTTGCCAATATCAAACCCGGGTGCTAGTATTCTTTTTGGCCGTCGGTAGATAAAATTGGCTTCCTGTGGAATCTTTTGCCGTTCCTCGAGCCAACCTTGGATTGATCCAATAAACTCAGGTCGTTGGGGCCTTTACTTTGAGTCGAGTAAAAGTAATGCTTTGGGCCTTGAAACCATGATTTATCACTTAGGCTCTGCGGTAACCTTTGAGAGGAGATTTGCTCGGAGGCCCGTGGACAGGGACTGCCTTTGAACTTAGTGTAAATAGCCTTAAGGCATTGTAAATAGATCCTGAAAGAGGGTTTGTCCGATCTCAGACGGTACCCCAGGGCCAAACCCATATGGGTGGAGCCTAAGTGCTTATTTCCTTAGAACCTAACTCCTTTTTGACAAAATTCCCCGAGGTCGAGTACCACCTCGGGTCTTGTAATGATGTCATTGGCTTCTTTGAGCCTAACTTTTCCTTTGACGGAGGTCCTCGAGGTCAGGTACCACCTCGGGACTGGCGATGTTGTTTTTGGTCTTCCAAAGCCTAACTTCCTTTTGATGGAGGTCCTCGAGGTCGGGAACTACCTCGAGACTGATGGTAACGCCGTGGGCCTTTTAGAGCCTGACTTCTCACTGATGAAGGTCCTCAAGGTCGGGTACCACCTCGGGACTGGCAAAGGAGCTTTTGGCTTCCTGGAGCCTAACTTCTCCCTGATGAAGGTCCTCAAGGTAGGGTACCCCTTCCGGATTGGCGATGATGTTGTTTACTTCTTAGAACCTATCTTTCTTTTGATGGAGGTCCTCAAGGTTGGGTAGCACCTCGCGACTGGCGAGAATGACATCGATCAGCATTTCTAATCGGCTTTGAGGCAGGCAGATCGTCGTCGTTATTTTCATGTATAATATATATAGAGAGAGAGAGGGTTGTTTCTGCTCTTTTTTGGAGATCCCACCATTTTAAGAAGTTACCCTTATTTTTCTATGCTAGCCATTCGTTACTTCAGCACTAACGCACTTGCACATATTCCCGCTTTGGTTCTCCAATTTTGTCATAGCCATGGATGCTACATCGGGGTCTGTCCGACAGGGAAGGGAGAGTTCTACCTCCGAAATTCAAGACCAATGAGAGTACACCTTGAAGACTACTTCTTTGATATGAGATGAGCATCTTGAGTTAGTGAGAAAAGACTGCGGATGGAGGGAGAAAGCAGTGTTACAGGCATTTTCCCAAGGTGAGGGCGTCACAGATCATGCCAATGGGTTCTTGAATGTGTACACATATCCTTTCACACTGGGCTCCCTTGAGGTTGTGCTCGACTTCAGGTGAGAGTATCGAGTTACCTTGGCGTAGATCCATCCATCATTTTGGCGAACAGTATTGATGGTAAGATTTTTCACGGAGAAGGCAAGGCTTGAATTTATGCTCAGTCATCTTATTAGGCTGTACTGGCCCTTTCACCATCGAGGTCTACTAACCTTGTGATGCCGATCGACCACGCCCTTCATTGTTGATGATGAGGAAGATGGAAACCGGGGGTGTATGAGTCGCTTAGTCTGAGTGTGGACTACTGACATTATCCCCGTGGAGCTTATGCAATTCCCTAAGGAATGGAATTATACATGTAAGTGGTGCATTTCGTGCCTTCTCAGTTTTGCCTACGGTGAGATCTGGTTTCGTAACCGTGCCCTCCTTTCTTTTTTTGCAGCGATTTCATAGGCATCGGACGACGTTCCTGATTTGCCGGATTGGGTTCGAATTCAATAGCCAGTTGTTGTGCTTGCAATATTTCAAAAATAACATGAAGGCTAACCTCTCGTTCTTCCCTAGTTGGGGTTTTCTGAGCTTCTTGTTGATCCCTTTTGTGCACGCTCCTGTCAGTGTAGGAGCTTATGTTGATGTGCTGGGCGTCACATGAAACTACGTCCACGGGGACTGGCTCGGTGCATTCCCAGGGTTTTGTGGTGGCACACCAACACTGGAACAGCCACACCGTTTTTCCCGTTGTCCTCAAGATTGTTGTTTTCACCTCCATTTACCGAGTTAGACATTTCGACTTGAAATTAAAGATCTTGGACAAGAAAAAGCGTGAAAGATAACTTGCGTTATGTAGTAAAACCAGCAAGAAAATAATCACTATTATTTTGAGCCCCACGGTGGGCGCCAAACTATTTACCGTAAAAATGGTAATAACAATTAAATATGTTAAGAGATTCTAAAAATACGTGATCTATTTTTATGTTAGGTGTTAAGCAGTTGATGTTGTGTTTGTGAGACTTAGAAACGAGCTGAGAGTTAAGGATAGGGCGATAATCGAACCGTTAGGTCAGTTATCGGGGCCTCGAGCTTGCCGATTCGGGGCCTTGAGGTCGATTTTGTAGCTCGATTGAGAGCTATCGAAGGCAGTCGAAATGTGGCTAACAGTTATAATAACATTAACGGAGGCTCTTTATGGCCAATGATAAGCAATAAATGATGAACAAATATGAAGATGATAAATGAAAGCACTAATATCAAGAGAATATGTTAGAGAGCAAATAGGAAGTTCTTGTATATTTTGTGTGGAGCAACTGAAGTAACAGAGTTCTACAAAATGACAAGGATCCCCTTTATATAGGATGAGCATCCCAACATAGTACAAAAGGCATTAATTACAAAGATACGGAGATGTGACAACTAGATGGAACCCTAATTCGGGTCTTAGAGTAGCCTACTAGGGTCTGTCAATCCTAGCCGTGCGCCTCGGGAGCTTCCCATTTCTACCATTACTAAGGTTGTTGCCATCCTAAGTGCGAGTATTGACGACCCTCAAGGTATGGTACTCGGTGCGTGGTTTTGAGCCTTTGAGGTGATATTTCGAGATGTCTTAACAACGAGAAATTGGCCCCTCCAATTTTTCCGTATACAATTGCCTTGTTCAGCTGTATTTTTGTGTTATCGGTTTGGTTGGCTCGGGTTCAGAGAGGTTTTGATAAGGTTTGAGACACTTAGTCTCTTTTGAGCAAGCTTAAGTTGGAAAAGTCAACTAGGTGTTGACTTCTATGTTAAAGGGCACGAATGTGAGTTTTGATTGTTCAGATAGCTTCAGAAGGTGATTTGGGACTTAAGAGCGTGATCGGAATGTGTGTTGGAGGTACGGAGTAGATTTAGGCTTGAATTGGCAAAATTGGAATTTTGGCGTTTTTTGGTTGATAGGTGAGATTTTGATATAGGGTTTGGAATGGAATTATGGGAGTTACAGTAGTTCCATTGTGTCATTTGGGATGTGTGTGCAAAATTTCAGGTCATTCGGACGTGGTTTGATAGACTTTTTGATCGAACGCGGAATTTGGAAGTCTTTAGAATTCTTAGGCTTGAATCCGATGCAAATTTGGTGTTTGTATGTTGTATTGAGCGTTCTGAAGGTTGGAACAAGTTTGAATGATATTATGGGATATGTTGGCATGTTTGGTTGAGGTCCCGAAGGCCTCGGGTGAGTTTCGGGTGGTTAAATGGACCATTTCAAGTTGGATAAAATTGCAGAAAATCTGCTGTAGATGTTGCAAACAGTTGTTCTTCGCGTTTGCGAGTGGACCCTCATGTTCACAAAGGGTTAGTATGGGAGGCTGTGAAGTTGGCCTCCGCGTTCACGAAGGAGGTCCCGTAATTGCGAAGGGTTGAGCACATTGGTCATCGCGTTCACGAGGGTGATGCTGCGTCCATGATGATTTGAGTTGCTGAGGCATCGCGTTTGCGAGGGGTGGTCACGTTCGTGTAAGAGGATTTCCTATCAACTTAAGTTTGTGCTTCGCGAATGCGAGGCGTTGACCGCGTTCGCGATGAAGGATTTTTAAGTGCTGGGCATAATGTTTAAAAGACCCATTTCTGCAATTTTTAGCCTAAGTTCCTCCATTTTGGGCGATGTTAAATCTTTTTTTAAGGGGATTGAAGTGGGAATACAGGGGGGAAACTTGGAGGTATTATTTATGAGTTAATACTCAATTGTAATGTGATTTCTACCTAATTAATCATGGAATTTGTAGAATTTAAGCCTAAATATTGAAGACCTAGGGTTTGTAATTGGAGACCTAAAATTTGGGATTTGAGGGGTCGTTTGTGGTTGGATTTTGGTGCTTTTGATATGAATGAACTCTGGAAGTGATAAGGAGTATACTGATGTAATTTTTATTGGATTCCAAGACGTGGGCCCGGGTGTCAGATTTGGCCAATTTCAGGATTTGTGTTGTAATTTGATTTCTTTCGAGTGGGCTTTGTTCCCTTAGTATATTTTGATGGTTTTGCACTGATTTTGGTAAGATTTGGAGCGTCCAGAGGTTTATTCGAGAGGCAAGGGCATCACAGGCAAGAGTTCAGACCAGATAGAAGTGAGCAATCTTTGTAAATGTTGTCCTGAGGATGTGAAACCCTGGATTACACATCGTTGTGCTATGTTGAGGTGGCGCACACGCTAGATGACGAGCGTGGGGTCGTGAACCATTGGGGATTGTGACTTAGTCCATCCCGAATGACTATTTTACCGCGTATTTGATTGAAAACTGTTTGTTATCATCATGTTTTGGGCTGAATGCCATATTTGGGTCTCGTGCCAACTGTTTTGGACCCTTAGGGGATTTTTACTGCTCATTCCTCACTGTTTTGATTTTATATCTGTACTCGATCATGCTATATTTTACTATTTTCATAACTCAACCATGTTTACTCTGTTTTAACACTTTAAATGATATTTTGGGCTGAGCATCATAGTTTATTATGCCTGAGTGGCTTTTAGAGATTTCTGACTGAGCAGGGCCGAGGCCTATGTTGTGAGGATTTATATGGGATCGGGCTACACGCCACAATAGTGTTGTACTGATTATGATTATGATTATGAGGCCGAGGGCCTGAGTTGTATGCCATAAGGTGGCTTGATATGAGGCTGAGAGCCTATTTGATTATGCTACGAGACGGCTTGATATTGTGCTTGGGCCGTAAGGGTCCCCTCCCGGAGTCTGTACACCCCCAGTAAGCGTGGGTACCCAGTGTGATATGTGATATAGCCCGAGGGGCTAGTGTTGTTCCATATTATTGCCCAAGGGGCTAATTCTATTGATATTGTGCCCGAGGGGCTAATTTTATGTGTTTATCTTTTCTCGCTGCTTTTCATTTACTTGTTTAACTGTTAAAAAGGTGTTTTAAAGAAGCTTATACTGAACTAAGGTATTTTTATAAGATTTCACAATTTTATTGTATTGTATTGGATTTACACTGCCTCTTTGTAGCATTTTTGTTGTGTTTTATATGATTTCTTATTGCTCAGTCTTCATTTATTTTTATTGCTCACTGAGTTGGCGTCACTTTACTCTCTGCACCATGTGTGCAGATTCAAGAGCTTCGGGTCCCACTAGCGAGTGTTGATTGCTTCTAGCAGGCAGTTCGGAGATCACTAGGTAACTGCTCGGCGTTCGCAGCCTAGTGCTTCTCCCTCTTATCTTATTTTCCCTTGTATTAGTTTCTGTAATAGACTGTATAGTCCGTTTTCATACTCCTAGACTTATGTTAGATGCTCATGATTGGTGACACCCCGATGTCGGGCTGTGTTTGTTTCCGCAATTGATATATTTCACTATATTTTGGGATTTAACATTATTAATGACCTAATTATGAATTATTATATCTGTCAATTAATTTGGGGTTTGTGTCGGCTGGCCTTGTATCCACGAGAGGCGCCATCACGAACGGGTCTGGGTTTAGGGTCGTGATACAAAAGATTACTCAAAATATTTGATATGAGAATGGGCCAACGAGTAGTTATTAGTTAATTCAGGAAGAGCCCAGTTATGGCTAGACAAGAGGATAAAATACAAATCAACAGATCAATGCCAGATAAACATAGGGAACCCCAACATGGGAAATTCAGTCTCACAGTTATGACATTATAATACTTAAGATATATTCATATAAGAGTTGGGGAAGTTAAAAGGTACCGTACGAGTATTACAGAAATAAAAGAGAATACCACTGGGAAGATAGTAGAAATATCAATTCAGAAGCAACCCTACAAGTACAAGGGCGTAGAGGTAAGTAACTGCGAATAATTATAGGCGAGGAAAGACATCAAAAAGTCAGTTGAGTATGCGACGTAATAAGCTCGCAGCTTTACAAGAGTCAGAGGTTCCTCCCTAAGTACTACAATGAAAGACTAGTTGAGAAAATATGGAAGAAAGCTTCAACCTAAGCACAGTTCCCTAAAGAGGAAATGGTCATGTAACAACAGTCTCACTACAAAATTGTATGCACACCAAAAGAAAGTGGCACCTACCATGGCTAATGAGCGGGTAGTAAAACCAAAAGAAATATTCGGGACCATATAAGCTGCACAAAAATTTTGTCACGCGTGAGAACTCGGATAAGCTAAGTATGCACACGACAAGGTGACAAAAAAACCAGGAAAATCAATTGCTTACGATTAAAGAAAGCTGAGAAGGAACGAAAGGAATTATTCGATTAATGACCCAGAGTATGTTATGAACGCACTTAAGAGTTCAGAGTCTTATGCGTGCAGTATATATGTTGACAATCCTACAGGCATAGAAGACTCTGATATAAGTTAAAAGAGAGAATTGAGCCAATGCATAGACAAGGATTGAGTTGTTAGAAGATTGTATCATGGATATTGCATAACACCCATGAAAGGCTAAAGTAATAACTAATACTAGGAGCCGCAGATCGGGAGATAGCTTAAGCCTACATAAAGGCTGATCAAAAGGAAGAGGAAACTAAAGAGTTTCATCAACCAAATAAATCAGGAGTCTGATTATTAGACCCAGAAAATTATAGAAATTGTGATTGAGAACATAGCAAGAATCACACTTAATATAAGAGGTACAGGAGAGAGTGAGTACAACAGCCATATCCTATAACGGCTCTACGATAAAGTCGGCTAGAAAAGTATCAGTCTCATAAGAAGTCAGTATGAATATCCTACCGAATTGTGTATACGCTGGCGGTGTGAGTATTATAATAAAGCTTCAAGTTATGGATGTGAATTATACCTATGTGGAAGGGAGGTCATGAAAGAGATAGAAGATACAATGCAAAATTTTAAGGCAACTAAGGTAAAGGTGGACAACATACGATAATGGATAAGTCTTCGATATTAAGCCCATGAAAACAAGAAGAGCCGATGGTTTCTTTAAGTTATACACAGCTCAATATAGCCTGAATGAACTCAAAGGAGTGTAAGACTAATGGTATTTAAAATAAATGGAATGCTACCCTTGTAGTAGAATGAGGGTGTGATTGTGATGGATAAAGAATGACGTTTGGGCCTTCAGTTGAGTAATGACTTGAAAAGTATTTCATGAATTTTACAGGAATAAATACCCATGTAAGGTGAGTCATATTGGGATGCTATAAAATACAGTTATGGAAGTATAGTGTCTCCTTTAGGTGGATCAATCTAATAAATCCAAATGTCTACAATGATACGTGACCCCTACCGGTAGTATTACATAAGAGATCAAGTCATCTGTAGTAGATGATACATCAATACTAAGGTGAAATAAGGTTGTCATTCATAAGATTAATAGTAATGAGGACGGAATAATGGACTTGGATTTATACATATATGAAAAGCAGTGAAAGAGTAACCTGCAGTTTGGTAACAGGCCTCAATAACGATAAATTGAAGTAAGAATTATGATATAGTATGACCTACCTAGATGCAGTAAAGTCATACGAATAGATAACCGAGTCTTTGAAATAAGATATAACAATATTCGTAAGTTCAACAAGTATCGGGCGAAGAACTTCATTGTACTTATAGATGCCCAGAGGGACATCTTATCAAGCTCTGTATATGTTTACAAGATGAGGCCTAGAGATTAGCTAAAATCTGGAGGAAAAAGGAGATAAGAGTTTCATAGGCGCACTTACAAAGTCAAAGTCATACAGGCTGCATGATAAAAGGTAGCAATAGTTACAATATTGGAAGGATTCCGACCACGAGTCGTGGTGTGAGAAAGAGACCTAAATTAGGGAATGCCCTGGCATTTGGGATTCTTTCACGAAACAGTTACTTAGATGGCAAGGGAAGTACTAAAGCATTCGCTAGAACTATGGGTTATGAGAATGATAAGTGCATCAGTAAACATCCGAGGATGAATGTTCCAAAGGAGGGAATGATGTTACAACCTGCATTTTTTTGTACGTTAAAATTTCGTCGTAAGTTAACCGACGTAAGTTCGGGAATGCGATTATTTTGGAATTATAAGTATTATGCCACTTCAAACAAGTGATAAATAAATTTATGAAGGTAAAAGGGTAAGAGAATCAAAGAAAATGAATTTCGTCGAAGTTTGACATTTAGTGATAAAATACGGCCCAAGCTAAAATATCATGTATTATGGACTAGTGTCATACAAGGTACCATATGGAAATGATAGTAGGGTACATAAAGTGTATCAAGTGAGTAGTATTTTAAGTAATTTGAGTTAATTCTTAATTATGTGGGTAATTGATTAAATATTAAATTAGTGGGGAATTAATAAATTGATTAGGGAGTTGGTGGATGGTTAATTAGGGTCTTTTGGATAAAGACCAAAGGGTGTCAAGTGGCAGCAAGGCCATATCCAAATTGTGACTCTTATAATTGAGTGGAAAGGTGGAATATTTTAGTCATAACATTAAAGCCTTCAAGAATTCATGCCCATTTTCATACCATTGACCTTTCTAATTTAAGAGAAAGGTAACGGATGGGATTTGGAATTCTCGCAAATCTTGAGATATCCAAAAGCAATATTTAAGTAAAGCCTTGAAATGATTTGCTAGATTTACATGTTTACTGTTACGTTACAAATGCCTCTTATATATCTTAATTCTCAAGTAATCACGTACCTGGGTATGAAGTATAAGAACGACTAGTGCAAATCTAGTTGATCAACATAAGCAACGAAAGATCTTCACCAATCAAAGCAACGTGAGATTTTGCAAATATAAGGTAGTACGGTGCAATCTTTCTCAAGAGTATCATACGGATTTTTCCCTACTCCAATTTTGCCGTCATGGATTTTATTGCAATTAATGTGTCTTAGCGGGATTGTCAAGAGAACCGATTTAGGTATGTTAAGGCTATCCCTTCTTTCTTTTGTCATGATCTATATGACACAAATGAAACAAGTAAATGCACAACTTCCATAAATGAATCTATTAATAAAAGTATTAGAAATATCTATGTCCTTGAATTCCCATATGTCCTATTATTTTATCATTTTTTCATGGGTCTCAGAAAAATACGTAAGTTGAAAAAGTTTACTTCATGATATTAATCAAAGGCAAAATGGTTTTATGACACTCCGAAAGATTTTATTGATGTATTTCTCATGCATTGCATTTTATTTATACATGTACATTGACCCATGACCAGATGACATTATATACGCGTATATGTGTATGTATATGTATATGGGATATAGGAAAACGGTTACAGCGTTATATACAGACCACCACCTGATCAGTTGGTATACATTGATGATTTTGCCCACAGTGGCCGACATGATATGATGGGATGCTCTCAGAGGATTGATGATGTTATGAACGCATGTACCTATGCATGACATGACATTCATATGTATATGCACGACACTATAAGTATTTCATGATTTACAGAGTTATCCAGACTTACAGGTTGAATCATTTTCTCTATATTTCTTCCATGTCTTTTATATATTTATTTATGTGCCTTACATACTCGGTACATTATTCAAACTGACGTACCTTTTTTCTGGGGACACTACGTTTCATGCCCGTAGGTCCTGATAGACAGGTCGAGAGTCCTCCAAGTAGGCTATCAACTTAGCGGAAGATGTTAGTGCGCTCCATTTGCTCTGGAGTTGCTTGTTTGGTCAGTATGATTTAGATGCATATTATTTGGTATGGCGGGGTCCTGTCCCAAACTTTATGTTAAGCGTGTACTCTTAGAGGCTTGTACACAGATGTCATGTATACGAATGCTTGTATGGCCTTGTCGGCCTTTATTTTGAGTTTACAAATGATCATGTTGGCCTTATAAGGCTGTATATCACATGTATAAGTTTTTATATCAGGTTGGGTCGTCCTATATTGAGTATTCCCCTGTGTTTATTATGGTTAACACATGACGGCCCGTTTGGCCCATTTTCCAATGAAAATATAATAAGAAAGATATGTTATGTTGGTACTCGGTTAAGTAAGGTACCGGGTGCTTGTTGCGGCCCATAGGTTTGGGTCGTGACACCATAGATCTTACGAATACTTTAATATTCTCCTTTCCATTTAGGTAACTGTTCTTTGAATAAATTCAAAGGCCCGAGCATTCCCCCCTTTAAGCCTCTTTCTCACACAACGCCTTGTAGTCGGAATCCTTCTAATCTCATAAGTGTCGCTACCTTCTATCATGCATCCTGTACGACTCTAACTTTGTATGTGCGCCTATGCGACTCTTCTCTCCTCTTTCCTCCAGCTTTTAGCCATTCTCTAAGCCTCGCTTTGAGAAGATATACAGAATTATGACAAGATGTCCCTCTGGGCATCATTAGCTTTAATACATGTAGGTAGACCATACTTTACCATATCTCTTCCTTTGATTTATCGTTATGGAGGTATGCTACCAAACTCCAGGTTACTCTCGTTGCTAATCCTATATGCATAAATCTAAGTCTTTTAACGCTTCTTCATTACTGTTCATCTTAAGATTGATGGCCTAATCTCATCTTGTACCTTGAAACTTTTACCCATCCATTGTTGATTCACCTCAATTTTGATCTACAATCTTCCATTGATAACTCGAAACTTCTTACATAATACATTGCCACTAGGGCTTACATTATATCGTGGAATATTTGAAGTGATTTTCCTGATCGACATGGGGGTGATACGGTACTTCTATTACCCTGTTTCATATCATAGTCATCCAAATGTTATTTGCCTTACGTGGGTATTTTAATCCTATACAATTCATAAAATCATTACTCAATCGAAGGCCCAAACATCATCCTTTATTTATTACAATTACACCCTTATTCTACCACCAGGGCATCATTCCATCTCTTCTAAATGCTATTAGTCTTAGACTCCTTTTGAGTTCATCCAGGCTATATTGAACTTTCCATAACTTAGAGAAACCATCAGCTCTCTTGTTTTTACGGGCTTAACCTCGAGGACTTATCCATTTTCAAACTTGCCTTTTTCTTATTTTGACTCATGTCTTACTAAAACCTTGTCGCTTTACCATACTTTAGCTTGCGACCTACACATATCTATTTATACTACTCGCAATCTTCCTTCAACTTGCTTGCACTATAGATTTCCTTGTATTATTTTGGAATATCAGGCGAGACATCGTATAGTCTCTAACTCCCCTATACTTTCTTAGCTAGACCTATCGATACTTAGAGACCATAGGTTGGAAGATATTCCACTGACCATGCCGCTATCACTCCTGGATATTGAATCCTGGCGCTTCTAGCCTTCTATCTAAAGTATGGACCATTCACAACCTTCTCTTGAGTTTCTCGTACGTTGTTCACCTTTACCTTACTTACCGTAAAATCTCACATCACATCTTTTATTTCTTTCACAACCTCTCTTCCACATAGCTATAATTCATATCCACAACTTGAAGCTCTATTATAATACTTGCACCTCTGATGCATACACAATCCGGTGGAAGTTTTATGCAGACTTCTTATGAGGCTGGTACTCTTCTAACAGGCTTTATCGTAGAGCCATTATAAAATATGGCAATTGTACTATCTCAAACTCTGATATTAAGAGTGATTCTGCAATGTTCTCAATCATGATGTCTATAATTTTCTAGGTCCAGTAATCAAACTCTTGATTTACTTGGTTAACTTATCTCTTTAGTTCCTCTTCCCTCTAATCAAGCTTTATGGAGTCTTAGGTCATCTTTCGATCCGCGGCTCATGGTATTAGTTATTACTTTAGCCTTTGATGGACGATATGGAACATCCGCGATACCATCATCTTATAATTCAATTCTTGGTTTATGACTAGGACTCAACTTTTTTCTTTTAACTTATACCGGAGTCTTCTACGGTTGTATGATTGTCAACATATATTCTACATGGATAATACTCCGAAATTTTAAGTGTGTTCATAACGTAACCAACTCTGGATCATTGATTGAATAATTCCTTATGTTCTTTCTGAGTATCCTTTAAACGTAATCTATTACTTTCCCTGGTCTTTTTGCCTCCTTGTTGCGTACCTACTTATCTTATCTTAGTTCCACGCATGCAAGAATTTTCATGCAACTTCATATGATCTCGAGTATTACTTTTGATTTGACTTCTCGTTCATCTGCCACAGTATGTGCCACTTTCTTATCGAGTGAATACAATGTTGTTGTGAGACTGTTGTTACAAGATTATTTCCTTTTTAGGTCATTGTGCCTAGGTTGCAGCCTTCTTCCTTATTTCCTCAGCTAGTCTTTCATTGTAATACTTAGGGAGGACCCTCTGACTCTTGTAAAGCTGTGAGCTTATTAAAGACCGTTTGATGTCCTACCTTTCCTATTATTATCCGTAGTTACTTACCTCCATGCCCTTGTGCTTGTAGGGTTGCTTCTGAACAAATATTTTGACTGTCTTCCAGGCGGCACTCTCTTTTATTCCCGTAACAATCATATGGTACCTTTAACTATCTCGACTCCTATCTGAATATATCTCAAGTATTACAATGACATTACTGCGAGGCTGAATTCTCCATGTTGGGGTTCACTATGTTTATCGTGCATGGTATGTTGATTTGTCTGCAACCTCTTGTCTAGCCATAACTAGGCTCTTCCCGAATCAACCACTAACTACTCGTTGTCCCATTCGAAGGGTAGAAAATGGGCCGATTAGGCCCAGGATCGGCCCAGGCCTGCGAGCCCATATGGGTAGTGGGCCTAAACGGTCCTACCCGTTTAAGCCCGGCACAAAGGATACATACAAGCCCATGTGGGCTGATTCATAGTAGGGGCCCGTTGAGACCGGGACGTTTGGGCCCGTGATAGGCTCCTAAGTGGGCTGGTTCAACCGTTCCTAAACGGTCTCAACCGGTCCCCAACGACTAATTTGAAAAAAAAAATTCTCAATTAAATTTCTAACTGTTGCACCTTTAAAATGTAGCCATTATTGCTGCCAAAATAGCCGTTGGCTATTTATAAAATAGCCATTTAACCCCTCCCTCCCCCCCCAAACTTTGTTTTAACCCCAAACTTTTTATAATTATACTTTTTCCCTATTTCAACTATAAATACCCCCTCATTCTTTCATTTTTCTTCACTAAATCATCAATCTCTCTCTAGTTTTCTTCTAAAATTGGTTACTTTGTTGTTGCAACTTGTGTTAAAAATTGTGAAGTTGGTGAATTGAAGTATTCAACTCTTCAACGATAATTAATTTCAACAAGTTGTTCGTCAATTCCGTAAACTCGTTTCAACTCTTTAGTTTTAATATTATAGTTTTGATTGTTTTATTTAATTACTTTGTATAATTATAATTAAGATATCATATTCCTTAAAAAAATATTTAGTAAAAATAAGGAAAAATCCAAGAGTGGTGAATCTAGTGGCTAATCTATTCCTCCTCTAATTCCCCATCCTCCCCTACCCAAACCCATACCCGCCCTCCACCTGCTACTATTCTTGATAGTGATAATACTTTATTACAATTTACGGAGAGTCAATATGTGCATAATGTTGGAGGTGGTGAAAACTTAGATCATGAATATATGAATTCTCTTTATGGTAATCCAACTATTGATGAAGAAAATGAGCAGGAAATATATTTAGATGAAACGCAAGCGGATGATGATACACTCACTAGTCATGTTGCTCAACTAATCCAAATGATGCCTCGGTTGACCCCCCTATTACTACCCCTACTTTTTCTAGACAATCTTCTAAACGGGCCGAAACATCTCTTGTTTGGCCATTTTTTATTCAAATAAGAGAAAAAAAATAAAGCTAAGTGTAAAACTTGTGGCAAAGAGTTAGCTTTTGACTATGTTGATCGAGGGGGGGAAGGACGGGAAGTTTGAAGAGACACATAATGATACACCCACAAGATAAAGCTAAATATTTTCAAATGAAAGTTGCGGTCGGGGAGTCAAGTCCAACTAGTCAGCCTGACCTTAGTACCGGTTCAAATCAATGTCGACTAAGAATTAACACTGTTACCGATGGTATTTTATATTATGACCCATGAAAAGATAGGGAAGAATTGGCAAAAATGGTTATTGTTATGTGCTTACCCTACAGTTTTCCGTCTAACCCCCACTTTTGTGCATTATATTAGAAGAGTTTTTAATCCTACTTATAAAAGATGGCCTCGCACAACCGTAAAGAGCGATATTTATAAATATAAACATGAATATGAATATTATTTCCGCTATTTATTTACTCATATTAATTATCGTGTTGCTATTACTACTCATATTGGTAGAAGTGGTAATGATTGCGATTATCTTACTGTTACAAGTCATTGGATTGATGAGGAGTAGATAATGCAAAAGCACATTATTGCTTATAGAATAATTAATTCGCGTCACACAGGGCAGTTTATTTCTAGCTTGGTTACGGATATTTGTAGATATTTTTGCATTAGTGATAAAATAATGTCAATTTCAATGGATAATGCTACTAGTAACACTAATGTTAAAGCCTTGCTTACCACTACACTAAATTCTGTATTTAGTAACATTTTTTATGTTAAATGTATTTGTCATATTTACCATTTAATTGTGGGTGATGGTATGAGAATTTTAAATTTTGAAATTGAAAAGGTTAAAATGGCTCTTAATTGGCTTTTTTATTCAAACCGAGAAGTAGACTTAGAGAATATTTTAAAAGACGTGATGAATTTGTCCTATGAGAAAGAAAGATTCCTAAACCTTGTCCAACTAGATGGAATTACCTGTATAAAAGTTTAGTTGTTGCATATGAATATAGAAACCCCATAAACTCAACGTTTAATGCTAATGTAAGTGATGATGATGAGCACCTTACAAATGCGGATTAGGCTAATGTTAAAATGCTTGTAGATTTTTTAGAAAGATTTCATGTTGCTACAAATGAATTTTCTGGGGAATATTGTCCTACTATTTCGAATTGTTTAGTTTATCTTGCAGATCTTGCAAATTTGTTTTCTTATTTTTCAGAGGGTGGGGAAATTTAACAAGTAGCTGTTGATTCTATGAGAAAGAAATTTAAAAAATATTTTTCCCTATTCCCCCTATTTATGGTATTACTGCCTTGTTAAATCCTACTATGAAATTAGGTGGTCCTCATTATTGGTATCGATCTATTTATAATGTGTATGCGGCGAAATCAGAGGGTGTAATTTCTTGCTATTAAGTCACTTCAGAAGAACACCTCAAGGCCTCGAGGATGCGAAGCTGTGACCGAATTCCCTCCCTCGGAGCTCGTCGAGGCCCGACCTAAAGAGAATATGGATCGAGGCTAGAGTAAAATGGGAAATTCCCAAGGCACGCGGCTAAGTCTAACAAAGTCGGCCTATCCGGAACCTGTGTCATGGTGTCACGTCTAGCCGTCCCATCTCCATACCTTTACAATTAATGCATTTTGTACTATATTGGATTTCTCCTCCTATATAAAGGGGATCCTCACCACTTTGTAAAAGGTTGTTGTTGCTCCAACTATTCTATACGAAATATACAAGAACTCTTTCTTTTTTCTCTAACATATTCTCTCGACACTATTGCTATTTCTTATTACTTTCATACTTGTTCTTCATTTATTGCTTGTTATTCGCCATAAATAGCCTCCTTTAATTATATTCTAACTGTTAGCCCTTTCCTGATTATCCTTGATAGCTCAAGCCCGAGTCCAGGCATCTATCTCGTGGCCCCTCATCGGTCAGCCCGAGGCCAGAATAGCTAACCCATCGGTACGATTATAATTCCATTTTAGCTCGTATTTCATCTTTTATCTTCACATATATAGCATCAACTTCTTTAACAACTAGCATAAAAATAGATGACGTATTTTTAGAGTCTCATCAACAAATTTAATTATTATTACCATTTTCATGGTAAACAGTTTGGCGCCCACCGTGGAGCTAAAAATAATAGTGATTATTTTTCTTGCTGGTTTCGTCATACAACGCAAGTTATCTTTCACACTTTTTCTTGTCCAAGATCTTCAATTTCAGATCAAAATGTCTGGCTTAGTGAACAGAGTTGGGACCAACAACCTCGAAAACCACGGAGAAATTGGTATGGCTATTCCAATTGTTGGCGCGCCACCGTAGAAGCCCGATAACGCACCTGGACCAATTCCAGCAGACGCAGGTTCGCAAGACACACAGTAGGTTAACGAAACCTCATACTTCGACAGGAGCATAAAACATGGTGACTAACGTGAAGCCCAAAAAACCCCAGCTCGGGAAGAATGGGAAGTTAGCCTTCGTGTTATTTTTGGAATGTTGCAGGCACAACAGTTGGCTATCACTCAGCTGCAAAGCCACCTGAAGACTCCCAGCACAATAGCATCACAAACTACTCCCCCGGCCGAACAGGTATTGGAGAGATCGAGCAACAACGGATCGGTAGCCGATCCTGCCATCGTAAAAATGCTCGAGGACCTCACCAAAAGGATCAAGTCCGTCGAGAAAATGGTAGCAACCAATGACAAGAAGGTCGAAACCTATAACTTTAGAGTCGACCAAATCTCGGGCGCACCCCCGGTCCTGAAGGGTGTAGATTCGAAGAAGTTCGTACAACGGTCGTTCACCGAGGAAGCGGCTCTAAAACCCATTCCAAAGAAATTTAGAATTCCAGAACTCGCAAATACAACGGGACCTTAGATCCCAATGAACATGTCACTGCATGTATGTACGCAGTAAAGGGCAACGACATAAAAGACAATGAGATTGAGTCTGTCTTACTGAAAAAGTTCGGAGAAACACTCTCGAAGGGGGCCATGATGTGGTATCACAACCTATCTCCCAACTACATAGATTCATTTGCCATGCTAACAGACTCCTTCGTAAAAGCACATGCTGGTGCCATCAAAGTAGCAACAAGGAAGTCCGGCGTATTTAAGATTAAGCAGCGTGAGAATAAAATGATACAAGAATTTGTATCCCGCTTCCAAATGGAATGAATGGACTACCCCCGGTCTCCAATGATAGGGCAGTGCAGGCCTTCACTCAAGGTCTGAATAAACGAAGCTTAGTGGCCTCAAGGCAGCTGAAAGAGAATCTGATCGAGTATCCCGCCGTAACCTGGTCGGACGTCCACAATCAATACCAGTCAAAGATTAGGGTCGAGGATGACCAGCAGGGAGCCCTCTCGGGCTCAGTATATCCAAGAAGACTCCTGGCAAAGGAGTCAAAACCAAACAAAGAGAGGTATCATCCATACCCCGATGATAGGAGGAATGCCCCAAGATGCAATACGCCTCGCAATGATCGGTTGGTGAACCTAGGACAGAACCCTCGGGGACTCATCAACAGAGGCGTATTTGATGAGGACACGGGGCCAACAGGGGCACCTTGCCTATCAGAATACAACTTCAACGTCGATGGATCGGACATCGTGTTCACCAACAGCAAAACTAGAGACACCAAATGGTCCAGGCCTATTCAGTCGGATCCTCCCTAGAAGAATCACAACTTAGTATGTGAACTTCATAATACGCAATCCCATAGGACCAAAGAATTCCACCAGCTCCTAAAGGAAATAGCCAGGCTACTCAATAAAAGTCACCGCAGAGAATTTTTGAGTGATCGGGCTAAAATTCAGTTCTGAGAAAGAAAGGTAACCAAGAAGAACGAAGCAAATGAGCCACGACATGTTATCCACATAATATTGAACGGGCGTCGACACTCCCTAGGAACCTGTGATAAGGAGAACAAAAATATCCATCACCAGCAAAAAATGAACTTGGGGATACGTACCCAAAGATGCCCTCACATTCAACGAGGATGGCTCTGAAACCTCGCCGCAGCCTCATAACAACGCACTAGTAACCACTTTCTCCGTTCATTCATTTTGAATAAAACATGTGCTCGTGAATCCAGGTAGCTCGACCAACATTATAAGGTCGAGAGTAATAGAGCAGCTCGGACTACTAGACCAAATTGTTCCCCCCTCTCGAGTACTTAACGGATTCAACACGACAATCGAAATAACAAAAGGAGAGACGACTCTCCAGTCAGCATGGAGGGCGCGGCCCAAAACGTCAAACTCCATGTCATTGAAAGAGACATGAAACACTACGCCTTATCTGGGCGACCAAGGATACACTACATGCGAACGACACCATCCACCCTCCACCAAATAATGAAATTTCCGACAGAGGATGGGGTTAAAACCATCTATAGGGAGCAACACACGGCAAGGGAGGCGTTCGTAGTACGTAATGAAGCACCAACACCAATATCTCCACTCTCGAAATAGAAGGACAACTATCTAAAATGTTGGGATCTCCCAAGAAGCGGGTACAACCCTATGTATATACGGGGAAACAGCAACAGTCCACCTACCTAAGTTGGGCCCCAGGAGGCCAATGACTTCAATACGAGTTGCTAGGTGGTACCCGACCTCGAGGACCTCCATCGAGAAGAAAAATAAGTGCTTCAAGTTTCGTCCATGAAGGCTCGACCCCAAGACGTCGCCTAAATTTGGGCAACCCCTCGTTGGAGACGTATTTGTAACATCTTAAGATATTATCTACACCAAGTTCAAAGCGGATCTCCAGGTGCCCGAAGCTAGTCTTCACTTAGATATCGCTTTCAAAAATTCCAAGGATCGAGGTACCATTCCGATATGGGCTCGGGAGGATCCATGATTATCAACAGAAGGCCGGAAGAAATACTTGCATCCCGGTTCAGTGTTAGCAACAACAGATAGAATCATGCATTCGGAGTCTCCACAAACATAAAAAAATGTAGCAAGCATCGAAGACAAATCGAATAAAAAATCTTTGTATTCGTGAAATATTTTGTTACTAAAGCCTACGAGGGGTCCTTACATATGATTATAAAAGCCCACAAGGGGTCCTTACACGAAAACAAAGAAGCAAAGGGGTGCACACCCATAGTGAAAGCCTAAGGACCTAGTCTACCCTCGAAGGTTCATCTCCGGTAGCAGCATCTCCGAGCGCCACTTCCTCAAACTTGCAACCTCAAAGGCAACTCCTTCGATCGCCGCCTCCTCTAGGTTCCCAGCTCGATCCCACGGAATAACACTGCCAAGGGAAAAGATGAAGTAGAGGAAAGGGGGAGGATGCAGAAGAGGTAGAAAAAAGAGACTTAACCCGCCGAAGCCAAAAGTTAAAGATTTGGTGGGCCCCAGCCTCAACGGCCATTTGTGCCATTTTATCCCTAGGGAAAGAAAAAACCCAAGGGATGGAGTGCCACACCAGGCAAGGGTAGGAGAGTGAGCAGCAGTGTATAGTCCGAATAACATTCTAAAATAGGGAAATTCAATCCCACGTATATCGTCATATCAAGCCAATGAGGACAACAATAGCAGTCGTAAAAATAATAACAGCAACGACCAGACGGTATGATCTCGCTCGACAAGGAGAAGCTTAGGCAAAAGGCCACCACACGGCCGATGGGAATGCTGCCAAACAAACTTAAGGCCGTGAACTCCAAACATGGTGATTAACAGTAGAGAAAGATGGCGAGAAAAAAGGGATGAATGAATGGAGGAAGGCACTAGGATAGAGAGATAACTCTAGAATACCCCCTTTTATAGGAGATAATGACACAGCCATCAATGCCTTTGGAAGGATGACTGGCAGGTACAATTAATGCATTCTCGAAAAATTGAATCAACGGCGGTACTGTCGCTTTGAAGAACAGGAATGGACAACGCATTGAATGGCATCGAAAAAACAAGTACACGGGTTGTCCCAATTGTCATGAAAACTCATTCCATAGGTTGTGTCATTGGCATGACGTCATCACTGGAAGCCTGAGGAGCCGAGTATCAGAATCATTTCCCATAGCTTCATTCTGGGAAATGTGGAGACTATCTATATGCGGCAAAATTTCCGCCTGAGCTCTTAACTCGCCACAGTCGTTCCTGATTCGGTCGGCTTCACCCCTAAGGTTTTCTTGGGCCTCCGTCTTTTTCTGTAGTTGGGATAGATGAAGAGTTAACCTAAGAAGTTAAAAAACGAAATGCATACCCACCCTGGACTTGAAGTTACCTGCTCCATCAAATAGCTCTCGTAATTAGAGCTCTGGTACGCCTCATATCGCCAGTATGCCAACTAAACATCCTTCTCCTCACAAAGGAGCCCAAGGGACCTGCTCTCATCCACATCTTTCTGGATCCTAGCCCCGTGATGGAGTAGCTCAGACCTTATCCTGTCAAAGGCCTACAAAAAAACTCGGTAAGGAAGGGAAGACGCGAGATTCGGAAGGCCTGTGCCAAAGCTCACCGCAAAGTGAAGTCGGCGGACTTCCTCGAGGGCCGAGCACACCTCTATTAATCTAGTCCCTTTGGCCCTAGAAGAATCAACCCCGGTCGAAGCATGATCACTCGGAGGAACCACCTCTCCAGAACCGAAAACTTCAGGTGTAGTAGGCTCGGATGATGTTTTATCCTCAAAGACTCGGCCCCGTTTCGCCCTGCTGTGATCGCCATCGCACATAAATGCATATCCTGTTCATTATCATCATCTTTTAGCTCGGAAGTTGGCAACCCTTCCCCTTCTCCGGAGGAGAACAGCCTCGCCCTTGGAGACCCTCCGATACCTACGATGGCAAGATTAATACATGAAAAGGGGAAAATGTCTCCCAAAATGTATGAGGGACAATGTAAAGGCAGCGTACACGCATACCATGATATTTTGCTTCCCATCTGCCCCGATACACGGCTTGCCACCTACGCTCATCACAAGTCGAATGGGTCTCTAGCTTCTGGACCCGACCAGGCAGATCAGGAACTTCGCCCGACGCCCATGAAATTGTTGTAGAAAAGGAGGAAAACATGATTACTAAACTAGCATCCACCATGAGCAAACCTGAGAAAGCACGAGACGTTTCACTCATGCATATAATTCCATTCCTCGGGGAATGGCATAAGTTCCACGGGTATAACGCCAGTCATCCCGACACGGACAAACCAACTAGTCCACTCTCGATCGCCCTCTTCCTCATCATCAACAACAAAGGGCATGGACGAACGACACCGCAAGGTTATCAGACCTCGATGATGAAAGGGTCGGCAAAGCCTGACAAGGTGACTAAACGTGAATTCAAGCCCTGACAAGGAGAAGCTTAGGAAAAAGGCCACCACACGGCCGATGAGAATGCTATCAAACAAACTTAAGGCCGTGAACTCTAAACATGGTGATTAACAGTAGAGAAAGATGGAGAGAAAAAAGGGATGAATGAATGGAGGAAGGCACTAGGATAGAGAGATAACTCTAGAATACCCCCTTTTATAGGAGATAATGACACAGCCATCAATGCATTTGGAAGACTGACTGGCAGATACAATTAATGCATTCTCGAAGAATTGAATCGACGGCGGTACTGTCGCTTTGAAGTACGGGAATGGACAGCGCATTGAATGGCATCGAAAAAACAAGTACATGGGATGTCCCAATTTTCGTGAAAACTCATTCCACAGGTTGTGTCATTGGCATGACGTCATCACGGGAAGCCCGAGCAGTCGGGTATCAGAATCATTTCCCATAGTTTCATTCTGGGAAACGTGGAGACTATCTGTAAGCGGCAAAATCAGAGGGTCCAATTTCTTGCTATTAAGTCACTTCAAAAGAACACCTCGAGGCCTTGAGGATATGAAGTTGTGACTGAATTTCCTCCCTCGGAGCTCATCGAGGCCTGACCTAAAGAGAATATTGATCGAGGTTAGAGTAAAATGGAGACTTCCCGAGGCACGCGGCTATGTCTGACAAAGTCGGCCTGTCCGGAACTTGTGTCACGTCTAGCCGTCCCATATCCATACCTTTACAATTAATGCATTTTGTACTATATTGGATTTCTCCACCTATATAAAGGGGATCCACACAACTTTGTAAAAGGCTGTTGTTGCTCCAACTATTCTATACGAAATATACAAGAACTCTTTCTTTTCTCTCTAACATATTCTCCCGACATTATTGATATTGTTTACTTTCATACTTGTTCTTCATTTATTTCTTGTTATCGGCCATAAATAGCCTCCTTTAATTATATTATATGTTATCCCTCTCCTGATTATCCCCGATAGCTCAAGCCCGAGTCAAGGCATCGATCTCGTGGCCCCTCATCGGTCAGCCCGATGCTAGAATAGCTAACCCATCGGTTCGATTATAATTTCATTTTAGCTCTCATTTAATCTTTTATCTTCACATATCTAGCATCAACTTCTTTAACAACTAGCATAAAAATAGATGATGAATTATTAGAGTCTCATCAACAAATTTAATTGTTATTACCATTTTCACGGTAAACATAATGATTTAGCACTTGCACCTGAGGAGTTGTATACACTTTCGGACGCATAAGCCTCAACTAAAATAAATGCTCTAACTAATTATAGTGTTTATCAAATTACACTATATAATGCTAGACCAGATATTCCAACTCCTTCTTCTGCTAGTTCTCAATCATCTAAAAGAACTGCAGGAGTAAGAGCACTTACTGCTTGGACCGAGTTCAGGGGTTCTCAAGGTTGTACCACTGGTGATTGTTCACAATTTAATGAGCTTGAAGTTTATTTGTCATAGGGACTTGAGCAAGTGAATCTCGATGGCTCATTTAATCTTTTGGAATGCTGGAAGAACAAAGGAAAACACTTTCCGATCCTTTCAAGGATGGCCCGAGATATTTTAACCATTAAAGCTTCATCAGTGGCATCAGAGAGTGCTTTCAGTCAAGAAAGACTACAACTCGATGATTATAGAGCGTCTATGAAGGAGAGCTTGGAAAAATCAGTACTTTTCAGAGATAGGATCCATTCGGAATGAAGAAATTTTGGACGTGCTGAATCACAACCAGAGGTAGACGAAGCTTATGAAGAAATGCTAGCTGAACTTGCGGAGGATGCAGCTTCATCCGGAAGCGGTGATGAACAAGCTTATTTTCCGCCACCACCAATGGAAATTCCTCTGAACCTTGATGGATTTATGAATTTATTAGAGATACCATGTAAAATTAATGTGTAACTTTTATTTTGGCACATCTTGATTAGTTTCTTTTTATTCTCAATGGTGGTATTAGTACCTTGGTTGTGCTCATTCCATTGGGAGGGGGGTGGAAGCTAAGAAAGATTGGGTCATGTTTTCTTAATGTTATAATAATAAAAATTATAACGCATTCCTTTGAATATCTTTTTACAATATTTTGTGTTTTAAATTTGAATTAAAAAATTTTAAGTCACAATTATATAATATAACTTACAAGAAAATGCCTTAGATAAAAATTTTAAACAAATAAATAGGCCCACTTAGGCCCACATATAATATATATATACCCACACACACACACACACATATTTAAGCAATGTATAAAGTATATATATATATATATATATATATATATATATATATATATAGATATAGTATATAATATATATATATATAAGCTATATAATTTACAAGAAATTGCTTTAGATAAAAAAAAATTGTCAAGGCCCACTTAGGCTCGTTTAGGACCAAGCCTGACCCACATAGCCCGGGACTATTATTTCACGGTCCCGGTCCCGGTCTAATTACACCGAAAATCCCATGAAGCCCGGGTCCGTTTAAGCCCGAGCCCACTTAGAACCAGACCATTTAAGCCCGGCCTGCGAGTCCCGTTTAGGACCGGTCCCTGACCTTTTGTCACCCTTAGCCCATTCTAATATCAGTACTCTGCATAATCTTTCTTGGGTTATTTCCTTTGTCTTAACTTACCTCTCGCACTGACTTCTTATTTATCAATAACACCCCGGGCAGGAACCCTTACATCCTTTCCTTGATGTTGTGCTTGCATAATGTTCTGGAATCGTAGTATATCTGTAGGATTTGGATAAGTGTAATCTCATTCCTTTCTTATTTTTATCACATTCTTCCATTACCATTCCATAGTTACTGAACCACTTAATTCTGACTTAAACGCCACATAACTTCATATTCCTCCCTTTAGGGGGTACTAAGATTTAGTGCTACGACGATCTACCTATAGATGTTTTACCTTTTCATTTTTGGCGTCTTTTCACATCATCAATGACCCTTACTTGTCTTGCGGTAAGCCTTATGTACCAAGGATAAAAAATAGTCCTTACTCACTTAGGTGACACTTAGTGTAACTGGCACATATAGTCCCTTAGGCTTAACTTTGCCTATATTGCTTATTTTAGGGAAGCGTCTTCCTGAATGACCTTTAAGGGTTATTCCTCTGTCATCCATTATATTATTGTCGGATTGCAATCTCTAAATTTCTCATGATGTCGACTATTATAAAATCATTCAGTCCCTAATTCATGTTTAGTTTATCTTGTTCACCAGTCCATATTGATTTTTATTACTCTGGGATCTAACTTTTCCTTCTGGTAGTCACATTGGAGTCACGAACTTATTTCTCGAAATGAGGATACGAGTTTATGGCATATACCCTTTTGTTCTCTCAAGGCCAGTCACCCCTCTTCCCTTTCTTTACTTGACTATAGACTCTGTAATACTATCATTTTTTGATCTACCATTGTCATCCATGTATCACATCCTACTCATAATGCTTTATTAACTCTCTTCTTATTTCCCTGCTAACATTTCTGTCTATCACTTTATTTTGAAAACTTCAAAAAGACATTCTTATGTTTTTAGCTCCTCTTTGCTCCATCCACTGGCTCTTCGGGTTGCCAAACATTCTCTCCCTACTTGGTACAGGAGCCAAACTAAGGTAGTATTTATCCCTTCGAGGCTTCCAGTGCCTTTCTTTGTAATATTTTGTTTAACACTCTATATTATTCTAGAGTGCACCAGCTGGGTGTCTCATAAGGAGATCTATTAGCACATTTGCAATATCCTTCAAAAATATCAATTATCGCAAATAATCCATCCATCACTTTGGGTTACTCTAACCCCAGCCGGATCTTGATATCCCATCCTTCTCTTAAACCATATCTGTTAGCTCCCATAGGGCATAACTAAGATCGGTGTGGCCGATTTTTCATATATCTGTTATGTTGAAGTTAACTCAAAATACTTATATTCCTCTGCCTGAATTGTAAATACTTATAATCTTAATTAATTGGGCGCCTCGTACCCTTCTTCATCTTGCTTCTTTTACTTGTTGAAACTCGTATCTATTGCCTTTCACTATAGAGGTGGATAGATAATCTTGCCTTAAGGCTTCTTATCAAAAGGCTTACACGTCTTAGTACACACATGATCTACTGAAGACCTTACGTTTACTCATCATATGCATCATGAAAAATCGAGTTCCTCTAACTCAACTCTTCCACAACCATATTTAATCTCTTACCAACTATCTTTCTGGATTTAGGCATCGCTGCATTATGAATAAGATAAAGTTTAGGAAATCGAGTTCTTACAACTAAGCTCTACCACAAGATCTAGAGCAAGAAGAAAGAGTGACAGTCATAAATGCCCTGTAGCCTCCTACTTATAAGTGTGGTGCATAACACAGCCATAAAACAAGACTCTACTAGAAATGGCTTGTAGATTCTCTAGGACAAAATTGCTCTGATACCACTTTTGTCACGACCCAAATCAATGGGCCGCAATGGGAACCCGGTACATTACTCAACTGAGTACCAATGTAAGTATCTTTTGTGTCATTCTATCATAGGTAAATGAACTAGAGTAAAGCATGAGGGAATAAAATTACACATATGACATACTAGCCTATAATACTGAAATGATCACTTGTACACTGCACATAGGCCGACAAGGCCATACAATCATTCATATACATGACATATGTCTAAAAGCATTTAAGAGTACATAAACATCATAAGGCCTGGACAGGGCCCCGACATAACAATCGATATGTGTCCAATGTATACTGACCAAATAGGCAACTCTTGAGCAAATGGAGCGCATCAACACCTTTCGTTGAGCTTATAGCTTACTTGGAGGGCTCATTGTTAATATCCAATTTTTTCCTCATATATTTTCAAATATGCATACATACTTTCAAAATATGTACATGCATTTACAAACATGCACAGGTGTTTTTACAATTTTGTTATAATTTTTAAAGGCCTTAAATCAATTTATTTTTGCATTTTTAATTATATAAATATTCAATAATTATCTCTCATATTACTTTACGATGATTTAATCATCTAAATTCATCATTTATGCTCATCGTCCCCTTTTATCAAAACACTCATCTCTTGCAATTTGAATCTGTTCAGATCCTTGTAGATCTGAAACGATTTTGAGTTTATACGCTAGTTTTCTTTAAACATCTCATGTTTTCCTAATCATCGATCGATTTTAATGTTCCTCTATATTAAGGTTTCACTTCCTGGTGTTTACTGTTCAGATCTCTGTAGATCTGAAATGATTTCGAGTTTACTTTATTTGCTTTACTCTACTCAAGGCCATATAAGCCTCACTTGGTTTTTAAACACACACGCACACATACATAGAGAAACACACAAAGGTTCTTTCTCTTATTCATACACATTCTCCATCACAATCTTTCTATTTCTTGTTTGTAGCACTGTCTAGCCAGCTGAAAGCCAGGGCTAGACCCTTGGATCCTGTTGCTATCTCTTAACTGGTATGTCTCCACTTTTGTTATCATTCAAACTTCTATGTAGTTAACCTTTTGTGTTTCCTGCTTTCAGCATGACTACTCTTGTGTAATTAACTATATGTGCTCCCTGTTTTCAGCATGTCTACTTCTATTTGATTAAATTTGTGTGCTCCCTATTATCAGCATGCCTACTTCTATCTAATTAGATCCATGTGCTTCATGTTCATTGATCCTAATCAGCATGTCTACTTCTATTTAATTAGGCCTATGTGTTTCCTGTTTCATCATGTCTACATACTTGCTTCTATGTAATTAGACCTGTGTCAACTTGTTTCTCAACTAGCATGCTTTCTGTCCAGTTTTAATGGTTCACCCCCTAGCAGGTTCCTAATTAGTTCATGATTTCTATGCCTCCAACTTATTCTACCTTTCTGCATGACTATCTGAATGGTAATCTGATCCCATCTTGTTTTTCTTTTTTAATACATGTCCATATGCCCATTTAGTAGTAATTAATGAACTAAGTCGAATCTAGGCAATGTGAAACATTGCTTGAAGTGGTTTTGATCCTGTTTCTATCTAATGTTTGATTGCTGGAATCTTTGTTTGAATTCCAAGTGTTGAAATGACTTTGTTTGTTCCATGAGACTCCTCTGAACTCTGACACACTAGGGCTGGCTTTTCCAAAACTTGCTCACAAAAATATTTCTTTAAAAGGTGTTCTGGTGTAAGCATTGCCCGGGGTCCCTAAGGCCCTAGGGAACTTTGATGCACCAGAAGACCATGGGGTGTACTATGAGAATATTGGAATGTTTCAAACATGGTTGAAGCCCTGGCTTCCGAGTTTACTTTTAGGCATATCCAGACTCCCTATAGTATAGTGATTTCATTCTGTAATTCATTTATATTTGGTTTGTAATAATATTTCTTTGTAAATAGATATTGGGGTTTTTAGTAAAATTGGGAGGGATTCTTATATATGTCTTTGTTGAGAACGGGTAGAAATCATGCTTATAGGTTGTTGTAGTGTTTGTTTACTTATGTGCATTAGAAACCATGCCTATAGGACTCATCTAATTCTTTAAATCTTGAATTTTCATCCTTCGCATCATTAGAAAACCGGCTTCTAAGTCATTTCTAAATTTTGCATCAATAACCATGTCTTCAAAACCTTCGTGTGTGCATTGGAAATCATGTTTCTAGGAATTTTCTTGTTGAGTCCGCTTGGCAATTGATTGATGCTTTACTCGCCTAGAAATCATGCTTATAGGAAGCACATACAGAAATCAGTCTTGACACTTAGTCATTCATGCAAATAAGTGTTACAATTAGTTCCTGCATTTAGATACCATGCCTATAAGGTTTTAAATTAGTTCATGCATTTAGATATCATGCCTATAAGGCTTTTAAGATCAGTTTCTGCACTTAGAACTCATGCCTATAGGATTTCAACTTGTTTCAGCACTTAGAAACCATACCTATATGAGTTAAAGATAAAATCTGCTTGTTAAGACTAGCATCTGGTTTACAGCTTAGATATCATGTCCATAGGTTTCTCCCCGATCATCACTTAGGCAAGCCTATAGGTCAATCAAGTTCTGGGTCTAAAACTGTGATGGTTTGTTTGAAATTTGCTCAAATTCAGGAAGTAATAAAATCAGTAGGCAAACTGATTAGGTATTCACTACCCCACCTTAATGAAAATGTTTCATATTTTGTGCTCATCTAGATATCCTGCTATAGGACTTTAAATCATTTAAAACTTTTTGTTTGAGGCGTGCAATTGTTTGTCTATTTGTGGAGGTAATTATGAGCCCTTAATTACATCTTTATGTGATAGTCTTATTTGACTTTTGTTTGTTGCTTAGTTTTCTTATTTCTAAATAACATAAGTGAGTCTAGAACTTCCTTAAATAGAGGTCCTAAAACACCTCCAGGGCAACAGGCAAGGGACGGGTAGTGCACGCATAAGGCAAGTACTGGATACTATTAGAACTCTTAGGTAACAATAACTAAGGGGAGGGTAATTGGGTAGTAAAGGATATAATGGCTTGTGCGCTAATGCTATGCGTAACACCTCTATTTGAGGAAAGATTACCGAGCATTGCA
Source organism: Nicotiana sylvestris (assembly GCF_000393655.2). NCBI lineage: Eukaryota > Viridiplantae > Streptophyta > Magnoliopsida > Solanales > Solanaceae > Nicotiana > Nicotiana sylvestris. The sequence continues at coordinate 78,545,013 of NC_091058.1, read as the reverse complement.
TAGAAGTGATCCTATAGGCTAAAAAACCTAGGACCCCTTTAATCCTTGTTTTAAATGCAATATCTATTTGTTTAAATTGTTGTATTTTCTTATAAGATTAATTCACTTAAATTGAGTTTGGTCGAGACCCACCATTATGGAGCTGGAGGGGTGCCTAACACCTTCCCCTCAAGGTTATTTCAAGCCCTTACCCAATCTCTGGTAATGCAAACCGGTTTATGAGTTATTTGCTTTAGGTTCCCTATCGCACCTTAAATTCGTTAGGTGGCAACTCTTCAAATTCCATACCCAATTCCCAAAAGGAAATGAGTTGTCCCAAAGAATGTCGAAACCCGGACTCCGCGAGGAAAAAGGGGGCGCGACACTCATAACCTGTGTATCGGGACCTGCTGGCATGAAATGCAGTGTCCCCAAAAAAAGGGACGTCCTTACAAATAATGTACGAAGGATGTAAGGAATGAAAATCAATAAATAATAGACATGAGAGAAACATGGAGTAAAAGCCTCACCATGTATATCTTGATAGCTCTATAAATCATGAAATAATTGAAGTATCATGCACATGCATATGAATGTCATGTCGTGCATAGGTACATGTTCTCATAACATCATCAAGACTCTAAGGGCATCCCATCGTATCATCTAGGTCACTGTGGGCAGAATCATCAACATATGCAAGCTAAACAGGTGGTGGTGCGTATATAACACCGTAACCTTTTCTCATATCTCATATACATATAATATACATATATACGCATATATAACGCCATCTGGTCATGGGTCAATGTATATGTATAAATGAATGCAATGCATGAGAAGTACGTCAATAAAATCTCTCAGAATGTCATAAGACCATTATGCCTTTGAGAAATATCATGATGTAAACCTTTTCAACTTACATACTTTTCTGAGATCCGTGAACAGAAGATGTAATAATAAGATACATGGGCTTTCAAGAACGTAGGCACCTCTAATACTTCTATGAATAGAGTCATTTATAGAAGTTGTGCATTTACTCGTATAGTTTGTATCATAATGATCATCCCAAAAGGAAAGAAGGGATAGCCATAACATACCTGAACCTATTCTCTAAAGAAGGGAAGAAGAGTTAGCTTTTAACTATGTTGATCGGGGGGGAGGACGGGAAGTTTGAAGAGACACGTAATGATACACACACAAGATAAAGCTAAATATTTTCAAATGAAAGCTGCGGTCGGGGGGTCAAGTGCAACTAGTCAGCTTGACCCTAGTACCGGGTCAAATCAATGTCAACTAAGAATTAACACTGTTACCGGTGGTATTTTATATTATGACCAATGAAAAGATAGGGAAGAATTGGCGAAAATGGTTACTGTTATGTGCTTACCCTACAATTTTCCGTCTAACTCCCACTTTATGCATTATATTAGAAGAGTTTTTAATCCTACTTATCAATGATGGCCTCGCAAAACCGTAAAGAGCGATATTTATAAATATAAACATGAATATGAATAATACTTCCGCTATTTATTTACTCATATTAACTGTCGTGTTGCTATTACTACTCATATTGGTAGAAGTGGTAATGACTGCGATTATCTTACTGTTACAAGTCATTGGATTGATGAGGAGTAGATAATGCAAAAGCACATTATTGCTTATAGAATAATTAATTCGCGTTAGACAGGGCAGTTTATTTCTAGCTTGGTTACAGATATTTGTAGATATTTTTGCATTAATGATAAAATAATGTCAATTTCAATGGATAATACTACTAGTAACACTAATGTTAAAGCCTTGCTTACCACTACACTAAATTCTGCATTTAGTAACATTTTTCATGTTAAATGTATTTGTCATATTTACCATTTAATTGTGGGTGATGGTAAGAGAATTTTAAATGTTGAAATTGAAAAGGTTAAAATGGCTCTTAATTGGTTTTTTATTCAAACCGAGAAGTAGACTTAGAGAATATTTTAAAAGACGTGATGAATTTGGCCTAAGAGAAAGAAAGGTTCCTAAACCTTGTCCAACTAGATGGAATTACATGTATGAAAGTTTAGTTGTTGCATATGAATATAGAAACCCCATAAACTCAACGTTTAATGCTCATGTAAGTGATGATGATGAGCACCTTACAAATGCGGATTGGGCTAATGTTAAAATGCTTGTAGATTTTTTAGAAAGATTTCATGTTGCTACAAAAGAATTTTCTGGGGAATATTATCCTACTATTTCGAATTGTTTAGTTTATCTTGCAGATCTTGCAAATTTGTTTGCTTATTTTTCAGAGGGTGGGGAAATTTAACAAGTAGCTATTGATTCTATGAGAAAGAAATTTAAAAAATATTTTTTCCTATTCCCCCTATTTATGGTATTACTGCCTTGTTAAATCCTACTATGAAATTAGGTGGTCCTCGTTATTGGTATCGATCTATTTATAATGTGTATGCGGCGAAATCAGAGGGTCCAATTTCTTGCTATTAAGTCACTTCAGAAGAACACCTCAAGGCCTCGAGGATGAGAAGCTGTGACCGAATTCCCTCCCCCGGAGCTCGTCGAGGCCCGACCTAAAGAGAATATGGATCGAGGCTAGAGTAAAATGGGAAATTCCCAAGGCACGCGGCTAAGTCTGACAAAGCTGGCCTATCTGGAACCTGTGTCAAGGTGTCATGTCTAGCCGTCCCATCTCCATACCTTTACAATTAATGAATTTTGTACTATTTTGGATTTCTCCTCCTATATAAAGGGGATCCCCACCACTTTGTGAAAGGCTGTTGTTGCTCCAACTATTCTATACGAAATATACAAGAACTCTTTCTTTTCTCTCTAACATATTCTCCCGACACTATTGTTATTGCTTATTACTTTCATACTTGTTCTTCATTTATTGCTTGTTATTCTCCATAAATAGCCTCCTTTAATTATATTCTAACTGTTAGCCCTCTCCTGATTATCCCCAATAGCTCAAGCCCGAGTCCATGCATCGATCTCGTGGCCCCTCATCGGTCAGCCCGATGCCAGAATAGCTAATACATCCGTACGATTATAATTCCATTTTAGCTCGCATTTCATCTTTTATCTTCACATATCTAGCATCAACTTCTTTAACAACTAGCATAAAAATAGATTACGTATTTTTAAAGTCTCATCAACAAATTTAATTGTTATTACCATTTTCATGGTAAACAGTTTGGCGCCCACCGTGGGGCTAAAAATAATAGTGATTATTTTTCTTGTAGGTTTCGTCATACAACGCAAGTTATCTTTCACACTTTTCTTGTCCAAGATCTTCGTTTTCAGATCAAAATGTCTGGCTCAGTGAACAGAGTTGGGAACAACAACCTCGAAAACCACGAAGAAAATTGTATGGCTATTCCAATTGTCGGCGCGCCACCGTAGAAGCCCGATAATGCACCTAGACCAATTCCAGCAGACACAGGTTCGCAAGACGCACAGTAGGTCAACGAAACCTCACACTCCGATAGGAGCATACAACATGGTGACCAACGGGAAGCCCAAAAAACCACAGCTCGGGAAGAATGAGAAGTTAGCCTTCGTGTTATTTTTGAAATGTTGCAGGCACAACAGTTGGCTATCACTCAGCTACAAAGCCACCTGAAGACTCCCAGCACAGTAGCATCGCAAACTACTCCCCCGGCCGAACAGGTACCGGAGAGATCGAGCAACAACGGATTAGTAGTCGATCCTGCCATCGTAAAAATGCTAGAGGACCTCACCAAAAGGATCAAGCCTGGCGAGAAAATGGTAGCAGCCAACGACAAGAAGGTCGAAACCTATAACTTCAGAGTCGACCAAATCCTGACCGCACCTCCGGTCTTGAAGGGTGTAGATTCGAAGAAGTTCGTACACCGGCCGTTCACCGAGGAAGCGGCTCCGAAACCCATTCCAAAGAAATTCAGAATGCCAGAACTCCCAAAATACAACGGGACCTTAGATCCCAACGAACATTTCACTGCATGTATGTGCGCAGTAAAGGGCAACGACATAAAAGACAACGAGATCGAGTCTGTCTTACTGAAAAAGTTCGGAGAAACGCTCTCGAAGGGGGCCATGATGTGGTATCACAACCTATCTCCCAACTCCATAGATTCATTTGCCATGCTAGCAGACTCCTTCGTAAAAGCACACGCTGGTGCCATCAAGGTAGCAACAAGGAAGTCTGGCGTATTCAAGATTAAGCAGCGTGAGAATAAAATGCTACGAGAATTCATATCCCACTTCCAAACAGAATGAATGGAACTACCCACGCTCTCCAACGACAGGGAAGTGCAGGCCTTCACTCAAGGTCTGAAGGAACGAAGCTTAGTGGCCTCAAGGCAGTTGAAAGAGAATATGATTGAGTATCTCGCCGTATCCTGGTCGGACATCCACAATCGATACCAGTCAAAGATCAGGGTCGAGGATGACCAGCTGGGAGCCCCCTCGGGCTCAGTATATCCAAGAAGACTCCTGCCGAAGGAGTCAAAACCAAACAAAGAGAGGTATTAGCCGTACCTGATGATAGGAGGAATGCCCCGATATGCAATCCGCCTCGCAATGATCGGTTGGTTAACCTAGGATAGAACCCTCGGGGACTCATTAACAGAGGCGGATTTGATGGGGACACGAGGCCAATGGGGGCACCTTGCCTATCAGAATACAACTTTGTTCACCAACAGCAAAACCAGAGACACCAAATGGTCCAGGCCTATTCAGTCGTATCCTCCCCAGAGCAATCACAACTTAGTATGTGAACTTCATAATACCCAATCCCATAGGACCAAAGAATTCCACCAGCTCCAAAAGGAAACAGTTAGGCTACTCAATAAAGGTCACCGCAGAGAATTTTTGAGCGATCGGGCTAAAATTCAGTTCCAAGAAAGAAAGATGACCAAGAAGAACGAAGCAAATGAGCCACAACATGTTATCCACATAATATTGGACGGGCGTCGACACTCCCTAGGAACCTGTGATAAGGAGAACAAAAATATCCATCACCAGGAAAAAATGAACTCGGGGATACGTACCCAATGATGCCCTCACATTCAGCGAGAATGGCTCTGAAACCTCGCCCCAGCCTCATAACAATGCACTGGTAACCACTTTCTCCATTCATTCATTTTGAATAAAACATGTGCTCGTGAATCCAGGTAGCTCGACCAACATTATAAGGTTGAGAGTAATAGAGCAGCTCGGACTACTAGACCAAATTGTGCCTGCCTCTCGAGTACTTAACGGATTCAACACGGCTATCAAAACAACAAAAGGAGAGACGACTCTCCCAGTCAGCATGGACGGCACGGCCCAAAACGTCAAACTCCATGTCATTGAAAGAGACATGAAATACTACGCCTTATCCAGGCGACCAAGGATACACTGCATGGGAACGGCACCATCCACCCTCCACCAAATGATGAAATTTCTGATAGAGGATGGGGTTAAAACCATCTATGGGGAACAACACACGACAAGGGAGGCATTCGCAGTACGTAATGAAGCACCAATACCAATATCTCCACTGTCGAAAGAACCAACGGATAATCAAACTGCGTCTTCGGATAAGCCCGATTAAACACAGCAGAGGACCGTACCGAGTCCTTGCTCCAAACAACAGGGACACATCAGACCTCGGAACATCGCCGGCACAACCCACGATAAGGTAAGACCACCTCCCTCAATTATTGTACACTAACCCATATGCAGGTTCCTGATCAGGGCAGTCGAAAGTGCAAACCCAACCCGAAGATCTCAAGGCCTTTTTCCGTTGCACTCTTTTCCTTTGGCCGAGTTTTTGTCCCAAAGAGGGTTTCACCAGCAAGGTTTAACGATGCAACGTTCACGGGCTACCTAAGAAGGATCCGACAAGCGTACAAGGCTTCTTTTGCGATCAACTCCGAACACTAGAGGTCACCCCCTTGGGAGGTCATCCACTCGAAAGAACCAAGGAATAACAAATAAGGTTCCAATAGGAAATGATGTACCAGGCCAAACGGTAAAATGAATAGTGTCTGCATAATCCGGGCTCACGGCAACAAAACAACATGTACTTATTCCAAACAATCAAAGAATATCTTTTGCCAAAGCATCTCGTACTCCAAAGAAAATTCAGCATTTTCACAGCAAGGATCCCTCCACCGAGAAAGCCCCGAAATACTCGGAGACTAGTGTCAATAACTTCGCACCCGCATTGCCTCAGAGTCAGATCTCCATACTCATAAGCCCTCAACGAGGCACCATGGAAATCACGAAACATCTCCTAAAGGGAAAAATGTCCCAAACACTTGGAGACTGGCATCGCAAACTCAGAAAGTGTATGACCCCAAGGTCGGAATCTCCAAAATCATAAGCCCTCAATGAGGCAATTCCGAGCTCACAAGTAACAGCCCCCAAGCCTAAGAAAACTCGATGACTCGGACACTGTCGCCAATCGCCATTTACTTAAAAACCCGAGGCCATAAGACCTCGAACGGGCAGACTCGGTCTAGTGAAACCTATTTAAGGCAGCAACGAAAATTGTAAGACCTCAAGCAAGGCATGAATAGTACTTGTACAAAGTATCAACTAAACTATAAGACCTTAACGACATGAAAAAACTGTAAGACCTCAACGGCATGAAAAACAAGTAAGACCTCAACGGCATGAGAACTTTGTAAGACCTTACTACAGGCATAAACTCGATCCCGAAGTTTACGCTATATATTGAATTTGTAAGATCCCTCAAAAGGCATACCATCAATATAGACGCCCAAACTACTACACTCGCGACCAAAAATGGCTCCGGCCAAATACAAATGACTACGGTCATACGGCTATACCAGCAAAATTAATGTGACTCGGGGATGCCCGACCGTCGCTACAAAATCATAGGCCATTACTTCGAATCTACTTTGAAAAGAACCGGTTAACAGGATACCCTCGATAGGCAAAAGAATTTCGACCATGTCAGCTCCAAATAATAAGGCTTCGAGCTACTCAGCCTACGAGCCAAACCTTCCGAGGTGCTCGAACATCACCATAAATGACTTGAAATCGAGGTTCTTCCTGAACCGATGACGGGTCAGGCAAAATCATTTCAAAAGTCCTTAACGAGAGGAAAATAAAGCCTATATATGCCTAAGGGCAAAGTGTAAGAGCTATTGTCGCCAGCCTAATGATACCTAGGGCCACTCACACTAAAAGGTCACAACGACCAAAACTGTAAGAGCCATTGTCACCAGATTAAAATTTGAAAGCTTGAGGGTCAAAGTGAGCTCGAGTTGTAACCCGATTCGGAGACTGGACCCAAAAAAGTTAACTATACATGCCTAAGGGCAAAGTGTAATAACCATTGTCGCCAGCTTAATGAGCCTCAGGGTCGTGCATATAAAAGGTCACTTCGACCAAAGGCATAAGAGTCGTTGTCGCTAGCCCACACAAATATAGAACTTGAGGGTCAATTGTGCTCGAGTCAAAATCTGACTCGGAGACTGAACCCAAAATAGTCAAAATACAAATGCCTAAGGGAAAAGCATAAGAGCCATTGTCACCCGCCCATGCAAACAAAAAAGCTTGAAGGTTGAATGAGCTCGAGTCGAAGTCCGACTCGGAGACTAAACCCAAAATAGTTGAGCAAAAGCATAAGAGCTCTAATGCCATCTTACACTAAAGGTTGCATAGACCAAACGCGTAAGAGCCCCCAAGCCTACCTAATGAGCCCTAGAACCGTACCACGAATCTAAGGATTCTTACCAACTCTGAAACCAGTCCACCTTGTCAGAAGCAAAGCAGAAAGGGGTACAGAAGAAATAAAGCTTCAAGTCTTTCTTTGATTTACATAAGTGAAAAAATGCATTCTCCATCTACAAACAGGCTCTAGAGGTATCGCATACAAAATGGCAACGTCTATGCCCCGCCCCTGAGGGCTACAGCCTATCAGCCTCATCTTCACTCTCCTTAGTGCCGGACAGGAATGACCGAGCACCACGCTCGTCCGCCCTCGCTCGCGCCAACTCCTTTGGGAGAACAAAACACCTGGCACCGATCTCCTCGAGAACCTTCTTCGGGATTTGCAACGAGCATATTCTTTGATACTTCCTTCACAATCAAGGACCCTCTTCAACTCGGCATCGGCATCGGCAACATCCTTCAAATAAATCGCATCTCCCAAATAGCCTTAGTCCGGCTTAATGCTGTTTCGGTCCGAGCATCAACGATCTCAGCCCTGGCCTCCGAAAGTTCGGATTTGAGCTACGTGATCATATCCGCTTGAACTAAAGCATTATCACAAGCTAAGAGGAGTTGGACCTCAAAGGCAGGAACTTTAGCCAAGGCACCTTTCTCCTCTGAAGCTTGAGCTTGCGCCTGAGCTCTTAGCTCGCCATAGTTATTCCTGATTCGGTCGGCTTCACCCCTAAGGTTTTCCAGGGCCTCCATCTTTTTTTGCAGTTGGAATAGATGAAGAGTTAACCTAAGAAGTTAAAAAACGAAATGCATACCCACCCGGGACTGGAAGTTACCTGCTCCATCAAATAGCTCTCGTAATTCGAGCTCCGGTACGCCTCATATCGCCAGTATGCCAACTAAACTTCCTTCTCCTCACAAAGGAGCCCAAGGGACCTGCTCTCATCCACAGCTTTCTGGAGCCTAGCCCCGTGACGGAGTAGCTCAGACCTTAGCCTGTCAAAGGCCTACATAAAAACTCGGTAAGGAAGGGAAGACGCGAGATTCGGAAGGCCTGTGCCAAAGGTCATCGCAAAGTAAAGTCAGCGGACTTCCTCGAGGACCGAGCACACCTCTATTAATCTAGTCCCCTCGGCCCTGGAAGAATCAACCCCGGTCGAAGCATGATTACTCGGAGGAACCACCTCTCCAGAACCAAAAACTTCAGGTGCAGTAGTCTCGGATGATGTTTTGTCCTCAAAGACTCGGCCCCGTTTCGCCCTGCTGTGAGCGCCATTGCACATAAATGCATATCCCGTTTATTATCATATTCTTTTAGCTTGGAAGCTGTCAACCCCTCCCCTTCTCCGGAGGAGCACAGCCTCGCCATTGGAGACCCTCCGATTCTTACGACGGCAAGATTAATACATGAAAAGGGGAAAATGTCTCCCCAAATGTATGAGGGACAAAGTAAAGGCAGCGTACATGCATACCATAATATTTTGCTTCCCATCTGCGTCGGTACATGGCTCGCCACCTACGCTCATCACAAGTCGAATGGGTCTCCAGCTTCTGGACCCGACCAGGCAGATCAGGAACTTCGCCCGGTGCCCATGAAATTGCTGTAGAAAAAGAAGGAAAACATGATTACTAAACTAGCATCCACCACGAGCAAACCTGAGAAAGCACGAGATGCTCCACTCACGCATATAATTCCATTCCTCGGGGAATGGCATAAGTTTCACGAGTATAACGCTAGCTATCCCGACCCGGACAAACCAACTAATCCACTCTCGATCGCCCTCTTCCTCATCATAAACAACAAAGGGCATGGACGAACGGCACCGCAAGGTTAACATACCTCGATGATGAAAGGGCCGGCAAAGCCTGACAAGGTGACTGAACGTGAATTCAAGCCCTGCCTTCTCTGCAAAGAACCTCATCATCAGCACTATTCGCCAAAATGACTGATGTATCTGCGCCAAACTAACCCGATACTTTAAACATAAATCAAGCACGACCATATCAAGGGGGCCTAGTGCGAAATGGTACAAGTACATGTTCAAGAATCTATCGGCAAGGTTTGTGATACCCTCATCCGGGGGAAGCACCTGTAACGCTACCTCCTCGCCCCATCCGCAGCCTCTCCTCACCAACTCAAGGTGCTCTTCTCTTATCAAAGACATAGTCTTCAAGGTAAACTCTCATGGATCCTGAGCATTGGGAGTGGAACTCTCCCCTCTCTGCCGAGCAGACCCTAAAGTAGCAGTCATGACTATGGCGGGATTAGCAAACTGGAGCGAGAACCTGCAAAAACACTTTGATGCTAAAGTAACAAAGGACTCGACGCCGAAATAGAAGGACAACTATCTAAAATATTGGGATCTCCCAAGAAGCGCGTACAACCCTATGTATATACGGGGAAATAGCAACGGTCCGCCTACCTAAGTTGGGCCCCAGGAGGCCAATGACTTCAATACGAGTTGCTAGGTGGTACCCGACCTTGAGGATCTCAATCGAGAACAAAAATAAGTGCTTCAAGTTCTGTCCATGAAGGCTCGACCCCAAGATGTCGCCTAAATTTGGGCAACCCCTCATTGGAGACGTATCTGTAACATCTTAAGATATTATCTACACCAAGTTCAAAGCGGATCTCCAGGTGCCCGAAGATAGTCCTCACTCATATATCACTTTCAAAAATTCCAAGGATCGAGGTACCATTCCGATATAACTCAAGGGTCTTGATGGCCCGAGTGTATCAGGCCAATTCAGGCTTGGTCCGAGGAACAACGATGGGCTCGGGAGGATCCATGATTATCAACCGAAGGATGGAAGGAATACTTGCATCCAGGTTCAGTGTTAGCAACAATAGATAGAATCATGCATTCGGAGTCTCCACAAACATAAAAAAATGTAGCAAGCCTCGAAGACAAATCGAAGAAAAAATCTTTGTATTCGTGAAATATTATGTTACAAAAGACCAGCCTCAATGGCCGGTTGTGCCATTTTATCCCTTGGGAGAGAAAAAACCCAAGGGATGGAGTGCCACACCAGGCAAGCGTAGGAGAGTGAGCAGCAGTGTATAGTCCGAATAACTTTCTAAAATAGGGAAATTCGATCCCCCGTATATTGTCATCTCAAGCCAATGAGGACAGCAATAGCAATCGTAACAATAACAACAACAACGACAAGACGGTATGATCTCGCTCAACAAGGAGAAGCTTAGGCAAAAGGCCACCACACGGCTGATGGGAATGCTGCCAAACAACCTTAAGGCCGTGAACTCCAAACATGGTGATTAACAATAGAGAAAGATGGCGAGAAAAAAGGGACGAATGAATGGAGGAAGGCACTATGATAGAGAGATAACTCTAGAATACCCCCTTTTATAGGAGATAATGACACAGCCATCAATTCCTTTGGAAGACTGCCTGGCAGATACAATTAATGTTCTCGAAGAATTGAATCGACGGCGGTATTATCGCTTTGAAGAACAAGAATGGACAACGCATTGAATGGCATCGAAAAAACAAATACATGGGATGTCCCAATTGTCGTGAAAACTCATTCCATAGGTTGTGTCATTAGCATGACGTCATCACGGGAAGCCCGAGGAGTCGGGTATCAGAATCGTTTCCCATAGCTTCATTCTGGGAAACATGGAGACTATCTGTATGCGGCGAAATCAGAAGGTCCAATTTCTTGCTATTAAGTCACTTCAAAAGAACACCTCGAGGCCTCGAGGATGTGAAGTTGTGACCGAATTTCCTCCCTCGGAGCTCATCGAGGCCCGACCTAAAGAGAATATTGATCGAGGTTAGATTAAAATGGAGAATTCCCGAGGCACGCGGCTATGTCTGACAAAGTCGGCCTGTCCGAAACTTGTGTCACCGTCCCATATCCATACCTTTACAATTAATGCATTTAGTACTATATTGGATTACTCCTCCTATATGAAGGGGATTCTCACCACTTTGTAAAAGGTTTCTGTTGCTCCAACTATTCTATACTAAATATACAAGAACTCTTTCTTTTCTCTCTAACATATTCTCCCGACATTATTGATATTGTTTACTTTCATACTTGTTCTTCATTTATTGCTTGTTATTGGCCATAAATAGCCTCCTTTAATTATATTCTAACTGTTAGCCCTCTCCTGATTATTCTCGATAGCTCAAACTCGAGTCCAGGCATCGATCTCGTGGCCCCTCATCGGTCAGCCCGATGCTAGAATAGCTAACCCATCGGTTCGATTATAATTCCATTTTAGCTCTCATTTCGTCTTTTATCTTCACATATCTAGCATCAACTTATTTAACAACTAACATAAAAATAGATGACGTATTTTTAGAGTCTCATCAACAAATTTAATTGTTATTACCATTTTCACGGTAAACATAATGATTTAGCACTTGCACCTGAGGAGTTGTATACACTTTCGGACGCACAAGCCTCAATTAAAATAAATGCTCTAACTAATTATAGTGTTTATCAAATTATACTATATAATGCTAGACCAGATATTCCAACTCCTTCTTCTTCTAGTTCTCAATCATCTATAAGAACTGCAGGAGTAAGAGCACTTACTGCTTGGACCGAGTTCAGGGGTTCTAAAGGTTGTACCACTAGTCATTGTTCACAACTTAATGAGCTAGAAGTTTATTTGTCACAGGGACTTGAGGAAGTGAATCCCGGCGGCTCATTTAATCTTTTGGAATGGTGGAAGGACAAAGGAAAACACTTTCCGATCCTTTCAAGGATGGCCCGAGATTTTTTAACCATTAAAGCTTCAACAATGGCATCAGAGAGTGCTTTCAGTCAAGAAAGACTACAACTCGATGATTATACAGCGTCTATGAAGGAGATCTTGGAAAAATCAGTACTTTTCAGAGATAGGATCCATTCGGAATGAAGAAATTTTGGACGTGCTGAATTACAACCAGAGGTAGACGAAGCTCACGAAGAAATGCTAGCTGAACTTGCGGAGGATGCAGCTTCACCCGGAAACGGTGATGAACAAGCTTATTTTCCGCCACCACCAATCGAAATTCCTCCGAACCTTGATGGATTTATGAAATTTATTAGAGATACCATGTAAAATTAATGTGTAACTTGTATTTTGGCACATCTTGATTAGTTTCTTTTTCTTCTCAATGGTGATATTAGTACCTTGGTTGTGCTCATTCCATTGGGAGGGGGGTGGAAGCTAAGAAAGATTGGGTCATGTTTTCTTAATGTTACAATAATAAAAATTATAACGCATTCCTTTGAAAATAGTTTTACAATATTTTGTGTTCTAAATTTGAATTAAAAAATTTTAAGTCACAATTATATAATATAACTTACAAGAAAATGCCTTAGATAAAAAATTTAAACAAATAAATTGGCCCACTTAGGCCCACATATAATATATATATATATATATATATATATACACACACACACACACACACATTTAAGCAATGTATAAAGTATATATATATAAAAATAGTCCCGGGCCCACATAGCCCGGGACTATTATTTCACGGTCCCGGTCCCGGTCTAGTTACACCCAAAATCCCATGAATCCCGAGTCCGTTTAAGCCCGGCCCGCGAGTCCCGTTTAGGACCGGTCCCAAACCATTTGTCACCCTTAGCCCATTCTAATATCAGTACTCCGCGTAATCTTTCTTGGTTTATTTCCTTTGTCTTAACTTACCTCTCGCACTAACTTCTTATTTATCAATAACACCCCGGGCAGGAACCCTTACATCATTTCCTTGATGTTGTGCTTGCATAATGTTCTGGAATCGTAGCATATCTGTAGGATTTGGATAAGTGTAATCTCATTCCTTTCTTATTTTTATCACATTCTTCCATTACCATTCCATAGTTACCGAACCACTTAATTTTGTCTTAAACGCCACATAACTTCATATTCCTCCCTTTAGGGGGTACTAAGATTTAGTGCTACGACGATCTACCTATAGATGTTTTACCTCTTCATTTTTGGCATCTTTTCACATCATCAATGACCCTTACTTGTATTGCGATAAGCCTTATGTACCAAGGATAAAAAATATTCCTTACTCACTTAGGTGACACTTAGTGTAACTGGCACATATAGTCCCTTAGGCTTAACTTTGCCCATATTGCTTGCTTTAGGGAATCGTCTTCCTGAATGACCTTTAAGGGTTATTCTTCTGTCATTCATTCTATTATTATCGGAATGCAATCTCTAAATTTCTCATGATGTCGACTATTATAAAATTATTCAGTCCCTAATTCATGTTTAGTTTATCTTGTTCACCAGTCCATATTGATTTCTATTACTCTGGGATCTAACTTTTCCTTCTGGTAGTCACATTGTAGTCAGGAACTTATTTCTCAAAATGAGGATACGAGTTTATGGCTTATACCCTTTTATTCTCATAAGGCCAGTCACCCATTTTCCCTTCCTTTACTTGACTATAGACTCTGTAATACTATCATTTTTTGATCTACCATTGTGATCCATGTATCACATTTGTTACACCTTATATTTTCGTATGTTAGAGTATCCGTAAGTTAATTGATGTAAGCTCAGAAATGATATCAACTTTGAAAGTGCGTAAATTAAGTTAATCCTTTTATAATGGAGGTTACAAATCTTTATGATCATGGATAACGAGTACCAAAAGGGTTAGAAAGCTTACGCGCTAAATGAATTAAAGAAAATAAGTTTCGTATAATGTCGACAAGCTTGGAATGTTATAACCTATACTTTTGGGGTGATACAAGGGTGATTAACATGATGATTAGGTTATGTTATGATTTATTTTAGTCGTATGATAGTCGTGTTTTATATTTTTAAGTCAAGCAAGTTGTGGAACAAAAGTTGAAAAAGGTCATCACAAGTTACATTCAAAAATGAGTTGAAACTTAGGTTAAATGTAGCTGAGCTTTTCTCCCACATACTTTGAATCAAGGGATGATCTACATATGCAATTTAATATCTATGAGTCTAGTTTTAAACTCATTAAATTTTTTATCAATACGATCTCGAATTATAGAGATATTCGCATTTTTGCGAGACCACGCAGCTAGTAGGTGACAAGTAGGTGCATCACCTACTTGCCAAAAAGAGAGGCCTCAACTAAGTCGGTCAAGAGGGGACTTTTAAGGGATTATAAACTCAGTTATTTCACCTATCTTTACGACCAAGAAAACCTAATTGAACCCCTGCAACTCCTCCCCAAAAATACCACACAAACCCTAGGGTATTCCGGGTGTTACGACGCGATTCTAGTGCTGAAAAGTCCGGACAGCCTGCTAGTTTCTCTTTCTCCTTCTTGTATCCATGTTGAGGAACTTATTTTTGATGAAAAAGGACCAGGTTTCGTGGGTTATACTCAGTAAAAGGTAAGTTTATGCTTATCCTTCCATTATTTATGCGTTTGCGAGTTGTAACTCGATCATAAAGAATAGACCTAGCTAGTTTCAAAAGAATGGTATGATGTTTGTTCTTGTGTAATGGTTGGATGGTTGTAAACTTATTTTTAAGTTGAATTCATGGCTGGTTTATTGTATAAGAGGTATAATGATGTACTTTTGGTTGTATTTCCCAATTTGAAAGAAAAGACAAGTCGAAACGTGTTTAAGTAAACTGAAAAATTATTTTTGAGTTGATGAACTTGTGGGAATATTTTTGGGCTGTTTCATGTTGGTATTGGGTTGTCTCTTTTACTACTATTTTATGGAGTTGAGAGGAGGAAGGTTGTGGAGAAACACCACACTGTTATGGTTGGCGTGTTGTGTATGAAGTGATAGGGGTATATTGTGCTGTTTGTGATTGTTTTGACTAGTGTGAAGTCATATATATAGGGGAGTTTCTGTCCGTTTTATTGTAAAATAGGTTGTGGTCGATACATAATAGTTACGACGCTTAAACGATAACGAGAGTGTCATTTCTCTTATTGTAGACTAAGGAGCCGTGAAATTGCATAGCTTGAGGTTGGGAAGAATATACAAGGTATGTTAAGGCACTTACTTCTTTCTTTTGGCATGATCTAAAGTGACATGAACATAAACGGTATGCTAATTCATAACGGATCTACTCCTAGAAACTAAGGTTGTCCATGTTGTTCTTTCCTTATAAAGTTATTCTAAATAAGTGTGTATGATCCTTAAATCCCACTAAGGTTCATATTGATGGTAGGGATGTCCATAATATTAATGGAAGGTACAATGACCTTACATCACTCCGAAAGAGTTAGAACGTGATTCCATGAGTCGAGCATGCATTATATATATGTATCTATTTTACTCTACCGACCCGCACTATAGTCGGCCGGGTATGGCACCTATTATGCAACCACTGATCAGTTGGGTTTACCGAGCTCCACGTGGCCGGGTACGATTCTACCGAGCCTTATGATGGCCGGGTACATTTTTACCGAGTCCTCTTTGAGGCCGGGTACGATATGATGATGATGATGCCCACAGAGGCGAATATTTTTAAAAAGTTCATGTATATATATGTATTATGCATTTCATGTCAATAACCCCCAGAGGCACTCAGATGTTACAGGTTGTATCTCATCTATCTCTCTTTACATTATTGTTCTTGTTTATGCTTTCCTGCCTTGCATACTCGGTACTTTATTCGTACTGACATCCCTTTTTCCTGGAGATGCTGCGTGTCATGCCTGCAGGTCCAGATTGATAGGTTTACAGTCCTCCTAATAGGCTATCAGCTCAGCGAAGGTGTTGGTACACTCCACTTTCTCCAGAGTTGCCTAGTTGGTCAGTATGCTTTGGATATGTATTGATTGGTATGGCGGGGTCCTGTCCCGATATTTATGATTTTATGTACTCTTAGATGCTTGTAGACAGATGTCAGGTGTAGGGACACTTGTATGGCCCTGTCGGCCTATGTTTTGAGTTTACAAATGGTCATGTCGGCCTTATAGGCCCGTATGTCACATATATAAGTTTGTATATCATTTTGGGTCTTCATATGTTGAGTATTCCCTTATGTTTTATTCTTGTTATCTCATGACCGGTTTTCTGGCTCATTTACTCATGATAGTATGATAAGAAAGATATGTTACGTTGGTACTCGGTTGAGTAAAGCATCGGGTGCCCGTCGCGGCCCTCTGATTCGGGTCGTGACAAAAGTGGTATCAGAGCAGTTCTGTCCTAGGGATTCTACAAGCCGTGTCTAGTAGAGTCTTGTTTATGGGTGTGTAGTGCACCACACTTATAAGCAGGAGGCTACAGGGCATTTAGGACTGTCACTCTTTCTTCTTATTCTAGATCGTGTGGTAGAGCTATGTTGTAAGAATTCAAACTCCTAAATTCGACTTTAGTCGTAATACAACGATACCTACATTTAAAAAGATGGTTGGTAAAAGATTGTATGTGGCTGTGAAAGAGTTGAGTTAGAGGAGCTCGATTTTGCATGATGCATATGATGGGTAAATATAAGGTCTTCAGTAGATCATGTGTGTACTAAGAAGTGTAAGCTTCTCGATAAGGAGCCTTAAGGCAAAGAATATCTATCCACCCCTAAAGGCAATGGAAGATTCAAAATATAGATACAAGCTTCAACAAGTAAAAGGAGCAAGATGGGAAGGGTACAAGGCACCTAGTTAATAAAGATTATCGGTATTTTCATCTCTGGTAGAAAAATATAAGCATTGTAAGTTACCCTCAACAGTAACAGAGGTATGTATAATTGACCATACCCATCTCAGTAATACCCTATTGGGGGCTAACATGTGTATATTAAGAAAAGGACGAGATATCAGGATCCGGTTGGGGTTAGGATAACCCATAATGGTGAATTGATTGTTTGTGTTAGTTGACAATTTCTGAAGCATAATGCAAATGTGCTAATAAATTTCCTTGTGAGATACCAAGATGGCGTACTCTAAAATAGTACAGCTAGATATGAGTATTATAAAGATAGCCACTGGAAGCCTTGAAGGGATAAATATTACCTTAGCATGGCTCGTGTCCCTAGGAGAGAATTTTAGGCATCCCGAAGAGCCAGTGAGATGAAGCAAGGGGAGCTAAAAGCAAAAGAATGTCTTGTTGATGTTTTCAGAATAAAGTGATAGACATAAATGTTAGTAAGAAAATAAGAATAGAGTTAATGAAGAATTATGAGTAAGATGTCCACATGGATGACAACGGTTCAAAATAATGATGATGAAAATGACAGAATTATAGAGTCTATAGTTAAGTGAAGGAAAAAGATGAGAGGTGACAGGCCTTGAAACAACAAAGGAGTATAGGCCATAAAGTCATATCTTCTTATCGAGAAATAAGTTCGCAACTCTAACGCGAATACCAGCAGGAAAAGATATACCCCCAGAGTAGTAGAAATCAGTATGGGCTGGTAAACAAGATAAACTAAAAGTGAACTAGGGACTAAATGATATGATAATAGTCGGCATCATGAGAATTTCAGAGGTTGCGTTCCGGAGATAATAGAATGGATGACAAAAGAATTCCATTTAATGGTCATTCAGGAAGTCGCTTCCCTAAAGTAAGCAATATGAGCAAAGTTAAGCTTAAGGGACTATGTTCGCCAGTTACACTAAGTGTCATCCTCGCGAGCAAGGAATTTTATTATCCTTGGTACAAAAAGCATTACCACAAGGCGAGTAAGGGTAATCGATGATGTGAAAAGACGTCAAATATATAGAGGTAAAATATCTATAGGTAGATCGTCGTAGCTCCAGCTCTTAGTACTCCTCTAAAGGGGGGATATGGAGTGATGTGGCATGAAGTCAGAATTTAGTGGTTCTACTAATCATGGAGTGGTAGAAGAATAATGCGGTAATGTGAAAAAGGGATGAGATTGTACTTATTCAAAGCCTACAGATATGCTACGATATCAGTGCATTATACAAACACGACGTCAAGGAAAGGAAGTAAGGGTTCCTGCCCGAAATGTCATTGATAGATCAGAGGCCAGTGCGTGAGGTAAGTTAAAACAAAGGAAATAACCCAAGAAAGATTACGCGGAAAATTGATGTGAGGATAGGCCAACGAGTATTTGGGATTTTATTAAAGAAGAGCACAGTTATGGCTAAACAGGAGGTTATAGACGAGGTAACAGATCATGCAAGAAAAACGTAGTGAATCCTAATATAGTGAATTCAGTCTCACAAATATGACGTCATAAACCTTGAGAAATGCTCAAATAGGAGTTGGGGTATTTAAAGGTATTGTATAAGTATTACGGGAATAATAGAGGGTGTCACTAAGGAGATAATCAAAATCTGATTTTATAAGTAATCCTACGAGCACAACTGCACGGAGGTATGTCAGTAAGGATGTTTGTAGGAGAGTAGGAATATCAAAAATTCCTTCGAGTATGCAGTATAACAAGATCACAATTTTACAAGATCCAAAAGGTCTCCTAAGTACTACCATGAAAGACTAACTGAGGAAATAAGGAAGAAGGTTTCCACCTAAGCATAGTGACCTAAAAAGGAAATGATCTTTCATCTTGTAACAGCGGTCTCACTATAATATTCCATGCACTCCATAAGAAAGTGGCACTTATCATGGCTAATGAACAGAAAAAAAAAGAGGAAAAAAACCATCAAAGGTGATACCTGAGAGCATACGAGTTACAGGGAATTCCAGTGTTCGTGGGCACTATGATAAGCCAAGTATCCATGTAGCAAGTGGAAGAATGACCAGAAAAAGTAATTACTTACATTTAAAGACAACTGAGAATGCGCAAAAGGGAATCTAAGGTGCTAGAAAGTTAAAGGAAGGTTCTGAGTATAATAAATAAATATGTGTAGGTCGCAAGCGAAAGTATAGTATTGTGAAAAGATTTTGGGTATATGTGAGTAAGGGTGAGAAAAGGTGAGTTAGAAGCTGATAAGAATAGGTAAGACCTCGGTATTAAGCCCATCAAACAAGAGAGCTGATGGTTTATATATGTTATAAAAGGCTCAGTATAGCTTGAATTAATACGGAGGAGTCTAAGACTAGGAGCATTTAGAAGAGATGGAATGCTCCTCTGGTCGTAATGTAAGTATGTAATAGTGGTAAATTATAAAAGGATGATATATAGGCCTTCATATGAGTAATGGTTCAAAGAGAAGAAATTTCATGGATGGCACGGGACTAGGATACCCCCATAAGACGAATCACATTGGGATGCTATGAAATACGATTATTGAAGTATAGTATTGTCCCTAGGTGGATTAGGAAAACCACTTCAAATGTTCCCCGATGAGACGTGAGACTTGTGGCAATGTATTACGTAAGAGGTTTCAAGTTATCAGTGGTGGATTATAGATTAACATTAAGGTAAATCAATAATAGATGGATAAAGATTCCAAAGTATGAGAGGAGATTATGATGTCATTCTTTAGATGAACAGTAATAAGGATTATACATATAGGATAAGCGGTGAGAAAGTAACCTGGAGTTGGGTGGCAGACCTCGGTAATAGTAAACCGAAGTAAGAGTTATCGTATAATATGACCTACCTAGTTGTATTAAAGCCATAAGCATAGATAACTGAGGCTATGAAATAAGATATATGAAAAGTCGTAAGTTTAACAAAGTACCGAGTGAAGAACTTCAGTATACCCATAGATGCCCATACGAACAACATATCAAGCTTTGTTAATGTTTACAACGTGCTACCTAGATATTGGATAAAAGCTGGAGAAAAAAAAGTCGCATAGGCGCACATACAAGGAAAAAGTCGTACAAGCTGCATGACAAAAAGGAGCAACAGTTACGAGATTGGAAGGGGCCCGACCTCAAGTCGTGGTATGAGAAGGAGGACTAAATGAGGAATACCCTAGAATTTGGATTTATTCAAAGAATAGTTGCCTACATGGCTACAAGAGTATTAAAGTGTGCACAAGAGCTATGGGTTATGAAAATGATAAGTGGATCAGTCAACATTCGAGGACGAATGTTCCAAAGGGGGGAATGATGTTACACCTTATGTTTTCGTATGTTAGAGTATCCATAAGTTAATTGATGTAAGCTCAGAAATGAGATCAACTTTGAAAGTACGTAAAGTAAGTTAATCCTTTTATAATGGAGGTTATAAATCTTTATGATCATGAATAACGAGTACCAAAAGGGTTGGAAAGCTTACGCGCTAAATGAATTAAAGAAAATAAGTTTCGTCGAATGTCGACAAGCTTAGAATGTTATAACCTATACTTTTGGGGTGAGACCAGGGTGATTAACATGATTATAAGGTTATTTTATGAGTTAGTTTAGTCGTATGATAGTCGTGTGTTATATTTTTAAGTCAAGCAAGTTGTGGAACAAAAGTTGGAAAAGGTCATCACAAGTTACATTTAAAAATGAGTTGAAACTTAGGTTAAATGTAGCTGAGCTTTTCTCCCAACATACTTTGAATAAAGGGATGATCTACATATTAAATTTAAGATCTATGAGTCTAGTTTTCAATTCATTAAATCGTTTATCAATACGATCTCAGAGTATAGAGATATTCGCATTTTCGCGAGACCGCGCAGCTAGTAGGTGACAAGTAGGTGCATCACCTACTTGCCAAAAAGAGAGGCCTCAACTAAGTCGGTCAAGAGGGGACTTTTAAGGGATTATAAACTCAGTTATTTCACCTATCTTTCAGACCAAGAAAACCTAATTGAACCCCTGCAACTCCTCCCCAAAATTCCCACACAAACCCTAGGGTATTTCGGGTGTTACGACGCGATTCTAGTGCTGAAAAGTCCGGACAGCTTGCTAGTCTCTCTTTCTCCTTCTTGTAGTCGTGTTGAGGAACTTATTTTTGATTAAAAGGACCAGGTTTCGTGGGTTATACTCAGTACAAGGTAAGTTTATGATTCTCCTTCCATTATCTATGCGTTTGCGAGTTGTAACTCGATCGTAAAGAATAGACCTTGCTAGTTTCGAAAGAATGGTATGTTGTTTGTTCTTGTGTAATAGTTGGCTGGTTGTAAACTTATTTTTAAGTTTAATTCATGGATGTTTTATTGTATAAGAGGTATATTGATGTAATTTTGGTTGTATTTCCCAATTTGAAAGAAAAGACAAGTCGAAACGTGTTTAAGTAAACTGAAAAATTATTTTTGAGTTGATGAACTTGTGGGAATATTTTTGGGCTGTTTCGTGTTGGTATTGGGTTGTCTCTTTTACTACTATTTTTAAGGAGTTGATAGGAGGAAGGTTGTGGAGAAACACCACATAATGGCAAGGTTGTTTGTTGGTCATTCGTCGTAACATTTTCGGGTTGATTGACACTGTTATGGTTGGCGTGTTGTGTATGAAGTGATAGGGGTATGTTGGGTTGTTTTTGATTGTTTTGACTAGTGTGAAGTCATATATATAGGGGAGGTTCTGTCCGTTTCATTGTAAAATAGGTTTTGGTCGACACATAATAGTTACGACGCTTAAACGATAACGAAAGTGTCATTTCTCTTATTGTAGACTAAGGAGCCGTGAAATTCCATAGCTTGAGGTTGGGAAAAATATACAAGGTATGTTAAGGCACTTACTTTTTTCTTTTGGCATGATCTAAAGTGACATGAACATGAACGGTACGCTAATTCATAACGGATCTACTCCTAGAAACTAAGGTTGTCCATGTTGTTCTTTCCTAATAAAGTTATTCTAAACAAGTGTGTATGATACTTAAATCCCACTAAGGTTCGTATTGATGGTAGGGATGTCCATAATGTTAATCGAAGGTGCAATGACCTTACATCACTCCGAAGGGGTTAGAACGTGATTCCATGAGTCGAGCATGCATTATATATATGTATCTATTTTACTCTACCGACCCGCGCAATATTCGTCCGGGTATGGCACCTATTGTGAAACCACTGATCAGTTGGGTTTACCGAGCTCCACGTGGCCGGGTACGATTCTACCGAGCCTTATGATGGCCGGGTACATTTTTACCGAGTCCTCTTTGAGCTTGGGTACGATATGATGATGATGATGCTCACAGAGGCGAATGTTTTTAAAAAGTACATGTATATATTGTGAGCACGTGATTTTTGCTTCATGAAAATTACTCCAAAAAAATCCAAAAAAAAAAAGTCACCTTTGGATACAATTTTGAGAATTTACGTGACATTTTGGTAATTATTTTGTCCGTAAATGTTTACTTTGTCGTAGTTAATTTTAAAAATACAAAAATACGGGTCGCATGCATATTTAGGATTTAATTGTACATTTTGGAATTAAATAAACCGTAATTTAGTTTTCAAAGGGAAAACCACAAAAATATGCATTGTTATTCTATCTGTTGTCATTGTGTGATTTTATTTTAACTAAACGTTTTAATTTGTGTTTTAATTTTGTTGAATGTTAATTAATATTTGTGTAGTTTTGGTTTTAATTTAATTAGGAATTTTTGTTAAAAGAATGAAAAAGGAGGAAAATACCGGATTTGGGCCAAAAATTCAATTGAAAATCAGGCCCAATCCATTACACTGACCCAGTCCACGACCTGGGCTTCCAAACGACGTCGTTTAGGTGTAGTTGATCTGAGCCGTTCATCTCACTTCATCTAACGGCTCCAGGTTTTCCCAGATACCCGACCCACTAGTACCCGGATTGACCCATTCCCAACACTAAACCAAACGACGCCGTCCCCTTAAGTGAAAAGATCAAGGCCATTGATCATCAATGATCCAACGGCCGAAATTCAACTCCCCCGTCCCGTATATAAACCCTCCTCTCTTACCTCACGCCCCCGTAACCAAACACCCCCCTGCACCCCTTCGTCTCTATCAACTCGGAGACGAAACCCTCAGCAAGCCCTAGCCGATGTTGAATCCCTAAGCCTGAAACCCGGCGGCGACGATGTCGGTGACCACCAAATTAACACCCCTAGTGCACCTCGACCCCCTGGACACGAATCTGCAAACCGTTTGGTTCGAATCAACCTACATCGTCTCGAATCTTCATCTGAAGATTCAAGCCAAACCTCAACTTGTACTAACCGATCCCAAACGCACACCAGTTACTCCCCTGACCTCCCTCGTGACCAAACCAAGCCTACTTTGGTTCGAATCGAACCTGAAAAGCTCCAACCCCTAATCTGAGCCCCAAGAACCCTAGAAATCCAAGAACCAGGAATTTGTCCAAATTAGCAGAGGTTTGGGGTCTAATAGACCTTAGTCGAAGTGTTCTCTGTTGAGAACACTTGATTAAGGTCCATTCGACCTCAAAAAGGTCGAATCTGAGTTCAGACCTGGGTCATCTAGTTTTACTTGAGGTATTTCCTTTTCCCTTTCTGTTTGTTCTATTTTTTTGTTTATTTTGTTATTCGTTTGTGTGGTTAGAATAATTTTATTTCAAATTTCTGTGCTTTGTTCTTCTTCTTCTCCAAATCAGACCTCTTATTTGGTCGAAATTTTCGTCTGCTCGTTGTTAAGTGTATGTGTTAAACTATATAATCGATTGGAATGAGTTTGGTCGATTAATTAGTTTCCAGGGTAATTCCCTGTTTTTTTAGTACAACTTGAATCACCTATGTGTACTGTTCGATTCTGATCATTAGCTATTGACTTGTATGTTGTAATTCATATAGTCGATTGGATAAATGTCGTCAATTAGTTGGGATGTTAGAAACCTGCAAGTTGTTCAAGTTTTAATGGTCTGTCAGTTTAATACTAATATACCACTACGCTAATGAATAAAATAGGCATCAATATTGGGAGTGATAATGTTGTTAAGTGCCTTTAGTGGCTGGAAATCAGAAAGAGCATGGGGTTTAATTTTAAAATAGAAATGGCCAGTTAAAAGGCTGACAGATTTTTTGAATTAACTAGTGAAAAAGGATACTACTTGGTTGGCTTAGTGACTTTACTGGTGGGAAATCAGTAACAGCATGGGTTTAATGATAAAAAGGTAGAAATGCACATGAGGAGGGAATAAAACAGGCTGGAAGTGAAATGTTTGAATAAAAGAATGGCCAATTCTAGTCTTTAAATGGACTGGATTTTGGACAAGAAAGGAGGTGGCTTTTAGAACCTAAGGGAGTCTATTTTTTTTTATATTTTTAAACTAGGAAAGAGAGCACATTCTTTGGACTTCAATCCTAGATAGACAAAAACAAAAAAGGGCAAAAGAAAAACCTCTGTTGCTCCATTGAAGCTGAAAAATTCTGCTTTTCTTCACTGTTTTTTTTTAAATCAACACTAACTGCTATTGTTCTATTGAAACTTCAAGCTTCTTTCTTTGAGTGTTCGAAAATCAGAAACTATTGTTCCACTGTTATTTTGGATTCACCTATTTCTGCCTATGATTAACATTGTTATTTTCGGGTCTCAACTAAGTCTTTTGAGTCTGTTTTGGTTGGATATTTGGTACTGTTTCATTGGGATATTTTTGTCTTGTTCACTGGGATTTATTCTGCTTGGTTGTTACTGTTATTGTTGCTATTGCTGATTTTCTTCTTCTTCTTGTTCGTTGTGTTTCAACATCCAAGTACACGTTCGAATTAAGCTTTGATGTAACTCTGACTTGAAAGGTTGAAAAAAAAATGGAAATATTCATGCTTTGCCCCCTGTTGCTCATGTAGTTTACCCTGTATTTATGTTTTCAAAAAGAGATATTAGTTGATATGTAATTATTTAATACAGTTTAGTTTGGGTTGGTATTGGTTGGGACAGCTACTATATTAATTTGATTTGTTTTTGGACTTTTAACGGACTATCTAGTTGCTGGAAATTTGTTTAGTTAATAATCTTAATAACGTCATTAGTTTAACTAAAAGTCAGCAACAGAATTAACTGATACCGGAGCTGCATATTACAGTTAATCATCAAACAGTCAAGTAGTGGACTAACTTCAAATCATTTGTATTCAGTTTTGGATTGAATTGGGCTGGCGTAAATGGAAATTTGTGTTAATATACTTGCTTAGTATAGTTTAATATGATTCAAGTTCATTCATCATTAGACACTTCATTCACAGGCAGTGAGTCATAACTTAATTCGTACTTAAGGGAATCCATCAATGACTGACGTAGTTTAGTTTAATAGCGTGAAGTTTGAGTTTTAATTTGGAGTGTCGGGTTTATACAACTATATACATTTTGAATTCTAAAAACACTAAACACATCTCCTATCTAAAAGAATACACGCTGCATTTGCATGTTGAAAGGGCATTCCGCCCCCACCCCCTTATAAATGAAATTAATGTCCATGTTCACCATATATGTGCACGGTTAAATGAGTTGAATGGTATTGTAGTTTCTTTAGTTTGGCTTTCAAAAAAAATATTAAAAAAATGATAATGAGACATGGTTCGAAGATCCATTTCCACGACGTTGCAATTCTACAAAAATAATAATAAAGCGGTTTTAAACTTAATAAAAGCACACAGGTTATAACATGTATTAAAATCAGATATTTAGTCATTATAACAATTTAAGCGACCGTGCTAGAACCACGGGATCCATGGGTTCCTAACACCTTCCCTCGGGTCAACAGAATTCCTTACTTAGAATTTCTGGTTCGCAGACTTCATTTGGAAAGTCGAATATTTTCCTCGAATTGGGATTCAAGATAAACCAGTGACTTGGGACACCAAAAGCCAAACCTTTCCCAAGTGGTGACTCTGAATTAAATAAATAATTCCATTTCGAATATTGTCACTTAAATTGGAAAAACTCTCTCACGCATTTATCCGTCGGGGTAGGCGCGCAAAAAGGGGGTGTGACAGCTCTGGCGACTCTGCTGGGGAAACGAACCCAGAATCTCTGGTTCAGGGTTCAAGAATTCGAGCTTAGAATAATTGTTATATTTGGCTTTATTATCTGATCTTTATTACATGTTTGGGCATAACGTGTTAAATGTTGCCTTTTACCGCTTTGATATTATCTAAACTGTATATAAATTGTGCCGAAACCCTCCTTTTCTCATCTTCGGGGATGTGCTTGCTGGTCGAGACTCCCAATTCTGTTAGTGTCATACCCTGAAATAAGAAAGAGGCCGGACAAGTTACAAAGCCGGAAGATCTCGCGGGTCCTCGGTACGTAGCCCCCTCCTCAACTCGAGTTGTCCGCTCGGGTACACAGTCTATAACAAATACCCAGGTTACGAACCTAGAATAACTCAGCTTTATGCCAGATCCCTAGTAGGAATGTTTGTTTGCATCACGTGCATTTGACTTTGGAGGCTCAACACAGGGGTTGGGTCTGTTTAGGACAGGTATACCAAAATGACAAAAGACCATCCTGATGCATCTTACTTGCTTCTATTTGTTCATTTATTTGCTTCGGACTTGCATGTTGACCGGCTTTTTAATATTTTGAGGAAAGAGAGACGGAAGTACGAGTGTTAAAAAAGAGTTAAATCACACACTTTGAAAACAAGTAGTGTCGGAACTCTGCCGAATTTTGAGAAAATGAAAAGAAAAAGGGAAAAAGAGTCTTGTTTTCAAAAGACGTTTGTTTTATTAGCCCGAACTACGCCGATTTGATTCTCACTGGGTGTGAGATACGTAAGCAACCCTCATCGGGTCCAACCTCCCTTTTTTCATAAATAGCCAAAATGTCAGAATTTTAATTTCATCATAAATGAGTCGGGTGATGCCGTTTTTGTCAAATGTAGCCGAATGTTCCCGAAAGGGACGCGCCGGAAGGCTAATTTTGCATAAACAACCGCTTTTGGTCATTTTTTGAATTTTGACCAATTTTCCCAACAGCCTTAGAATCCTCGTCCCCGAGGCTCTGTGAGGCCGTGTTCCCAATGTCAGGCCACTATTTTAAAAAAAAGAGTCATAAATAAATCAAGTGATGTTGTTTTGTCAAAAACAGCCAAATGTTCCTGAAAGAGACGGCGGAAGGCTGACTTTGCATAAACGGCCACTTTCGATCATCCTTTAGAGTTTTGATCGGTTGACCCTCACAGCCTTAAAAGCTTCATCCCCGAAGTGCTGAAAGGCCGTGTGTGAAAATCAGATCTTTCTTTCTAAAAATATAGTCAGATCATTTTTGAGTCAATAATTTTTTGCTTAAATCGCCTTAATAAATGTGCAGGATGAGCACAATGCAAAATGAACACTTTTCGATAATGACTAAAGTCCTTGTCAAGTTGCGGCTATGGTGGGATGATCTAGGTGGTGAAGGGCAAGATGAGGTCAAGAAATATCTGAAAGGTCACACGGGTTTATTGGAAATCCAGCCTCAGGGAGATATCATAAGAGCTTTGGTCACCTACTGGGACCCGGCACACAATGTCTTCCATTTCTCCGATTTTGAACTCACTCCGACTCTGGAGGAAATAGCCGGGTACATCGGAAATGCTGAAGTTCCATTAAAGAAAAAATACCTGGTTGCCCCAAGAGCTGTCACTGTGCATCGGTTTCTAGATTCATTAAAGATACCCAGGACGGTCCATAACCCAGATTTGGCCGCAGGTTTCGGTAATCTGCGCTTCATATACGACAGATATGGTCATGTAGGAGGATTCAACAATCCGGGTAGCAAGTTATGCGGCAAAGGCAACCGTCAAAAGTGGGATGAGCATAGACGAGTGGCTTTCATGATAACTTATTTGGGCCTTTTGGTGTTTCCAAGGAAAGACGGAAACATTGATCTGAAAATATCCGGGGTCGTCAGTACTTTGCTCACTCAAAATGAAAGCACTCTCGCGCCTACGGTAGTATCTGATATCTTTCGATCTCTCATAGCCTGCAAAGCCAGAGGGAATTTTTTCGAGGGGTGGAATTTGCTGCTACAAATATGGATGACTGAACATCTCTGCCATCGCTCCGAGATTTTGAGTTATGGTTCCTCGAAGAAGACTTGCATAGAAGAGTTTTACACGAGAATCAAGGAGGTCAGTCTACCCGAGGGAGTTACGGCATGGACGTCATTCTTTCGAACCCTCACCACCAGCCAAATATAGTGGACACTAGGATGGTTGCTTGTTAATGAGGTCATATATATGCCGGCAGCTAGGACCCATTTTCTATTGATGGGACTTAAGAGAATTCAGCCTTACGCGCCCTATCGAGTTTTGAGACAACTCGGGAGATGCCAGATAGTGCCACATGAGGAAGATCTTAGTGCTCAAGCAATTGAGATTAGCCCTGACGGACAATTTCCTGAAGCAAAAGTCCGCCAGATCTGGAATGAATGTCAATGTTTAAAAGCAGATACTTGCGTGCAGGATCAAGCCAAAGGTGAAGTAGCACCAGGGTACCTCGTGTGGTACAGAAGGGAACTTGAGCACAAAAGACCGGCTAAAAGACCCTATATCCTGAATTTTTCCGAGTCATTACAGGAGCAATGGGATTGGTTAGCAAAAGAAAAAGGCTACCAGGCTGAAATCAGCAAGCTGAAACAGCAAATTGAAGGTCTAAAATTTGAGAACAACGTGCAAGCTGCTACTGATCTGGGAGAAAAGAACAGGTTGGCCCAGGAAAATGAGACGCTTAGGGCCCAAATCTAGCAAATAAGAATAGCCTCTGATAACCAACAAAGGAGCCGGTCGGATGAGCGACTGATAAAAGGTTTAAAAATGGAAATTAGTTAGTGCCGGAGTGAGTCAGAGAATTTTGAGAATACCATAGCAGGACTCGAGGCACACTGGGCAAAAAGAACAGAGTAGCGTAACCGGTACCTGCAGCAGTTGAAAAGGGATCACGAGCAAACCATTGCCAATTTGAAGAGAAAGGTGGCCACTCTTGAGGATAGAGCGGCTGAGCAAGCCCGAACCTTTGAAGCTGAAAATAAACATTGCTATGATTTACTGGCCCAGATAAAGGTAGAAATTCAACAGTGGCAGAATCAATATCTCCAGGATTCTCAGGTTTTGAAGGCCCGTAATAATCAAATAGAGCGCCTACTCATAGAAAAGAGGCAAACCAGGGATAAGATTAAGACCATTGCCCATGCCATCATTAGGAGGCGTCTACGGTGCGAAGATATGACCCGCACTACCTTCTTCTCGGCAGTGATGATTTATGTTAAGCGAACCATGTATGAGCTGGAACAACTTGAAAGGGACCTCGCACCTAAGCCCGCGAGGAGGCCGAACGATGCCCTGCGGGTGCCAATTTTTAAAGCTTTAATGTATTTATAGGTCGAGTCTGTATTTTCCGTCTTGGCGTCTTTTGTTTGTCTTTTCGCATCAGGGTGTATCAGTAGTTTTTGAGTTTGTATTTATTTCAAGTCCGTTATTTTCCCTTTTTCAAAAAATGTTTAGTTTGTAATAGAATGTTTTAGTAATTAAAAAAATGTTTCTTTATTTTTGCACTTGTTTGTCTTGAACAATGTAATGATCTGATTCACGCGGCGTCGTGATACGTAGGCAATCCTCATCGGATCCGGTCACGTTTTTAACTTCTAATAAAAAAATATAATAAGAAAACATAAATAAAGGGAAGCATAAAGAAAAGCCGGAATGACGCATGCCATCAATGCAAACATGTAGAAACTCACTTAACTGTATAGGTGCATCACACCCCAACGTGAGATTACCTGTCTGTTATTTGTTTCAAACTAATCTTTTGCTTGCTACTAAGTCCAGGTTTTTAGAAAGGTGGTTTGGTTTTGTGGAGGTCTGGCCTCACATTCATACTTACGAGGTCGAAAGGAAGTATTCAGCTGCCCGTCACTAAGTCAAGAGGAAGTATTCACACTTACTTCACGAGATCAAAGGGAAGTGTAGAGATGTCTTCAGAAACTCCTTTGCCAACGATTCCTATTTTCGAAGAGAGTTCAATCTCGGCCATCCCAACTTTCGAATCAGCAACTGCTGAAGAAAACAGAATCTTGCGGCTTCGCATGTTGGAAATGTTGGATGACTAGAACAATGGAAAAGAGCCGCCGAGTGTAATCCCTGGATTCCCTGAGCTGTTCTCTAGGACAAGTGGGAATCCAACGTCCCCATAAGTTATCCAACTACCCCATTCGGGTATCCTACCATTTCATCTCACTCCGTTGGATCACCCTCCGATTCTTATCCCCGGATGTCAACGACAGATGTGGCTACAAACATATTCACTGCACCACCCTGTCCAATTGCGGTACAACCCGCTATACACAGGCCTAATTTTGACTCTTCCTCATTCACATTTCAAGCACCATCCTTCTTGCTAGAACCAACTCGGTTTACCACCAACGCTCACCCTCAGCAACCTCAATGTGAGTTTACGCCTGGGCAAGACCGAAATCCCAAAGCTCTTGAACAAGATGAAATAGCAAGAAGAATGAGGAGCCTTGAGCAGAGCTTAAAAAATATGCAAGGCTTAAGCGGGCAGAAGAGTGTCTCCTATAGTGATCTGTGCATGTTCCCTCACGTGCACCTGCCCGTAGGGTTCAAAACACCGAAGTTTGAGAAATATGATGGGCATGGCGATCCCATTGCTCACCTCAAAAAGTATTGCAACCAATTGTGTGGGGCTGGCGGCAAAGAAGAATTGTTGATGGCATACTTCGGAGAAAGCTTGGTGGGCATAGCCTCAGAGTGGTATATGGATCAGGACATATCTCAATGGCACATTTGGGACGATCTTGCCAGAGATTTTGTAAGGCAGTTTCAGTATAATATTGACATCACGCCATACAGGAATTCTTTGTCAAACTTGAAAAAGAAACCCTCAGAAAGCTTCAGAGAATACGCTATTAAATGGCGCGAGCAAGCATCAAGGGTAAAATCTCCCATGGATGAAATAGAAATGGTCACTACTTTCCTCCAGGCTCAAGAATCGGATTACTTCCAAAACATGATGTCGGCCATGGGAAACCTTTCGCATAAGCGATTAAGATCGGGGAAATGGTAGAAAATGGGCTAAAATCGAGTCGAATTCTAAGCCAATCTGCTATCAGAGGTACCTCCCAAGCCATTCAGGGTGGGTCTGGAGGAATAGCAAAGGGAAAGAAAAGGGAGGAAGCATTCATGGCAGCGTCGGGTACAAGGAGAAACTATACTCCCAGATCCCTTTTTTCAAAGAGGGACCCGCATCACTATTACCCTCACCAAGATTTGGCCAATACTCCTCAGCCATACTCGGTCATGAATACTCAGCCTTATGTCCGGCAACCACAACAAGCCAATCGGAGCCAAGCTCCACCTCCCAGAAATCAGCCTCCTTACCGAAACCACTATAATCCACAACTACCCCAGAATAACTTCCGTCCTCAAGAACCACCCAGAAGACAAACTTTCACACCCATTGATGAACCGTATTCTACCCTATTCCCAAAACTGGTCCAGATGGGTTTCCTGCAACCAGTCCCTCAGACAAGGCAAAATCCAGCATCACCTACTTATAGAGCCGGTGTCAGGTGTGCTTATCATTTGGGAGCAGAAGGGCATGATACCAATGATTGTTGGACTTTAAAAAGGGCGGTAGAGAACTTAATAGAACAGGGAAAGATAGTATTAAGGGACGAGGAGGTCCCAAATGTGACCAACAATTCGTTGCCCGCTCACAATAATGGGCCGTTGATTGGGATGATCTGTGAGGATAAGGAGTTTGATCCTACCCTGAAAGCTATAATCGCCATTGTTGATGCAGAGAAAAATCTTAAAGCAGCCCCGAAGCAAGAGAAAGGGGAAAAGAAGACTAATACTATCAAGGTTGAGCTCAAAAAGAAGGCTGAGACAAAGACAGAGACGATGGTGCCTTCGAAGAATGAGGTTCTCTATGTTCCACGAGGTCGATCAGAGAAGCCACAGAGATTCGAAATGAAAAGGGGAATACCGACGTACGTGTCGAAGGGGGCCTATGTGGTCCGGGGGACAATTAGACCGCCTCGGCTGAATGAGCCAGCGGTTATCGGACGCGTGCCATAGAAGCCAATGACAGACCCGCCTACGGTACCGTGGAATTATCAACAAACATTGGTTACATACAAAGGCAAAGAAATCACGGCGGAACTTCCAGAAATACTTCTGCTGGAAAATATTCAGACATTCAAGAAGTGAACAATGCCACACTGAAGCGCTTCCCACCCAAGAAGCCCGTAAGCGCTCAAGAAGCAGAGGCTTTCTTCCAGAAGATGAATATGCCTGACTGTGAAGTGGTGGATCAGTTGTGCAAATACCCTGAACAAGTGTCTATGCTATTTTTGCTAATGATGTCCGCCGAACATCAGAAGATCCTGCTCAAAACCCTGAATGAAGTGTATGTGCCAGCTGAGACTTCAGTTGAACAACTTGAAAGAATGACGGAAAGGTTCTTTGCGGTTAATCAAGTTTCTTTTAGCAAGAACGATTTGCCTCCGGAGGGAGCAGCTCACAACAAAGCTTTACATCTGACATTCAAGTGTGAAGACTACTACGTCAAGCGAGTAATGTTGGATGGGGGTTCGGGTGTTGACATTTGTCCGCTCTCTACGCTGCAAAGAATGGAAATTGGGACCGGAAGGATTCGCCCCAATAATGTCTGTGTAAGAGCTTTTGATGGCATCAAGAGGGACACCCTCGGAGAAATAGACCTGATATTGACTATCGGGCCGGTGGAGTTCGAAGTAACTTTCCAGGTACTGGATATGGACACACCTTACAACTTCCTCCTCGGAAGACCTTGGATTCATGCTGCAGGGGCTCTACCCTCCACTCTCCACCAAATGGTGAAGTTTGAATATGAAGATCGGGAAATTGTGGTCCACGGAGAAGACGAACAGTCTATTTATCGGGACCCATCCATCCCATATCTTGAAGCAAGAGAAGGGAGTGAGCACACAGTTTATCAGGCTTTTGAAATTGTGTTGGCGGAGCAGTATGAAGAAGGGAGCCCTTTCCCCCAACCTTTCTTGTCCAATGCTTCAATCATGGTTGCTAAAGAAATGATCCGACGAGGATTCAAACCGGGATAAGGACTTGGAAAATCGTTGCAAGGAATAACTAAACCTATCACCTTGCCTTCCACTAATAAATTCTTCGGGGTAGGCTTTAGACCCACTCCAACTGATATAAGATGGGCAAACGATAGAAAGAAGAATGGTTGGGTCTTGCCTCAGCCGGTTCCGCATCTTTACAGAATGTTTGTCAAGCCAAAATACCAGAATAAAGAAGAAGATGAGGTCTTTACTACCGAAGAGATTGAGGAGATCTGTGGGGCCATGAGAAAGATACTATATGAAACCCACATGGTTCAGCTGGGAGAAGGCACAAGCACCGCTGAGGTGCTATACATGGGGCCAAATGCTAAGATTCAAAATTGGGAGGCTACACCGTTCCCAGTTAGGCAGGAGTCCGTGTGGACTTGTCCTGCCTCCTTTCCTGCATCACGAGTTATCCCAGGGTGTAACTCGGATGTTTTTCTTTAGTTTCCTGTTTTAACTTCCTGAAATATAAACCCTGTTATCTTCCCAATTCCAAGGAATAAAATCAGTCTTTCATCATTTTTTTTTCTTTATTCTTTCTGATTTTGCTATTTTTCTTTTATCTTTTCCTTTCAGTTATAATAATGCGGCTTTAAATAATATGACATGCTTGCGAACTTCACGCCCAGATCCAAACGAGCCGTCTAAATGTGAAATAATGAACCAAGAACCAGAATATGACGAAGAAAAGGCTTTTAGGAAAATAAATCGAGAATTGGAACACTTTGAGAATAAACCTAAGCCGAATTTGAATGACACCAAACCGGTTAATTTGGGAACTCCTGAAAAAAACCGAGAAACCAAAATAAGCATTCACACAGATGAGAAAACGCGAGATGCAATAATTCAACTCCTCTTTGAATTTAAAGATGTGTTTGCTTGGTCATATGATGACATGCCAGGATTAGGTGTTGATCTAGTGGTGCATAAATTGCCAATTTACCCTGATTGTCCTCCAGTTCAACAGAAGTAGAGGAAGTTCAAGACTAACATTAGTGATAAGATCAAAGAAGAAATCACAAGGCATTTGAAAACGGGAGTAATTCGGGTAGTCCAGTATACTACGTGGTTGGCGAATGTAGTTCCTGTACCAAAGAAAGATGGGAAAACTCGGGTGTGTGTGGATTATCGAGATTTGAATAAGGCAAGTCCCAAAGACAATTTCCCGTTGCCCAACATCCACATCCTTGTTGATAACTGTGCCAAACATGAGATACAGTCTTTCTTAGATTGTTACGCTGGATATCATCAGGTGTTGATGGATGAAGAAGATGCCGAGAAAACCGCCTTCACTACACCTTGGGGTACTTACTATTATCGGGTTATGCCGTTCGGTTTAAAGAATGTCGGGGCAACTTACATGAGAGCCATGACTGCCATTTTTAATGATATGATGCATCAAGAAATAGAGGTGTATATAGACGACGTGATAGTCAAGTCCAGGACTCAGGACGACCATGTTCGAGACTTGAGGAAATTTTTTGAGAGGCTAAGAAAGTACGACCTGAAGCTGAATCCGGCTAAGTGCGCCTTCAGAGTCCCATCGGGCAAGCTTCTGGGTTTCATAGTGAGCAGGAGAGGTATCGAGTTAGATCCAACAAAGATAAAATCTATCTGAGATCTACCTCCTCCAAGAACGAAGAAAGACGTGATGATTCTATTGGGCAGGTTAAACTATATCAGTCGATTCATTGCCCAACTGACTAGCACATGTGAGCCCATATTCAAGCTATTGAGGAAGGATGCAGCAATCAAATGGACGGCTGAGTGTCAAGAGGCTTGTGACAAGATCAAAGAATATCTTTCAAATCCTCCAGTTTTGGTCCCGCCAGAGCCAGAGAGACCCCTGTTCTTGTATCTGACGGTCTTGGAAAATTCTTTCAGTTGTGTCCTCGGACAACATGACATAAATGGAAAGAAAGAGCAGGCGATCTATTACTTA
Source organism: Nicotiana sylvestris (assembly GCF_000393655.2). Classification (NCBI taxonomy): domain Eukaryota; kingdom Viridiplantae; phylum Streptophyta; class Magnoliopsida; order Solanales; family Solanaceae; genus Nicotiana; species Nicotiana sylvestris. The sequence goes on along the minus strand of NC_091058.1, from coordinate 78,509,650 downwards.
AGCAAGAAGTTCACCGGTTATGAGGCCAAGTACACTTTGTTGGAAAGAACGTGTTGTGCTTTGACGTGGGTCGCTCAAAAATTGAGACATTATCTCCAAGCTCATACTACTTACCTCATAACAAGGTTGGATCCTTTGAAGTACATATTCCAAAAACCGATGCCTACTGGGAGATTAGCAAAGTGGCAAATCTTGCTTACTGAATTCGACATAGTCTATGTCACTCGCACGACAATGAAAACCCAGGCATTAGCAGATCATTTGGTTGAGAACCCGATTGATGATGAGTACCAACCATTGAGCACTTATTTTCCAGATGAAGAGATAAACACCATAGGGTTAGTCTCGGAAGACGCTCATGCTTGGAAGATGTTCTTTGATGGGTCTGTAAACGCCAAAGGGGTAGGAATGGGGGCAATCTTGATCTCACCCACTGGTCAACACTATCCAGCTACAGCTAGGCTTCGTTTCTTTTGCACGAACAATACAGCTGAATATGAAGCCTGCATCATGGGCATGAAGATGGTGATCAATCAAGATGTTGAAGATTTGTTGATTATGGGGGATTCTGATCTGATTATCCGACAAGCCCAGGGTGAATGGGAAACTCGAGATGTCAAGCTTATTCCTTATCAGCAGCACATGGAGGATCTCAGCAAGCGATTCAAATCAACAAAGTTCAGGTATATCCCGCGATGTCACAATGAACTAGCCGATGCACTTGCCACCTTAGCTTCAATGTTACCTTATCCAGGCAATGCCCACATCGATCCTTTGGAAATCCAAATCAGGGAAAGACACGGTTACTGTAATGTAATCGAGGCGGGACCAAGTACCCAGCCATGGTACCATGATGTTAAGAGGTTCTTGAAAACACAAGAATACCCCGAACATGCTACTGGAGATCAAAAGAGAACTATTAGGCAGCATGCGAGTGGATTCTTTTTGAGCGGCGAGGTATTGTATAAAAGAACCCCGAATCTCAATTTGTTGAGATGTGTGGATGCAGAAGAGGCTAGAAGAATCATGCATGAGGTACACGCGGGAGTATGTAGGCCCCACATGAATGGGTATGTTTTAGCAAAGAAAATCCTTTGAGCGGGTTATTACTAGATGACCATGGAAAAGGACTGTTTTAGTTTCGTTCGAAAGTGTCATCAGTATCAGGTGCACGGTGATTTGATTCATGCACCTCCCACAGAACTGCATCCCATGTCCGCACCTTGGCCATTTGTTGCTTGGGGCATGGACATCATAGGCCCAATCGAGCCAAAAGCCTCAAATGGACACAGATTCATATTGGTCGCTATTGATTACTTCACAAAATGGGTTGAAGATGTCACTCTCAAATCGGTCACTAAGAAAGCTGTGGTGGATTTTGTACATTCAAATCTTATCTTTCGTTTCGGTATTCCTGCAACTATCATCACAGATAATGCGGCAAACCTGAATAGTCATTTGATGGAGGATGTATGTGAACAGTTCAAAATAACGCATAGGAACTCCACTCCTTATCGGCCCAAGGCCAATAGCGTTGTTGAAGCAGCAAAAAAAAACATCAAGAAGATTTTGAGGAAGACAATCCAGAGTTCCAGACAATGGCATGAACAGTTACCTTTTGCCTTGCTGGGATATCGCACTACAGTACGCACATCAGTAGGGGCAACCCCATACTTGTTGGTTTATGGGACCGAGGCTGTGATACTGGCAGAGGTAGAAATTCCTTAGCTCCGAACCATTGTTGAAGCAGAAATTGAAGATAACGAATGGGTTAAGACTCGATTGGAGCAGTTGACCTTAATTGATGAAAAGCGAATGGTTGCGGTCTGTCACGAGCAGTTGTACCAACAAAGAATGGCCCATGCTTACAACAAGAAAGTGCGACCCAGGAATTTTGAGGTAGGTCAATTAGTGTTAAGGCGCATTCTTCCACATCACCAGGAAGCGAAAGGAAAATTTGCTCCTAATTGGAAAGGTCCGTACATCATCAGGAAGATATTGCCAAGAGGAGCGTTGTATCTGGGTGATATTGAAGGAAATGATCCTGAAACAGTTGTGAACGCGGATGCAGTCAAAAGGTATTATGTCTGAGTTTACTTCGGTGATGTGTTGGCACATTTGAGATGATGAAGGTTTTTATTCCCGCTACCCAAACACTATCAACTCTTTCTACAAACCCTTTGAGCCGGTTACATTTCCTTGGCTACCCTCTTTGGAATCCAAAAGCACCGTTGAAACAAAAAAATGATTATCCTGAACTACGTCTGACTTGATTCCGAAAGGATACATAGGCAGCCTCTATCTGGGGTTCAGTCACACCAAAACAAAAATCCAATTTTCCCTGAAGTTGAAACTGGGGCAGATGTTATAATGGTTCAACCACGGGAACAGCAAATGGTTCCGAAGTTGTAATTTCATCCAAAATTCTTTTTACCAAAAACCAAGTACAAGTCCTTCGGATCAATTTCCAAAGGCGGGGGAAACGAAGAAATATCATGGTTGGAAGCCGATGCATTCTAAAATTGAGAGAAATAAAATGAGAGAGTCTTGTCGGTGAAAACCTTCAGGCACCATGAGGCGACGGGAGTAGAGAAACCAAGAACGAGAGAGTCCGTTTAGTGAAAACCCACAAAAAGTACTATCGGGCGACGGTGAGAAGAGAAATGAGAGAGGTCGACTAGCGAAAACCCGCAAAGGGCGCTGTCGGCCGAAAAGATGATTTCACCACAGAAAGTTCTGGCAAGATTCCTTGGTTGGGAAACATAGATACATTTTGGTTCATGAGGAAATGCAAGTTCGTGAGGTTCGGGCGTCCAGTCCAAAAAGCATGTCATGTCATTTTAAAGCCAGCATGCACCTCAGATAAGTTCTTCTTTTTCCCTAAAAGGGACACTTCTCTTTTAAATTCGTTTTTTCGCTCTTTGTTTACTTTTCCTTGAATCCCTTTCGGCTTAACCCTAAATTCCAAAATGTGTTAGAAAGAAAAGGTGGCAGGACCGGTTTCACAGAGCTCCGTCTGGAAAGAGGTGAAGAAAATACCCAGCCTCAGTGGTGCGTCAGTCCAATCCCGACTGATCATGATGTTTGATTACCTCCAAAGTAAAGGCATTGAAAAAAAAGAGAAGAAAGTCAAAGGCAAATGTCTGGAAAGCGGAATGAAAACCAAAGCCTTACATGGGCGAGTCATCATGAAATCCTGAAATCTGAGTCTTATCAGTTTGAAAGGGGTCGCCTTTGAAGCCAATCAATGGAGAAGTTTCTCAACAGAAATGAGGCCGGGACCAAGCAATTGGAGTGATCAAGGCCACCGAACCAACCACCGTTTTCAAACTGACAATTGTTCTTTGTTTAGAAAATTGAAACATGTGCAATCCAAAGCAACCGTGCAAGAAGCAGGTGCAACCAAAAGGGAAAAGAAATGCACAAGTGCAAGAAACAGCTTTGCAGCAAGGAATCAACCCAAAAGGGAAGTTTCCTCCAAATTCATTCCTGCATTTTTACTGAACAAAAAAATAATTAAAAAAAACGAAAAGAGAAATAAGAAGAAAATTCCAAAAAAAAGGGGTTAGTTTAGAATCCCAAATATCAACCTATTTTTTGCCAACATTAGGGCTTAAATCCCTGAGTTGAACCTTTTTATACATAGGGCCTCCATCCCCTAGTCACCTTTGGCAACATTAGGACTCCAATCCTTGAGTTGAGATTTTAGACATAGGGCCTCCACCTTTTGCCAACATTAGGGCTCCAATCCTTGAGTTGAGATTTTAGACATGGGGCCTCCATTCCCTAGTCGCCTTTTGCCAACATTAGGGCTCCAATCCCTGAGTTGAGATTTTAGACATAGGGCCTCCATTCCCTAGTCACATTTCGCCAACATTAGGGCTCCAATCCCTGAGCTGTGCCTTTTAGACATAGGGCCTCCATCCCCTAGTCGCCTTTAGCCAACATTAGGGCTCCAATCCCTGAGTTGAGTAAATTTTTCTTTAGCCGACATTAGGGCTCCAATCCCCGAGTTGAGCAATTTTCCTTTAGCCGACATTAGGGCTCCAATCCCTGAGTTGAGAAAATTTTTCTTTAGCCGACATTATGGCTCCAATCCCTAAATTGAGCAATTTTCCTTTAGCCGACATTAGGGCTCCAATCCCTGAGTTGAGCAAGTTTCCTTTAGCTGACATTAGGGCTCCAATCCCTGAGTTGAGCAATTTTTCTTTAACAGACATTAGGGCTCCAATCCCTGAGTTGAGCAATTCTCTTTTAGCCGACATTAGGGCTCCAATCCCTGAGTTGAGTAATTTTCTTTTAGGCGACATTAGGGCTCCAATCCCTGAGTTGAGCGATTTTCCTTTAGCCGACATTAGGGCTCCAATCCCTGAGTTGAGCAAGTTTCTTTTAGCTGACATTAGGGCTCCAATCCCTGAGTTTGAGCAAGTTTCCTTTAGCCGACATTAGGGTTCCAATCCTTGAGTTGAGCGATTTTTCTTTGGCCAACATTAAGGCTCCAATCCCTGAGTTGAGGGTTTTGCCTTTTGCAAACATTAGGACTCCAATCCCTGAGTTGCGCCTTTTAGACATGAGGTTTCCAATCCCTTCATCAATTCTTTAGATTTTTTATGGCAATTAACTCACGAAATTTTCCTAGTGAAACTGGGGCAGAAAAATTTCGTTCGTTTGTTTGTTTTGTTGTCTGAGCAGGTTTAACCTCGAGGCACAGGGATCGAGATGACCTACGGAGGGAGTTTCAATCTAGAATAAAGGAAGTAAGAAAAGAACAAAAAGAAGATAAGCCCAAATACTGGAGCAAACAAAGTGCGGATCGCTCAAGATCTGATTGAAGTCATGAGCTCCGCCAATCCCACTTCACTCAATGCTGCAGAAATAAACAAGCGCCTACTACTTGCGAGCATCAAGATTCAGATCGAAGTCTACAAGCAGAATCAGCTAAGACTCAAGATCAATTTGCGAAAGAATTATAGATAGGAATCTTTTAACTAGAGTTGATAGGCATAGCTAGCTTAGTTTTAATTCTCCTTTGGTGTAATAAGGAGGTCGGTAAAGCAGTAGTAACAGCATGCAACAACAGTAACAGCAGCATTGCAGTCCCATGGTAGTCCCAGCTACCGAAACTTCCCGAACTACATTGACCTGATTCCTGTTTAGCCCAGGATATGTAGGAAACCTCTGAAGCAAAGGTTCGGTCAAATATTTCAAAAAAAATGCTTCACACGGAGTATTCCAACGGGCAAAAATCACTCGTATCTGCTCACTTTATCTTTGCGCGAAAACTCTTCGCGTTTTCGGACAAAGAAGGGCAGCTGTGAGCACGTGATTTTTGCTTCACGGAAATTACTCCAAAAGAAATCGAAAAAAAAATGTCACCTTTGGATACAATTTTGAGAATTTACGTGACATTTTGGTAATTGTTTTGTCCGTAAATATTTACCTTGTCGTAGTTAATTTTAAAAATACAAAAATACGGGTCGCATGCATATTTAGGATTTAATTGTGCATTTTAAAATTAATTAAACCGTAATTTAGTTTTCAAAGGGAAAACCACAAAAATATGCATTTTTATTCTATCTGTCGTCATTGTTTGATTTTATTTTAACTAAACGTTTTAAATTGTGTTTTAATTTTGTTGAATGTTAATTAATATTTGTGTAGTTTTGGTTTTAATTTAATTAGGAATTTTTGTTAAAAGAATGAAAAGGGAGGAAAATACCGGATTTGGGCCAAAAATTCAATTGAAAATCAGGCCCAATCCATTACACTGACCCAGTCCACGACCTGGGCTTCCAAACAACGTCGTTTAGGTGTATTTGATCTGAGCCGTTCATCTCACTTCATCTAATGGCTCCAGGCTTTCCCAGATACCCGACCCACTAGTACCCGGAGTGACCCATTCCTAACACTAAACCAAACGACGTCATCCCCTTAAGTGAAAAGATCAAGGCCGTTGATCATCAATGATCCAACGGCTGAAATTCAACTCCCCCGTTCCGTATATAAACCCTCCTTTCTTACCTCACGCCCCTGTAACCAAACACCCCCCCTACACCCCTTCGTCTCTATCAACTCGGAGACGAAACCCTCAGCAAACCCTAGCCGCCATTGAATCCCTAAGCCTGAAATCCGGCGGCGACGATGCCGGTGACCACCAAATTAACACCCCTAGTGCACCTCGACCCCCTGGACACGAATCTGCAAACCGTTTGGTTTGAATCAACCTACATTGACTCGAATCTTCATCTGAAGATTCGAGCCAAACCTCAACTTGTACTAACCGATCCCAAATGCACACCAGTTACTCCCTTGACCTCCCTCGTGACCAAACCAAGCCTGCTTTGGTTCGAATCAAACCAGAAAAGCTCGAACCCATAATCTGAGCCCCAAGAACCTTAGAAATCCAAGAACCAGGAATTTGTCCAAATTAGCAGAGGTTTGGGGTCTAATAGACCTTAGTCGAAGTGTTCTCCGTTGAGAACACTTGATTAAGGTCCATTCGACCTCAAAAAGGTCGAGTCTGAGTTCAGACCTGGGTCATCTAGTTTTACTTGAGGTATTTCTTTTTCCATTTCTGTTTGTTCTATTTTTTTGTTTGTTTTGTTATTCGTTTGTGTGGTTAGAATAATTTTATTTCAAATTTTTGTGCTTTTTTCTTCTTCTTCTCCAAATCAGACCTCTTATTTGGTTGAAATTTCTGTCTACTCGTTGTTAAGTGTATGTGTTAAACTATATAATCGATTGGAATGAGTTTGATCGATTAATTAGTTTCCAGGGTAATTCCCTGTTTTGTCAGTACAACTTGAATCACCTATGTATACTGTTTGATTCTGATCATTAGCTATTGACTTGTATGTTGTAATTCATATAGTCGATTGGATAAATGTCGTCAATTAGTTGGGATGTTAGAAACCTGCAAGTTGTTCAAGTTTTAATGGTCTGTCAGTTTAATACTAATATACCACTAAGCTAATGAATGAAATAGGGATCAATAGTGGGAGTGATAATGTTGGTTAGTGCCTTTAGTGGCTGGAAATCAGAAAGAGCATGGGGTTTAATTTTAAAATAGAAATGGCCAGTTAAAAGACTGAAAGATTTTTTGAATTAACTAGTGAAAAAGGGTACTACTTGAGTTGGCTTAATGACTTTACTGGTGGGAAATCAGTAACAGCATGGGTTTAATGATAAAAAGGTAGAAATGCACATGAGGAGGGAATAAAACAGGCTGGAAGTGAAATGTTTGAATAAAAGAATGGCCAATTCTAGTCTTTAAATGGACTGGATTTTGGACAAGAAAGGAGGTGGTTTTTAGAACCTAAGGGAGTCTATTTTTTTTATATTTTTGAACTAGGAAAGAGAGCTCATTCTTTGGACTTCAATCCTAGATAGACAAAAACAAAAAAGGGCAAAAGAAAAACCTCTGTTGCTCCATTGAAGCTGAAAAATTCTGCTTTTCTTCACTGTTTTTTTTTAAATCAACACTAACTGCTATTGTTCTATTGAAACTTCAAGCTTCTTTCTTTGAGTGTTCGAAAATCAGAAACTATTGTTCCACTGTTATTTTGGATTCACCTATTTCTGCCTATGATTAACATTGTTATTTTCGGGTCTCAACTAAGTCTTTTGAGTCTGTTTTGGTTGGATATTTGGTACTGTTTCATTGGGATATTTTTGTCTTGTTCACTGGGATTTATTCTGCTTGGTTGTTACTGTTATTGTTGCTATTGCTGATTTTCTTCTTCTTCTTGTTCGTTGTGTTTCAACATCCAAGTACACGTTCGAATTAAGCTTTGATGTAACTCTGACTTGAAAGGTTGAAAAAAAATGAAAATATTCATGTTTTGCCCCCTGTTGCTCATGTAGTTTACCCTGCACTTATGTTTTCAAAAAGAGATATTAGTTGCTATGTAATTATTTAATACAGTTTAGTTTGGGTTGGTATTGGTTGGGACAGCTACTGTATTAATTTGATTTGTTTTTGGACTTCTAACGGACTATCTAGTTGCTGGAAATTTGTTTAGTTAATAATCTTAATAACGTCATTAGTTTAACTAAAAGTCAGCAACATAATTAACTGATACCGGAGCTGCATATTACAGTTAATCATCAAACAGTCAAGTAGTAGACTAACTTCAAATCATTTGTATTCAGTTTTGGATTGACTTGGGCTGGCGTAAATGGAAATTTGTGTTAATACAGTTGCGTAGTATAGTTTAATATGATTCAAGTTCATTCATCATTAGACACTTCATTCACAGGCAGTGAGTCATAACTTAATCCGTACTTAAGGGAATCCATCAATGACTCACGTAGTTTAGTTTAATAGCGTGAAGTTTGAGTCTTAATTTGGAGTGTCGGGTTTATGCAACTATATACGTTTTGAATTCTAAAAGCACTAGATACATCTCCTATCTAAAAGAATACACGCTGCATTTGCATGTTGAAAGGGCATTCCGCCCCCACCCCCTTATAAATAAAATTAATGTCCATGTTCACCATACATGTGCACGGTTAAATGAGTTGAATGGTATTGTAGTTGCTTTAGTTTGGCTTTCAAAAATAATATATAAAAAAATTATAACGAGACGAACCTCGCCAAATAAAAAATGCAAATTGCGGGGCCCTTAATAATTGGTCATAATAAATACTTAGAATTTGGGATGGGCCGTGTAGCGAATTTCACTGCCCTCCTCAAAGATAATAACGTGTTAGACTCTTTAGGCGCGATTTTAATTAATTTACATTCTTAAATTCGGGTGCGCATTTATGTGACCCAAATCCAAATCTCAACGGTGTCGGAATGTATCAATAACCACGGGTGCATTGATTGCGACGTGGTTCGAAGATCCATTTCCACGACGTTGCAATTCTACAAAAATAATAATAAAGCGGTTTTAAACTTAATAAAAGCACATAGGTTATAACATGTATTAAAATCAGATATTTAGCCATTATAGCAATTTAAGCGACCGTGCTAGAACCACGGGATCTGTGGGTGCCTAACACCTTCCCTCGGGTCAACAGAATTCCTTACTTAGAATTTCTGGTTCGCAGACTTCATTTGGAAAGTCGAATATTTTCCTCGAATTGGGATTCAAGATAAACTGGTGACTTGGGACACCAAAAGCCAAACCTTTCCTAAGTGGCTACTCTGAATTAAATAAATAATTTCATTTCGAATATTGTCACTTAAATTGGAAAAACTCTCTCATGCATTTATCCTTCGGCGTAGGCACACAAAAAAGAGGTGTGACATATATATGTATTATGCATTTCATGTCAATAGCCCCCAGAGGCACTCAGATGTTACAGGTTGTATCTCATTTATCTCTCTTTACATTACTGTTCTTGTTTATGCTTTCCTGCCTTACATACTCGGTACTTTATTCGTACTGACATCCCTTTTGCCTGGGGATGCTGCGTGTCATGCCTGCAGGTCCAGATTGATAGGTTTACAGTCCTCCTAGTAGGCTATCAGCTCAGCAAAGGTGTTGGTACACTCCACTTTCTCCAGAGTTTCCTAGTTGGTCAGTATGCTTTGGATATGTATTGATTGGTATGGCGGGGCCCTGTCCCGATATTTATGATTTTATGTACTCTTAGATGCTTGTAGACAGATGTCAGGTGTAGGGACACTTGTATGGCCCTGTCGGCCTATGTTTTGAGTTTACAAATGGTCATGTCGGCCTTATAGGCCCGTATGTCACATATATAAGTTTGTATATCATTTTGGGTCTTCATATGTTGAGTATTCCCTTATGTTTTATTCTTGTTAACTCATGACCGGTTTTCTGGCTCATTTACTCATGATAGTATGATAAGAAAGATATGTTACGTTGGTATTCGGTTGAGTAAAGCACTGGGTGCCCGTCGCGGCCCTCTGATTCGGGTCGTGACAACATCCTACTCATAATGCTTCATTAACTCTCTTCTTATTTCCCTGCTAACATTTCTGTCTATCACTTTATTTTGAAAACTTCAAAAAGACATTCTTATGTTTTTAGCTCCCCTTTGCTTCATCCACTGGCTCTTCGGGTTGCCAAACATTCTCTCCCTACTTGGTACAGGAGCCACGCTAAGGTAGTATTTATCCCTTTGAGTCTTCCAATGCCTTTCTTTGTAATATTTTTTTTAACACTCTATATTATTCTAGAGTGCACCAGCTGGGTGTCTCATAAGGAGATCTATTAGCACATTTGCAATATCCTTCAAAAATATCAATTATTGCAAATAATCCATCCATAACTTTGGGTTACTCTAACCCCAGCCGGATCTTGATATCCCATCCTTCTCTTAAACCATATTTGTTAGCTCCCATGGGGAATAACTGAGATCGATGTGGCCGATTGTACATATATTTGTTATGTTGAAGTTAACTCAAAATACTTATATTCCTCTGCCTGAATTGTAAATACTTATAATCTTAATTAATTGGGCGTCTCGTACCCTTCTTCAACTTGCTTCTTTTACTTGTTGAAACTCATATCTATTGCCTTTCACCATAGAGGTGGATAGATAATCTTGCCTTAAGGCTTCTTATCAAAAGGCTTACACATCTTAGTACACACATGATCTACTGAAGACCTTACATTTACTCATCATATGCATCATGAAAAATCGAGTTCCTCTAACTCAACTCTTCCACGGCCACATTTAATCTCTTACCAACTCTCTTTCTGGATGTAGGCATCGTTGCATTATGAATAAGATAAAGTTTAGGAAATCGAGTTCTTACAACTAAGCTCTACTACAAGATCTAGAGCGAGAAGAAAGAGTGACAATCATAAATGCCCTGTAGCCTCCTACTTATAAGTGTGGTGCACAACATAGCCATAAAACAAGACTCTACTAGAAATGGCTTGTAGATTCCCTAGGACAGAACTGCTCTGATACCACTTTTGTCACGACCCAAATCGATGGGCCACAATGGTAACCCGGTACATTACTCAACCGAGTACCAATGTAAGTATATTTTGTGTCATTCTATCATAGGTAAATGAACTGGAGTAAAGCATGAGGGAATAAAATTACACATATGACATACTAGCCTATAAGACCAAAACGATCACTTGTACACTGCACATAGGCCGACAAGGCCATACAATTATTCATATACATGACATATGTCTAAAAGCATCTAAGAGTACATAAATGTCATAAGGCCGGGACAGGGCCCCGACATACCAATCGATACGTGTCCAATGTATACTGACCAAATAGGCAACTCTTGAGCAAATAGAGCACATCAACACCTTTCGTTGAGCTTATAGATTACTTGGAGGGCTCATTGTTAATATCCAATTTTTTCCTCATATATTTTCAAATATGCATACATACTTTCAAAATATGTACATGCATTTACAAACATGCACAAGTGTTTTTACAATTTTGTTATAATTTTTAAAGGCCTTAATCAATTTATTTTTGCATTTTTAATTATATAAATATTCAATAATTATCTCTCATATCACTTTACGATGATTTAATCATCTAAATTCATCATTTATGCTCATCGTCCTCTTTTATCAAAACACTCATCTCTTGCAATTTGAATCTGTTCAGATCCTTGTAGATCTGAAACGATTTTGAGTTTATACGCTAGTTTTCTTTAAACATCTCCTGTTTTCCTTATCATCAATGGATTTTAATGTTCCTCTATATTAAGGTTTCACTTCCTGGTGTTTGCTGTTCAGATCTCTGTAGATCTGAAACGATTTCGAGTTTACTTTATTTGCTTTACTCTACTCAAGGCCATATAAGCCTCACTTGGTTTTTAAACACACACGCACACATACATAGAGAAACACACAAAAGTTCTTTCTCTTATTCATACACATTCTCTATCACAATCTTTCTATTTCTTGTTTGTAGCACTGTCTAGCCAGCTGAAAGCCAAGGCTAGACCCTTGGATCCTGTTGCTATCTCTTAACTGGTATGTCTCCACTTTTGTTATCATTCAAACTTCTATGTAGTTAAACTTATGTATTTCATGCTTTCAGCATGACTACTCATGTGTAATTAACTATATGTGCTCCCTGTTTTTAGCATGTCTACCTCTATGTGATTAAATTTGTGTGCTCCCTATTATCTGCATGTCTACTTCTATCTAATTAGATCCATGTGCGTCATGTTCATTGATCCTAATCAGCATGTCTACTTCTATTTAATTAGGCCTATGTGTTTCCTGTTTCATCATGTCTACATACTTGCGTCTATGTAATTAGACATGTGTTAACTTGTTTCTCAACTAGCATGCTTTCTGTCTAGTTTTAATGGTTCGCCCCCTAGCAGGTTCCTGATTAGTTCATGATTTCTATGCCTCCAGCTTCTGCTACCTTTCTGCATGACTGTCTGAATGGTAATCTGATCCCAACTTGTTTTTCTTTTTTTAATACATGTCCATATGCCCATTTAGTAGTAATTAATGAACTAAGTCGAATCTAGGCAATGTGAAACTTTGCTTGAAGTGGTTTTGATCCTGTTTCTTTCTATTGTTTGATTGCTGGAATCTTTGTTTGAATTCCAAGTGTTGAAATGACTTTGTTTGTTCCATGAGACTCCTCTGAACTCTGACACACTGGGGCTGGCTTTTCCAAAACTTGCTCACAAAAATATTTCTTTAAAAGGTTTTCTGGTGTGAGCATTGCCGGGGGTCCCTGAGGCCCTAGGGAACTTTGATGCACCAGAAGACCATGGGGTGTACTATGAGAATATTGGCATGTTTCAGAATTGGTTGAAGCCCTGGCTTCCAAGTTTACTTTTAGGCATATCAAGGCTCCCTATAGTATAGTGATTTCATTCTGTAATTCATTTATATTTGGTTTGTAATAATATTTCTTTGTAAATAGATATTGGGGTTATTAGTAAAACTAGGAGGGATTCTTATATATGTCTTGTTGAGAACGGGTAGAAATCATGCCTATAGGTTGCTACAGTGTTTGTTTATTTTGTGCATTAGAAACTATGCCTATATGACTCATCTAATTCTTTAAATCTTGAATTTTCATCCTTCGCATCATTAGAAAACCGGCTTCTAAGTCATTTCTTTGCATCAATTACCATGTCTTCAAAACCTTCGTGTGTGCATTGGAAATCATGTTTCTAGGAATTTTCTTGTTGAGTCCGCTTGGCAATTGATTGATGCTTTACTCGCCTAGAAATCATGCCTATAGGAAGCACATAAAGAAATCAGTCTTGACACTTAGTCATTCATGCAAATAAGTGTTAAAATTAGTTCCTGCATTTAGATACCATGCCTATAAGGTTTTAAATTAGTTCCTGCATTTAGATATCATGCCTATAAGGTTTTTAAAATCAGTTTCTGCACTTAGAACTCATGCCTATAGGATTTCAACTTGTTTCAGCACTTAGAAACCATACCTATATGAGTTAAAGATAAAATCTGCTTGTTAAAACTAGCATTTGGTTTACAGCTTAGATATCATGTCCATAGGTTTCTCCCCGATCATCACTTAGGCAAGCCTATAGGTCAATCAAATTCTGGGTCTAAAACTGTGATGGTGAAATTTGCTCAAATTCAGGAAGTAATAAAATCAGTAGGTAAACTGATTAGGTATTCACTACCCCACCTTAATGAAAATGTTTCATATTTTGTGCTCATCTAGATATCCTGCTATAGGACTTTAAATCGTTTAAAACTTTTTGTTTGAGGCGTGCAATTGTTTGTCTATTTGTGGAGGTAAATATGAGCCTTTAATTACATCTTTATGTGCTAGTCTTATTTGACTTTTGTTTGTTGCTTAGTTTTCTTCTTTCTAAACAACATAAGTGAGTCTAGAACTTCCTTAAATAGAGGTCCTAAAACACCTCCAGGGCCATAGGCAAGGGACGGGTAGTGCACTCATAAGGCATGTACTGGATACTATTAGAACTCTTAGGTAACAATAACTAAGGGAAGGGTAATTGGGTAGTAAAGGATATAGTGACTTGTGCGCTAATGCTATGCGTAACCCCTCTATTTGAGGAAAGATTACCGAGTATTGCACAGAAGTGATCCTATAGGCTAAAAAACCTAGTACCCTTTTAATCCTTGTTTTAAATGTAATATCTATTTGTTTAAATTGTTGTATTTTCTTATAAGACTAATTCACTTAAATTGAGTTTGGTCGAGACCCACCATTGTGGAGCTCGAGGGGTGCCTAACACCTTCCCCTCAAGGTTATTTCAAGCCCTTACCCAATCTCTGGTAATGCAAACCGGTTTATGAGTTATTTGCTTTAGGTTCCCTAACGCACCTTAAATCCGTTAGGTGGCAACTCTTCAAATTCCATACCCAATTCCCAAAAGGAAATGAGTTGTCCCAAAGAATGTCGAAACCCAGACTCCGCGAGGAAAAAGGGGACGCGACACTCATAACCTGTGTATCGGGACCTGCAGGCATGAAACGCAGTGTCCCAAAAAAAAAGGACGTCAGTACAAATAATGTACGAAGGATGTAAGGAATGAAAATCAGTAAATAATAGACATGAGAGAAACATGGAGTAAAAGTCTCAACATGTATATCTTGATAGCTCTATAAATCATGAAATACTTGTAGTATCATGCACATGCATATGAATGTCATGTCGTGCATAGGTACATGTTCTCATAACATCATCAAGCCTCTAAGGGCATCCCATCATATCATCTAGGTCACTGTGGGCAGAATCATCAACATATACAAGCTGAACAGGTGGTGGTGCGTATATAACACCGTAACCTTTTCTCGTATCTCTTATACATATAATATATATATATATATATATTCATATATAATGACATCTGGTCATGGGTCAATGTATATGTATAAACGAATGCAATGCATGAGAAGTACGTCAATAAAATCTCTTAGAATGTCATAAGACCATTATGCCTTTGAGACATATCATGAATTAAACCTTTTCAACTTACGTACTTTTCTAAGATCCGTGAACAGAAGATGTAATAATAAGATACATGGGCTTTCAAGAACGTAGGCACCTCTAATACTTCGTATAGTTTGTATCGTATGGACCATCCCAAAAGGAAAGAAGGGATAGCCATAACATACCTGAACCTATTCTTTAACACACATCTTTTGTGAAGAAAACATAACGACAGATCGAATTAGGGAAAATTCCATATGATACTCTTGAGAAATATTGTACCGTACTCCCTTAGAATCGCGATTTCACGCATGCTGCATTTTCATACGAATTTTTGAGCTTCATTCATTAGTTTTTTGAAAACTTCATATAAACTCTTTTGGTTGGAGATTCATCCGTAAGAAAACATAAGTATAAGCATATGAGAAAGTCTCTTAATATTGGGGTTGTGGGCCCCACTCTTGTGGATGACTTGGTAACCTATTATTCTAAATATGCCACCTATATGTGAACTTTAAGAGTCACATTTTTGTGACTTTGTCGGCTGCCACGTTAAGGATTAAATACTTATCCAATAATTATCCACTTATTTTCTTAATTAGTTTGTTAATTTCCCATTAACCAATAATTATCCACATAATTAGGAATTATCTCAAATTACTTAAAATATTATTCTCTTTTAATACACTTTGTACACTTTACTACTATGGTCATGTGGTACCTTGTACGGCACTAGCCCATAAATATCAGATATTATAGATTGGACCGTATTTTATCCCAAAATATCAAACTTTGGCGCAACTCATTTTCTTTAGTTCGCTTACCCTTTCACGTTTACGAATTTACTTATCACTTATTTCAAATAGTGCAATACTTATAATATCCAAATAATCTTGTCCTTGAACTGATGTCAATTATATTATGACAAATTCAACGTACAATACTACAGGGTGTACCATTATCGTAATATAATGCTGCAAAATATAACATCGACGTAATACTGCAGGGTGTAACATCATCGTAATATAATACTGCAAGGCGTAACATCATCGTAATATAATACTATGGGCATAACATCTACGTAATACTATGGGGCATAATAAAAAATCATCTAGGGATAGTTTCCCCCTCACAAGGTTAGATAGGAGACTTACCTCGCTCCGAAGTTCCATCATCGGGTCCAACATCTCTCTAACTCTTCAATCCCAAGCCAAACGATCCGAAACTAGTCATACAAATGTGCAATTCACTCTAGTCATACCAGCGAAAATACACTCTAGTACTCTTAATAACGCAATTCATAACAATTCCCAACTCCACTCAAAAAGTCAATAAAGTCAATCATTGGGCCCACGTGCCCGGATTCCAAAAATATTCGAAGATAAACTTTACCCATAGCATCACAAACTCAAATATATATATTTTTTATTCCAAATTTCATGTTCAATTTCGTGGTCAAATTCCAAAAATACAAAATTCTAGGTTTTTCTTCAAAAATCCTAAATTTCTACTAATTTCCTTGTAAAAATCCATATACAAACCATGTATTTAACTCACAATATGCGGGAATTACTTACTTCATTATAGATGATGAAATATCCTCTTCAAAAGCTGCAAATATTTCCCAACCAAGTGAAAAATGAGAGAGAATGAGCCAAATCCCGTAACATAAAACCAACTACCCAGTTCTTTGCGATCGCGGAATATCCCTCGCGATCGCAAAGGCCAAATGGTCCTTCCCCCAAAATCTCTTATTCGCATGCGCCGTAGCCTTCCTGCGTTCGTGATGCCTCCACATCTCACACCTTCGCGTTCACGGTCCTTGAGCCGCGTTCGCGATGGCCTAGCGCCTCCAGGCCCAGCTCCCATTTTCCTTCTACGCGTTTGCAACCTCTATGTCGCATTCGCGTAGATTGCCTCATCTTATGCTCCATTCGCGTCTCTTCCATCACGTGCACAATGTGCAAATCCTGTAGCCCCCAAAAGTCTTCTTCATGAACGCATGAGTCCCTTCGTGTTCGCGAAGAATGAAACCAGATATCAGCAACAACAGCATCATAACACCCAGACTTGGTCCGAAACCACCCTCAATCACACCCTAGGGCCCTATCTAATCACACCAATAAGTCTCAATACCTTATGCAAACTTATCCAAAGGCTCGAAACGCCATAAATAACATCAAAATCATGAATCGACGACCAAAATCTCTCTTTCAACTTTCAAACTTCCCAACTTTGATGAGGTCCGAACCATACCAAAACATTCCGGAATGACACCAAATTTTACGCACAAGTCAAATCACGATACGAACCTATTCCAAGGATCGAAACTACGAACGGACTTCGATAACATCAAAATCCACTTCAAACCAAACTTATGAATTCTAGAACTTCCAAAATGCCAACTTTCTACAATAAGGCCAAAATGCTTCCGGACCACCCGATACTCTATCCGAACATACGTCCAAGTAAGAAATTATCATACGAACAAATTGGAATCTTCAAATCATGATTTAGAGGTGGTTTACTCAAAAGTCAAACCATAGTCAATTCTTACAACTTAAAGCTTGCGAAATTAGAATTTTCTTCCCAAATCAACTTCGAACTCCCGAAATTCAATTCCGACCGCTCGTACAAGTCATAATACTTGAAGTGAAGCTACTCAAGGCCTTAAATCGTTGAAAGATGCGCTAGAGCTCAAAACGACTGGTCGGGTCGTTACATTCTCCCCACTGAAACATACGTTCGTCCTTAAACGTGCCGAGAACTGCTTTGGAGTTTCCCAAAATTACTGTTTAACACCTCGTGCCCCTGCTCGTGCTGCCATAACGCAGTTGAGTACATTATCTTGAGCCAGACTAAAGATTCTCCATTTTTATTTAGTCAATAAACCTTAGAACCAAGTTACAACCTCCGAATTTCTCTACAAGACCTGATTCTAACATACGAACACCGTATCAAACACCGTATCTAACATGTCACACTTATACAAATTTCCTCCATGGGATACGCTCCCATGACTTTCCATACCAGTAGCAAGAATCTGAACATCAATGGCCATCGGCCATGCTATTTCTGTAATGCCAATTAAGGATTTACAACCCAAGGTACAATGCCTCTTACGCGGTACACCATCCTCCGATGACATTAAGATAATGCCAGCTTACTCTGAACATCTGAATTCTTCCCTTCTCATCAGAGCTCGTGACGCTCTTAACAATACTGAGTCGCGACCTTGATTCTCAACTTCAAATTCCATGCCGCTCACTGCACCTATCATGCCGCTATGCAAGAGTATCAGGATATCATAATAAATCCTAAACCACCAGTTGACTAAGCACTTTATCGGCTAGAATCCTTTCACTTATCTCATCTTAGGAGAACCAATGCAACACGTAACTGAATTCCCAAACCGCAAAAAATACAAACCTCAAGTTGTGATCTAAACCGCCATGACTCTTTCAAAATCCATTTACACCACCAAGCCATTTGAATCAAATATCTCCCAAATCAATCAGGTTATGGTGGCTGCCAAGCCCGCATGCATATACACCAACCACCAGTATAACTTAACACGCTGAATGAACTGATCATTGCCACAATCATGCTGATTCAAACCATTACTAACCGACCTAACTTCTTCCAATTTATTCTCGACTTGCCTAAGAAATAATAATAATAATAATAATAATAATAATAATAATAATAATAATAATAATAATATAATAATAATAATAATAAAAGCTCCATTTAAACACGTAACGAATAAAATCTGCACTCGCCCCGAGTGACCCCCATCACGAGACCACACCGTCTCATTAATCATGAGTCATCTCATATTCTCCTTACACACACAATAGCATCACCAACTGGAACACCCATTCTGCAAGACCTTCAGTGAATCTGCAACTATTTCTTCCTTTCCTCCAATACTGCATTGCATACCCAATAAAAACATAGAACATTCCAAGTTTTTAGGCACTACACTTAAATTATTGAACCCACTAGGACCAGTGTTTAGATTTACCCACTCTTACTTGGTCCCGAATATAATCCAGACTCTAGTGTGCTGCTAGCACGTGAACACCCTATCGAAGAAGCACCCGACTGAATTATTTTCCCTTGTACATTACACCTACCAGAAGCAGAGACTCTCAGTCTTTCCAAAACATGAACATGAATCGATAAGGCCTAAATATAGCACACATTCCTCAAATCCTTTGCTCGAATTACCACTGATATTTTCTTTCCTTAGTCATAATAACCTACCAATACACAGATAACTTGAAACTGCACAAGCGGACAACCACGTGATCCAATCATGGATGGTGGGGCTCCCCACTTAGCTTGAAGCTACAATTGCATAACCCTGCAATCCACCAAGATTCCTCCTTCCCAATTACCATGATCTCGCACAATTAATCTGCCAAACTTCTTGTAGTTTCTTATTAAACTTTTCATGAACATTTTGAATTATCAGCTGTGATCGCTTGTTCAACCTCCCACTGGATAGTAAGTAGAACTCTTCGTAGAAAATTCATCAAAATCACACAACAGTTAACCTGCTCGCAGGAGATAACCCACTTGTGGATTCCCATGCCAACATCTTCTAATGGCATTGCACTGGGTACAACTACTACGAAATCAGTAGGGCCTCTTGCACCTGCGCTCATTCACCAGTTGTACAAGTATGTTTATTTCCCGTTGACATCAACTGAGAGTCCAACATTAAATTCCACACTCGAAGTCACATTGTATTCCCCTTCATTTCAAGCAAACTCCTTTCTTCCATATTCAATGTTCCTCAGTACAATAGCCACCATCCTAAATACAATTCGTAGACCTTGTCACTTTTCCACCATGATTCCCAAATCACTGTAAACCTTCTTCAAACAAGTGACTTCCTACTACAAAATCTATATGCAACTCTGCCACTCCCACTTCGGCTAAACCATCTTCTTTAAGTAACTACTCGTCATATGATTTTCATACTTGACCTGCTAGTAATTCAACTATCGCGAGACACCTCCCACCAGGTCCTTCCTTATCCTTCGCTACCCAAATGCTTCCTTAAATCAAAATAAATCACTGTAGTACCTAAACTAATAAATTGTTACCAACTCTAAGACTCCCAAAAGACCATGTTTCTCAAGCCATCAACGTTAGAAATAGCAATTTGATTCCGAAATCGATACATTCCACTATCTCTGGCAACCGCTTCCCCGACACCATTTCACAATGTCATGCCCCAAAGGTGAGTCGAAGAAGACCATAACACCAGCGAACTTTAACGCATTCAACAAAGACAACGACACCACATCACAATTGATAATTCCACCAAGCGCGAAAATACCAAGTCTCGTCACTTCGCCAACCAAACCTGGACATATATAGTCTGTTTGCCTTTTCTCTGCTGGAGTTAAATGTTGAACTTCTGAATCATGCACTGAGAAAAACCTCTTTCCAAGTCATTCACTATGTCGGCACATAAACGACCACCCCATTATTACTTCAATATTGTAAGATAACAACTCATAAACATCATAGCAACATGTGCATAGCCTCAAAACCATCAGAAATACAGCTACTAAGCTGAAATGACTGAACATCCTTCCACAAGAAGATGATAATAACTTGCTCGAATGCGCAGGGAGAAACATCCTGCTCCATGTTTGTAGTACCACTGCAACTCCTCGATGACCAATCGGCACGAGCACTCAACATCGTATAAGAATGAATAGGAAGGAAATAAAGGCATAAGCCTCAAAGGAACCAAATCGCACGATGAGGAATCAAGAAGGGAAGTATTCCTAACAGCCATGTAGCCTCTCAAAGATAAGTACAAACGTCTCCATACCGATCCATGAGACTCTACTAGACTTGCTCATGACTCGTCAGACCCAAGTGAACCTAAGGCTTTGATACCAAGCTATCACGACCCAAAATTTAATATATGT
Source organism: Nicotiana sylvestris (assembly GCF_000393655.2). Lineage (NCBI taxonomy): Eukaryota > Viridiplantae > Streptophyta > Magnoliopsida > Solanales > Solanaceae > Nicotiana > Nicotiana sylvestris. Next base: position 78,488,828 of record NC_091058.1, on the reverse strand, counting down.
CGTGATGGCCTAATACCGCTGTCAAGCAAGCCAACGCTGATTTATCAATTTATTTACTCATTTTATTTCAAAATCACAATATTTATTAATTCCATGGAATAAAATAGAATTTTTAGGGTAAAATAATAATAAATGTGCAATTACAGTAACGAACAACCCGTAGGAGCCCCCAAAACCCAGTGTCACAAGTGCATTAGCATTTTCTAAGGAGTACAATAATAATATAATATCTCTCCAGAATGAAAAAAAAGACAAAATAAAATAAATAGTACAATGGGGACTTAGTGAACTACCACGCGCAGCCTGAATAACAGCTTACATAAAGTCTCCTCAAAAGATGATCACCAATTGACCTGTCGGATCCTGCACAATTAGTGCAGAAGTGCAGCATGAGTATGTAAATCAACGTGTACCTAGTAAGTATCTAGCCTAACCTCGGAGAAGTAGTGAAGAGAGGTCAACATCGACACTTACTAGAGGTCCAAATAAATAAATAATATGATAATTCATAACAAATATGAGGTATACAGCAATAGTGGAGTAAATCTATACTTTCATAATGTTTCAATTGTTTCCTTTAAATCATAAATTTCTCGATCTTGTATCCTACCTTAATATCTCAGAAAAAGAATGCCAAGTGTCAATACCAATTAAGTAAGAAACACCATAAAATGACAGGCATCAGTGGAAGGTTTATCCCGTGAATATTCGGACTACTAGCGATGTAATGTACGATTTTATCGAGGTCGTTCGGTTCGATCCGGAATAATGTGTACAATGCCGAGGATCGTGTGGCACAAACCATAGATGTATCTATATACTGCCGAGGCATCGAATCACGAGACACGTGCTTACAATATAGTACATGAGCACAAAGTGAACATAATCTTTATCGTTCCTCAAATATCTTGCTAACAACTCAAGGTGATAAAGCTTGGCCTGATATATTTATTTCTAAATCAATTTCTGTTATAGCTTTAAGGGGAGGTAAAAGTAGATATAGTGCTAGTATAAAAATTTAATACCACCTTAATAGTTTATTTGGTTAGCAAACCTGGTATAAGTTATCCCGGGATATTAGTGTTGGGATAACTTATACCTTATAGGGGGGAGGGTAATTAATGCCGGGATAACTTATACCTTCTTCTTAGAAATTTGTCATTTTTAATACAACATACCAAACAGTAGATTAAAAAAATACCAGGATAACTAATCACAGCATAACTAATCCCAGCATAACTTATCCCAGCATAACCCGTAATCAAACCAAACGACCCCTAATTAATTAAGCCAGCAGAACAAATTCAAATGATTCAATTATTACATGGTAAGGTCCTAAGTCTACCCGGACATAAACATGTTTTAGATACGCACGTAATGTCATCACCTCGTACGTACATAGCACCCACAACTAGTTGCACATAACAATAAATATCACCTGGAGGTAGTTTCCCCCTCACAAGGTTAGTCAAGAGACTTACCTCGCTCTGAAGTTTCATCACCGGCTCCAACACCTCTCTAACTCTTCAATCCCAAGCCAAATAATCTGAAACTAGTTAAACAAATGTGTAAACCAATAAAAATACACTCCAGTACTCATAATAACTCAATTCATAACAATTCTCAACTACGCTCGAAAAGTCAATAAAGTCAACCCTCGGACCCACGTGCCCAGATTCTGAAAATTTTCGAAGATAAATTTTACCCATAGCACCATGAACTCAAATATATAGTTTATTCCAAATTCCATGGCCAAATTTCAAAAATATCGATTTCAAGGTTTTTCTTCAAAATCCCAAATTTCTACTAATTTTTATGTATAAATCCATATACAAACCATGTATTTAACTCACAATCTGCGGGAATTACTTATCACATATCAGGTGATGAAATCTTCAAAAGCTCAAAAAGTTGCCCAACCAAGTGAAAAATGAGAGAGAATGAGCCAAATCCGGTAACCTAAAACCCACTGCTTAGTTCCTTCCTCATTGCGATAGCGGAATATACATCGCGATCCTGAAGGCCAAAAGTCTCTGCACCCAAAATCTCATCGTCGCATTCGCGGTAGCCTTCCCGCGTTCGTGATGCCTCCACATCTCACACCTTCGCGTTCGCGGTCCTTGAGCTGCGTTCGTGATGGCCTAGTGCCCCCAGGCCCAACTCCCATTTTCCTTCTACACGTTCGCGACCTCTCTGTCGCGTTCGCGTAGGTTGCCTCAGCTTCTGCTCCACATTCGCGTCTCCTCCATCACGTTTCCGATGGGCAAATCCAGTAGTCCCCAAAAGTCTTCTTCTCGAACGGATGAGTCCCTTCGTGTTCGCGAAGAAAGAAACCAGATATCAGCAACAACAGCATCAAAATACCCAGAATTGGTCCGAAACAACCCCGAATCACACACGAGGCCCCCAGGACCCCGTCCTATCACACCAATAAGTCCCAATACCTTACACAAACTTATCCAAAGGAGAAACGCCACAAATAACATCAAAATCAAGAATCGACGACCAAAACCTCACTTTCAACTTTCAAACCTCCCAACTTTGACGAACGCATCCGAACCATACCAAAACATTCCGGAATGACACCAAATTTTATGCACAAGTCACAAATCATTATATGAACCTATTCCAAGGCTCGGAACTCCGAACGAACATCGATAACATCAAAATCCACTTCAAACCAAACTTATGAAATTCTAGAACTTCCAAAATGCCAACTTTCTACAATTAGCGCTGAAATGCACTCGAACTTCCCGATACTCAATCCAAACATACAATAAGCGTTAAAATGCTGTCGAACCTCCCGATACTCAATCCGAACATACGCCCAAGTCGAAATTATCATATAAACCTATTGGAACCTTCAAATCCCGATTCCAATGTCGTTTGCTCAAAAGTCAAACTTTAATCAATTCTTCCAACTTAAAGCTTCCGAAATTAGAATTGTTTTCCCAAATCAAACTCCTAACTTCCCAAAATTCAATTTTGACCACTCGTAAAAGACATAATACCTGAAGTGAAGCTACTCAAACCCTCAAACTGCTGAACGACGCGCTAAAGCTCAAAACAACTGGTCGGGTTGTTACAATAATAATAATAATTTATTATTATTATAATACGATTGTATGTAGATATGTGTCAAATAGTACGAAATGCATATCGAAAGTAATAAATCTTCAATTGCATATATATTCTAAATTTTTACTCAAATGTATATGAAATTTTATAACCACTTTCGCAACATAAAAGAGAAAATATGTAATATAAACCAAACCAATTCATTAACAAAGTTTTAACACAAACAAAATTATGCGATTAAAATTGTAAAGACGCTTACAATATGTAACAATTTTAATATCCTTGTGATGCAATGATATACTTTAGTTCAAGTATCTGAATCATATCATAATATTACGTAAACAAAATCTATTTGAGTTGGACATGTGTCCATATTTGAAATATCAATAATGCAACCAAGGTGTTCAACTATTTGGCTCTTCATTCTCCATCCCTTCTTGGTATAATGTTTATTTTTAGCGTAAAAAATGATACTTTGAAGGTGAATCAAATTGGGTTTATATATATGTAGACTGTAGGGTCAAAAGCACATACCAAAAACTTAGAAATTTCATAGAACACTATCTTATAAACTATAAATAAAATATTGTGATTAAAATAATGACATAATTAAATTTGCTTTTGTAGTACAAATCTATGTGAGTGTCACAACCCGAAATTCCTACCTTCGGACCGTGATGGTGGCTAACATTTCACTTGCTACGCTAGCCAGCGTTAGAACAACTTATTCAGTTTTCAACAGTTTAGATTAAATAAAGAGAAGGAACTGAAATAACTGCAGAAATCCAAAGTAAAATGCAGAAGCTAAAACAGCCAAACGTCTATTAAAATCCCTAGACCCGGTGTCATAAGTGCACGAGCTACTAAAAAGTACAAATAAGGATCTGAAATAACATAAAGTTGTCTGAGAGGAAAGTAAAAGCTAAATAAAAAGAGAAAGGGAGTCCAGGAGATGCGGGCGCTGAGCAGCTATACCTCAAGTCTCCAAAAGCTGTCAAATCCGAGCACGCTAATAACCCTCGCTTGGACAGACACAAAAATCTGCACAGGAAGTGCAAAGTGTAGTATGAGTACAACCGATCCCATGTACTCCGTAAGTGCCGAGCCTAACCTCGATGAAATAGTGACGAGACTAAGGCAGGTCACTCACTATACAATTTGTACGCAGTATATAATAAAAATAGAAAAGGAAATACATAACGAAATAAGACAGTCAACTGTAAATAATAACTACAACCTCGAAAAATAAGCCAGTAACGTTCAGAATTATCAATCCTTAGAGTTTCCAATGAAAATACAGAAACCAACACAACTCAAGGAAATAGAAACACATAGATTATTGTGGCGTGCAACACAATCCCACCGTTCAATAGAATCCTCCCTTATTCCACCGTAACAATATTAATAAGCAAAATAAATAAATATTGTGGTGCGCAATCCGATCCCACCATATAACAAAATCAGTATCGCAATTCACCCTTATTTCACCGTATTAATCCACCCTTATTTCACATGTTGTGGCGTATTGCCCGATCCCGTCATATCAGTATAAGTTCACCCTATTCCGCCATATCAATCCATCCTAATTTCACCTGTTGCGCCGTGCAACCCGATCCCACCATATCAGTATAAATATATAGTGAGTGCAGTTAAATTCATAATCCAAATCACAAGAAACTTTACGGTTGATGAATATAAAGCCGAATCAGAAAGGAAACCTTGTACCAACTCGGAAATCCACATGTATAATACTACACGGCAAGACAAGCCCGGTAATGACAATTAGGAGGTGCAAGTAATTCATTTAAGGCAAATTGTAACGAGTCATGAAAGCATGAAAAGTTCTAACATGTTTAACAGGAGAAACCATGATTAACAAGAAGCAAATAAAGCATGAAAGGCATTTACAACATATAACAGTTAAGGCAAGGAAGGAGAAAATTAAGGCAAAGGGGGAAATAAGGGAAAACAAGTAATTTGGTGGTGTATAAGCACTCGTCACCTTGCATATATGCCACAACACATGAAATTCACATAACACATAGTCCGAGGGTTACTAATTCCCTTAAATCAAGGTTAGACTCAATACTTACCTTACTCTGCAGTCAACTCAGAGCATTTCCAAACTTTTACCATAAAATGTCAACAATCGACCCCGATCCCACTTAGTCAAAACCCGAAATTCAAACCAAAATCCAATTACTCATTCACCCCGAGCCTGGTTATGTAAGTTGTTTCGAAATCCGACCACAATTTAAGGTTTAAATTCCAACTTTACAAAAATCTCTAATTCTATCCAAACCCCCAATTTCTACCATGAAAATCCTAGATGTTAGATTGAAAACTTGTGAAATATAATGGAAGACTGAAAGAAAATAGGTTAGAATTAGTTACCAATGAATTGGAGAAGAGAAGTTCTTAGAAAAATTGTTTCTAAAGTTTTCTTGTTTTGAAAATTTGAAGAATGAGAAAAAACCATGTTTTTCATCTATTTAACCAGTTGCAGATGTCACAATTGCGACCTGGGGTTTACAATTACAAACCCTGCAAATGTAAGCTTTTCTTTGCAAATGTGAAGTCCCACAGTTTCTGCTATCATCCCAATTGCGATGACTTGTTCGAGATTGTGAATAGTGGCCTTCTCGCAATTATGACTCATTGATCGCAAATGCGAACTCAGTACTGACCCATACCTCTTTGCAATTGCGAAGAATTTCTTCGCAATTGCATCCCTAGCAGGAATAGAATTATTTCGCAATTGCAAACACTGACCTCGCAAATGTGAGATCAGAGACCTGCTCCACAACTGAAGCACACCAGCAATGTTTCTAAATTAAAATTCACCTTGTAGCCTATCTGAAACTTACCCGAGCCCTCGAGGATCCAAACCAAACATGCACGCAAGTCCAAAAACATCATGCAAACTTGCTCGTGCAATCAAATCACCAAAATAACACCTCGAACTACGAATTGAATGCCAAATCAAATGAAATTTTCAAGAAAACTCATGAACTTCTATTTTAGCAACCGGACATTCGAATCACGTCAAACCAACTCCATATCGCACCAAATTTGACAGACAAGTCATAAATATAGTAATGGACCTATACCGGGTTCCGAAACTAAAATATGGACCTGATGTCAATAAAGTCAAACATTGGTCAAACTTCTAGATTCATTAAGCCTTCAAACTTCAATTTTTCAACAAAATATGATAACTCGAGATGGGGACATACGTCCAAGTCTCAAATCATGATACGGACCCACTGAGACCGTCAAATAAGGATTCATGTCCGTTTGTCCAAAACGTTGACCGAAGTCAACTCAAATGGATTTTTTTTAAAGGCAAATTTTCATATTTTATCAATTTTTAACGTAAACATTTTCCAGAAAACCACCCATACTGTGCATGCAAATCGAGAAAGGCTTAAAGAAGCTATTGGAGGCTTCGAAACATAGAATTAGGTTCTAAACTCTAGATGACCTATCGGGTCATCACATTCTCCACCTCTAAAACAACCGTTCATCTTTGAACGGATATAGAATAGTACCTCGGCTGGTGAAAAGGTATGGATATCTACTCCACATTTCCGACTCAGAATCCCAAGAAGTTGCCTCAACCGGCTAGCCTTTGCACTACACTCAAACTGAAGGATAACTCTTAGACCTCACTATCAAACCTGTCGGGCTAAAATAGCCACTGGCTCCTCCTCATAAGTCCAATCCTTGTCCAACTGGACGGTGCTAAAATCTAGCATATGGGACGGATCACTGTGGTACTTCCAGAGCATGGACACATGGAAAACCGGATGGACTAATGATAAACTAGGTGACAATGCAAGCCTCTAAGCCACGTCTCCCACTCTCTCAAGAATCTCAAAAGGGCAGATATACATAGGTCTCAACTTGCCCTTCATTCCGAACATCATCACACCCTTCATGGGTGAAACCTGAAGCAATACCCTCTCTCTAACCATGAATACAACATCATGAACCTTACAATCGACATAACTCTTCTGCCTAGATTGAGTTGTGCGAAGTTGATCCTGAATAATCATGACCTTATCCAAGGCATCTTGTACCAATTTTGTACCCAATAGTCGAGCCTCCCCCGGCTCGAACCATCCAGGAAATCGGCACCGCCTCCCATATAATGCCTCGTAGGGAGCCATCTGAATGCTCGACTGGTAGCTATTGTGGTAGGCAAACTCCAAAAGTGGAAAGAACTGATCCCAAGAACCTCCGAAGTCTATAATGCAAGTGCGGAGCATATCCTCCAATATCTGAATAGTGTGCTCGGACTGTCCATCCGTCTGAGGATGAGATGTTGTGCTCAACTCAACCTTCATGCCCAAATCATATTGTACTTCCCTCTAGAAGTGCGACGTGAATTGCGTACCTCGATCAAAAATGATAGACACGGGAAAACCATGAAGACAGACGATCTCGTATACATAATTCTCAACCAACCACTTTGAAGAATAGGTAACTGTCACAGGAAAGAAATGCACTGACTTGGTCAGCCTATCCACAATGACCCATACCACGTCGAACTTCCTCTGAGTCCGTGGGAGTCCAACAACAAAATCCATAGTGATACGCTCGCACTTTCACTCGGGATTCTCTAACTTCTGAAGCAAACCACCAGGTCTTTGATGCTCACACTCTACTTATCGGCAATTTAGACACTGAGATACATATACCACCATATCCTTCTTCATCCTCCTCCACTAATTATGCTACCGCAAATCTTGATACATCTTGGCGGCACTCGGATGAATAGAATAGTGAGAATTGTGGGCCTCCTCAAGAATTAAAGTCCATCTACATTAGGCACACAAACACGACCCTAAATCCTCAAAACTCCATCATCTCAAGCAATAACCTGATTGGAACCACTGTTCCACATTGTGTCTCTAAGGATAAACAAATGAGGGTCATCATATTGCCGCTTCCTGGTGCGCTCAAACAAAGAAGACCGAGCGACAATACAATCTAGAACATAACTGGGCTCTGAAACATCCAACCTCACGAACTGATTAGCCAAAGCCTGAACATCTGATGAAAATGGTCTCTCACCAATTAGAATGTACACAAGGCTGTCCATACTCACTGCCTTTCTACTAAAGGCATTGGCCACCACATTGGCCTTCCCGGGTTGATACAAGATGGTGAAATCTTTGTCTTTCAATAGTTCCAACCACCTCATCTGTCTCAAATTGATATCCTTTTGTTTGAACAAATACCGCAAGCTCCGATGATCCGTAAATACTTCACACGACATGCCGTAAAGATAGTTCCTCCAAATCTTCAGCGCATGAACTCGTCTGACCATCTGAACGAGTCACCCTTCTAGGTCAACCTGGTTAATGGGGCTGCTATAGATGAAAACCCCTTCATGAACCAACGGATGATGAATATAAAGTCGAATCAGAAAGAAAACCTTGTACCAACTCGGAAAAACCACATGTGTAATATTGCACGGTAAGACAAGCCCGGTAATGACAATTAGGAGGTGCAAGTAATTCATTTAAGGCCAATAGTAACGAGTCATGAAAGCATGAAAATATATAACATGTTTAACAGGAGAAACCAAGATTAACAAGAAGCAAATAAAGCATGAAAGGCATTAAGAATATATAACAGTTAAGGCAGTGAAGGAGAAAATTAAGGCGAAGCGGGAAATTAGGAAAACAAGTAATTCGGCGGCGTATAAGCACTCGTCATCTCGAATATACGCCGCAACACATGAAAGTTATATAACACATAGTACGAGGGTTCTTAATTCCCTCAAATCAAGGTTAGCCTCAACACTTACCTTACTCCGCAGTCAATGCAGAGCTCTATCGGGGTCTAAATTCTAATTTTATAAAAATCCCTAATTCTACCCAAACCCCCAATTTCCACCATGAAAATCCTAGATTTTAGGTTGAAAACTTATGAAATGTAATGGAAGGTTGAAAGAAAATAGGTTCGAATCACTTACCAATAAATTGGGGAAGAAGAGTTCTTAGAAACATCGCCTCTAGGGTTTACTTGTATTGAAAATTTGATGAATGAGAAAAAATTTCTTTTTCAACTATTTGACCAGTTGCAGATATCGCAATTGCGACCTAGGGTTCGCAATTGCAAATCCCGCAAATGCAGATTTTCTTCGTAAAAGCGAAGTGTCACAGTTTTTGTTATCATCGCAATTGCGATGACTTGTTCGCAATTGCGAACAGTGGCCTTCTCGCAATTGCAACCCATTGATCGCAAATACAATCTCAGTGCTGACCCACCCATCATTGCAATTGCAAAGATTTTCTTTCCAATTGTGACCCTAGCAGGAATAGGATTATTTCGCAATTGCGAACACTGGCGTCGCAACTGTAAGGTCAGAGACCTGCACCAGAACTGAAGCACACCAGCAATGTTTCTAAGTCCAAATTCACCATGTAGCCTCTCTGAAACTAACCTGAGCCGTCGGGGCTCCAAGCCAAACATGCACGCAAGTCCAAAAATATCATACGAACTTGCTCACATGATCAAATTGCCAAAATAACACCTAAAACTACAAATTGGACACCAAATCAAATGAAATTTTCAAGAAAACTTATGAACTTCTATTTTAACAATTGGACGTCTGAATCACGTCAAACCAACTCCCTTTCTCACCAAATTTGACAAACAAGTCATAAATATAGTAATGGACCTATACCGGATTTTAGAACCAAAATACGGACCCGATATCAATAAATTCAAACATTGGTCAAACTTCTAGATTCATTAAGCCTTCAAACGTCAATTTTTCAATAAAATACGATAACTCGAGCTAGGGACCACCGAATTCAATTCTAGGAATATACCCAAGTCCCAAATTACGATACGGATCCATTAAGATTGTCAAAATAAGGATCTGGATCCGTTTGTTCAAAAAATTGACAGAAGTTAACTCAAATGGATTTTTTTACGGCAAAATTTCATATTTTATCAATTTTTAACATAAACGATTTCTGGAAAAATACTTGGACTACGCATGCAAATCGAGAAAGACTTAAAGAAGTTATTGGAGGCTTCAAAATACAGAATCAGGTCATCACACTGAGTTGCGCTATCGCAAAATCATTAAGGAGGTTAGATTTTCTTACCATAATCACTTGTTTAAAATAAAGAACAAAAGTAAAGATAAAGTTTATGGATAATCCAAATAAAATAAATAGAGAAAGAAAAACATTACTTAATGACCTCCCTTTCTAAAATTTATCTTTGTAATGAGCCGACCGGTCGTTTTGACCCCTAGCGCATGTTCAGCAGTTTGAGGTCATGAGCAGCTTCACCTAAGGTATTAGGACTTGTACGCGTGGTTGAAATTAAATTTCGGGAAGTTCGAGGTTGATTTGGAAAGAAAATTCTCATTTCGAAAGCTTTAAGTTGGCAAAATTGACTAAAACTAGATTTTTGAGTAAATAATCTTGGAATCTGGGTTTGAAGGTTCCAGCAGGTTTGTATGATAATGTCAGACTTGGACGTATGTCCGGATCAGGTTTTGGATGACCCGGAAGCATTTCGGCGTCTATTGTGTAAGTCAGCATTTTTGGAAGAATTTAATATGTTTGGGTTGAACTGCATTTCATGCTTATCGATGTTCGTTTGGGATTTCGAGTCTGGGAATAGCTCCATATGGTGATTCTGGTATTGGGAGCGCGATCGAAAGTGGATTTGGAGGTCCATAGGTCATTTTGGAGTCATTTGGCGAAAATTAGAAATTTATAGGTTTTTGAGATGTTTAACCGGAAGTGGACTTTTTGAAATCGGGGTCAGATTCAGATTCCAGAAGTAGGAGTAGGTCTGTAATGTCGAATATGACTTGTGTACAAAATGTAAGGTCAATCAAATGTGATTTGATAGGTTTCGGCATCGAATGTTTAAGTTTGGAGTTCTAAAGTTCATTAAGCTTAAATTCGAGTGCAATTCATAGTTTTTGCTTTGTTTGATGTGATTTGAGTCCTTGAGAAAGTCCGCATCATGTTTTGGAACTGGTTAGCATGATTGGACAGGGTCCCGAGGGACTTAGGTGGAATCTGGTGTCACGACCCTAACCCCGGTCATGATGGCGCCCAACACACTGCTAGGCAAGCCCGACCATTCAACAACACTATCCCAAATTCTTATTCAGATTATAGATAAATATCACAGAGAATTTACTAAGTCATCACTCTCAAGTGTATAATTAATAATAAAACCTGCGAAAAATCAACTAAAATTCCACACCACAGCCCAATAGAATCCGGTGTCACGAATATGAGCCTCTAATACAGAATATCCACCTATTACAAGTCTGTCTAGGAAAAATGCGGAATAAAAGATAGAGATAGAGGGGAGAGATCAAGGCTGCGAATGCCATGCAGCTACCTCAATACTCCCGGATACTGCTGCTCAGCTAAACAAATCCTCACTCAGTCCGTGGTGTACCTGGATCTGCAGGCAAGGTGCAGGGAGCAATGTGAGTACTCCGACCCAGTGAGTAATAAACATAAATAAAGGCTAAGAATAAGAAATCATGGAAAAATACAAAGTAAACTATAACTGGCAGTTTAGAACAACAAATAGTGAAGCAACAAGTCAATTAAATCAGAGTACCAAATATTGAGACAGGTATAACAGATAAAAACAAATGCATGAATGCAATGCATTGCATATAATTGTACACTCTATGCATGAGTGCAATGTCATGCAAATGATGGTACACTCTAGTACCCACTGTGGCGTGCAGCCCGAGCCATCCATTTTATTTATCGTCGACGGCGCTCACTGGGGGTGTGTGCAGACTCCGGAGGGGCTCTTACAGCCCAAGCGCAATATCAAGCCATCTCGTGGCATCAAATCTAGGCCCTCGACCTCATATCAATATCAGTATAATCCCCCAGGCTCTCGGCCTCAATATCAATGTAATCAACCAGGCCCTCGGCCTCAATATCAATGTAATCAACCAGGCTCTCGGCCTCAATATCAATATAACACTGCTGCGGCGTGCAATCCGATCCATGCTCAGTCCAGAAATTATCATAAGCCCCTTGGGCATTTGTAAAACAGTAGTTCTCAGCCCGAAATATCATTTAGAAATATCATTTAAGTTTTCAAATCTTAGAAAGATGGCTGAGTTTGCAAAACAGTATTTAAAACCTTGGACTGAGGTCAAATGATATGCAAAATATGCGAAAGCAGTGATATCAATCCCTGAAGGATTCAAATAATTGGCAAGAAGCCTACAATTGGAAACATGACTGAGGATATAAATTCTTTAACAAAATAAGTGAGGAAAACCAGTCAAAAATCCCCTAAGGGTTCTACAGGTCGGCACAAGGCCCCAAGCATGGCAACAAGCCCAATTCACAATAATAAAGTATACGTCTCAACCAAAAAGATAGTATAATATCTCTCGAGACGGACCAAGTCACAATCCCCAACGGTGCTCTACCCCACGCCCGTTATCCGGCGTGCAAGTCACCTCAATATAGCGTTACGATGTGAAATTCCGGGGTTTCAAACCCTCAGGACATCATTTACATCAATTACTCACCTCGAACTGGCTAATTCTCTAGCTCACGACGCCTTTGCCCCTTGAATTGGCCTCCACGCGCGTCAAATCTATCCAAAATCAGAACGAATACGTCACAATATGCTAAGGGAACAAAGCCCAAGCGAAAACATTCGAAAAATATCAAAAATCTCGAAATTAGCAAAATCCGAGCCCCGGGCCCACGTCTCGAAATCAGGTAAAATTTACATTTTCAGAATCCCCATCCCCTCACGAGTCTAACCATACCAAAATTATCCAATTCCGATACCATTTGGTCCTTCAAATCATCATTTTACATTTTTGAAAGGTTCCACAATTTTCTTCCCAAATTCTATCTCAAATTACGAATTAAATGATGAATTCAGTGATAGATAGATTCATGTACTCTAACCAAATCCGAGTTAGAATCACTTACCCCGACCAATTTCTTGAAAAACCTTCGAAAAATTGCCAAAATCCGAGCTCTCTAGGTCAAAATATCAAATAAAACCCAAAACCTCATATTTATAGGGTACCCCTCGGATTCCGACACCGCTGAACGCACAAAAATGACCGCGGTCCGCGCAAAATCAGCGGAGTCCACGCAGAAATGTCCGTGGCCGTGCAGGCCTTGCTATGCAGGGACAGGCTGTAGTATATTGGCCATAACATTCGCTACAGATGTCCAAATTGCGATATCTTTATCTTTCTGGAAACTAGACACAAAGGGATACAACTTTCGTTTTTGTATCACCTCAAAATTCCTTGTGGATCAAAAGATATAAGCTTCCTTAGTAGGACCAGTAACCTGTAGTCTTCAGTGACCACAGCCGCGGCCACTTTGACGCGGTCAGTGCTAGGACAGCGCGCCCAGCGCGAAAAGGAGCGCGGTCCGCGCCACGACTGCTGCCCCCTCCATTTTCTAAGTTCTGGGGTGTCCGTACTCGCTCAAAACTCACCCTAAACACGCCCGAGGCCTCCGGGACCTCAACCAAAAGCACCAATGCATCCTAAACATTATTCAACCTCGTTCCAATCATCAAAACACCTCGACTAACACCAAAAATCATCAAGTCACATCGAATTCAAGCCTATGAATCTCAAGAACTTCCAAATTCCATTTTTTATCAAAAAATCCAACCAAACCATGTCCGAATGACCTCAAATTTTGCAGACAAGTCCAAAATGACATAACGAAGCTACATAAACTCTCGGAATTCCATTTCGACCCTCGGATCAAAATCTCACCTATCAACCGGAATTCGCCAAAATACTAACTTTCGCCAATTCAAGCCTAATTCTACACCGTACCTCCAAAACAACTTCCGATCACTCTCCTAAGTCACAAATCACCTACCGAAGCTAAGCGAACCATCGGAACTCACATCCGAACCCTCTAACACATAAGTCAACATCCGGTTGACTTTTCCAACTTAAGCCTTTCTTAAAAGAGAGTAAGTGTCTCATTTCTTATCAGAACCAATCCGATTTAACTCTAACACACCGAATACCGATAACGAAACATGAAGAAGTATAAAATGGGGAAAACGGGGCGGTAACTCACGTGACGACGGGTCGGGTCGTCACATTCTCCCCAACTTAAACGAACGCTCGTCCTCGAGCGTACCCAGAGTTGTCCTAGAAGCCAACCGAAAGCTGAATGACCTTACCGAGCATAAACCTGGGCATGATCCCACGTCATCCTATCTCACATGGGTCCGATAACACGTTTTAACTAAAATTACACAATCCAGTCTAGCCCATAAATCATAGAACCACATTTCACTTTTCGGAATCATACACAAGATCAGAACCTCACACCTATATTCAGAATAAGTTTGAACCAGCTGTAATAGACCATGCCTGCAACCTCGAGTGCAATTATATGATATACCAATAAGTCAAACACATGCATCGATAACTTCCATTCACAGCAGTTGCCCACAACAACCAAATATCGATAGAAATCTCTTATTAGCCAAGGTCTCATTCCAACACTTTCATATACTGCCAACGGTAATTGAAACACGCAATAAACCATAATTATTGCTCAGATCAACCATTCATGAGGCCATTTCTCCTCCGGCAATTACCATAACAAATTTTTTAACCGAACCTCGATATTTACCCATCACACATACTAAAATCGAAACCATTCGCATTCATTAATGATTTCAACGATCTCTTCTGACCAAACACACTACTCTGGTGACATGACACATCAATACACGCCTAAGCCACAACTTGCATAATGCGTGCACCAATAAGAAACGGTCCGAACATACTCAATTCATGAAAATGACTCAACTGAGAGAGCTGTACCTCAAACTCACCAGTACTGCCACAACACAAGGCTGAGACCCAGTATCACATCATAGAAATAGGACACACAAATTTGACCCGCAAGGTCATGTGTCCACACAGCTTTGCTGCAACGCGCGATCCTATCCAAATACTACTCCACATGAAACATCTTAAGTCACTATGCGTGAAATCGACAACCATGCTCAATTGATGTCTAGATCCAAAGCAAATCATTACACCCATGGTGAAACAAATAACACACACCATGCAAACCTGATAGAACATAATCGGTACGTTATTCACTGAGCAACACCCAATTACTCATCCCGCTCGACTTCCACTACTACAACTCCTATCGGAGCCAGATGATCCGGTGCCCGGCACCAAATTAATACCGAAATCAACAACCTCGCCCGGCAACATGCCTAGCCATATGAAACTCATCAGAAAAGTCCCCCAACACCGGAATTGAATTAATGATAGCAACCTTTGCACTGACATCCATCACGAATGCCCAATTAAGAAAGCAATCATTCCCAACCATCCGCTGGTCCTTTGAAATATAAACCACTCTGCTAGAACATAATCCAATGCACTTCATCACTCAACCCGTGGCATTTTCGGTATTTCTCGTAGCGCAATAGTTTAGAATCACTCAACACTGAGACAACCAGTCTGAATTCGAACATCACATCCAAAATCTAACATACCAGCAAACAAAGATCCACTCGAGCCTCCAAATCCCGATTGCCGCTAAACGGTGCTGAATACACACGATCCACCACTATAACCTAGCATGTACATGAGAACGCCCAGTCTCCAACTCCATATGGCATACATATCATTATACTTGATTCCAGTTTCCACCGTGTGAATACATGTACACTTTTGATACCCAATCATTCCACGACAGATACTCAAAATTTCCCTGTGCTACCAAGCAAACCCGAATACCACCAGTGGACCCACCAAGAACATGGCACAATACTACCGAAATATCATCAGTTTAATCACTTTACCTCTTTCTGAGACATATACTCTCATCAAATCACTTCCAATTAGCAATACCATTTCCTTAATCATCTGAAGATCATTCACCCTAATCATCTGAAGCTCATTTCTCTAATCACCTAAAACTGCCCGTACTGCCTAAGAATGTTATGAATTTCCCTTAAGAACTGAACCATAACCTTACACACGCAAATCTCAATCCTTCACAACATATCGCATATACCATATCATCCTAAGGTAACATGAGGACTTCACCTCCCTTCCGAACCATGAACGTTTACGTACTCAACTAGTCAAGAACTTCTATTGATCCCATCTAGAAGAAAATCATTACACCTCACATGCTCTGCATGACATACATAGGTCTTGTTCAAATTCTTACAATACCGACACGACGGATGAGATCTGTATAAATTCATAACACTGCCGAATAAACAATTCATTGGGTCTATACTTATGGCAAGAACTATCACCTCATTATGAACCAAACAATGGTCTTAGCCCCTTAATTTACTTCATATACTCAGATTGCACTGATCTCGAATTCAATGATCTCCTCTCACCCATTACAAACTGCTCAGGCAATAAGCCACCCCAGACATAATTAAAAGCCGCATAGGATGCCCTAATATGCCAATAGGCTACCAATTCGAACGCGATACCAAAAAAAAAAGAAAAACGAACTCTAGAAGGAATTTCAAAAGTTTCTTTTCAAGATGAATCAAGGACGCACGATAAGAATTCAAGAATGTGAAGTTTTCCTAAAGGTTCTGCAGCCTCTCGAGAATAAATACAAACGTCTCCGTACCAATTCGCGAGACTCTACTAAACCGGCTCATGACTCGCGAGACCAAGTAACCTAGGCTCTGATACCAACATGTCACGACCCCAACCCCGATCATGATGGCGCCCAACACACTGCTAGGCAAGCCCGACCATTCAACAACATTATCCCAAATTCTTATTCAGATTATAGATAAATATCACAGAGAATTTACTAAGTCATCCCTCTCAAGTGTATAATTAATAATAAAACCTGCGGAAATTCAACTAAAATTCCACACCATAGCCCAATAGAATCCGGTGTCACGAATATGAGCCTCTAATACAGAATATCCACCTATTACAAGTCTGTCTAGGAAAAATGCGGAATAAAAGATAGAGATAGAGGGGAGAGATCAAGGCTGCGAATGCCATGCAGCTAGCTTAATACTCCCGGATATTGCTGCTCAGCTAAACAAATCCTCACTCAACCTGTGGTGTACCTGGATCTGCACGCAAGGTGCAGGGAGTAATGTGAGTACTCTGACCCAGTGAGTAATAAACATAAATAAAGGATGAGAATAAGAAATCGTGGAAAATACAAAGTAAACTATAACTGGCAGTTTAGAACAACAAATAGTGAAGCAACAAGCCAATTAAATCAGAGTACCAAATACTGAGACAGGTATAACAGATAAAAACAAATGCATGAATGCAATGCAATGCATATGATGGTACACTCTATGCATAGGTGCAATGCCATGCATATGATGGTACACTCTAGTACCCACTGTGGCATGCAGCCCGAGCCATCCATTTTATTTATCGTCGATGGCGCTCACTAGGGGTGTGTGCAGACTCCGGAGGGGCTCCTACAGCTCAAGCGCAATATCAAGCCATCTCGTGGCATCAAATCTAGGCCCTCGACCTCATATCAATATCAGTATAATCCCCCAGGCTCTCGGCCTCAATATCAATGTAATCAACCAGGCCCTCGGCCTCAATATCAATGTAATCAACCAGGCTCTCGGCCTCAATATCAATATAACACTGCTACGGCGCGCAGCCCGATCCATGCTCAGTCCAGAAATTATCATAAGCCCCTTGGGCATTTGTAAAACAGTAGTTTTCAGCCCGAAATATCATTTAGAAATATCATTTAAGTTTTCAAATCTTAGAAAGATGGCTGAGTTTGCAAAACAGTATTTAAAACCTTGGACTGAGGTCAAATGATATGTAAAATATGCGAAAGCAGTGATATCAATGCCTGAAGGATTAAAATAATTGTCAAGAAGCCTACAATTGGAAACATGACTGAGGATATAAATTTTTTAACAAAATAAGTGAGGAAAACCAAACAAAAATCCCCTAAGGGTTCTACAGGTCGGCACAAGGCCCCAAGCATGGCAACAAGCCCAATTCACAATAATAAAGTATACGTCTCAACCAAAAATATAGTAAATTATCTCTCGGGACAGACCAAGTCACAATCCCCAACGGTGCTCTACCCCACGCCCGTTATTCGGCGTGCAAGTCACCTCAATATAGCGTTACGATGTGAAATTCCGGGGTTTCAAACCCTCAGGACATCATTTACATCAATTACTCACCTCGAACTGGCTAATTCTCTAGCTCACGACGCCTTTGCCCCTTGAATTGGCCTCCACGCGCGTTGAATCTATCCAAAATCAGAACGAATACGTCACAATATGCTAAGGGAACAAAGCCCAAGCGAAAACATTCGAAAAATATCAAAAATCTTGAAATTAGCAAAACCTGAGCCCCGGGCCCACGTCTCGAAATCGGGTAAAATTTACATTTTCAGAATCCTCATACCCTCACGAGTCTAACCATACCAAAATTATCCAATTCTGATACCATTTGGTCCTTCAAATCATCATTTTACATTTTTGAAAGGTTCCACAACTTTCTTCCCAAATTCCATCTCAAATCACGAATTAAATGATTAATTCAGTGATAGATTCATGTACTCTAACCAAATTTGAGTTAGAATCACTTACCCCGACCAATTTCTTGAAAAACCTTCGAAAAATCGCCAAAATCCGAGCTATCTAGGTCAAAATATCAAATAAAACCCAAAACCTTGTATTTATAGGGTACCCCTCGGATTCCGACACCGCTAACCGCACAAAAATTACCGCGGTCCGCGTAAAATCAGCGGAGTCCGCGCAGAAACGTCCGCGGCCGCGCAGGCCTTGCTCTGCAGGGACAGGCTTTAGTATATTGGCCATAACTTTCACTACAGATGTCCAAATTGCGATATCTTTACCTTTATGGAAAACTAGACACAAAGGGCTACAACTTTCGTTTTTGTATCACCTCAAAATTCCTTGTAGATCAAAAGATATGAGCTTCCGAAGTAGGACCAGTAACCTGCAGTCTTCAGTGACCGCGGCCGCGGCCACTTTGACGCGGTCAGCGCTAGGACAGTGCTCCCAGCGCGAAAAGGAGCGTGGTCCGCACCACAACTGCTGCCCCCTCCATTTTCTAAGTTCCGGGGTGTCCGTACTCGCTCAAAACTCACCCTAAACACGCTCGATGCCCCCGGGACCTCAACCAAAAGCACCAACGCATCCTAAACATTATTCAACCTCGTTCCAATCATCAAAACACCTCGACTAACACCAAAAATCATCAAGTCACATCGAATTCAAGCCTATGAATCTCAAGAACTTCCAAATTCCATTTTTGATCAAAAAACCCAACCAAACCACGTCCGAATGACCTCACATTTTGCAGACAAGTCCAAAATGACATAACGAAGCTACAGAAACTCTCGGAATTCCATTCCGACTCTCATATCAAAATCTCACCTATCAACCGGAATTCGCCAAAATACTAACTTTCGCCAATTCAAACCTAATTCTACACCGTACCTCCAAAATCACTTCTGATCACTTTCCTAAGTCACAAATCACCTCCCGAAGCTAACCGAACCATCGGAACTCACATCCGAACCCTCTAACACATAAGTCAACATCCAGTTGACTTTTCCAACTTAAGCCTTTCTTAAAAGAGACTAAGTGTCTCATTTCTTATCAGAACCAATCTGATTTAACTCTAACACACCGAATACCGATAACGAAACATGAAAAAGCATAAAATGGGAGAAACGGGGCGGTAACTCATGTGACGACGGGTCGGGTCGTCACATCTGGGTGGTTAACGAATCGAAAATGCAACATAAGGAATGGTTGAAGTGCACCAGTTCTGGTGTAATCGCACCTGCACAAGTTTGACCGCATGTGCGTGATTGCAGAAGTGAGGAAATGGTCGCAAGTGTGGTTTGGGCAAAGAAGGGTAGTGACCGCAGGTGCAAAGGGTTGTCCGCACCTGCGAGGATGTAGATGCATTGAAGCATCGTAGGTGAGAGAATGAGAAAGGTACCATGGGGCGCATATGCGAAAATTTACCCGCAGGTGCACATCTGCGCTGAGCAGACCGTAGAAGTGAAATTTGGACTTGAGCCCGGAACTGCAGAAGCAGCACATGTGCCGCAGAAGCGGTTCCGCAGAAATGGCCTATGCACTGCAGGTGCGAAAAGGATGGAGCCAGTGATGTTTCTTTAAAAGACGGGATTTGGCCCATTTTTTGCCATTCTCTCTTGGTTGGACGGTTTTTGGAGAGCTTCAAGTGGGAGGTTTTCATCATCTATGTCAAGGTAAGTTAATCCCACCTCTTGTTAGTTAAATACATGGTTTTATTATGGATTCAAGCATGAAATTGGTAGAAATTTGGGAGTTTGAGGAAAACCTAGAAATTTGGTATTCTTGGATTTTGACCACGATTTTGGGCATGAAATTAAGAGTAAATTATATATTTGAGTTCGTGAGGTTATGAGTAAAGTTTATCTTCGAATTGGGATCAAACTGGGTTTGTTGTTGTTGTTATTGTTGAATTGTTACAAGTATTAGGGTGTATTTTCATTGGTTTGCCCGTTATTTGGCCAGTTTTGGAGCGTGGTGCATCGATTTGAGTCAGTGGAAGGACTTGGGAAGCTGGTTATGGAACTTCGGAGCGAGGTGAGTCTCCTTTCTAACCTTATAAGAGAGAATTGTCCCCATAGGTGAATTAATTGGATATGTGCTTCTATTTGTGGGGGCTACGTACGCACTAGGTGACAAGAGTCCGTGCGTAGCTACTATTATGCTTAAGTCCGGGTAGTCTAGGACCTGAAGCATGCTATAGTTGAAATAATTATAACCTTATTGACAATTTAAATTGCTTAAATCATATCGAATTGGTAAATGAACTTCTAAAGAAATTAAATATCATTTTTCTTTATTGTTAAAGAGAAGTTGTCATTTCTTGAGGTAATTGTTTCCGTGATGAATTCTTGATTGATTGTCTGATGTATTTATTTATATTTGATCACGTCACAAGCATGATTTGCGAGCGGGGTAATAGATGCATCTATGGTTCGCGTCATTCGACCCTCTGGCAGTGCACAGTTTAAATATTATTGGATCGGGTCGTACGACCACGGCATGAATTGTGCATGCTTGTATTGCTTGACTTGCAATTTTATAAATGATGATATTGCTTCCCTGGCTTAAGGTAAATGTATAAATGATGAAAATGAATTTGGAAATTTCCTATTAATAAAAGAATTATTTACTTGCTTCATGCTATTGAGTTACAACCGTCTTTATAAAAATCCTCAATTTACTATATTATCGGTATATTATTGGACCACTAGTAAGTGTCGAAGTCGACCTCTCGTCACTACTTCTTCAAGGTTAGATGGGATACTTACTGGGTACATGTTATTTTTGTACTCATACTACACTTGTTGTGCATTTTTGTTGCACATGCACATGTATGACTACTGGCCTAGTTAGGCGTAGCGGCATGTTTGATACAGAGACTTAGGTGAGCTACTCCTCTCGAGACGACCCGCAGCCGGCAGAGTCTCCTTCAGAGTACTGTATTGTATTTTCCTTTCTGTACAATTTGTATTCCGGACAGTTATTGTATTTCATTTGATTCTCCTAGTGATTGCTCATGCACTTGTGACACCATGTTCTGGGGTGATTATACGATATTTTTTATGAGAAATTTTACTTTATATCCATTAAATTCAAACTATTTACCCTTAAATACCCATACCTAAACTATTTACTACTCCTACCCATGGGGCCCAAACTATTTACCCGCCTCCTCCCCCTGAATATGGAACTTTTCAAGCACCTACCAGTTACCCACCACATCAACCTGTGATCTGTTTTCCTCATCCAGTTGCTCCACCTGGCGTCACCGCATCATCACCTGAATATTATGCTCATGGTTATCAGGCTGTTCCAAGTTATTCTACCACCCTCTGCTCCTATATTGTGTTTATGATTTTAATAGTTACCGCAATTAATTATTCAGATGCTGAAAAAAATCACCTGATATTCATGATTTTCGTGAATTTTTGTTGCGTTTTTCCGTGACTATGGGTGCGTTGACTTTATTGTACAAAAATTCAAATCCACCATTGAAGGACCTTGAAGCTTGAAACTCATAACTTGGTTTGTTTGAGTTTTTAATTATTTTGATCCGATCCTATATGGGTTTGTTTGGAAAGTTAATTGGAGGTTGTATCTAAAGTTTTAGTCAATTTGGTGGAGATTTCGTAGTAGATTTTAGAAGTTTGGGTTAAAATATAGTTGAACAAGAGAAGAAGACGAATTTGTATTGTATACTCAAATAGTATACAAATATACCATTTTGGTATACAATTCGTTCCAACTATATACCCTATTAGTATAACTATATACTATATTGGTATCATATGTTAGTTGAATCATTTTTTGGTTGTATTAGTTGCATTTATTAGTACAATATTTGATTTTCTTTTAATAATAGTAATATAGTTCAATATCTTGAAATACTTTATTACATTAATATGTGGTATATTATTTTTTTTATTTTTCTCTTTATGCATGTGTGTTATGTAATAATAGTATAGTCATATAGTTGTCGGGAATTAGCCAGTAAAACTGTATACCTTGTTGGTATAGTTATATGTCATATTGGTATCTTATGGTAGTTTGAACATTTTTTTGGTTGTTTTGGTTGTATTTTTAAGTGAATTCTATTCTAAAATTATTTATATGAACGTGATTTGCAGTGCTGGAAAATTTTTGTGCTGATGGATATAGATTATGTGTATTATGTAATAGTTTTTATAATTATAGGTAATTGTTGGAACGACCCATACAACTATATATCCTGTTAGTATATGGAATGAGCAAGTTACTTTGCGAATATTTAGCTTGCAATGCAAGCATGTAATTTTCTCATACTTTTATTGTATCCTTTAATGTTTTGGTACAGTAGTATAGTCACAGATAGTTGTAGCAATATTCTAGAGCAATCATATACTATGTTGGTATACTTGTATACCATATTGGTATCATGTGGTACTAGAAGTCTTCTTTTCTACTTATATTTTTATTGCATTTTCCAATATTTTAATATCATTTCTATTCTAACTAGTATATATGGAGATTTAGTGGCCGCAGATTATATTGTCTTGCTCCATCACTGGTTGGTCTTACTACTAATGGTAGAGTATGTACTAATATTTGTATGGAAGGAGATCAAGGTTTGCATGGCAATCACGTGGAATTAAAAAAGGAACAAGAAATAAAGAAAAATAATAAAAATAAAAAAATAAAGGAGTCAAATTAGAGTGTGAAATAAGTTATGGTAAAAATAACAATAATACGATTTGGGCAAAAATAAATGAATAAAAGAGAAAAAAAAAAAAAATAGGAAGAAAATGAGAAAAAATAAAAGTATAAAATAAAAGAAAAAAGGAAAAAATAAAAGAAGCATAGAAATAAAAAAGAATTGGAGAATAAAGAAAAAACTCCCCACAAAAACTGCGGTAAGAAATGTAATTAGTTTATGGGTAGAAAAATAAATGGGTAGACAAGGGTAAATAGTTTTGTTTTTGTGGGTGACTGTGTCAAAACCCCATTTTTTATTGAAAGTGGTAAACGTTTTTAGTATTCAGTGAAGATTACTTTTATTAATTAAAGTAAAGGAAATTTATGGTTCCTAAGAAATTAAAAATGAGAGTTTAATTAATTATTCAATATTGGCTTGCTTGACCGAGATGTCCGGCGCCATCACGGTCTTTCATAGATTTTGGGTCGTGACAATTTCTTCTTTGTTTTAGTTTTTTAACAAAAAAAATAAAGAAGAATAAATAAAAAAAAATAAAACCATACAAAAGGATATCACATTATATATTTCAAAATTTAAAAGGATAGTATTGAAAAAATCAAGAAAAGTTCACACGGTACAATTTTTACGTAAGCTTTGGTCATTCTCTCCCAAAAAAATTCAATTAAGAGAATATCATCACCTTTTTCTTAAACAAACCCAAAAAGGAAAAGAGCGCTCTTCGTTAAGAGAATATTGTTATCTTGTTTTTTATACTACAAGATAATATGTAGATGAATATCACATTATACTAATTTATTACTATTTATTTGGCTGGAAAAGGAATCTTGTTTTTCCTTGATCATCTCCATCTTCATACCTTTGATTGTTGCACGTAAGGTGTCAATGGATACTTAAAAATCGACCGAACCATACCGTGCCAAACCAATTTTTAAGTTTTTTTTAATAAATTATAGGTTTTTACATAAATCTACAATTGTACCAATAATTAGGGTAGATTTTTTATTTTATAAAAATAAACCGAAAAAATACCGAACCGTACCGAATAAAGTTACATGTGAAGAATATATTTATATATTAAGTTTAAAAATAATAATGTATTAAAATTTTCCTTGGGCCTTAGAATTATGAAAACGGTTACAATCTAATAAGTAATTAAACTAAAAAGCCTAATTCTCAAACCTATAATGCTAGTCCTATTGAAACTAAATTATTCCAGCATATTCACTAGCAAGATACAAGGTATTCTAGCAATTAGTAGCAAACTACATTGCATTTAATTTATTTCCTTTCGTATAATTTAAGAGTTATTTTTTGAATATTTAATCTTCTACAGACTTTATTCTTGAGTTCTAGCGTGGATAATATCTTTTCACTCGTGTGATTTATATTTTCTCTATCTTTGTTTAGATATTTTTATGTTGTTGTACAATAGTTGATGGATCTATAATCTGGTCATCTTTCATATTTTTTTAATTCATCACCATTTAAACCGTAAAAATATTTAGAGAGTTTGTTAAGTCCTATAAAAGTACGTATGTTATTGCATTCTACTTGTACTAGTGACTTTTATATGACATTTAAAAAAATATCAAAAATTAATCGAACTGTATCGATACCGAAAAGAAACCGATATGATTGGGACGGATTCGAAAAGTCTAATTTGGTTATACATTATCGAATAACCGAAAAATTGATATGGTACAAATTTTAGAAAATAACCGTTCTCAAACCATTGACGATAGAAAAATGGTTGTGATTCCCAGACAAATAATCTGGAACCAGTAATAGTAGACTACCACATCTTCCTTTGCCAAGTTGCTGCTATTTTTTTCAATTGACATTTTAATCTCTTTTTCGCTAATGTATTGCGCTGATGTGAAGAATGAGTGAAATACAAATGAAATTATGTGGGATAATAATTTTTCACAGAGAGAGGAAGGGGATGACATGTATAGATCAAACAGTTAAAATAGCATGGGCTGGCCTGTAACGACCCGACTGATCGTTTTACTTTCTAGAATCCTATTCCCCTAAGTAAGACTTTTCATACTTGTTTTTACTGATTTATGACTTGCGGGGATGGTTGGTTTGGGATTTAGAAGAGTTTGGGTTGAAATTGGAACACTTGGTTCCTTAAGGTTGGCTTAAAAGGCCAAGTTTGACTTCGGTCAACGTTTTGAGTAAACGACTCCGGAATCGGGATTTAAAGGTTCCAACAAGTTTCTATGATGATTTCGGACTTAGTCATATGTACGGATCGGGTTTTGGATGACCCGGGAGCGCTTTGGCGCCTAATAGTGAAAGTTGATTCCTTAAGGATTTTTAAGTTTTTTAAATTTGGTTTGGAGCGGGTTTTTATGTTATCGAGGTCCTAACGAAATTCCGAGACCGAGAATAGTTCTGTATTGTTATTTAAGACTTGCCCGCAAAATTTGGTGTCAATCCGAGTAGTATAAGTACGTTTCGGCACATAAAGTAGATTGAAGAACTTGAAGTTCATAAGTTTTATTCAATTGGTTTTAGGGTATGATTCTTAGATTTAGAGTTGTTTCGGGCGTTTCAAGGATTTGAGCGGCCTACCAATTGCAGATGCGGACCAAGGGGAGGAGCCCAGGTTCTGTAGATGCGGCTCCTCTTCCGCAGAAGCAGTCCCCAAACCGTAGATGCGGCCCCACCTAGCTCGGCCCAATTCTGCAGATGCAGACGTTCCCTCGAAGAAGCGAGACCGCATATGCGGTCCTCTAACCGCAGGTGCGGAAATCGCAGAAGGCAGTGCCTTCATTTAATTCGGGAATGTGTCATTTTTGACACATTTCATTCATTTCTTAGGCGATTTGGGAGCTTCCAAAAGGGAGATTTCAGCCTAGCATTGTGAGGTAAGTTATTCCTACCTAATATAAGTTTAATGCATAGTTTATGGGTTGATTTTAACATGTAAATTAGTGAAAATCATGGGTTTAGAGTTAAACCTAGGGTTTTGATAAAAACAAGATTTAACCATGAAATTTGATATGGAATGTAGAAGAAATCATATATCCTTGATCTTTAGGTTATGTGTAACAACTTTCTTTAAAAATTTCCGAAATCTGGGCATGTGGGCTCGGGGGTGAATCTTTGGACATTTAGGGTTGGGAAATTAGTTTAATAGTTAGAATATGAACTCTTGAGTATGCATTGACTAGTTTTTACCCCATTTGAATAGTTTTGGATCGTTTGGCTCCGATTTGAGTGTTTGAGCGCATTCTTGAATTTGGAAATAAGCTTAGGGGCAAGGTAGGTCTCTTTACTAAGCTTGTAAGAGGGAATTTTCCCCATAGGTGAATTAATTGGTTATGTGCTTCTATTTGTGGGGGCTACGTACGCACGAGGTGACGAGAGTCCGTGCGTAGCTACTATTATGCTTAAGTTCGGGTAGTCTAGGACCCGAAAGCATGCCTTACTTGTTGTACTTGCAACTTGGTTGTCAATTTGAATAGCGTAAATCATATCGATCTTGGCAAATAAAACTCTAAAAAGTTAAAGCATCATTTTCTTGACCAGTTAAAGAGAAATGAATATTACTTTGGGTCATTGCCTTCCTGATGAATTCTTGATTGATTGTTTGGTGTGTTTGTTTGTATTTTATCGCGTAGCATGTATGATTCACGAGCAGGGTAATTGAGGCAGTTATGGTTCGCATCGTTCGACCCTCTGCCAGTGCACACTTTATTATCATGTTAGATCGGGTCGTACTACCTCGGCATTATTTGCGCATGTTGTTTGCTTAGTACCTTATGTGATTGAACTGCATAAAATGCCTTGAAATATAGATTTTTAATTGAAATGTCGGAAACTAAAACACTATTTATGAAAGAACCACTACTTCCTGTTATTAACTGTTATTTACTGATGACATCCATGTTTAGCGTAACGTTAAATCATATTATTATTGACCCTAGTAAGTGTCAAGCTGACACCTCGTCTCTACTTCTTCGAGGTTAGACTGGATAATTACTGGGTACATATTTTTCATGTACTCATACTATACTTCTGTACTTAAATGTACAGGATCTGAGGCGGGTGCATCTAGCTATCAGTTCGGCGCGTGTTCCTGATACCTGATTGAGATCTTACGGTGAACTGCCCTTTCTAAGCCGTTCAGCAGCATGTCGGAGTCTCTCCTTTTGTCATTTACTGTCTATTATATTTTAGGCAGTAGGATTAGCTGTATTTTTGTACATTCTACTAGTTGCCCTAGTACTTGTTACACTAGTTCCTGGCACACACTTTGTAGACTATTATTCTGGGTTGTCTTTCTATTATTATGAATTTGTTAATTATCGACTATTTAAAATTTAAGATTTATTAAATGATGGGCTTGGTTGGTAAGATAAATGAGAACTCACTAGTTGATTAGAGTTGGCTTGCCTAACAATGGTATTGGGCGCCATCACGACCTATGATGGAATTTGGGTCGTGACAATATGGTATCAGAGCACGAGGTTCACGTAGGTCTCACAAGTCATGGGCAAACCTAATAGAGTCTGGTGGATCGATACATAGACATCTGTACTTTTCTTCGAGAGGCTATAGGATGTTAGAAAACTACTCTTTATTCAGCTTCTATCGTGCAGTTGATGGTATACTAAATTTCCTCCTTCTATTCTCTCACAGATGATGAGGACGCGCACGACAGATGTTCCAAACCCGGGAGGACCTGCTCCCCTCATTTCTAGAGGCCGAGGCAGAGGCCGGGATAGGTAACCGGCCCGAGGTAGGGGAAGAGGGCATCCCAAAGCTGCCCTAGTCGCACCACCGGTGGATCCAGCAGGGGATCCCATTATTAAGGAGCAGGGCGAGGCACCCGCAGTAGAGCCAGCTCCGGCGGATTTCATGATAGCACCAAGCTTTCAGGAGGTCATGGGTCGTATGATGCGGTTCATGGATTCCATGACTCAGACTGGTTTATTTCCAGCAGACCCAACCACATCTTAGGCGGGAGGGGGAGCACAGACCCCTACTGCTCAGGATCCTGGTTATGTAGCTCCAGTGTATCAGACTTCGGGTGCACTACCCATGGATGGGGCTCAGCCAGTTGATGCAGTGGTACCCGAGCCCAGGCCAGCTACAGATGGCAATCCGTAGAAGTTAATAGAATAATGGACTAGACTATACCCTCTTATTTTCACGGGCGAGCATCATGAGGATGCCCAGGATTTCATTTATAGGTGTAGGGATAGATTGCACAATATGAGGATATTGGAGTCTCATGGGGTTGACTTCATGACTATCCAGCGGGAGGGAACCCGTAGATGGTGGCAGTCTTATGTTCTTGGAAGGCCAGCGGATTCTCCTCCCATTACCTGGAGTCAGTTCACACTGCTTTTCCTGGATAGGTATATTCCACCATCTAATAGGGAAGAGGTGTGATATCAGTTTGAGCAGCTCAAGCAGGGTCAGATGTCGGTGACCGACTATGAGGTGAGATTTTCTTAGTTGTCTCGCCATGCACTGATGATACTTCCTACTGACGCAGAGAGGGTGCGGAGTTTGTTGCAGGATTGCATTCTGGTATTAGAGCCAACATGGCCCGATAAGTTGAGATAGGGACTCTTTATCAGCTGGTAGTGGAGATTGCCCGGAGGATTGAGGGCTACCGTCTGAGAGGTAGAGAGAAGATGCAGCAGGACAAGAGGGCTCGATTCTCTAGAGAGTTTAGAGGTGCCCTAGCTAGGGGCAGAGGTCAGTTTGGGAGGGGTCAGCCCAGCAGGCCCATATTCAGCACCACCACCTCCTCGAGGTACTCCAGCGTGCCCCTATTTCAGCGCCATACTAGAGAGGTCTTACCGCCCGCCAGCCATCCAGGGTTCTTCCAGCGGGTATTCAGGTCCTCAGAGTTCTTCCAGCTCCTAATCTAGTGCTATACCGGTGAGTTCATACCGCCCACCAGCTATTCAGGGTTCCTCTAGTGGGTATTCAGGCCATCAGAGCCAGACTTCAGGGCAGCAATCTATGGTGCCGAGAGGTTGTTACGAGTGTGTAGATCCGAGTCATATGAAGAGGACCTGCCCTAGACTTCGGGGCAAGGTAGTGCAGCAGGTCAGCAGCCCATAATTTCAGCATCGGCCGCCCAAATAGAGAGGACAGACTGGTAGGGGCCGTCCTAGAGGTAGAGGCTGTTACACCCCACATTTTCGTATATGAAAGTACGCCATAAATAAATTGACAAGAGCTCGAAAATGAAATTTTGCGTCCCATATTTTTTTTACGTTAATATTTCGTCGTAAGTTAATCGACGTAAGCTGAGGAATGAGATTATTTTGGGATTATAGGTATTATACTATTCCAAACAAGTGATGAGAATATTCATGAAAGAGAGAGGGTAAGCAAATACAAGAAAATGAAATTCCTCGAAGTTTGACAATTTGGGATAAAATACGGTTTGAGCTATAATACCCGGTATTTACGAATTAATGCCATAAAAGGTATCGTATGGCCAAGATAGTATGATGTATAAAGTGTATTAAAAAGGAATAGCATTTTAAGAAATTTGAGATATTTCTTAATTATGTGGGTAATTGGTTAATTATTGGACTAGTGGGGGAATTAATGGATTGAGTAAGAAAAAGGGATGGAAAATTGGATAAGTATGGGGCACTCACGTGGCAGCACCCCATAAACCGAAAAATGACTAATTAAGCTAGCATACTATGTGGCAAGTTATGCAAATAAGTCACTAGACTAAGTGACAATTCATATTACATGTAAAGGATTCTTGACCTATTTAGTGGAAAAGCATAAAGACTTTCCAAAATCAAGATAACATTCCTACACCATTAAAATGAGAAAATGACAATGTTCCAGTGTGAATTTTCTCTAAAAATTTACAAGATCCAATGTGAAAGGCTAATTGAAAGAAAGTCCGGTACAATCTTTCTCAAGAATATCATACGAATTTTTCTCTACTACGATCTTACCGTCATGTGTTTTGTCACAATTAACATGTGTTAGAGGGATTGTAAAGAGAACCGGCTCAGGTATATTAAGGATATCCTTTTTTTTCTTTTGGCATGATCCATACGATACAAATGAAACGTGCGAATGCACAACTTCCATAAATGACTCTATTCATAGAAATGCTAAAGATGCTTATGTTCTTGATTCTCCATGTGTCATATTATTCTATCATCTGTTCCTGAGTCTCAGAAAAATACGTAAGTTGAAAAAGGTTTACTTCATGATATTACTCAAAGGCATAATGGTCTTATGACATTCCAAGAGATTTTTATTGACATACTTTTAATGCATTGCATTCATGTACATTGACTCATGACTAGATGGCGTTATATACGCATATATATGTATGTATATATATGTATATGAGATATGGAGAAGGTTATGGCGTTATATATGCACCACCACCTGATCAGCTGGTATACATTGATGATTTTGCCCACGGTGGTCTAGATGATATGATGGGATGCCCTCAGAGGCTGATGATGTTATAAAATATATCTATGCACGACATGACATTCATACTCATATGCATGACACTATAAGTATTTCATGAGTTACAAAGTTTTCCAGACTTACAGGTTGAGTCGTGTACTCTATATGTCTTCTATGTCTTTTATGTACTTATTTATGTGCCTAACATACTCGGTACATTATTCGTGCTGATGTCCTTTTTGCCTGGGGACACTGCGTTTCATGCCCGCAGGTCCCGATAGACAGGTCAAGAGTCCTTCAAGTAGTCTATCAGCTCCGCATAAGATGTGGGTGCGCTCCATTTGCTCCGTAGTTGCTTATTTAGTCAGTATGATTAGTACATGCATTGATTGGTATGGCGGGGCTCTGTCTCAACCTTTATGATATTATGTATTCTTAAAGGCTTGTAGACAGATGCCATATATATGGATACTTGTATAGCCTTGTTGGCCTATGTTTCGAGTATATACAGAATTATGCCGATCTTATATGCTCGTACTTCATATGTATAAGTTTTTATTTCCTCGTGCTTTACTCCAGTTTTTTTACCTATGATAGGATGATATGAAAGATACGTTATGTTGGTACTTGGTTGAGTAAGGTACAGGGTGCCCATTGTGGCCCATCGGTTTGGGTCGTGACAGAGGCCAGGCAGGGGGAGGTCAGCCAGCTACTATTCAGTCAGGTGAAGGCCAGCTAGCCAGGGCTACAGCCAGATTCTATGCTTTTTTGGCCAGACCAGATGCATTGGCCTTAAATGCTGTTATCACACGTATTATTTCCGTCTGTAGTAGGGATGCTTCAGTTCTATTTGATCCAGGGTCTACCTATTCATATGTATCATCTCTGTTTGTTCATTTTCTGGATATTCCTCATGAGTCCTTGGGTACTCATGTTCATGTGTCCACTCTTGTAGGTGATTCTGTCATTGTGGATCGGATCTATCGGTCATGTGTGGTCACATTCTATGGTTTTGAGACTAGAGAAGATCTTATGTTGCTTGATATGACTGACTTTGAGGTCATCCTGGGCATGGACTGGTTATCCCCACATCACGCCGTCCTAGATTGCCATGCCAAGACTGTTACTTTAGCGATACCAGAGTTGCCAAGGTTGGAGTGGAAGGGTTCCTTAGTTAGTACATCTAGTCGGGTTATTTATTTTCTGAAGGCTCGGCATATGGTCGAGAAGGGTTGTTCGGCTTATCTATCTTATGTTCGGGATACCATCGTAGAGTCTCCAAAAATTGATTCAGTTCTAGTAGTCTGGGAGTTTGCCGATGTGTTCCCTTCTGACCTTCCTAGTATGCCGCCGGATCGCGATATTGATTTGGCTCCAGGTACCCAGCCTATATCTATCCCACCGTACCATATGGCCCCGAAATAGTTGAAGGAGTTGAAGGAGCAGCTTGAGGAGCAATTAGCAAAGGGGTTTGTGAGATCGAGTGTGTCACCTTGGGGTGCACCAATGTTGTTCGTGAAGAAGAAAGGTCGAACTATGTGGATGTGCACTTATTACCGCCAACTGAACAAGGCTACCATCAAGAACAAGTACCCGTTGTTGCACATTGATGATTTTTACGAGCAGTTGCAGGGTGCTAGGGTTTTATCTAAGATCGACTTGAGATCAGGGTATCATCAACTGAAGATTCGAGACTCAGATGTCCCGAAGACTGCTTTCCATACTAGATATGGCCATTATGAATTTCTGGTGATGTCCTTCAGCTTGACTAATGCCCCAGCAGCGTTTATGGACTTGATGAACAGGGTGTTCTGGCCTTATATTGATTCCTTTGTTATTGTCTTCATTAGGACTGGCATGTGGGTCGGTTAGGCTCGGCCCCGGCCCCAGCCCGCGAGTCCATATGGGTAGTGGGCCTAACCATTTAAACCCGGGACCAAGTGGGGTGGGCTGCTAATTGGGTCGGTCCCCTGAAAAAGCCTGTGAGACCGGGACCGGTTGCTAAGTGGGCCGGTTCAACCGGTCCTAAACGGGCTCAAGCGGGCCCAACGACTATTTTAAAAAAAAAATTATTCCAAAATTTTTTTTAGCCGTTACAAAAGTTTAAAAAATGGTCGTTGTCCTGCAAAAATAATCGTTTGCTATTTATAAAATAGCCATTTAACCCCCCCCCCCCAACTTTGTTTTAACCCCAAACTTTTTATAATTATAAGTCGTTTGCTATTTCTAAAATAGCCATTTAACCCCCCCCACCCAACTTTGTTTTAACCCCAAAGTTTTTATAATTATACTTTTTCCCTATTTTCAACTATAAATACCCCCTCATTATTTTATTTTTCTTACAAAATCATCAATCTCTCAATCTCTCTCTAATTTTCTTCTATAATTGCTTACTTTATTGTTGCAATTTGTGAAAAATTGTGAAGTTGGTGAATTGAAGTATTCAAGTCTTCAATGATATATAATTTCAACAAGTTGTTCGTCAATTTGGTAAACTCGTTCCAACTCTTAAGTTTTAATATTATAGGTTTGTTTTGTTTTATTTACTTTTGTATTGTTTGATTAACTAAGATGGATTTTTCGTTAAAAAAATGTTTAGTAAAAATAAGAAAAAATCCAAGAGTGATGAATCTAGTGGCCAATCTATTCCAATTCTTGATAGTGATAATACTTTAATACAATTTACTGAGAGACAATATTTGCATAATGTTGGAGGTGGTGGACACTTAGACCATGAATATATGAATGCTCTTTATGGTAATCTAACTATTGATAAAGATAATGAGCAGGAAATAGATTTGGATGAAACGCAACCGGATGACGATGCACCCACTAGTCTTGTTGCTGAATTTACCCCAACTAATCCAAATGATGCCCCGTCTGACCCCCTTGTTATTACCCCTACTTTTTCCAGACAACCTTCTAAATGGGCTGAAACATCTCTTGTTTGGCCATTTTTTATTCAAATAAGAGAAAAAAATAAAGCTAAGTGTAAAACTTATGGCAAAGAGTCAGCTTTTAACTATGTTGATCGGGGGGACAGAAAATTAGAGGAGACACATTGGTTACAGATATTTGTAGATATTTTTGCATTACTGATAAAATAATGTCAATTTCAATGGATAATGCTACTAGTAACACTAATGTTGTAGCCTTGCTTACCACTATACTAAATCCTGTATTTAGTAACTTTTTTCATGTTAGATGTATTTGTCATATTTACCATTTAATTGTGGGTGATGGTATGAGAATTTTAAATGTTGAAATTGAAAAGGTTAAAACGACTCTTCACTGGCTTTTTTATTCAAACCGTAGAAGTAGAATTAGAGAATATTTTAAAAGATGTGATGAATTTGGCCTAAGAGAAAGAAAGGTTCCTAAACCTTGTCCAACTAGATGAAATTACATGTATGAACTTTAGTTGTTGCATATGAATATAGAGACCCCATAAACTCAATGATTAATGCTCATGTAAGTGATGATGATGAGCACCTTACAAATGCGGATTAGGCTAATGTTAAAATGCTTGTAGATTTTTTAGAAAAAATTCAAATTGCTATAAATGAATTTTCTGGGCAATATTATCCGACTATTTCTAACTGTTTAGTTTATATTGCAGGACTTGCAAATTTGTTTGCTTATTTTTCAGAGGGTGGAGAAATTTATGAACAAGCTATTGATTCTATGAGAAAGTAATTTAAAAAATATTTTTTCCCAATTCACCCTATTTATGGTGTTGCTGCCTTGTTAAATCCTACTGTGAAATTAGGAGGTCCTCAATTTTGGATTCAATCTATTTATAATGGTTTATCACTTGAAGATGAGGAGTTGTCTACACTTTCGGAAGCACAAGCCTCAATTAAAATAAATGCTCAAACCATTTATAGAGCTTATCAAATTGCAATAGATAATGCTAGACCAAATGTTCCAACTCCTTCTTCTTCTAGTTCTCAATCATCTAAAAGAATAGCAGGAGTAAGAGCACTTACTGCTTGGGCCGGGTTCAGGGGTTCTCAAGGTTCTAGTACTAGTGATTGTTCATAACTAAATGAGCTTGAAGTTTATTTGTCACAAGGAATTGAGGAAGTGAATCCCGACGACTCCTTTAATATTTTGGAATGGTGGAAGGACAAAGAAAAACACTTTCTGATTCTTTCAAGGATGGCCCGAGACATTTTAACCATTCAAGCTTCAACAATGGCATCAGAGAGCGCTTTCAATCAAGCAAGACTTCAACTCAGTGATTATAGAGCGTCTATGAGGGAGAGCTTGGAAAAATCAGTACTTTTCAAAGATTGGATCCGTTCGGAACGAAGAAATTTTGGATTTGCTGAATCACAACCAAAGGTAGACGAAACTTACGAAGAAATGCTAGCTGAACTTGCGGAGGATGCAGCTTCTCCTGGAAGCGGTGATGAACAAGCTTGTTTTTCGCCACCAACAATGGAAATTCCTCTGAACCTTGAATAATTATGAAATTTTGTAAGAGATACCATGTAAAATTAATATGTAACTTGTATTTTGGCACATCTTGATTAGTTTCTTTTTCTACTCAATGGTGGTATTAGCACCTTGTTGTGCTCATTTCATGGGGGAAAGAAGACTAAGAAAGATATTGCCATGTTTTGTTAATGCTATAATAAAATTATAATGCATTGCTTTGAATATCTCTTTACAATATTTTTGTTTTAAATTTGAATTCACAATTCTATAATATAGTTTTTACAAGGAATTGCCTTAAATAACAAATTCTTTTTAAAAAAATTGAAATTAATCGTTGGGCCCACTTAGGCCCGGGACCGGCCCACTTAGCCCAGGACCATTAGTTCGTGGTCTCGGTCCAGTTCCTACCAAAAGCCCACAAAGCCCGAGACCATTTAAGACAAGCCCACGAAGCCCGGGCCCACTTAGGAATGGCCCACGAGGCTCGTTTAGGCCCGGGCTCGAGCCATATTATACCCTTAGTCTTCATTGATGACATTTTGATATACTTACGTAGCCTGGGGGAGCACGAGCAGTATTTGAGAATAGTGCTTCAGACATTGCGAGAGCAGAAGCTATATGCTTAGTTCTCCAAGTGTGAATTTTTGCTAAAGTCGGTAGCATTCTTGGGGCACATTGTATCAGGAGAGGGGATTAAGGTGGACCCCAAGAAGATTGAGGTAGTTCAGAGTTGGCCACGTCCTACTTCAGTGACTGAGATCAGGAGTTTCTTGGGTTTAGCAGGTTATTACCGCCGATTTGTGTAGGGCTCTTCATCCATTACATCACCCTTGACTAGACTGACCCAGAAGGGTGCTCCTTTCTGTTGGTTTGATGATTGTGAGGTGAGCTTTCAGAAGCTCAAGACAGCCTTGATTACAGTCGATTCTAGTGTTGCCTTCCGGTTTAGGGATGTATACGGTATATTGCGACGCTTCACGCGTTGGCTTGGGATGTGTATTGATGCAGGAGGGGTGAGTTATTGCATATGCTTCACATCAGTTGAAGATTCATGAGAAGAATTACTCTGTACACAACCTAGAGTTAGCAGCGGTTGTTCATGCTCTTAAGATATGGAGGCATTATGTGTATGGGGTGTCATGTGAGGTTTATACTGATCATCGCAGCTTACAGCATTTGTTCAAACAAAGGGATCTCAATTTGAGGCAGCGTAGATGGCTTGAGTTACTGAAGGATTATGACATCACCGTTCTTTATCATCTGGGTAAGGCAAATGTGGTGGTGGATGCCTTAAGCAGAAAGGCAGAGAGTATGGGTAGCTTGGCATACATTTTAGTGGAGGAGAGGCCACTAGCTTTGGAAGTTCAGTCCTTGGCTAATAGACTTGTGAGGTTGGATATTTTAGAGCCCAGCCGAATTCTTGCGTGTGTTGTTGCTCAGTCTTTATTATTGGGACAGATCAAGGCTCGGCAGTTTGATGATCCGCATTTGGAAGTTCTTAGAGAGACAGTGCTACAGAGTAGTGCCAAGGAGGTTTCTATTAGCGAGGATGGTGTTATGCGACTCCAGGGTCGCCTATGTGTTCCTAATGTCAATGGCTTGAGAGAGATGAGGCACACAGTTCACGATATTCTATTCATCCAGGTGCTACGAAAATGTATCGAGACTGAGGTAGCATTATTGGTGGCAGCAGATGAAGAAAGACATAGTTGAGTATGTAGTTAGGTGCTTGAATTACGAGCAGCTTAAGTATAAGCACCAAAGGCCAGGTGTCCTACTTCAGCAGATGCCTATACCTGAGTGGAAGTGGGAGCACATTACTATGGACTTCGTAGTTGGGTTGTCGTGGACATTGCGGAAGTTTGATGTAGTTTTGGTCATTGTCGACATATTGACCAAGTCGGCACACTTAATTCCGGCTGTGATCACTTATACTTCAGAGAGGTTGGCTCAGATCTACATTCCAGAGATAGTTCGGTTGCACGGTGTGCCTGTTTCCATCATATTAGATAGAGGCCCTCAGTTCACTTCCCATTTCTGGAGAGCCGTACAGAGTGAGTTGGGGACCTGTTTAGAGCTCAGCACAGCATTTCACTTGCACACCGACGGACAATCGAAGTGGACAACTTAGATTCTGGAGGATGTGCTTAGAGCATGTTTGATTGACTTTGGAGTGAAATGGGATCAGTTCTTACCTTTGGCCGAGTTTGCTTACAACAACAGTTATCAGTCCAGCATCGAGATAGCTCCATTTGAGGCTATATATGGTCGGAGATGTCGTTCTCCTATCAGGTGGTTTGATCCTGGTAGGGCTAAGTTGTACGATACTGACTTGGTGAAAGATGCCTTGGAAAAGGTAAAGTTGATTCAGCAAAGATTTCGCACAGCATAGTCTAGACAGAAGAGTTATGCGGATCAGAAGGCGTGAGATGTATCATTTATGGTCGGCGAGAAGGTTCTCTTGAAAGTCTCGCCGATGAAGGGTATTATGAGATTCGGGAAGAAGGGCAAGTTGAGCCTAAGGTTTATAGGCCCATTTAAGGTGTTGAGGCGAGTTGGGGAGGTTGCTTATGAGCTTGCTTTACCTCCCAGTCTATCAGGGGTTCACCCAGTTTTTCACGTGTCTATGCTTCGGAGGTATCACGCCAACTTGTCTCATGTGTTAGACTTCAGTACTATTCAGCTAGATGAGAGCTTGGGTTATGAGGAGGAGCCAGTTGCCATTGTTGATAAACAGGATCGCCAGTTGAGATCCAAGAGGATTTCTGCGGTGAAGGTCTAGTTGAGGGTCCAACCAGTCAATGAGGCAACCTAGGAGTCTGAGGAGGACATGCAGAGCAGATATGCACACTTATTTAGCACTTCTGTATGAATCTAAACTCGTTCGAGGACGAACGTTTGTTTAAGAGGTGGAGAATGTAATGACCCGACTGGTCATTTTACTTTCTAGAACCATGTTCCCCTAAATAAGACTTCCCATAATTGCTTTTACTGATTTATGACTTGGGGGGATGGTTGGTTCGGGAATTGGAATAGTTTGGGTTGAAATCGAACACTTGGTTCCTTAAGGTTGGCTTAAAAGGCCAAGTTTGACTACGTTCAATGTTTTGAGTAAATGACCCCGAAATCGGGATTTAAAGGTTCCAACAGATTTGTATTGATGATTTTGGACTTGGGCATATGTCCGGATCGGGTTTTGGATGACCTGAGAGCGTTTTGGTGCCTAATAGTGAAAGTTGATTCCTTAAGGATTTTGAAGTTCTTTAAATTTGGTTTGGAGCGAGTTTTTTGTGTTATCAAGGTCCGAACGAAATTCTGAGACCGAGAATAGTTCTGTATTGTCATTTAAGACTTTCCCGCAAAATTTGGTGTCAATCCGAGTAGTGTAAGTACATTTTGTCACATTTGAAGTAAATTGAAGAACTTAAAGTTCATAAGTTTGATTCAATTGGTTTTAGGGTGTGATTCTTAGATTTACCGTTATTTCGGGCATTTTGAGGGTTCGAGCGAGTCTGTTTTATGATTCCAAACTTGTCGGTATGTTCGGGCGGGGCCTTGGGGGCCCCGAGCGTCAATCGGACGAGGCTCGAGTTAAGTTGGAAATTTGAGAAGTAGCTGAAGCTCCAGTTCTGTCATAGTTGCACCTGCGGTTGACCAGCTGCAAGTGCGAGACAGCGGGTGCGGTCTACCAATCGCAGATGCGGCCTAAGGGGAAGAGCCCAAGTTCCGCATATGCGGCTCCTCTCCGCAAAAGCGATTCCCAGACCGTAGATGCGACCCCAACTAGCCCGGCCCAGTTCTGCAGATGCAAAAGTTCCCTCGCAGAAGCAAGACCACAG
Organism: Nicotiana sylvestris; assembly: GCF_000393655.2. NCBI lineage: Eukaryota > Viridiplantae > Streptophyta > Magnoliopsida > Solanales > Solanaceae > Nicotiana > Nicotiana sylvestris. Next base: position 78,449,720 of record NC_091058.1, on the reverse strand, counting down.
ATGCGGTCCCCTAACCACAGGTGCGGAAATCATAGAAGGCAGTGCCTTCATTTAATTTGGGAATGTGTCATTTTTGATACATTTCATTCATTTCTTGGGCGATTTGGGAGCTTCCAAAGGGGAGATTTCAGCCTAGCATTATAAGGTAAGTTATTCCTACCTAATGTGAGTTTCATACATAGTTTATGGGTAGATTATTTGTGCATGTTGTTTGATTAGTACCTTCTGTGATTGAACTGCGTAAAATGCCTTGAAATATAGATTGTTAATTGAAATGTCAGAAACTGAAATACTATTTATGAAAGAACCATCACTTCCTGTCATTAACTGTTATTTATCCATGACATCCATATTTAGCTTAACATTAAATCATATTATTATTGACCCTAGTAAGTGTCAAGCTGACCCCTCGTCTCTACTTCTTCGAGGTTAGGATGGATACTTATTGGGTACATATTGTTTATATACTCATACTACGCTTCTGTACTTAAATATATAGGATCTGAGGCAGGTGCATCTAGCTACCAGTCCGGCGCGCGTTCTTGATACCTAATTGAGATCTCACGGTGAGCTGTCCTTTCTGAGCCGTTCAGTTGCATGTCGGAGTCTCTCTTTTTGTCATTTATTGTGTATTCTATTTTAGGCAGTAGGATTAGTTGTATTTTTGTACATTCTACTAGTTGCCCTAGTGCTTGTGACACTAGTTCCTGGCACACTTTGTAGACTATTATTTTGGGTTGTATTTCTATTATTATGAATTTGTTAATTATCGACTATTTAAAATTTAAGATTATTAAATGATGGGCCTTGTTGGTAAGTTAAATGAGAACTCACTAGTTGATTAGAGTTGGTTTGCCTAACAATGGTGTTGGACGCGATCACGGCCTATGATGGAATTTGGGTCGTGACATAGCCACTTTTAGGACTAGTCCTTCAAAAATAGCCAGCGTTTGCAAAGTCATTAGAAAATAGCCACTATTTTGCTGCAACACGGAAAGTTCCAGCATAATATACTGGAGATCGGTGCACCTGTGTATGAACTTCCAGCATATTATGCTGAAACTCCAACACGCAGAAAATTTTAGTATATTCTGATGGACCGATACATTATACAATAGTTTCAATATATTATACTAGAGTGTTTTTTCGGATTTTGAATGATGTTTTCGTTCAGATTTATCTTTACATGAAAAGTGACTAAAATTCGATTACTTTTGAAATTGTGACTATTTTTGAATAACCACTTGTAAATCTGACTATTTTTGAATTTCTCCCTGTCAAATATAATAAAAAGATAACTAATGGAAACGACCTTAGCTAACTTTTAGCTATCCATATCTTTTACTACTACAGATTAGTTTAGATAGTATGCATAAATTTAGGGAACTACCCTCCTTTGAATTTTGAGAGATACGGATAAGGTCGATTTAAAAGGAGTTTAATTAAGATTAGATAGGACTTTTTCAATAGTTACCTTTTTATACTCATTACATTAGTATATATAGAGAGAGAATTAATTGACCTGATATACTATTTGCTCTTTAGCAAAGAAAAGAAGAATATGATGATGTGGTCAAAATGGCAAAAAATGAGGACCTTGGGCGCATATTGCCAAACTAGTTGCTTGACAATTGTAGCCTGTTGTTGTTTAAATTCAGTAGCGATGGCCATGAAGAAGCTGTCAACAACAGAACATTCCAAAATTTCCAGCCAAAAACATATACAGCTTAGAGCAAGCATCTTCCTCTTAGCTGCAGCCATTTCAAGTTTTCTTCTCATCATCAACTTTTACCGTCCAGACAAATCAATTTTATTTAGAGCAACCTTACTCTTTCTAGCCTTTGTGCTTTTCTATCTTCTGGTTTACGCTGTCGTTGATGTTGCATTCTCTAATCTTCTCTGAGTTCTTATCAACTTTACATTACTAGCCAGAAATGGTTCCAGAATTTTATTACACTTGATAGATTATTCATTAACTTTAATTTATTGTACTTTTGAAAGTATGGATTGGTATTTGTTGAATTTCAGTAATTGTTCATATATATACCTATATTTGGTGCCGAAAAAAATTAGAATCAGTGAATTAACCCTTTTGCCCTTTAATTTTGACCAAAATCTAGCTATATCGAATTGAATAGGTCAGTTTAGCAGTGTCTAAGGATTTACAATCAAGGCAAGATAGCATTTTCTAAAGTTTATGATCCCGGATTTGATGGTTGCGGGTGTCACTTTTTAATGCAAACCTGATATTAGTGAATTGAAGGAGATTGAATTGGGGTGTATTGAAGGAGATTGAATTGGGGTGTACGTTTTATTGGTTTGATCCATTTTGAACTAATTTGGTTTGCTTCGATTCGGTCCGATCTATTTTGAATCAATTTGGTTCGATTTACAAGATTTTTGGTGCATAAATAGATATATGACCATCAAACCGAATAAATTTATCCATTCAATCTAATTCTCTAGCTCTATTGAATGATGTGATTAGATGCTTGAAATTAAAATAAATTTTAAGTTAGCAAATACACCCCTTATATGTACATTGATGCCATCATTATAAAAGATTTTAGAAATCATAGAATAATAAAATTATATGAATAAAAAGAGAATATTAAAATCGCATTCAAATAAAATGTCGAAGATCTACGCAAAGAAAAAAAGAATCAAATATATTATTGAATAAATAATAAAATGGTTTTACTAAGAGAGGAAATTAAAAGATGAAGAAATATAAGAAATTAAGAAAAGAAGCAAAAAGTAAGGAAAGAAAAGGGAATAATAGGGACTCGATCATGCATCTTGGATCTGGAATGTACGCTACCAATTTGCGGAAGAAAACAATTTAAAACAGAAATAATGTAATAAAATAGCGTTTAAAAGTGCTGCTCGGCATACACAATATTAACTCTCAAAAACTAATACATTTTCCCAAAAACCCTTTTGCTTTAGTATGAAAATTACTTTCCGCATTTACAACCTGATGTCAGATGTGACATTTTTTCATAAATCTTTAGAGCCATTGTTCTGTTTCTCATTATTTTTCAGTAAGCATATACCCTAAAAAGGGGTAGATCCATTGATTTGAACATGTAGTAGGACAGGACAAAATTTGTTCATGTCCTAGCTGTAAACTGATCAGCAAAAAAACTTTTACCACCATACTACTATCTTATTTAGCATATAACTAAACCCATTTCGTACCAGAGAAGCCTATGTATGAACAAGGATTAATTTTACTTCCCCACCTAGCTACTCTAGGTTGGGGGGTAGGCCCTGGGGGAGAAGTTATAGACACCTTTCCATACTTTGTATCTGGAGTACTTCATTTAATTTCTTCTGCAGTATTGGGCTTTGGCGGCATTTATCATGCACTTCTGGGACCTGAGACACTTGAAGAATCTTTTCCCTTCTTTGGTTATGTCTGGAAAGATCGAAATAAAATGACCACAATTTTAGGTATTCACTTAATCTTGTTAGGTCTAGGTGCTTTTCTTCTAGTATTCAAGGCTCTTTATTTTGGGGGCGTATATGATACCTGGGCTCCGGGAGGGGGAGATGTAAGAAAAATTACCAACTTGACCCTTAGCCCGAGTATCATATTTGGTTATTTACTAAAATCCCCTTTTGGAGGGGAAGGATGGATTGTTAGTGTGGACGATTTAGAAGATATAATCGGAGGACATGTATGGTTAGGTTCCATTTGTATACTTGGTGGAATCTGGCATATCTTAACCAAACCCTTCGCATGGGCTCGACGCGCACTTGTATGGTCTGGAGAGGCTTACTTATCTTATAGTTTAGGGGCTTTATCCGTCTTTGGTTTCATTGCTTGTTGTTTTGTCTGGTTCAATAATACCGCTTATCCTAGTGAATTTTACGGACCTACTGGACCAGAAGCTTCTCAAGCTCAAGCATTTACTTTTCTAGTTAGAGACCAACGTCTTGGGGCTAACGTGGGATCCGCTCAAGGACCTACTGGTTTAGGTAAATATCTAATGCGTTCCCCGACTGGAGAAGTCATTTTTGGAGGAGAAACTATGCGTTTTTGGGATCTGCGTGCTCCATGGTTAGAGCCTCTAAGGGGTCCAAATGGGTTAGACTTGAGTAGGTTGAAAAAAGACATACAACCTTGGCAGGAACGGCGTTCCGCAGAATATATGACTCATGCTCCTTTAGGTTCTTTAAATTCCGTGGGTGGTGTAGCTACCGAGATCAATGCAGTCAATTATGTCTCTCCTAGAAGTTGGTTAGCTACCTCTCATTTTGTTCTAGGATTCTTCTTCTTCGTAGGTCATTTGTGGCACGCGGGAAGGGCTCGTGCAGCTGCAGCAGGATTTGAAAAAGGAATTGATCGTGACTTTGAACCTGTTCTTTCCATGACCCCTCTTAATTGAGATGAGACAGGAGATCCAATGCTTGAATGAAGTAAAAATCACTTTGATTGCGGAAGCCAAATGTATATAGTGTGAATAAGTCACAACTACTATACCAAAAATTATGACAGCCACCAAATAATAAATAAGACAATAAAACAACAATAAAGGAAACACCAGAATTTACGAGGTTCAGCTAATTTTGCCTACTCCTCGGACACAACCAATATTTTATTCCACTCCAAAAATACAAGTGAAATAATACTAAAGAGAGAAGATACAAATGCCTTAAACAGATGAGAAGGCAAATGAGAGGTGTGTCTCAATCCTAAACATTAGGCCTTCTTTTATAGGGGAAAAATCCCCTCCAAACTTAACTCCCAACCAATGTGGGACTTTGGCATTTTGCCAAACTTCAACAAATCTCCACCTTGGCAAAATTCCACATTTTCAATTCTCTCTCAATAACAAATTTTGGTTGTGTCTTCATCTTCAATCTTCAGTGTTCAACAATGTTGATCAAATCCAAACAATGTTGAAACTTGACCGCAGTCACCACCTTTGTCAGCATATCAGCAGGATTCTCTGTAGTATGAATTTTCTTCACCGTGACTCCACCTTCTTCTATGATTTCTCGTACGAAATGATACCGAACATCAATGTGCTTCGTCCTTGCATGATAAACTTGGTTCTTCGCTAATTGAATAGCACTTTGACTATCACAAAAAATTGTGATACCTTTTTGTTCAACACCAAGCTCCCAGTATTATGAATATACCGTAGAATCCACTTCACAGCTTGCCAATGCTCCTTCCCTGGATTGTGCATATATCTGCTAATAACTCCAACAGCTTGTGAAATGTCAGGCCTTGTGCAAACCATTGCATACATCAAGCTACCAACAACATTTGCGTATGGTACCTTTGACATATACTCTCGTTCAGCTTCATCCATTGGCGACATAGTAGTACTTAGCTTAAAATGGGAAGCAAGTGGAGTACTAACTGGCTTAGTCTTGTCATCTATGCCAAAACGTTGAAGTACTCTCTTCAAATATTCCTTTTGAGATAAACAGAGTTTCTTTGAACGTCTATCTCTAATTATCTCCATGCCAAGAATTTTCTTTGCCTCACCCAAATCCTTCATCTCGAACTCCTTCTTCAGTTGAATCTTCAACTTATCAATTTCTTCCAAATTCTTGGAAGCTATCAACATATCATCAACATATAGGAGAAGATATACAAAGGAACCATCTTTAAGCTTGTGCAAATACACACAATGATCGTATTTGCTTCTCTTGTACCCTTGCCGCAACATAAACTCGTCAAATCGCTTGTACCATTGTCTAGAAGATTGTTTCAATCCGTACAACGATTTTTCAAGTTTGCACACCATATTTTCTTTTCCAGCAACTTTGAATCCTTCTGGCTGAGTCATGTAGATTTCCTCCTCCAAGTTTCCATGTAAAAACGCAGTTTTTACATCCATCTGAACTAGTTCCAAATCCAATTGTGCTACCAAAGCCAACATAATTCTAATGGAGGAATGTTTTACAACTGGAGAAAACACTTCATTGTAATCAATTCCCTCCTTTTGAGCATATCCTTTGGCCACCAATCTTGCTTTGTAGCGAACATCTACTTGGTTAGGAAATCCTTCCTTCTTTGCAAATACCCATTTGCACCCAATTGCTTTCTTTCCCTTCGGGAGATTGGCCAATCTCCATGTATGATTCTGATGAAGGGACTGTATTTCATCATTCATGGCAATCCTCCACTTATCTTCTTCTGAACTTTGGACAACGTCTTTATAAGTAGTAGGAACATCATCAGCTACAATTGAGGTTGCACAAGCAACCGTCTCTATGAGACGAACAGGTTTCGTTATTGTTCTTTTTGGCCTGCTGGTTGCTATTGATTCAAGTTGTTGTTGAGATTCCTGAGTTGGAATCTCCTCTACTGGCTCTCCTTCCAGAGGGTAATCTTCATTTGTTTCCTCCTCTGCTTCTTGTGTAGGAAAAATAAATTTTCCCTCAAACTCCACCTGCTTAGAAGCACCTTCATTTTGTTTGGTATCTTCTGTTACCTTATTTACCATAGCAAATTCATCAAAGGTAACATCTCTGCTGAATATTACTTTCTTTGTCATAGGACACCATAAGCGATATCCTTTGACTCCAGAAGTAATTCCCATAAAAATAGCCTTCTTTGCCCTTGGATCCAATTTTGACTCTGTCACATGATAATATGCAGTTGAGCCAAACACGTGCAAAGAGTTATAATCTACAGCAGGTTTTCCGTACCATTTTTCAAATGGTGTTTTGCCATCAATAGCAGCAGATGGTAGACGATTAATGAGGTGGCATGCATATGTAATTGCCTCAGCCCAAAATTCTTTGCCCAAGCCAGCATTGGACAACATACACCGTACCTTCTCCAGCAAGGTCCGGTTCATACGTTCTGCCACTCCATTCTGTTGTGGTGTATGTCTAACAGTGAAGTGTCGGATGATGCCATCATTTTCACAGACCTTATTGAAATGATCATTTTTGTATTCACCTCCATTGTCTGTGCGAATACACTTGATTCTCCTGCCTGTCTGATTCTCCACCATCGTCTTCCATTTGAGAAAAATTCCCAACACTTCATCTTTGCTCTTCATTGTATACACCCATACTCTTCGGGAAAAATCATCAACAAAGGTTACAAAATAGTGCTTCCCACCCAATGAAGGTGTTTTGGAAGGACCCCAAACATCAGAGTGTACATAATCCAAAATGCCTTTAGTATTATGGATCGCTGTACCAAATTTAACCCTTGTCTGTTTCCCTTTAACACAATGCTCACAAAACTCCAAGTTGCAAGCCTTTACTCCTTTTAACAATCCTTGATCTGATAGAGTTTTCAAGGATTTTCCTCCAGCATGTCCCAAGCGCATGTGCCATAGCTTGGTTGCTTCTGCCTCTTTGTCGTCACTGGATGTTACTGTCGCTGTCCCAATAACTGTACTGCCACGATAGCGGTACATATTATTATTCTTCCGATTAGCCTTCATTACCACTAGTGCACCGGAGCATACTCTCATCACTCCATTTTCTGCAATGATTTTGAACCCTTTTGATTCTAGGGCTCCCACAGAGATGAGATTCTTCTTCAAATCCGGTACATATCGAACATCTATCAATGTTCTGATCATTCCATCATGGTTCCTTAATCGTATTGAACCAATGCCATATGAGGTAAGAGGGCTGTTATCCGCTGTGTGGATGACTCCATATTCTCCTTCTTGAAATTCCATGAACCAGTCCCTGTTGGGACACATATGATAGCTACAAGCCGAGTCCATCAACCATATGTCTGATGATGTTGATGACTCTGTTGTAACTAATGAGAAGTCTGAATCATCACAATCAGCTACATTTGAATCCATAATAGCCTTTCCATTGTTATGTTTGGCCTTATTCTTCAACTTCGGACAGTCTTTCTTCCAGTGCCCTTTTTCTCGACAAAAGGCACATTCATCTTTACTGGGTCTGGATCTTGACTTGGATCTTCCCTTCTTTGTCCTCGTTTGATTTTGAGGACGACCCCTCACAAACAGTGCTTCTCCTTCTCCGCCCTTCTGTTTTTCTCGCTTTCTTTGTTCATAGCTGTACAAAGCTGAACAAACTTCTCTGAGAGAAATTTCGTCATTTCCATGGAGTAGAGTAGTTTCAAGGTGCTCGTACTCATCAGGAAGTGACGCCAACAACATTAAGGCCAAGTCACCATCATCATAAGTTGTATCCATATTTTGCAAATCTGTGACCAACTTATTGAAACTGGTGATATGTTCATTCATCGTGGTACCAGGAACATAGGTGAAGTGAAACAGTCTCTTCTTCATGTACAATTTATTTTGACTGTTTTTCTTCAAAAATTTATCCTCCAGTGCTTTCCATAATTTACTTGCAGAAGTTTCCTTTGTGTATGGATATTTCTGCTCTCTAGCAAGGTAGGATCGAATGGTACCGCAAGCAACACGGTTGATAATTCTCCAATCTTCTTCTCCAATAACATCTGGTTTCTTTTCTTCAATGGCCAGATCTAGCCCTTGTTGAAAAAGGACATCTAGAACCTCGCCTTGCCACATCCCAAAATGTCCGGACCCGTCAAAAATTTCTACCGCAAATTTCGCATTTGACACAATTCTTGTCATAAGCGAAGATGCCAATGATGACGTATTGTTGACACTTGATGTAGATTCTTCTTGTTTATTGTCCCCCATATTTGACACAAATATTATTTAATAGCTGACGACACAAATCAAGATTATTTCCTTTCTGATGTAGAAGATCAGACTAAGCTGCAACTACAGAGCATACTCAGACAGAACCTTGACTCAGTTACCAAGATAAATCTTTTCTGATGTGGAAGATCAGACTATGCTGCAACCACAGAGCATACTTAGACAGTACCTTGGCTCTGATACCAATTGTTGCGGAAGCCAAATGTATATAGTGTGAATAAGTCACAACTACTATACCAAAAATTATGACAGCCACCAAATAATAAATAAGACAATAAAACAACAATAAAGGAAACACCAGAATTTACGAGGTTCGGCTAATTTTGCCTACTCCTCGGACACAACCAATATTTTATTCCACTCCAAAAATACAAGTGAAATAATACTAAAGAGAGAAGATACAAATGCCTTAAACAGATGAGAAGGCAAATGAGAGGTGTGTCTCAATCCTAAACATTAGGCCTTCTTTTATAGGGGAAAAATCCCCTCCAAACTTAACTCCCAACCAATGTGGGACTTTGGCATTTTGCCAAACTTCAACAATCTTATCCAACACGATAATGTTTGAGATTTAACACTTAGCAACAAAAGTTTACGGCAGAAGAGGCAAAATTTACCAGTGGTAGAAGAAAGATCTTCAAAGCCAGCTGAAGCACAGCGAGCAACAGACTATTCTTCGTACTTTGAGTCTCCAATCAACGGTAGCTTGAACAAGCAATCAATATCTGAAGACGATAAACAACCATTTTCCCAAATGGTCAGAAATCTATTTCTGAAACGCTAGAATTCATCTAAATGTTATATTAATATGAATAGCTTCAAAGCTCATCTTGGCTAGTTGCAGAAAGGCAAATGGAATCAGATGAAGAACAAAAGGACAATGAAGCAACAGCTCCCGATCCTCCGCGTCGTACGATTTTTGTGCCAAATCCTCGACGATGAAGACGACAGAGACAGAAATAGAACAGAGGGAAAGTAAAGACCTAAGGAAGGGCGAAGAAGGCGCCGAAGAAAGACTTGAGACATGGATATGTGCGGAACAAGACAGAGTAACGAAAGGGAACGGAAAGCAAAAAATTTCAGAAGTCCACTTTCGTCAAACACGACAGATCCCTGCTTTGAAAATATGATGGGTCCCTCGGTATGGCCGCCTTTTTCAGGTTAGTGTTGCCCTTGTTGTTTACTTTTATTTACACAAAAACCAGGGAATGAATGAAGTCAGAAACTATTAAATAAGGCATAATAGTCATTTGGAAACCATGGCAAAAGTAACGCGCACAAAATTACTAAAATACCCCTACGGACGACGAAGAGCTGCTAACTCCCGCTTCTAAATTTTAAGAAATTTACTGGCAACAGAGTAACTCCCAAATTTTAACTCAATATCTAACGATAATGGAAAATTCATGGGAAGGAAAACTGAACCACAGAAATTTAATACCTTCGAAGTTGGAGAAGACAAATACCGTTAGAAAATACCTGAAGACGAAAGTGAAAAGCGTTAAGAGAAGAGAAGTGATTAGTACAAAAATGGCATAAAGGTAATATATGCACGACTTTTAACTCAAGGGACACGCGTCGTATTCTTGAACAAGAGTTTTTGTCGACTAATGCCAAAGTATATTAGCCTACATAGCAGATCAGTTAGCCAATTAGTTCATACGGTGAAATTTCATTTTTACCTTGGAGACTTGCATGACAATCATAAATTCAGTTAGTTTAAAGGACCGACAATTCAGGTAAAGAAGATACTATCTTGTCAAAGAAGCACTTATGAAACTTGCAATAATGCAATTATTATTCTTGAAAGAGACAGGGACGGAGAAAGTCAGGTTGTAATTTGATTACCTTTGTTCCCCGAGTATCCTAGGAGGGGATAAGGATTACTATAATCGTTAAATCGAGGGTACATGTCTAAGTGGGAAGCTTCATAGTATACCTTTCCTAACACATATGTAGGGATCATCCTACAAACAAAAAGGGCACAAAAGAAGGTACATACGTCCTGTATTTGTTTTCTATTTATATATTACAAGAAAAAAATATGTGATTATTCCCCTGTTGTCCTTCTATTTTCTGCTACCTCCACCCACTGATTCTCTTCTTTGCTGAATTTATTTGACCCGAATTTTAGATTCCTTAATATGAAGATCATTCTCATCTTATTTATATCTATTTACCCTTCATAGATTCTCATCACGTTTATATCTATTTACCCTTCATAGATTCTCACCGTGATGAGTTGGCAACGTCTTGACTTGAAAAAGACCCATAAAATCTCTATTTGGATGTCGTATTCATCAAACTTAGTTCTTTTTTTTTTTGGGGGGGTAAATCAAGCTCGTAAGCAACTTCTCCAACTCGCCTCATCCCTCAAAGGGGCCAATGAATCTTGGGCTCAACTTGCCCTTCTTTTCAAACCTCATAATACCTTTCATTGGCGAGACTTTCAAGAGGATCTTCTCGCCAACCATGAATGATACATCACGCACCTTCTGATCCGCGTAACTCTTCTGTCTGGACTGAGCTGTGCGAAGCCTCTCCTGAATCAACTTTACCTTGTCCAAGGCATCTCACACCAAGTCTGTACCGTATAACTTAGCCTCACCAGGCTCAAATCACCCGATAGGAGAACGACACTGTCGACCATATAAAACCTCGAATGGAGCCATCTCTATGCTAGATTGATAGCTGTTGTTGTAAGCAAACTCTGCCAAGGGTAAGAACTGATCCCACTGTCCTCCAAAATCAATCACACATGCTTTAAGCATATCCTCCAAGATCTGAACTATCTGCTCCAGTTGTCCGTCTGTTTGAGGGTGGAATGCTATGCTAAGCTCCATGCGGGTCCCCAACTCACTCTGAACAGCTCTCCAGAAATGGGAAGTGAACTGAGGGCCTCTGTCTGATATGATGGAAACAGGCACACCGTGCAACCTGACTATCTCCCGAATGTAAATCTCAGGATACCTCTCTGAAGTATAAGTAGTCGCCACTGGAATGAAGTGGGCCGACTTGGTCAACCTGTCAAAAATGACCCACACTGCGTCTTCCGCAAAGTCTGCGGCAACCCAACTACGAAATCCATAGTAATGCGCTCCCACTTCCACTCTGGTATAGGCATCTGCTGAAGTAGGCCACCCGGCCTCTGGTGTTCATACTTGACCTGATGGCAATTCAAACACCTAGCCATATTCTCCACTATGTCTTTCTTCATCCTCCGCCACCAATAATGATGTCTCAAGTCACGATACATCTTCGTAGCTCCGGGATGAATGGAATACCGTGAACTGTGTGCCTCCTCTAGAATCCTCTCTCTCAGACCATCAACATTAGGAATACATAGGCGACCCTGGAGTCGCAAAACACCATCCTCGCCAATAGAAACCTCCTTGGCATTACCCTGTAGCATTGTCTCTCTGAGAACTGCCAAGTGTCCGGGCAGCCTTTAATTTTTACTTGGATTCTAAATGCAAGATTTTCAATTTAAATTATTTTTTTTATGTATGAGATAGTAGACCTAATAATATAACGAAAGAATATTCGCCGGTTTTGTTATAGTTTCCAATGGTTGCCGATTTTGGGAGATTTTTTTCCTTTTATTATCCACCAACTAAGCATCTGATGAGAAAAAAAAGATTTAAAGGTTGCATTTTTTAGTTTAACTTTTATAACAAGTAGTAAGTAGGAATATAAGTCCATTTGTTAAAAAATAAATTAGTCTCACATAAGTAATGTTATTTCTGTCACTCATATAGTAAAATTTCTCCGTACAACTTATATAAGGTATATGCTATTAATATTTATAGAGGGAAACACTTATCAAATAATATAAATAAGATATAAATCGTCTCGATATATAGCGGGAAAAAATCAGTCATAGTGGAGACCCAAAAGTAGATATTTTGGGAGTGCAGAATATTTTATCAAGTTCTAGTGTCTTGAAAGCCACGCAGTACCGTTTGTTGAAAAATTAGTGATATTTCAAAAGGTAATGTATATCTTGATTTGGGAAAATTTTTCTTTTTTAATTATTATTTATATCTACTTATTATTTAGTAAGTTATTTTACAATTGATAGAGTCAAACTAGCCGATACTAGCCGTTGAAGCAACACCTATATAAACATGGTCCTTGAAGAGCTAAAGACACACTTTCTAATACAACTTTCTGAATCATCTTCTTCCTTCTATGTGCTGGATTTCTTTTTTGAGTTTTCTGCTAGTTCTGTTTCCAATTTAATAACTGGAAGAGCTTGTTGAATCCTAGGGGATACGCCTAATTTTATTTATCACTGTGTGGGCGAAATATCCTTAAGGACAGTGTCCTTGACATGCCTCAGGCTAAATCTTATTCTCCATAATCATCAATATTTTTCCAACAATCTTAAGGATATTTCTACTTTGTTCTTACGGAGAATGCTACTTATGGAATTCTGATGGACTTTAAAGACATACGGTAATGTCTTCTGCTTGATATTGCGTAATATTATATCTAAATGACAGGTATGCATAATTGCACTAATACCTCCTCAACATTTATTCTTTCAAGCTTATTCTTGTGAGAATATAATTGGCATATATTTTTGGCCTTAAGATGATACATATAATCTCCTTCTAATTTTATTAGTGTTTCGGGTTGTGCATTATTTGCTGTAGTAAATTTGTAGCGTGTTATTATGTATGTGCATTTTGTATTGTGGAAGAAAATGCATATTTTTTTAGTCTTATAAGAGATTCTTTTGTACTTCTCTTTATCTTGAATGTTTTGAATTTCCTCTCTTAAAATTTTAAAGAGACAATATATTATTTGTTTTGAGCAGTGGTAAAACATGATTTTCTAGTGCATCAGTATTTTACAGTTTACTTATGTTGCTAGAGATCTTAAGTGAACTATTGAATGATTTTAAATCTAACTTTATCAAAATGGTTATTATACATATATCTAATAGAACTCATATATGTATATTATTATCGATTTCTTTTTCCGTCCTTGCCTTACGAAAATTGTTTTTTTAAAATGTCAATATGAAAGAGCCTTACAAAATTTGTGATTCTTGTGGCAACAATATATATATTGGAGTGCCAAAGTATATTGCATTTTGGTGGAAGTACTTTATGATCTTAAAATAAACTTTGCTTATCTCTTGGTCATTTAGGTGAATGTTGAGTAATGTCTGATTTTTCTTCATATAACTATGAGTTATTTGTTTGAGATCAAACTTTATTGGAAATAATAATTGTATTGTGAGGCCACACTAAGCCATTATATATTTCTCAATGTAGAAGAGGATTCGAGAGAAATAATAATCCTCCAAAGTCAAATATAATTTTGACTAAGCGGATGATATAATTATTGTGGTCATTTCTCAAGCGAATCTTATAACTAATGATGTTAGACTTTTATGATACTAAGCAGATTTGTGTTAATAAAGTTAATTTTGTGTCATACAACCAAAGTTGAAGAACAAGAAGAATAATTTATTTATTTTGGTGATTCAAGAACTACTCAAGTTCTCGGAATGGAATTTTTTTTTTTAATCTCACTTCTGAAAAATATTGGCATTAGTTGGGCGATCCATAACTCTAATATTCGGACAAATTTGATTCCTCTACAATTGTTCAGAAAAGTTAGAGTGAAATTTTTCTTTGAGAATGATGGGTTGCATCAAATAAAAATTATATTTTTTTTATGGGCAGTAAGTATTGTAATCATGATTTGTTAATATTTTTTACTAATTTTAAAATAAATATCGAATATGCTAGTACTTGTACTGACTTAAAATAAGTTTTTATGATAACATAATGTGGTAGCTATACATAATTATTTGAGTGAAATTATATGTTGTTATTTATAAGATGAAATGTCTTATATATGAGAAGTTGGTAATACTTCTTATAAGTTATGAAAAATATTACTCCCTACCTTAAATTTTTTGAAAATATGGGGGTCACAGTATTTTACTTTGGGTTTCTTAAATATTTGGGTGAAGAAATTATTGAATTATAACCCATTTCTTATTTAAGATATTTCTGTAGAAGTTAAAGTTGCTTCTATGTTTAGAAAATTTTCTTTGGTACTTGACTATGGAAAATACAAGAAGAAAATAAATTCTTATGTGTTCAAAGATGTTTCAAAAGGCACTTGTATAGAAGTCAAGTTTATTTCATTTAGAGATGATTTTATGCCTTACTTGAATGAGTTAATATTTAGTATGTGAATTTTTCACTGTATTAGAAGGATACAGTGATGATATTGAATCTCTGATTCAGATGAGAAAAGGTCAATAGTGATTATGTGATCACCTTTTTAGTGGGTGTTGTGGTATTAAAATTGCCTTGAAGTGAGGTTGATTAAGCAACCTCTTGGTGAGTTAAACCGATAATAATTTTGTCGATGAATTGTGATTGTCAAGGCACAATAACCATTGTAAGAAAATAAATCTCTCAATGGGGAGAGTAGATACATTCTCTAGAGACATTATGTGATAAAGCAATTGCTTAGATATGATAATTTTTTATACATATTATGTGTAGTCAAAAGAGAATTTGGCCGATCCTTTGACTTATAAGTGAAACATCGAGGGGTTGAGACTTTTGCCAATTTGAGATGTCTCAACAATGATGGTAACCCAACCTATGTGATTGGAGATCCCATGAAGTAGGTTCATATGGGTAATAACAAGTCATTAGTTGATCAAATATGCACTATTAGTATATGTCTCTTCCTATGTTTCTGTGTGTATACATAGTGCAAGACTGCAAGGAATGTGAGGTTGAGTTATTATACTCTTAATCCAATAATCCATAGCCTATTATAGGTGGTGTATTATGCTGCAGAATACACTTGATGGATAGACCTATATGAGTGTGGAGTGGGTCCGCTCCTATGAAATTTGTGGCAAAATTTCCTAGAGCACTCATGAAAATCAGGCGCACGCATGGCCTATTAGCGCAAAACCGCGATAACAACAGAAATTGTGGGGGTGTAATATGATGAATAAGGTCCCTAGCTTACAACAAGAATTTTTGGTTCATAGAAGTTATAAACTTCACTAATTATTCTGTAAGTTAAATCTTGTTTTATCTATATCTGGTTCATAGTCTATAAGACACCAGATGAATTTTATAATACCCGAAACCCAGCAAATTATCTTTCTTTCTTTATTTATTTACTATTTTTTATATCTCTTCTGAGATATGTGGGGAATTGTTGAAAAATTAGTGATATCTCAAAAGGTAATGTCCATCTTGGTTTGGGAAAACTTTTCTCTTTGAAATATTATTTACATCTACTTATTATTTAGTAAGTTATTTTTCTATTTTTTATTAATAGAGTCAAACTAGTTGTTACTTTTCTTTCTTGAGTTTTCTGTTAGTTCTGTTCCCAGTATAATAACTGGAAGAGCTTGTTGAATCCTGGGGGATACACCTAATTTTATTTACCACTGTATGAGCGAAATATCCTTAAGGACAGTGTCCTTGACACGCCTCAAGCTAAATCTTATTCTCCATAATCACCAATATTTTTCCAACACCTTTAACCTAATATGTCTTTTTTTCTTCTTTTTATATTCATTGGCTATGGGGTTAATTAGTGTTGCATCTAATGAGCTAATCAAATGATATGAAATAAAAAATAATTAGACCAGGTTGATACTTTATTGGTATTTTATGGAGTATGAAATTAAAAATTGAAGTTTACCGTTAAATATCGTTGTAGGTTTGTACTAACATTTTTTTTCACTACTAACATTATACTGAATTTTTTCTTCTTCTGTAAATGCCTAACAATCGATCCATAAGTTTTGGAAAAATAGAAGGAGAAATCCAACACATTTGACTATGTAAATTGCAATATAGTCGCTTTTTTTAATTCCCGGTTCCTCATATTGATAATATCTAATTTAGTTTGAAGAAGGATTAGAGATATATTTAAAGATTTTGAAAGAGTTTTAATTAGCTAGGTCTTCTTCTCCCGTTAGTTAAGTCCCCCTTCTCCCCTCCCCCAATTTTCTCAGTTACGTTATCTAATCATTTTCGACTTATGTAATCCTCTATACTCATTTCATTTGTCTATATAAGGTTCTTATTTTGCTCCCATTCTTATAATTAAGTACATGCATTCTCAAAGAGTTCCAAACAAAAATTAGTGAATGATGTCGTCAATTGAAAAATGTGTGCCAAAAGAAGAGCCCAAATGGCAATTAGACAAAGCCATCCTTGTACTCCAAACTATTTGTCTAACAATTGTAGCATGTCTTTCTTTACACGCATCAGAAATTGCCATGAAGGACATTAAGAAGGGAGAATATTCTCTAATTTCCAATCAAAAACATTGACTTGCAGCAAGTTTTTTCTTTATAGTTGTAGCCATTACTTGTTTGCTTCTCATGGTTAACATTGTTGTTTATATTTCACGTTCAGAACAAACACTAGTTCTATTTAAAGCAGGCTTAATTTCTGTAGCTCTTACTTGTTTACCTCTTATGATCTTGGTCATTATGTTTGTTGTAATAGGTTCGACTTCTCTTACCAAAGAGAGATCTCTGCCCTTAGCTTCTGCTCCAGCAATTCAGCCTCTTATGCAGCCATAGATTGACTTCATCTCAACTTCTTTTTATTGTGTGGAATAAATCACATTGATGTCAATTTTACTGTTAGAGTTTGATTAGTAGGCGTTACTTGTTCCTTTGTAAATTGTCTGTGTCTATTTAGATAACTAATTATTATCTGGTAATCTTTTTTATCTTTATATATATATATACTATATTAAAAGCACGAAGGCCCTTAGCGAAATGTCGTTGTATTTTTTACCCTTCGTAAATGCATTTTATATTGGATAAAATTGTAAATATAGACAGATTAGAAAAACCAAAATTAAATAGTCCAGGAATTAATATTACCTTAGGTTTTAGCAAAGAGTCTGTTTAATAGTATTAATGTCATGTTAGGTTTATGATTCTTTTACCAAATTCACTGAGCAATTAATATTAGTTTATGTTTAGTATTTTTCTTTTTGATTATAATTGCCGTGTGATACAATTATAAGAAGAAGCAATTAATGTAATTAGATTTAATATTCTTTTACCATAATTGCCGTAAGATACAAAGTCACTTTTTAATTTTCTAGAATTTTAGAACCAAAACCGATAAAGAGCAGCAACTATTATTACTTTATATAGGTTTAGTATTATTTTACTAATATCGAATAAGGAGAAGTAATTAATTTCATATGAGGTTTAAAATTCTTTTACCAAACAAAGTCAATTTATTTTCTAGAATTTTAAAATCAAAACCATTTAGAATAAGGATGAACACTTCTATAAAAGAAGCCAATAGTCCAGTTCTTTGTCATAAACTTGTGACACTGCCAACTTCTGCGAAGGTAAATTCATTTGTGCTTGTCACTTTTGATTTTGACTATAATATGTCATGGATAATTATTAGTTTACAATTACTTATTTATAATATTTTTCTTATAATTTTTTAGAACATAGCATTTTGTATCATGCAACGTCTATACTGTAATGTCTATATTTTTACTGCGTACTATAAAACAAAAATTTGGTTGAAGGTAACTACAGTAATGGTCAAGTTCTTTTTTTTTTCTTTAACTTGCTTTGTAAGTTTTTTCCTTTGTTTCTAATGCTCTTTGAATCTGAATTTTATTCTTATTATATTTGTGAGTGTTTCCGTTATAAAAACAATTCCTAGATTTACATGTCAAATATCAGCTTTTATAGTTCCAACTTTTTTATGTTGTTGATTAAATAGACAGTTTAGTCAATCTATGTTATCAATTATGGTAACTGTTTTGTTTTCCGCTCTTATATAAGACATGATTGGCTTATTTTAATTTATGGTGTTTGGTCTTATTTTAATTTTATTGTATTTGCTTTTATTATAAATTTATTGTATTTGGTTAAAAATACATGTATACCTTTGTACAAAAAGAGTTTTTGCAGCAATTTAAGCTTATATTGGTAAGAAACATAATTTTATACTTTTGGGACGATATCGTCTAGTAATCCTCTTATATCAGAAATTTTACATTCTAATGGACATATAAGTGAGTAGAGTTGAGGTAAGATATCCTCTCTATATTTCCTACCAAGGATATATCCGCAAAGAAAGTAAAAAAAAAAAAAAAAAAGCTATCAGGGACGAAGAAAGCTTCAATATAAATCGAGACTTTATATATAATTTTAATATATATTTTTAAATTTCTTATTTTTATAACGATTGACATGCAATACATGTGTATTACACTGTAACATATAATGTAACCATAAAAAAACGCGAACATGCACTTGCACTTCACGTAAGCTCTAATGTTTTTGCGTAAGTTAAATAAATATTTTTATGATGCATTATGTCAAAGTTTTATTATCTCTTCCACAGAGGCTGCACGTAATCAGTCTATTTTCCTTTAAATATAAATTTTATATTGAAAAAAAATATTATTTAATTATACTTCTAACATTAAGAATTTTGAAATTAATTAAGATTTAGCTATTAAATTTTATCTTATGTGAATTATGATAAGCTCCTAATATTTTATAATTTAAAATCAAATGACATTTTACTTATTTTTCCTCAAGCTATTATGAAATTTTGCTTTTGTATTCTTTTATGCTGTCTCTCTCGTGTTTGTGAATTTTTTTTCTTTTCATTTTTGTCAAGGCTTTTATTTTCGTACAATTATTTATTATTAAAATCAATTTAACATGTAACTTACATTTATTTTAAATATAGTCCGTATTCATACAAACAACTAAATTGGTAAACAAAATGACAGTCCTTTTAAAACATTATGTTAGCACCCTATTAAAAAGAATCTCAACCTTATTCAGATTTTTTAATTATTATTTACTTAAGTGTTCTACTTTCGTATATTAATTAGTAATAAATTATATCATGATATAGCAGAAAAGACAATGAAGGACACTTTTATATGGGGATGTGGTTGGGCTTCATCGCAATATCAACAAAAATTAATTAATTATTTTTAGAAACTTATATTTTTTAAATATTTGCTTAATAACTCAAACACATTATTTAGTAATATTTACATAATTTTTAAAAATTATATATTTATTTATATATGTACACGCGCAAAGTGCGTACCCTAAGACTAGCATGCATACATACATACATACATACATACATGCATACATGCATACATACATACATACATACATACATACATACATACCTACATACATATATATATATATATATATATATATATTGTATTAAAAGTATGAATACCAAAATGTCGTTCACCTTTTTTACACTTAAAAATAGAATCCGCACTAGACAAAATAGTAATTTAATCAATTCTCTAATACTTAGGAATAGTCATTTATTATTTTCTAAATAATCATTTAATTATTTTCCTAATATTTAAAAATAGTCATTAAATTAATTCATAATATTTTGGATTGGACAAAGTTTTGACCCCTTAGCATTCCTTTTAGATTTAGGCCGTATAGTTAATATCCTTTTCTACGCTAAATATAAACATTTGTTATAAATATATTATATTATGGATGTTCATTTAGTACTCCATTGTAAATAATCTTCCTGAAGAAGCTTATCCATATGGGACTCCACCGTAAATATGTTTATCTATTTAGTACTCTATTGGAAATAAGCTTCCTGAAGAAGCTTATCACTTCGGTACTCGGTTATGGATAAACATTACCCTAGGTAGAAGATTATCCATATCTGGTATAATAGCAGCTTGCAGTAGCAGCTTACACAGCAACTTGCAGTAGCAGCTTGCGTAGCAGCTTGTAATAGCAGCTTACACAACAGCTTGTAGTAGCAGCTTACACAGCAGCTTGCGTAGCAGCTTACACAGCAACTTCTTTTCTTCTATAAATAGAAGAGATTTCAGTTCATTATGTACATCAGTTTGAATTCGAATAATATATCAGTTTCTCTCTATACTTGTCTTTACTTTATAGTCTTTATTTTATAACACGTTATCAGCACGAGACTCTGCCATCTCGAGCAAATATTTTGAAAGTATCTGAGGTAAGAACTTTCTTTTCCTAAATAATGTCAAATCTTTCTAAACTTGAATTTGTAGCCCTGGATATATCGGGCAAAAGCTACATGTCTTGGGTGCTTGATGCTGAAATTCATCTTGATGCGATGGGTCTGGCAGACACCATCAAAGACAAAAATCAGGCATCAAACCAAGACCGTGCCAAAGCAATGATATTCCTACGCCATCACCTTGATGAGGGCCTGAAAATGGAATATCTTACTGTTAAAGATCCAGTCATACTGTGGAATAATTTGAAAGATAGATATGACCACCTGAAGATGGTCGTTCTTCCACAGGCACGATATGATTGGACTCATCTAAGGCTACAAGATTTTAAATCTATCAGTGAGTATAATTCTGCTATGTTCAGAATTATTTCCCAATTGAAGTTATGTGGTGATAATATTACTGATCATGATATGTTGGAGAAAACTTTCACCACTTTTCATGCCTCGAATATGCTCCTGCAGCAGCAATATCGAGAGATGGGATTTAAAAAGTATTCTGAACTTATCTCACATCTTCTTATAGCCGAACAACATAATGGGCTATTAATGAAAAATTATGAAAGCCGACCTACTGGTTCTTGTCCATTCCCTGAAGTGAATGAGACAAACTTCCACCAGGCTAAACGTGGAAAAGGTCGTGGCCCCAGTCGTGGTCATGGTCGTGGTCGGGAAAGAAACTCTAATCATGGTAATAATAATGCACCAAAGAACACTCCTCACCACCAGCAGTGGAAAAGGAAGGAACAAAAGCATGAAGCGGTGCAAGCACCAAATGCAGAAAATGCATGCTATAGATGTGGAGAAAAAGGGCACTGGTCACGTACCTGTCGTACGCCAAAGCACCTGGTTGAGCTTTATCAAGCCTCCCTAAAGAAGACAGAGAAAAATGCTGAAACAAATTTTATTTCTGAAGATAATTTAGACTTATGGATTTGGATGTAACTGATTACTTTGCACTCCCAGAAGGAGAAACAAGTCATGTAATCGGTGGTGAATCTGTAGAAATGTAAATATTTTAATTTTTGTTATTTGTAATAGATAGTATGGTTATGTAATTGTTGTACATAAAGAAAAATTATGATTTGATAATGATGTTTACTATAATATATCTTGTTTATGTCATTTTGAAGAATATGGATAACATTATTAGATCAACTTAAACTCTAGCAGAGTTTGCAAGAAATATACAACCACAAGAAGTGGTTATATTTCGTATATCTCATTGTAATTATATTTTGTTAACTACCAGAAGTGGTATATGCCTATGATCACCAGAAGTGATAATTTAGGCTTTCTATGGTTACAATTGAAGATAAGCTACATAAATATTCTCTATATTAAATGCACGCCTCGATTTGCTCCTGAAGTAGTAAATATTTTAAAAGAGGTTGAGGCATCACAATTTGATGTGATTAATGCGCATTCAGATAATTATGTTCGATTTCCTGAAGGATGAGAACTTTTGATAATATTAATCCATTCCCTGAAGTGAATGTGACAATACTAATAAGTCGGGTAAATATGAACGCGCTCTTGATGTGAATACATTACAATTCACCTCCAGAAGAGTTAATATAATTGAGAGAATATATACTCAATATTTCGTATTTTAAATTTGCTCCTGAAGAAGTAACACAGTTGAAATTGCCTCCTGAAGTGGAAAAATATTATGAAGAGGAGTTTTCGTGTGCTTAAACAATTGTTTTACATTGTTTATTTGATTGTGATTTTCTCTCATGACACCAGCAGTGTCTGAGCAATATTTGATAGTACAAAATGTATCAACAACTCCTGAAGAGCTAAATGTTTGCCTAAAGAATACATGACACCAGTAGTGCCAGATAAATATTAGATTGTGGATAATAAATGAAGGCTCTCGAAGAGCTTATATACAAATATGTCATTCATATTATATGATTATGGTCAAAACATATGTTGTAGTAAACCTGAAGTTTACTAATACAAATGGCTATCATATTGAGACTACAAATGATTGGAAGATTGATAATCTTCATGTTTCCACAATCATAGGGGGTAAAATAATATGTATGTGAGAAGTTACCCGCCTTATTCTTTAATTTGTACTATATCATGTATCACAGTAAACCAGAAGTTTACTAAAGCAAAAGTTTATGCCATAGTAAACCAGAAGTTTACTAAGAGATAACACATGACATGATAAACTTGAAGTTTTCATTTGCCATTTTTAAATGAGCTATTTGAGAATTCAGATAAGCATATACTAAAGAACTAGAAGATTCTTCAGGAATTCTCATGTGTTGCTTGTTCTCATAATGAATTGATTATACCAGCTAAAGTTGGGACTAAGACCCCTGATTCTGAAATATATAAAAGGTGAATATGGGCCCGTTCACCTATCATGTGAACCACTTATAGGTGCATATATGAGATGGTTACATGTGTAATTATTGTCAACCTGCAGTTTGGCATTTGGAATTGCTTTTCTCGATTAAGAGCATAATTTTCAGATTATGAAATCAAGACAATTCATCTTGATAATGCTGGTTTATATCCAAGCTAATTTAGCATTGAATACCTCTTATTAATGGCTAAACCATTGCTTATGAGAACAAAGCTTCATGTGTTGGTCTAAGATTTTCTAAATTGCATATAGCAGCACTTGTATGCATCAGATCAACAATATATGATAAGTCCTCCCTTCACAATTGGTTTAGGATCAGAAACCAAATATTTTTACTATCTTTTGTTGCGTGGTATATGATTAATTTCTCTACCATAATACACAAAGATATGTTTCCCAAAGATGATTGGGGATATATGTTAGTTTTTCTAACATTTGGGGGATGGAATAAACAGTTGAAAAATATGCTATATGAATCGAATTATCATGATCCTCACTTAGAAGATAATTCAAGTCGAATGCCAGAAGCATTTGCTGATCCAAAATTAAATATCATATTTCAGCTGCAAATGCTCCTATTAAAATTAAAGTCCCTGAAGGATAGAGTTTACTGTACGCATGAAGCGTGGTAGACCAATCGGTTCCAAAGGTAACAATCCTTGAAAAATAGTAGGAGCTAATGATCAAAATGAGGAGGAAATAAGCTCTAGAAGAGCCCACGACATAACATTTCATGAAACTCCCGAAAAAGTTCAGGTACCTGAAAATAAAGAAAGTGATGAGATCTCCACAAGTTATGTCGCTTCGGAACTGACACAAAATGATCGTCGACGATATATTTAATACAATATAGTGCACAATATTGTAAAAGATTGTGAGGATCGGACTAGCAGTCCAGACACTTGAAGATGTCATACCATTTAGATACAAGTCTTAACCTATATGACTTATTTGGCTAAATCTATATGAAGATCCTTGAAGGATTGAAAATGCCCGAAGCATATAATTCAAAGTCTTGAGAAATGTACTCGATCAAATTATAAAGATCTTTGTACGGTTTAAAGCAATCTGTGCGCGTGTGGTATAATCGCCTCAGTAAATATTTGCTGAAAGAAAGTTACATAAATTATGTTATTTGTCCATGTATTTTTATAAAGAAAATGTCATCAAAATTTGTTACACTTGCTATTTATGTTGGTGACATAAATCTTATTGGAACTCCGGAAGAGCTCCAAGAGGGTCTTAAAAATACTTTTACATGGACAAAGTGTACCCATTAAGTACACCAATGAATATTCAATCACTTGAAGTGAATAAGGATCCGTTCCAACCTCTAGAAGAGGATGAGGAGCTCCTTGGTCCTGAAATACTCTATCTCGGTGTAGATGGTGCACTTATTTATCTTGCTAATGCTAACAAAAGTGGTGCAGATCGTATTGGTAATGCAGATGCAGGTTATTTATCCGATACCCATAAAGCTCGATTTCAAACCGGCAAGCAGGGACATATGGAGGTATATCATATCATGGCGCTCCACAAAGCAATCTATTATTGCTACTTCTTCAAATCACGCTGAGATAATAGCTATTCATAAAGCAAGTAAGGAATGCGTATGGTTGAGATCAATAATTCATTTTATTCGAGAAAAATGTGGTTTGAAATGTGAGAAAAGACCCACAATTTTATTCGAAGACAATGTTGCATGCATAGCCCAATTGAAGGGAGGATTTATAAAAGGAGATAGAACGAAGCACATTTCACCAAAATTATTCTACACACACGATCTTCAGAAAAGTGGTGACATTGATGTGCAACAAATCCGTTCAAGTGATAATCCAGCAGATTTATTCACTAAATCTTTGCCAACTTCAACTTTTGAGAAGATGGTATACAAGATTGGAATGCGGAAACTCAAATATTTGAAACAAGGTTTTCATCAGGGGGAGTAAAATACGCGATGCACTCTTTTTCCCTTACTAAGGTTTTTTCCCTTGGGGTTTTCCTTATAAGGTTTTTAATGAGGCACCTAGCAATGCGTATTACTAAATATGTGTATTCTTTTTCCTTCACTAGGATTTTTTTCCCCACGTGGTATTTCCTAGTAAGGTTTTAATGAGACACATTATCTTTTAATGAACATCCAAGGGGGAGTGTTATAAATATATTATATTATGGATGTTCATTTAGTACTCGTTGTAAATAATCTTCCTGAAGAAGCTTATCCCTATGGGACTCCACCATAAATATGTTTATTTATTTAGTACTCTATTGGAAATAAGCTTCCCGAAGAAGCTTATCACTTCGGTACCCGGTTATGGATAAACATTACCCTAGGTAGAAGATTATTCATATCTGGTACGTAGCAGCTTACACAGCAGCTTGCAGTAGCAGCTTACACAGCAACTTGCAGTAGCAGCTTACACAGCAGCTTGTGTAACAGCTTACACATCAGCTTGTAATAGCAGCTTACACAACAGCTTGTAGTAGCAGCTTACACAACAGCTTCCTTTCTTCTATAAATAGAAGATATTTCAGTTCATTATGTACATCAATTTGAATTCGAATAATATATCAGTTTCTCTATACTTGTCTTTACTTTATAGTCTTTATTTCATAACAACATTGTTATTCTATTAGGTATTTAAAAATTAAGTATATTAATTTATAAGTAAATGTAGTTGATAGTCTAAGAAGAGTAACCTTCTGCCAACAATTAAAGTATTGTACTAAATTATAAAGAAATTATTGTATTGTTAATGTTTGTTCTAAATCCTTCTAAAATATATAGACACATACATGTGCAACATATATTAGAGTTCTAAATCTTTGATTATGGACACTACTCACTAGACAAAATAGTTATTTAATTATTTTTTTAATATTTCGGGATAGTAATTTAATTATTTTTCTATAAATTAAGATTCTAAAATTAATTAAACCTTTGAATGTTAAATTTTTCTTTATTTGAAAAATGTACGAATGGCTAAATTTAAAAATTTAAAATCGAGTGATTTTACTTGTATAAATCCTAATAAACATTGAAAAATTTCTCGAGATCGGCGGCTGATTATGTCTTCTCGATGTTTGTCATCAACATTTTTTGGCGTAGATCAGTATTGAAAAATTATTAGTTTCTTTTATTCTTTTTGTGCTTTCTTACAAAAATATGTGATCTGGCTCCAAATACTAGATCAATTTAAATGCAAGGTGTTGGGCATAAAAAATATTTTTTGACTATTCTTCTCTCTTTCTTCAGTTTTTTATTTTTCATATGGCCAAATACTAGCAATTTTAATATTTTTCAGTTATTCAAAATTACTTTATCAACAAATATAAACGTTAACCAGGATATTAAATATCAAATAACATGTTTGCCTAATAAAGAAATAATATAATTGTAACATAATCATGCGTAATATCTCCTAGAACTTAACATCATTACAAAAAGCCAAGAAAACGTATTTATCACAAGATGATCAAAATTTTGGTTTTTTAAAAAGTGGAAAGTATATGTTTGCTAATTTTTATTTATCACAAATATATCTTTTGAATATACCATTTATATTATTTTATAAAAATTATTTTTATTAATATAGGTGCACGCACACCGTACGTATCCTAAGACTAGTTAGGAAAGGGAGGCATGAATGGAAATTAGAAGGGGATATTAGGAAATAAACCTGCATATTTTTTATGGGAAACTCTCACTGATATCGCTAGTTTCTCTTTATTAATAATGGATGAAAAAGTATATATCAACAACCAAGAAACCGCGTATCTAGAGTTGGCATTTAACTCCTTGAGGTGAGAATCAAATGCTTACTTTTCAATTAATTTGCACTACGGTCACACCTTATTGGATTATTCAAGAAAATTTTCCTACTGTCTAAGCTAAAGCGAATCATTTATCAGAGGATAGAGATGAAGCCCAACCTGAACAGATTATATTCTCTTTTCTGTTTCTGCAATTTGACTGCATTTACCGGAGACAACCAAATTAAAAATAAAAATAAAAATAAATGAAAGACTGCTTCTTTGTCTCGGAAGGACATTTTCTATCCGTTGCATTAACACTATTTCTGATTCAAAAGTTCTGCACTTGAATCCATATGATATTCTCAAAAAGTGCAATCTATACACTTACGACCATTTTCATAAGACAAAAATGGAATGTTGACAAAAATTGAAACGTTAATGGCAGGTTATTGCTGGCTGGAATCATTCTTCTCTATCTATTCAATATTGAGATCATCAAAAAAGAGATTAGAGAGTTCAAGGTAACCAAGCACCTTAGAGACTGAAAATTATGTCTAAAGCATAAATATTTTAACCAAGTAATCAAGGTGCTTCTTTCTTTTGCTCTGCATGTCCACCAGTTCAAACTTAACTTTGGTACATCACTGATTTAGGCACTCGAATGCTTCAACAAAATAATTGTCACTTATTAAAAAGGAAAGGAAAAAAACAACAATCAATACCACTGTCTGACTGCCATCTTCATTCTTCAATAAAGTGAAATGAAAAATAGAAGCAGAATTCGTCATAGATGTAAAAGACAAGGGGGTGCAATCTGGTCCTTTCATTAGATTTAAGAACAAATTTTGCATTTTATCAATGACGCAGTACAAGACAACTAGGGGTACAAAGGTTCCTCTCAAAGCTGCATTTACTGGATATAAGGATTTCAGGTGTTTCATTCAGCTTTTTAAGCTGGAGGGCCACAAGGAACATGACAAAGCCCACGAACAAAGAGTCTAAACACATAAAACTAAATTTTTGAAGCACTAAGCGCCATAACCTTGCATTGTTCATTCATGGCCAAAAGTTGTGCCTCTTTCTTATCAAGTAGAGCAGTCAACCTCACATTTTCTTCCATCAGTTTTTGTACTTCAACCTCTTTCTGCATCTTCTCACTCTCCAGTTGTGTTGTCTTGGCAACCAGCCTGGTTCATATAAGACAAACTCAGCACACAAATCCCAGATGATGAAATATTACTTAAATGAATTATTGCAGCTTCAACATTTTGTGCTGACTGGGATATAACACAATTTTACAGTCATATTTTGACAAGGCCCACTTGTGGGATTACACTGGGTTTGTTGTTGTTGTTGTAGTATTTTGACAAGGATGGATACTTCAACCAATAAATATTAACAACTCATACAGTGGTCAGAATTCTATCTTCATGTGCTAATTAGATGACAAACAGGTCTTCAGACATAGTCATGATTCATGACCATTTGGGAAGCCAACCTAACAAAATCTCACTAAGCTAGTTGTAAGAGCACCAAGTTTGAAGCTAATATTTGCTCAAATAGATATTGCAGCGAGGACAAGTGATGTTCTCTGGATTCCAATCAGATGAAACTTCATCCTTGTTCGAGCTCTCTTTTTGTTCTGTACTATTACTATGTTACTTGGTCATACAGCTACCAACTACTTTAAGATGCTAAGAGAGTAATGAAATACAGGATCGTGGTGCACATAGGCAACAAGTAAATCATTTTGAGCCTAATAACGTCACTCTTTGAGGCCATAATTCTTCACTATATTCTCATATTCTGTAAAATGAATATTTTATTAACATACAGAAGATGGTTGCTTAAAACATCATTTCTGACCTTCCACCATTTAAAGTTTGAGAAAATTATGCATACCTTTCTTGGGTTTCCAACTTGTAACAAAAACTCATAATTTCAAACTCCCTTCTTTCAGACCTTATGTACAATAGTAATTTAACCTAGAAGTGTACAAAAAAAAATTCTTTTGCATCAAGTTTTAATAGTCTGCAACACTATATCATCTAAATTACTGGTTATTGGATCGTCTATCTTTTTGACAAGTATTATTAAATCATGAATCTAATCCTGAATCTAATTTTCTCCAAATAATGGTAAATCATGAATCTAATCTTATCGTTCTCTGTTCACTTTGTCAAAATAATATTTGCATACTAAAAATTATAAACAAAAACAAAATAAATTAAAAAAAATCATGAAATTAAAGAAAAAAAACGAAAGATAAGCTCAAAAGGGAGGAGAAAAATAGTTTTCTTTTCTTATTTATTTGTAGTTTCTCATATTTGTTGTTTTTCTCAATGTTGTTTACTAGGGTTTCAGTGACATGAAAGGATTACATGTATATATATATATATATATATATATATATATATATATATATATATATATATATATATATATATATATATATATAGCAATTAAAAAAGCTAAAAATTTTATATGAAGCTAATATTTATTAAAGTGATGGAGATCTGCATACAGAACTTCAGTAAAATAAGGTAGTTTTGTTACACAAAATGGAAGAAAAAACAAAACTAATAAATTAAAGGGAAAACCTGTAATTTGAAGATTGGAATTTAGTTTTGCTACACATAATTTTTTTTAAAGAAGTAAAACATATTCCATAATGAAGAGATCATCATATTTCAGCTTCAAATTAATAAATGTTAAAGAGGATCTCTTCAATTTGTATTCATGCTACATTTATACATAATTCAGGCAGGCACAAGTCAATAGTTCAGTACTTGAACTTCAGTAACTCAAATTTCAAGATAAAGACTTTTAGACTTTAATTTTAGCAAGCAGCTCGAAGGAGCGGAAAAGGGAGAAATCTTGCATAATCAAGTATTAACATCACATGTAAGAATTTAGAAGTCTAGATTTGTGTTAGACATTCAACATATCATAAGGAAAGACTGAAATCTGTTGAAGATAACATGGTACCATTCTTCTGTAAAGGGGTGCTTCTTTGATAATTCAACATGTCCGGGTCATTGTATAACTTTTTCTATATCTTTAAGCAGATGATTTTACCAATTAAGTTACAACTAAAACAATAAATGAATTTTTATAAAATCAGTATTGCTCAACACTAAAATGTCAATTTAATTGGATAAAGTGTGAATGACGCTATCATTTTAAATATAATGCATCTTAAAAGTTCTAGATTTCAAAAATATTATCAATGAGAAAAAGATTATTCAACTTCATTCTCCAAAGAAAAAAAATTCAAAAGAAAAAGATTATTCAACGTTATGTCATAAGATAGAGACCACAACTTCGAGAGAACTAGGATTCAACACGTAACCATTTATGCATTGAGAACGTGCAAGACAACAACTTCAGATCTCAGCCATCTTGAAATTTGTGATTTCAATTTTTTCGTTAATCCAGGTTTCAATCTTCACATTTCGCAATCAATAATTGATTCACCAAAAACCATTTGCCAAACTTTCTTAATTGATGAAGTTGACTACCCACTATTGCCTAATATTTGATTAACCTAGAGGATTTACAAACTAGCAGTAAAGCCTTCTTTCTTATTTTGTGGCCACCCCTATAAGACTAATTTTTCTCAACTATTTCATTCTGGCATCATCAAACTGTTAATACTTTGTGATTCTTTAGTTTCTGGACTGATATGTAAGGAAAAAAGCCTTTGACAAGCCAGTGTGCTGTCACACAGTATATCCAGGAGTGGGCAAGATGGTTATTGGGGTGCCATTCTGCGTCTCTCGGCACACATATCCAAAACTTTTTATAAAAAACCCAAGAAATTTAGTTTTTACCCAGTAATTTTATGAAAAATAGAGAAACCCTTTTAATTTTGTGTTTGTTGGCCCTCGTACACCCTTAAAATAGGTGTATTTACATAGAGTAAAAACTCTAAGCTCTGCTGCTTCGACTGATTGATTGAACTTCTGACAAATAGTTTTTTTATGAAGTAAGTTCTCACAAAAACTCATGTAAAGAAAATACACCTTGGGCCCAACTCAACCTCAAAAGCTAGCTCATGAGGTGAGGATTGCCTAAGACCATATGACATCAGCCATATATTAGGAGATGTTTTATTCCCTAGAATCTGTATCTTACCATATTGTAAACTAGTAACTGGTATACATTCTCAACCAAGCTTGAGGGATAATCAAGCTTTCCAATTACTTCTCAATATTTAGGATGGTATATCTGTCTTGCATCTGGGAGTTAGCTAGTGCAACAAAGCACATTTCAAAATAAAGTAAAATAACTCCATAAGCAACAATTTGGACTTTTTTATTTCTCTTTATTTTCAACTATCCCTGATAACGTCATGTGAATAACGCCCAAAATTGTTAATTTCTATACAGTCCCAGGCTCCCAGCCCTTTGCATTGAACAATGACCACCGTTAAGTTTCAAATATTCCCCCATCCCACCCCAAGCCTTGAAAATAATAGAAAAGGAGAAGCTATGACGGCCCTGGATCAGTACAAGATCCTATAATAGCCCGATAGATTAAAAGGGATGTTATAGCACTAAGCATGTCCAAGAGTCCATTATGGTATTGATGATCTAAATCAACCACACTCGAAGGAAAAATGTTTAAAGCACTTAGAGCAAATGAGCTTTCATGCTTGCATTCCCTTCAAGTAAATAAATACCTAAAGGTGAAAACAAGGAAAAAAAATTACTCCGGAAAGTAACATTTATAAACGAAAAGGGACCAACATGCAAACTAGAGAAATGAGGTAGCAATTGATGGAGCTATAAAAGCATCTTCTTACCAAATGACACACATATAATATGCAGTGAATTTATGATTGTGCAATTGTATTTCAATTATTATAAACAAGCTGCAAGGCAAGTGTTATTTGAACACACAGGAAGAAGTTGTGCTTTGACATTTGTATTCCAGTTATTATAGCAAGCTGCATGGCAAGTATTAAGATGCAGTGGTACGAAAGTGAGAGAAAAACAAAATATTTAACTATAAACTTCATGCATCACAGACAAATGCATAGCCAGGAAAGAAGGAAATAGGTCTGACATCATGTTATGGTTATGGAAATTTCTTTTGATGAAAGAGGAATACTTACCGCTCAAAAAGCCTTTCAATCGTCTGGAATTGCTTTTCTGATGATAGAAGTGTTTCTCTCACACTAATGAGACTACTGACATAGGATTTCAGAGACTCAAAGTCTCTCTTAACACGACAAAGCTCCTGCTCATTTTCTGCAGCTCTCTGCCTCTGTCTAGAAGTTTCTTCAACCAAATCTTCAACTCTCTGCCGCATCTCAGTCAGGATAAGATTTGTACCCAGAGCAAATCTTTCCATTTCCTCTAACTTAACAGACATGTTTTCAATTTGGAGCGCTTTCCTTTTAATCTCTTCTTCACCAACCGTTACATTCTCTTTCTCTATAGCAGTTTCAGATTCCGCCATTATAACCCTCTTTACAAGACTTTCCATAACATCTGTAACCAACTGTACACTTCTGAGTAATTCACTCATATAAGATCCATCTTGTTCATCAAGGTGACCTTGTTTACTCGAAAGTCTAATCCATGTTTCATCATCAGCATCATCAAAAGACGAGAGATCTACATCCCTAGACCAACCGGATAATGGTATCCCATTTTTATCTACAAGGCCTACTCCATCTAGTTCTTTGATACCGCATGAGGAATTGGCCAAATCTGGAACAGCCATGACTCTGGCTTTAGCTTTCAAGTACGTCATCAACGTTGTAACAGTTCTGACTCTATGCCATAGAGCATCTAACTCTCTCTTTGTATCTTCCTCTGATCCTTGAATAAAAGCATTTACCTCCAACAGTTTTGCTTGCAAAGCATCCACTTGGGACTGACTTTTCTCCATCTCTAGCTTCCAAGTAAGGTCTGTTTGAGCCAATTGGGATTTTAAAGCTGAGAGATCAATATCTTCCTCACCCGCCATCACCTTATCAAGTCAGTGATGTGAGCTCAGGAACCTATGAAAACAAAATTTTAGGAACATTTGGGAGTATTAAGTAGTAGAAGAAAGTTGGTCAAATCACAATGAACCACATGAGAATCATATCAAAACTCCACCATGCAGTTCTTGAACTTTCAGATAAAAAATAAAGATCCTTCCATGGTGATTTTAATCACTTTCATGCATTAAGCAGAATATTCAGATTAAAAGGCTAAACTAAACTCCGTTAACACTTGTTGAGGAATTCCCATGACATTCACAGGATAAAGCATAATAAATGCATCACATATTCTTCGCAATGCACTAGCAATTTAGTCTAGAAAATACAAAATGCATTTCAAAATATTATTAAGTATTCAAATGGAAGAGGTCCAACTGGAGTACTGGACGAAATGGATATTGAGGACTCATATAGCCTACCAACTAGCTTGGGATTAAAGCGCAGAAGTTGTTGTTGTGGAACACTTGCACAAAAGCCTTGACAACGCAGAATACTTTTAAATGCAAACAGAAATCAAGAAACATAAGAAGATATTGCCCTATGTACGGTCTGGATGGAGCATGGAGCATAAATATACATGTGAAGAATCATTAAAAAATTTAAAAATATTAAATTTGAACCCAAAAGTTCTAAGGTGTAACCGGATCAGTAATAAGAACCTATAGATTGAACTCGTTAGAATTTCCTTTGGCATCCAAACTTTAAGCAGCCTTATTTCACTTCCCGTAAAGACAGCATTTCCAGATAAAGTATAGCAAGAACACCATAAAGTCATACAAATTCGTGGCAAACTGTGCCATTCGCATGCCTAAGAAAGGAAAGCGCATACAAAAATAATTTGGCAGGGAGTGAAGATATCAGTCAACCGGGTACATCCTTATAAGTCCAAAATCCAACTGTAAAAATGGCTTCTTTCATCAATCAAAATCATAAAAATCCAAGAAAGAGGAACCCCAGTATCTCTCCCCCCCCCCCCCCCCGCCGCCAAACAAAACAAAAAAGCACTCATGTAGAGAATTAGAATTTCAGACAAAGAAAGGGACAAAATTATCGCATAAATGATACCAATATCATAGGATTAAACCCTTCCTACCGATACCCATCAAATTCCGATCAACATTCAAAGGAATTGCAACGGAAACAGACGCGATCAGAACCAAAAAAAGTGTACAATTTTTTTGCGGAAAAAATTCAAGGTATAGAGAAAGAGGCACCTCGCAAATCGAGGGAAAACTTGGGGAGATTCAGATGAGGCTATAAACAGGAGACAAATTGGCAGGTGATTTATGTTGAATGTTGATGATTACGCTCCCACACACATTTTCTTGCTTTTGTTGTCTCTGCCTCTTCCTTTTCGAGTTTCCTTTAAGATTTTTTCACAAATTATATAGTGGGGACCTTTGAGTATTTTATCTTAGTCCATTTATACTAAGATAAAACCACCAAAATGGATTTAGAGGATAAAATGAGATAAAATTGCTTAAGATTGTGTGTCATCTTCTCCGTGAACTTTTATATATACCAAATATTCATGACACACTGATAATTGTAGATACTAAAAGATAGATAAGGAATTCATACCGTTGATAGTTGGGGGATCAAGTAGATTGAACAAATACAGAGATAGTCATGAATTCACTGTACAATTAGTCTAAGAATTGAGATATAATTATACATAATAAAATTCAATTAGGTTAGTAGATTTTTTAGCTCGTTGTATTGTCATTTGAATTGTGACCTCAACCATGACGTGTCTCCATATATAGACATTATATTTACCTAATTTAAGTAGTTTATTGATTGTTTTTTCCAATCAATATGAAGATTAATATTAAAAATTAACTGAGGATATGACTTGTTATGTATATGATAGATATGTGACATGTGACCATGTATCAAAAATCCACATTTCTTTTTAACAATATAAATTGTGATAAAAACCTTACGGTACACGCGTTTGGTATATAGTACCTACTTTAAATACTATAACTGATGAGATAATCTTATTCTTTTTTCTTCAAATATATACATAGGAACACCCAATGAAAGGATACTTGGGATCAAAAAATGCCCAACTCAAAGATACACATGGCAGTGATGGCACGGGCATATGCAAGCAAAAAAAAAAAAAAAAAAAAAAAAAAACTGGTGCATTAAGCTTCCACTATGCAAGGATTCGGAAAAGGGCCGAACCACATGCATATGTAATAGATGCCTAAAATTCCTTACAACTAAAGGGTGTCATTCTATGGTTGAAAAATATTACTATAAATTTACATTTTGGCAACTCCTTTCATTTGTCAGAGTAGTCGCTCATAGGGACATATCTATTTGCACAGAGGATAGACTAGGTGAAGAATCGTAGTAAGGACAGGTTAAGGCAGGGCGTTTGGAGCTGGCGGCAGTTGTAGTTGCGCTTAAGTTGTAGCGTTATTACTTGTATGGTGAACCATGTGCGGTTTTCACCGACTTAACAAGGAAAACACAGTGCTGGAGTTTATGTTTCAGTTTTTCACAAAGGACTCTACTTGTGATGAAGAGGTGATCAGGCCTGAGATGAGTCCAACAATAAGGGCACTGTTGTAAGTGGTTGTTTCACTTTGGGAAATGTTGTTCCGAAAGTCCATATATGTATCACTAAGGGATGGTCCCCCAACAAGAGCTCCCACTGCAACATTTGGATTAGGTTCTCTTGTATGAAGCCATTTGAAGCCATCACTGCAATTAGAATTATCATCTACTGGAATTGAAGCACCCCTGTGGTGAACTTGCTGAGGATATCTACTTCCATAACCAACAAGGTAGCTAATTTCCATTCGATTGTTTCCCAATATATAATCCAACTGGAAACAAAATAAAGACATAGATGTTTAATGTACGTGACATATAATGCATCTGAAACAATGACATGTTCAACTGGCCGTGCCATTTTATATCACGAAAATTGAACCTTGAAATACGCAAATACATGCCTGTGAAACTGCAAAGTTGCGCAATTCTGTTGGTTCATAGAGCTCCCCACTGCAATATAAATTTGATGTTTGGGAGCAAAGCATATAATCACTGTAAACAACTGCCAAAAATGAAGAGGCCACAGAATACTGCAATGGATTCCACTGGTTAACCCATACTAGGCCATCTGCAACAAAATTACAGTTTTATTATACCTACCTTTCTTTCTGAAAGGAAAAAGATCATAATGATACAATGACTTGTTGACAGGATCATAATACCTGCTGTTCTTTGGGAGGTTGCCGTTGGGGATTCAGGTAAAAGTCCACACAAAAAGGTTTCAGCAGTTTGTCTGTACAACTGGAGAGAAAGACTTTCCTCTGTTGAAATATCTTCCTTTGACCCAAAGAAATTGACCCTTGATAGTAGGACCTGAATCAAAGGTCAAAAATCTGCATAGCTGTTAGCTGGAGTGTTCTTTCTTCTCAAGATTAAAAAAACAAGCCATTAGTCATTTCTTGTTTATGAACATTATTTATGAGAATAATGGCACATGCTTCACCAAATTACGGGCCTTAACTTATTTTAGCAAAGCTAAGGATGCAGTGCAGAACAGAAGCAAGATTTAGTGTTCTTCATAGTGTTTCCAAATTCCAAGTATAGTTTTTCCAGTTTCATGCTAATGATGCAAACAGATTTCAAACAGATACTATCAGTTCTAATATTCTGGAGTACATGTAACTTCATGGTAATGTATGAGTACAATACCTGAACTCCAGCCAACTTATTTTCCCAAGAAAACCAAGATGGATTTCCCCAATTAGCAAACGCGTTGCCATTTGTAGTTACATATCTAAGGTAAGATTTCTCTTCAGTCGCATGATAAAGCCAGGCAGCTGCCCACAAGAGTTCATCCCCAAATCCAGTAGAATTATAAAATTCTTGCACTCCAGGTATACTGATACTGTACAAACCTCTATAAGTAACAGCAAACTTGAATAACTGTTGGGCATGCTTAAGCAGAGTCTCTGAGTAGGCAGAGTCAATTGACGCGAATACCAAAGATGCAGCTGCCATTGCTGCTGCAGTTTCAGCTGCAACATCTGTCCCTGGATATGTCGCATTCACGTGTGTGAGAGGCCTTTTCCGTGTCATAACCTCAGGTCTTTCCCAGCAAGTGTGATCCAGCTTTGGGTCACCCACCTTTCTTGTAGAAAAACACAGAAAGATACTTCAGTAAGTTTTATCACTGAAGATAGTTCGTAATTGTCAAAGGGAATTAAATTTACCTGAATATAGAGGACATTATCAGAAGGATGGGCATTAATAAGGAAATCAGTTATCCACTTGAGGGATTCGTGGGCATTTTCCAGCTCATTCACCAACTTCATGTTGTTGCCATACTCCAAAATGGACCATGATAAAACAGTTGCAGTGAATGCCATTGGAAATCCAAACTTCACATGGTCTCCAGCATCAAACATTCCTTTAGTTAAATCCAAATTCGCTTCGCTTCCATCTCCCATAGCTGAATCTCCTCTCCAAGCAATCTTATTATTCACCAATTTTCCAGCTGCAATCAATAATTCAAATATGAAAACAAAATAAGCATTATATTTAGGACTAATTAAGTGACCGATGTGTATATAGTCTTACACTTCTGAACGTCGAAGAATCGCATAGCAATGCTAAGAGCATTTGCATATTTGTTAACAACTTGGTTTGTATCAGCGTTTGAAGAATCAGAACGATGAAAATATTTGCGAAAACTAAATAAGACCGCAGCAAGAACGAAAGCCACAAAAGAAAAAAGGACCAGCCCTCGCCAGAACCATCTTTTATCCTTGGGTGATTCCTTTTCCATTCAGTTTCAGTTCTTTTCACCAAAATATTTCAGAACAAAATCAGACTGTACCCTCCATTCTTTGAATTTAAGGGACAGATATATTAAAAGGAACGACTTTTTCCAGCATGCCGAATGATGAAAATTTAAACTGATCAGAGACCAGATCATGATAATGAGCTAAATTATACTGCCCCAGAAGCCGCATTATATATGCTATTTGGGTATCTAGACAATCACCATAATACAGGAGATAGAGTTAACCGGCATATTTGAGATTTGTCTTTTTTCTTTATATATTTTTGAAAAATGATTATATCTTGATATAAAATATGTGAGTTGTGATTACGTAAATATAGATAACCCAAACTTTATTGAGAAGCTGCCAATCAGGTGGTGCAAAGTCAGTAAAGAATGATGCCAACAATCTGATCCTTGATTTCTCTACTTCAACGAACAACTTTTTGGAAGCATTTGGAACTGTTTTTAACGAGAATCGTGCTGCTTATTCCTCTTTCTAACCTATGCCACCAATAAAAGCCTCCCGCTTACCTAAGGAATTTCATTTTTAAATTATTCCGACTATGCTTGCTCCTCTTGTCTGAGGATAAAATGAAACCAAAAGGAATATTCTATAATCTTTTATGTCCTTTTATATACTGTACATCCTATGTCCGAATTCACGCAATACTTCTTGCTTTTCGAAATTCAAACTTCTTAATATAGATACAAAAAATTTTAATTTTTTAAAATAAAATTTACATATTTGGAAACTACCTAAATGTACTATAAGCCATAATAATTAATAATTTAAAAGAATATATAAAAAAATTACGGTAAAAAAATAATTCGTTTGACTCTCGAAATCCGAACACCTTCATATAAATTAGGACGGATAAAGTATATGATAAAAGAAAACTAAGAGGAATAAAGTTATGTATATTTATATCCTATTGTATGTGATACACTTTCACGTTTAGTCTGAATAACAATTTTTTATATAATTTAACAGTAAACTTCTTGTTTTTACCTTAATGAAATAATTTATAACCTTTGTTTTAGATCACAAGTTTCAAAAATATTTTCTTTCTCAAAACTTTCGGCAATGATTCAGTTCGGATATCTTGTGACAGTATTTAATTATATTGGCATCATATATTCTACTTATTCAACCCCCAAAACTTTCTTCCATTAGTATGACTGTAGAAAAAAGATTCTGAAATACCTAAAGAAAAATGAAGTAATGCCTTTGGGAGATGTGAAATGAGAAAACTTTGAGCAACAATGGTAGCTAAACACCGTGCAGAATCTCTTAGGTTACTGACTAGTAGAACCATCGTCCAGTCACCAATGTCAACTAGTCACGATTCATTACTCCTCTTAGTTTTCCAATATCACTATTGCAAACAACACAAAGTACTTCGATTATCACTGAACTCTGTTATTAGAATTAAGAGGCCTGAACAAGCAGACACCATAGAGAAATAATTGTAGTTCCAATAAGAAAGAAACAAATACTACTAGTTGGAAACATATGAAAATGTCGAGATGCAGGTACATGACACCTTTAGATCATATTCTATAATTTCTATGCGTTGGAATAAGAGAAGTAGGCAAGGTTACCACTAAGCTCACAGGTTAAAAAGAGAAAAATAAGTTTGATGGATTTGTAGGTTCTCCTTTAGCTAGTGAAAGAGAAAAACGAAATACAATACTAGTTTTCAGGAGAGTGTATTGGCTTGTTTATTTGCTTAACTCTTTTAACTTTCGAGCTACATACAAGACTACAAAATTTGGACTTAGAAGCAAACAGGGGTACAACTGGGAAATTCTTCTCTTTGGGCCAAGGTCCCTGAACAAATGTCTCTTCCTCTTGCTCTCCCCTCAACGTTGAACTTTCCAATAGTCAAGGTTTCTCGCCTGAACCTGTGAACATGGATTCAGGGGCAAGAGGAGTAGGAGTATCCAGCTGGTAAAGGTTTAGTGCAGGACCAACAAATCGGAATAGTATCCAAGCCCCAATTATAATAAAAATAGAAGCATAAGCAAATTTGTTGAGCCAAAACAAAAGACCCTTTTCTCCCACATACAACTCCAATGCTTTCTCAGTCAGAGTCATGGATTCCCAATCCTTAGGTGGCGGCTTAGCCTTGGCAACTTGTTTTGCGGCATTAAGCATTTCTTCTTGCTTCTGCTTTCTTCGTTTAGATGAACGTCTTCTGTATCGAATCTCCAACGTGTTTGGTGGTGTTATTGGTGGTGTTATGGGTTGTGATTCGTTGCCATTATCATTTATGCTGCTGGTTGCATTGTTATTGCCATCACTGCTGCTGCTTCTAATAGGAAAACGAACAAAGGATTGAACATGGCGATGTTGAGATTTAGAGGAAATTGGTATTGGGATTGTAGTGAAGTGTTTTGGGTAGGTAGAGAGCATGTTGGTGTTCATTTTCATTGCCTGTAGCAGGGAACTTAGTTAAAGCATCAAAGTATGAGGCCAAGAGACGCACAATGGTTTTTGATTACCTTATCCTTTTATCCCAACTAAGGAGGATACCCCATCTCAACCTTTTTCTCTATTTCCTTTTTAATTCTGAAATTCTTAAATGATACTCCTATATGCTAATGGAACTTTGACTAAACTGTTGATATTTTTTACAGAGTTCAATAACTAATAAAATTTCGGCACAACCCTTCCGGCCTTTTTGTTTTCTATTACTATTAATTAACCAAAGATTTCCAACGCTATAAAATGGATTGAGTCTTAAATGACATAGATATATATGGACGAAATGAGATTTGAGGAGTTTGAAATCTAGAACTATGCTGGTAAGTCTTTGAAAAATTAAATCAAACACATAATTTGCAGGATTATTGTATTCGTTTTATTAGTCAGACAATGTAATCACAAATCAAATATGAACTACATCATATAAAATAACAGTCTAAAATCGTACTTTGTTATCTAACACTTTTCGAAGAAGAAATCTTCACAAAACTTCATAAATTTGAGAGGAGAAGAGCAAAGAATATTGGAGAAGGAAAAGAAAGAACTTGTTTCATCTAGTGTGAAATGACACAACGATTTAGGAGAGTCCTACCGTTTTGTCTATTCTCCTTCTTAAACTATAATATATATTTTATATATATAACAAATTATATACTTACTTATATTTTTGTATAGATCCGGGTCGACCCACATGGGTAACCCGAATTCAATTCCTTCGGTCTTAAATAAACATAAAAATAGAATCAAATTGCATTTTAGAAGCTTAAAATAAACTCTGCACATTGATTTGCTTCCGAGAAGGATGCTTCTCCATCTTTTCTAACAAGCCTTCCATTTGGATAATTATCAAAATTTTGAGAACGAATTTGTATGGGCCAACAATTATCTCTAATATGATTAAGTCATGTTAGCATTAATGAGGCATTCACGTGTTATCGTGTGTCACCAATGCGACTCCAGTAGAGACATGTCCAAGGTCGAAGTGGTTCTAGAAACAATGAAGGTTGCGGTCAAAGAGTCAATAAGGATTAAAATCGAGGAGTCGTCAAAGATCAAGGTCGAGGTCGAACATCACTAACAGAGTTATAATGGTTATTTTCAAGATAAGATACTAAAGAGAATATTCTAGTGGATATTCTCTGCACATGTACTATTAGGATTTCTATGAACATATTCCCTATGAATAGAAAGAGACGTAATGATAGGGGGTATGAGATATTCATTTGTAAAAAATATATTGACTTTATTGAGAGAATATGGTCTTATTACAAGCATACAAAAATAACTTTTTACTAAGATTTTTGTCTAACATTTTCACTGGATCCAAGAACGATCTAAGTGTTCAAAGGCTTATCAATCATTCATAGAGAAAATATCCACAAATCTCACCCTTTTTCGGGTAGCTCACACGTTTCTATTAACTTAAATGTCATTTATTGCTAATTGTTATTATTTATACCATATTCTATCTTTTTGGATCATTGACACTGTCATTATCGTTTACGTTCATTGTCATCCGGACAAACATACAAATTATTTGTCCTAAAATTGATATCTTTGTCTTTAGGATATTATTATTAGCTAAGATTGACTCTTCTTTAATTAAATCTAACTAGTTGAACCGAGATCTATATTTTTGGTCAAACCGTTTGGCGCTGTCGGTGGGGAATTCTTGGGCTTCTTAGTGTCAGAATGGGGGATCAAGGTTAACCCAGACCAAATCAAAGCTATCGAAAGGATACCAGAGCTCCTGAATCGTTGCCTTATCGAGATTCATCTCGCGGTCATCTGACAGATGTCAAAAACATTTTACGTACTCAAAAAGGACAACGGCCTCGAGTGGACACCTGAATGCGTACAAGCTCTGTGGGAAATGAGGGTGTATCTTTTATCACCACCTCTGCTCTCAAAGCCCGAACCCGGGAAACATCTCCTCATCTACTTGGTCGTCTCCGAAGTAGCAGTAAGTGCAGTCCTAATTTGAAAGACCAAAGGTACGCAATCTCCCATTTATTACATTAGCAAAACATTCGTCGACACTGAGACGAGGTACTCACACCTCGAGAAACTGGCCCTGGCACTAGTCGTAGCTTCATGAAAGCTTAGACCCTATTTCTAATGCCAACCCTATCTCGGTCGTTACCATTTTTCCCCTAAAAGGCATTTTACATAAACTCGAGCTGTTAGGAAGGCTGGCCAAGTGGGCCATCGAGCTAAGTGAGCACGATATCATGTATCAGCCGCAAACGGTGATGAAGTCGCAAGTGTTCGCTGACTTCGTTGTAGACTTCAATGCAAAAATAATGCCTGAAGTTGAGAAGGAAGCTGTCCAAGCTTCTCTCCAAGCATAAGACCTATGGGTCCTATACACCGACGGCGCATCTAATGCCTCCGAATCCGGTCTGGGACTCGTACTCGAGGTCCCTACCGACGAAGTAATTCGCTAGTCCACAATGTAAGGCCCTGTAAAATTTCACCCAGAACCTGGAGTTTCGTGGTGCCAAGGTAGGCTAATGTATTTTAGAATTGTAGGCGGTACGAGCTTTTTGGGTTGTCCAATGCATCATGGAGTTGGTATAAGAATTTATAGAAAACGACAATTCTGTGGTCCATTATGCTATAGCGGATCTGTTCCGCTGACCACGAAATCACCACAGAATGAATTAGAAGCAACTCAATTTTGAAAATCATTTTTGTGGTCATTCTGATGGACACATAAACATTCTTCTACCACGAAATTGCATCGCGAAATGAACCAGACCCAACCCAAAATTTAAAAATTATTTTGTGGCTATTATGATGGCCGCATAACCATTCTGCTACCGCGAAATTGCATCGCAGAATTGACATATCATTTTGTGGCCATTTTGCTAGCCACATAACTATTCTGATGGCCATATATCTGTTCTACTGGCACGAAATTGCACTACATAATTGACATCGGGGTTATTTTTTGAATTTTTTAACCGGACCCAATTTTCATAAAAAGGCATAAGGGGGTCATTTGGGAGCAAAACATCTGATATTTTAGAGAGAGGAAAGGGATATAGAGAGATAAGGAAGGGCACCAACATCTTTATACTTCAAATTTTTGCTCAAGCTTTGAGGATTCAAGGGAGAAATCCACAAGATCTTCATCTAAGATGTAAGGTTCTGCTCCTTAGCCCTAAATTTCGGGATTTGGACTGAAAGTAGGTAATGAGAAGTATGATTCTTAGGTGTGGGAGTTGCTCTTTGTGCATGAATGTACTTATAAGGGTGGTAGAGAGGTTGTTGAACTAAAATGGATAAATGATTTATTGTGAGATGAAGGAATCCACCATAAGAAGAACCTTGAGATTATAATGCCCACCTAGTGTTTGATAAAATGCTCAAATGAGCAGAATCCATGAATCTCTTTCTAATTATGGTTAAATTTTTGTTATGTCTCTAAATAGATTAAAGTTGCTGAGATTTACGGTACATTGTAGCAATTTAAGGAAAACTCAAAACAAGGTATGTTGGCTAAACTTCTCTCTTAGGATTGAATCCCATGATGCTCTTGTATGTTTCAAGTATGGTTGGCCCAAGTTCCTAATTTCCATGTTCCGAGTTGTTCCTAATAAATTCGTTCATTCCGAGTAAGCAAAGCGTCGAAAGATATATGTTCAATATGTGTTCCAAATGCTCCTATCACATTATGGTATCATTCGAGAATGTGTTCAAGTATGGTTTGTGTATTAAAATGTTATGACTTAAATTCGTGTTTCAAATGATAGTTGTTATGCCAAATTGTGGAAGAAAACTCAATGTGCTTACGACTCTTATTGCTCATATATGAACTTAAGGCCTTGACTTCAAATGTTCTTATTGTTTATAATCTATAAAGATGTTTGAAAGTGAAAGAAGTGAGTTGGAAATATAAAGTGTGGCCACCGTGCCAAGAATAAAAGTTATACTTGTGGCCAACAGTGCCGATGAGATAAAATAATGTGTGAAAGATTTTGAAATGAGCCTTGAATCAATTGTTCCAAATTGACTCTAAAAATAGAATTTCCTAAAGGCTTATGTACTCAAGTCATGTTCAAATGTGGTTGTTTCAACTAATACCTACGATTTGAACCATTGTTTCAGTCGTAAATCACCATTCTCTATTTTATAAGCATTCCCAATGTGTTATAATCTCTTAAATTCTCTTGAGTAACGGCTACGGTATTCCTAAATATTTTAAATATTTTGAATATTTTATGATCACCCATGGCAAGTAAAAGGAAGCGATAGTATGACCATGAGATGTGGCCACGTGCCAAAAGGAGAATTACGAGGTCTTGTATGTTCCAATGGTTGCAATCATAGTATGTATGCTTCTAAAATAATAATTGCAAATGACTTCAATATTAAGTTTCCAAGAATCATAAACTTAGATAATGACTTTAAGATGGCAAGAGAGTATATAACGAAATGAAAGAGAGATGTCCTATGCTAAATGATGATGAATCTTATGGAAAACAAATTTGGGACATGTGACATTGAAATTGACTTATTGATTCACCATACGCTAATAAAATGAGTTGTGTTTCTCCATGCTGAGCATGAACATGAAGTATTTCAATGAACCGGGAACTTATGACCCTTAAAGTAGTGTTAGTCATGTCGCTTTGAGATTATATATGGTCAATGCATAATAATATATGAACCATATGGACGGTCTAGGAAATGCATA
This sequence comes from Nicotiana sylvestris, assembly GCF_000393655.2. Classification (NCBI taxonomy): domain Eukaryota; kingdom Viridiplantae; phylum Streptophyta; class Magnoliopsida; order Solanales; family Solanaceae; genus Nicotiana; species Nicotiana sylvestris. Next base: position 78,404,849 of record NC_091058.1, on the reverse strand, counting down.
GGAATAAGGTATGAATGAACCCTATAGACGGTCTATGAAACACATAGGTGTATAATATAATATGTGAACCCTATGGACGGTCTATGAAACGCATATTAGTAAGGTATAAATGAACCCTATGAACTGTCTATGAAATGCTTTGGTGTATAATATAATATGTGAACCCTATGGAAGGTCTATGAAACGCATAGGAGTATGGTATGAGTGAACCCTATGGACGGTCTATGAAACGCATACGTGAATGATATGAGTGAACCCTATAGATGGTCTATGAAATGCATAAGTGTATAATATGAATGAACCATATGGACAGTCTATGAAATGCATCGGTGTATAGTATGGATAGATTCTATGGACGGTCTGTGAAACGCATAGATTCATAGTAAGAGAGGGCTATGAACGGTATGGTGAGACGCATACGCAACACAAATAATAGGTGCCACTTCCATTGCCCTTGTTTGTACATGTTGTTACATTTATATTATATTTTGTATCCCCACGCATAGTTCATATGGCACACCTGATCCCAAAAGAAGTTCAGAATGATGTAAGAATAATAAGACTTGACATGTGATTCTATGGGTCATTTTGTAGTTTCTTGATGTACTTCATTTGCCTCTTATTTGATTTACCGTATTTCCATATGTTGTTCTGCTTGCCTTATATATGAATACTATTCCATATGTACTCACTTCCCTTTTTCTGGGGGTGCTGCATCTTTTAATGGATGTAGGTGGTTCCATAGCAGACGACATCGATCAGTGATAGTAGTACATCCTTCTCTCAGCTGACTTGGTGAGCCCCACTTCATATCGGGGTCTTGTGTCTTTTGGCTTCATGTGTATAGTGTTTTGAGGTATAGCCAGAGCCATTGTTGCCGGCACTATCATGTCACTCCTATCAAGTAGAGGCTCCATAGACATAGTGTGGGTTGTATCTTGGTTTTGAAAAAAAAATAAAACTAGAAATGTTAGATTTGTGTCACATATTTTTCACTGCAAAACTATGAATGTGTAAAATATTTTGGAAGATCATGAATGAATTTATCAATGGTAGAGGAATTGGTGTTGATTATAAAATTCCATCAATTTTTAAATATTGGAATACATCTCCACTCTATTCATGGTCAAGGTCGGGTAGAAAGTATCTAGCAGGCTTGCTTGACCAAGTTATCTCGGTTAAGCGTCGGTCGCGCTCCCTAAGATCAGGGCGTGACACATAAGATGCCTAGATATGACTAACAACGAGGCCGAATATGAGGCAGTAATTGCAGGATTGAGGCTAGCACTCAAGTATGGGACAAAGTAGTTGAAACTCTATTGTGATTCCCAACTCGTAGTCAACCAAGTCACAAGGACTTTCTAAATCAAAGAACAAAGGTTGCAAAAATATCAGACCGAGATCTATAAGCTGCTACCCTAATTCGACGAAGGCCATCTCGACCAAATCTCGTACGCTTAGAACACTGAAGCAGGCGTTCTCGTCAAATTGGTCATGGCTACCAAAGCATCACGATCGGGGATAAAAGTGTAGTCCACCTCCTCAATTCATCGCTAGACCAATCGAGGTAAGATTTGTAAGCTTAACTTGGGATTGGCGCAATCATATTATTTCCTATTTACAGGACGGTGCACTCCCAAACGACAAAAAAGAAGCCAAGAAACTAAGAATGCAAGCAGCCAGACACAATCTCCTCCATAGCAACCTGTACAAGAGGACATACGGCGGCCTTCTGGTGAAATGTTGCGGCCCAAACGAAACCCAACGCGTCCTCGAAGAAGTTTATGAAGGCCATTGTGGCGCTCACTCCGGCAATCGAGCACTTGTCAGGTGCCTCATACGGCCAGGATATTATTGGACCACCATGAAAAAGAACGCCTTTTAATTTGTGTAAAAGTATGAACAATGTCAAAAATATGCCCCAATAATTCACCAAGCAGGCGAACACCTCTGTGGTCGTTCATCAAGTGGGGAATGGACATTATGTGCCCCCTCCTAGCAGGGCGAGGTAATGTACTATTTCTTTTGGTTTTAACCGACTATTTCTCTAAATGGGTGAAGGCAGGAGCGTTCGCTCAAATACGCAAACAAGAGGTAATCACTTTTATACGGAGAAACATTATCTGCCGATTTGTCATACCCAAGGAGATCAGTTGCGATAACAGGCCCCAGTTCATGGGAAAGAAAAACCTAAATTCTTCGAGAAATGGCATATTAAGAGGACACTTTCAACCCCATATAAAACGATGGGTAACGAACAAGCAGAATCCTCCAACAAGTCCATATTAAATATTATGAAGAAAAAGCTCGAAAACGCCAAGGGACTGTGGCCGGAGATACTCCCAAAAGTATTATAGGCGTATAAAACTACCCTAAAGACGAGCTTAGGAGAGACACCCTACTCTTTGGTCTATGGGACCGAGGTAGTTATACCAGTCGAAGTTGGAGAACCCAACCTTAGGTACTCCTACAAAAGCGATACTAGTAATGATGAGAGTAGAAGGCAGGAACTCGATGAAATCGACGAACAAAGAGATATGTCATACATAAGAATGGTCGCCCAAAAGCAGCAAGCAGAACACTATTACAATAAGAAAACAAAGGTTCGGCCGCTCAAAGTCGGGGACTACGTAATCAAAGCCAAAACTCAAGAGAGCAAAGACCCCCGGGAAGGCAGGCTAGGAACAAACTAGGACGACCCGTACAAAATTACAGCCAAAGCAAACAAGGGTTCATTCCAATTAGAGACAATGGAAGGAAAGTAATTACCGAACAATTGGAACATCATCCACCTCAAATACTTCAACTTCTAAAGGAAGTGGTGTCCCAAGTCATACTTGATGGGTATAATTTATTCATATATTTTTATATGTTAAATATTAAAGATTTTAAATAAAACATGAATAAATATATCATATTCTCCCATATTTTCTAACATACTTCGCAGGAGAAAGAGCATATGAAAATCGAAGAAAAGAAGCAAAAAAGGTGGGAATTGAGTAGCCAATTGGGAATGAAGAAGCAAATAGACTAAAGCACCATAGTTGCGACGGTAGCAATTAGGAATCATGAAGGAAATAACATAGTTACAACTAGAGAACTATAGTTGAAACTATAGCCCTTCTCTGCAAAATGAAGCTCAATTGATAAGGCCATAGTTGCAACTACAATTTCCATAGTTTCAACTATGGAGAACCTTAGGCAAAAAAACTCTATAAATAGAGAGTGAATGTTGGAAAGAAGATATGGAGTCTTGCTAGGAGAAACAACTCTTTGGTCTCTCTCCTTTCTTTAGTATTTTCTACTAGTTGTCTTTTAGAAGAATAATATTTCTTCATAAGTTCTTCGTTCTTAAATTAGTTTTTTTTTCTTACTTCATAATGTAGTAATCTTTTTTGTTGGGATAGTTGATGAAGCTTGATATATATATATATATATATATATATATATATATATATATATATATATATATATATATTATAATATTATCTCAGTTTTAAAACATTCTTGGTTTGAAACTTTCTATTTATATTTATATTGTGCTATAATAATAGTTTTTAACTAATCATTGTTGTCACTTCTATATATTTTATCTTTAAGTTACTCTCATATTAATTTTGTAATTCTCACGGAGCAAAATTAATATATAGTAAACTATTGAATAAAATAGTCGCATGAGTATTGATTTAGTAAAAATATTCTCACGAAGTTTTTACTATCTTTTAGCACAATTCAGACCAGAAGATATTTCGGTTTAACCGTCACTAGTTTTAACTCAATTAATTACATAACCTCACGGAGTGATATTAGTTGATTAATTCTTGGTGAGATAAGATATAATTGTATTAGCAATAAGGAATTATCCTTTAGAGAAATACATGTAAAAATTGAGATTTTATTATAATATGTTATCAAGTGAATTCAACAATTCCCAACTCTTTTAAATTATAAATCTTCCGAAAGTTCTTGGTTTTTATTTAAGTAATTAACAAGCTTTAAACCTCACTCACTTTTCATTAAATTGATTCTCTCAAATAGTAGTTGAAGTATTAAAAGTCTGTAGCATAGATGTTCCAATCTCCGTGGGACGATATTATAAACTATACTAGAATTTAACAAAGCACGAGCAGAAAAATCCTATACACATTGGCCTCGTCAAATTTTTGGTTGTCGGGGATTGGCATACATCTACTTCAGATTAAATATTTGTTACTAATTTGAGAATTTATTACTATTATTTTTGTTTCAGTTAATATTTTCACTAATTAAGTGCTATAACTACTACTGTAATATTAATCCTAATGTAATGTTTTTGTTCATAATGGTATTGTAAAAGTTTTATTTCTCTTTTGTATTATTTCTTCCTACTAGTTCCATCATTAATTGTTTTTTAGTAAATTATACATACTGCTATTAGTACTCTCTCATTTATCAAAATAATAGTGTTATAATTACTATTTACTATTTTTATAACGTGTATATTTATAACTGTTATACTATTGTTAGTTCTTTCACATTGAATTTTTTTTTACTACTGAAAAATATTCATATGACCAATATGTATTATCACTAATTACTTTTGTCCATATATAATAGTATTATAGTATTGTTTCTTGTCGTAGTTCAATGTTGCGTCATTTTGTTTTACTTTATGTCTATTTTATTATAAGTTTGAGTAACTATTATTATTCTCTATAGATAATAAAATTATCATATAATTATTTTTTCTTAGCACCTACTATTTTTATCATTTTTGTAATTTTTATATACTTATTTTTTTCTTGTACTTTCTTTACTTAAGAATTTTAAGTAGTTTATGACCCCGCTCTTCTACAAAAGAGTTGATCAGTTACGATCCTGAAATTGAAAGATTTATTCGATTGCGCAGAAAAGAACAAACATCGTCTTCCCAAGGAGAATCTTGTAAAGAAATGAAAAATCAGGAAGCAGAGGACATTAACCCACTTGGGATCCCACCACCAGTCCATGTAGAGGAGCAATTTGATAAAGTGGCGCTAAGGCCAGCAAACAAAATCCTTAGGGATTATGCTAGACTTGATCACTTCAACTGTGAATCTAGTGTCTGGAAGCCCCCAGTGGCAGTCAACAACTTTGAAATCAGGACCGACCTGATTCAAACAATTCAACAATCTTGTATCTTCACTAGTGATAAAAGTGAAGATCCACATAGCCATTTAATTAATTTTCTAGAACTTGTGGAAACTGCTAAGTATAATGGAGTACCTCCTGAAGCTATCAAGTTAAGGCTATTTCCTTTTTCTTTAAAAGAAGATGCCAAGACTTGGTTGCGAAGTTTGCCTCAAGAGTCCATTACGACATGGGACCAGATGACTCAGAAGTTTTTAAACAAATATTTTTTCCCTGCTAAAATAACAAAGTTAAGACAAGACATATCTAATTTCTTGCAGACTGATACTGAGTCAGTTTATCAAGCTTGGGAAAGATTAAAAGCAATGTTAAGAAAATGCCCACACCATGACATTCCTGAACATATGCAATTGTAGATTTTCTATCACAGGCTAAAACCCTCTGCTAGAAATATGATAGATGCAGATGCAGAAGGTTCTGTAATGGGAAAAATCACAGAGGAAGCATTGCAGTTGTTGAATGAAATTTCTGAGAACGCTATCTAATGGCCATCTGAGCGTGTAATCATTAAAAAGGCTGCTACAGTAAATCAGGTTGATGCTTTAAATACACTAACACAACAGATTATTTCTTTGGCACAAAAGTTTGAATCTTTTCAGGTGAATACACAACAATCAAACCAATTTGAAGCTTGTGACATGTGCGGAGGAAACCACCAGAACCATGAATGTCAAGCAACCAATCAAATGGATGAATAGGTTAATGTCATCGGTTACAAGCCATATCTTTTTGGGAGTCCAATGGCACAAAAACATCCAGGATTTCAGTGGAGTAACCCAAATGGTGCAGAAAACTCTCAAAGCTTCCATAAATAGCAGGTACAAGGTCCGCCGGGATACCAGAGTCAAAATCATGGGCAACGGAGTTACAGACCTTATTAGCAAGCAGGACCATATCAACAAGCAGGGTCATACCAGCAGAGGCCCCAACAAGCTCATCCAAGTCTTGATGATCTTTTGTACAAGTATATTAAGGCCACTGATGAAAAGATGGAAAGCCAAAATTCATCCCTCAAAAATCTGGAAATTCAGTTAAGCCAATTGGCAGCTCTTGTGTCAGAAAAGATTCAGGGTTCCTTACCAAGTAATACAGAGAAAAATCTAAAGGAGCACCTTAAGGCCATCACTTTACGGTCAGGTAAAGAACTAGATGAACCTTACGCAGACAGACAAGAAAAGAACCAGACTGAACAACAGGTAGACAAGGGTAAGAATTTTGAAAAACCATTTGAACCATCAAAGGAGAAAGAAATAAAAAATAAGGAAGAAAAAATTTCTGAAAAAATGGCTGCCCCACCTGTGACAATTCCTTTTCCATAAAAAATAAAACAAGAAAAGCTTGATGGTCAATTTGCAAAAGTTTTGGAAATCTTAAAACAGATTCATATTAATATTCCTTTTACTGATGCTTTGTTGCAAATGCCTTCATATGCTAAATTTTTAAAAGAAATTTTGTCAAGTAAAAGGAATTGGAAGAAGTTTCTGTGGTAATGCTTACTGAAAAATGTAGTGCTATACTTCAAAATAAGCTACCACAAAAACTTGGTGATCCTGACAGTTTTACCATTCCATGCACTTTGGGAGGTGTATATTTTGAAAAATCACTTTGCTATTCTAGAGCTTCAATAATTTTGATGCCATTTTCTATTTTTAGAAAATTGGATCTTGGTGAAATGAAGGACATAGGTGTTTCTCTTCAGTTTGTAGATCAAAGTACTAAGAAACCTAAGGGAATAATTGAAAATGTGCTTGTAAGAGTAGATAAGTTTATTTTCCCTGTAGATTTTATAATACTTGAAATAAAATAATGTCCTGATGAACCGATAATTTTGGGTAGACCATTTCTTGCAACAGGAAGAGCAATCATAGATGTTCATCAAGGGCAACTAATCTTGAGAGTTGATGAAGAAAGTGTCATTTTTGATATGCAAAAGATACTAAGATTTTCAGGAGATGAGGCATCATCTTCATGCTTTTCTATTGACATGAATAGTGATCTTGCAGATGAATTCAAAGATGATCAATTAATTTCAGACTCAATGGAAGATGTTTGACCAAATCAGGCACCGCACAAGATGATGATCCCACAATTAGGAGAGAATCTAAAATACTGGAGAAAGATTCTGAGGATAAGGAGATGCAATAAGAAGAAGTTCAACTAAAAATTGAACTCAAAGTTCTTCCTTCTCATTTAAAATATGTTTATCTTGAGCAAGAATTATTTCCAGTAATTATTTCATCTTCTTTGATTGCAGAACAAGAAGAAAGACTAATTCAAGTCTTAAAAGCACACAAAGGAGCCTTAGGGTGGATTGTAGAGGATATCAAAGGGATTAGTCCAGCAATTTGTACACATAGAATCCTCATGGAGGATAGCTACAAGACAATAATACAATCCCAAAGGAGATTGAATCCTGCAATGCAGGAAGTAGTGAAAAAGGAGATTGTCAAGCTTCTAGTGGTAGGTATTATTTACCCAATTTTAGATAGCCTTGGGTAAGTCCAGTTCAGGTGGTACCAAAGAAAGGAGGTATGACAGTTATAAAGAATGAAAAAAATGAACTCATACCTACGAGGACTGTTACAGGATGGAGAGTTTGTATTGATTATAGACGCCTCAATGATGCTACCATAAAAGATCATTTTCCTTTACCATTTATTGATCAACGATTGGAAAGAATTGCAGGATATGGCTTTTACTGTTTTTTTGATGGCTATTCAGGGTATAACCAAATACCAATTGCACCCGAAGATCAGGATAAGACAACTTTCCCATGTCTTCATGGAACATATGCTTATAGGAGAATGCCATTTGGTTTGTGCAATGCCCCTGTTACATTTCAGCGTTGCATGTCAGCAATTTTTTCTGACATGACCGAAACAATTCTTGAAATTTTTATGGATGATTTTACACTCTTTGGCAAAATATTTGAAGATTGTCTTTACCACTTAACTTTAGTTATTAAGAGATGTGAAGAGACAAACTTGATTTTGAATTGGGAAAAATGTCATTTTATGGTTACAGAGGGAATTGTTTTAGGACATAAAATCACTGCTAATGGGATAGAAGTTGATAAGGCTAAAATTAATCTTATAGCAGGATTACCCCCTCCCACAACTGTTAAAGGAATTAGAAGCTTTCTAGGTCATCCAGGTTTTTACAGACGGTTCTTAAAGGATTTTTCAAAAATTTAAAAACCTCAGACTAACCTCTTGATAAAAGATGTTAAGTTTGATTTTTCAGGTGATTGTATGATAGCTTTTGACACCCTTAAGGAGAAATTATCAACTGCCCCTGTAGTTGTGTCCCTTGATTGGAGTCAACCTTTTGAGGTTATGTGTGATGCTAGTGATATGCCAGTTGGAGCTGTTTTAGGCCAAAGAAAGGATAAGATTTTTCGTCTCATTTACTATGCCAGTAGAACACTAAATGAGGCTCAACTGAATTATGCCACAATAGAAAAAGAGCTACTGGCAGAAGTATTTGCATTTGATAAATTTTGTTCTTATTTGATAGGAACAAAGGTGACTGTTTTTACTGACCATGCAGCTTTAAAATACCTCTTATCCAAAAAAGATGTTCGACCTAGATTGTTAAGATGGATTTTACTTCTGCAAGAACTTGACCTTGAGATAAAAAAGGAATAGAGAATCAGGTAGCTAATCATTTGTCTAGACTAGAAGACCCTCCACTTGAGTTCAGTGAGATAAAATAAGAATTTCCTAATGAACACATTTTTTTGGTTGACTCTGTTGTAACTCAACCACCCTGGTATATAGATATTGCTAACTACTTGGTTGGAAGATGGACACCCCAAGATCTCTCTTACCAGCAGAGAAAAAAGCTTATTTCTGATGCTAAGTATTATTTGTGGAATGAACCTTACTTGTTCAAAATTTGTGCAGATAAGATCATCAGGAGGTGTGTACCTGAAGAAGAGATGACCAAAATTTTGTATCACTGCCATGATGGAGAAATTGGAGGTCATTATGTTGCAAACCGTACGACATTTAAAGTAGTGGAGGCCGGATTTTTCTGGCCAACACTCTTCAAAGATGCCCGAGCATATGTCACACAATGTGACAAGTGTCAGAAAACAGGTAATATTACTAAGAGAGATGAGATGTCATTGTAATCAATACAGGTATGTGAAATATTTGATGTTTGAGGAATAGATTTTATGGGTCCTTTTCCTTCTTCTCATTTATTTAAATATATCATTATAGCTGTGGATTATGTATCAAGATGGGTTGAGGCCATCCCCACAAGGAAGAATGATGCTCATACAGTGTGTAATTTTCTTAGAAAAAATATTTTTACTAGATTTGGCACACCTCGAGTCATCATTAGTAATCAAGGAACTCATTTCATGAATAGACAACTTTTTGCTTTGCTATCAAAATATGGTGTGACTCATAAAACTGGAACACCATATCATGCTCAAACACAGGGGCAAGTTGAAGTTTCCAATCGCGAGTTAAAAAGAATTCTTGAAAAGACGGTTGGAATTTCAAGAAAAGACTGGTCTTTAAAATTAGATGATGCATTATGGGCATACCGAACGACGTTCAAAACGCTAATTGGAGCATCCCCATATAAATTAATATTTGGAAAGGCTTGCCATTTGCTAGTTAAATTAGAACACAAAGCTTTTTGGGCACTAAAAACATTAAACTTTGAATTAACCTCCTGGTAAAAAGAGATTTTTCCAGGTTAATGAATTGGAAGAACTGAGGTTGGAAGCTTATGAAAATGCCAGAATATTCAAATAAAAACAAAAATATGGCATGACAATTTGATCTGACAAAATATTTTTAAAATTAGAGATCAAGTACTTCTTTACAATAGCAGGCTGAGGCTATTTCCAGGAAAATTAAAATCCAGGTGGACAGGTCCTTATAATGTTGCAGATGTTACTCTATATGGGGCAATTGAAATTCAACAGATCAATGGAGGATACAAATTTAAGGTAAATGGTCACAGGTTAAAGTTGTATTTTGGAGGACATTTTGAGTAACAACCATCGGTAACCTTGATAGCCTAATACATTCCGTTGTTAATAAGTCGAGTTGACGACATTAAACTCAGAACTACAATTTTCTTACCCGTAGATATTGAGGGTGAAGCAATGGAGCCTCATAATCCCAATATAATTTGTATGAACAAATGCTTAACCAATTGATCTGGTTAATATCCAGATTATTGTACAACCGGGACATCCCATGCAAGCCTCTACAAAAACAGAGCCATCTATATAGGAGTAATTCCATGGTGGTCGGTATGCCTAAGTTATTGGATGGTTAACCATCTAATTGTGTAAATTAATTATTGTCTCAGGTAAATTTTCTGGTTTATATCAAAATCCGGACCCCATGACTGATAATGTCTAAAAGCTAGTCCAGTCTATTACACATAGAATATGTGTGGTCACAGTTTCTTTCAAGCTTTCTTCTATGATTGTAAATTTGAAAGCTAAAAAGATTTTTAATTTATTTTTTCAAAAATTTCTTTAGTACTTTACGTATTTATAAATTATATATATATATATATATATATATATATATATATATATATATTCTATAATGTCATAATAAATTTTTTCTTCTTAAATGATTGTATCGCTGTAGGGTTTTAATTAGTAAAATAAATTCTTTCTATTGTGCTCAAATATTAAGTCTTTTTTTCATTATCATATCAATTCCATCACTATGACTTTAACTTTGTGAAGGCAAAAACTAGCGTCTCCAACTCGCGAGATCAAAGGAATTGAGAAAAGTTATTATCACAAGAAGGTATACTCAATAATTTTTCTAGAACTTACTCTAAATGTTCTTCGAGGCAAAATAATGGATGACACTGATTCTTGAAAGATGAAATTAGGCTTTCTTTGATACACCTTTTAGCCTCTTTTATTTTATTCTCTCCAAAAAAATAAAGCTTTTACCTCTTAGAACCTATCTTTGAGCCATTATCCTTTTTTTTTAAAAACACCATGGTCTATAACCTCCAAAAGCCCCCAAAAAAAATAGATATATATTACTATTACAGTTATTTCTTCTTCCAGCCATGATAAGTAATGTTTGTTAGAAAAAGAAAAGAAAGATTGTGCAAGGCACGAAATAGAAAAAATTTTGAAAAAGAGAGAGATATAATATATAAGTGTGTATATATTCTTATATCTCTTTATATTGATGAGAGCATATATACATAAAAAATACTGGGAAAAATGGTATAATTAGTATCAAGGAACATTTGCTCCAAGCTGGAAGAAGAAAAGTCACTACAAAAATATCTTTATCCTACCAGCCTGAAGCCTGACATTATAAGCCAAGAAATAGCCCTAAATAGATTTCAAAAATCAGTGTTGAATCTATATTAGTGGAGATTAACATGAATAGCAAGCCTATGGAAGAAGAAATGTGATGTTCAAAACATGTGATAATAAAGTTATCAATTCCGAAAGATTCAAGAGAAAAAGAATGCAAATTTTGTTCTTTTCAAAAATGAAATCAGAAAAGGTAAAAGATTTGGTGAAGTTTAAAAGATTAATCATTTGGCATGATGGAAGAAGTTATTTTGAATATATATTCTATCCTACAAAGACCAAAAGTTTTGAAGAAAATGTTTTCATTAAAAAAAATTATATGTATATATACTATCATTAGAAATGTTTTTTTTCCTCGAAGACGAGCAAAGATTCAAGTATGAGGGACTTTGATGGGTATAATTTAATTCATATATTTTTATATGTTAAATATTAAAGATTTTAAATAAAACATGAATAAATATATCATATTCTCTCATATTTTCTAACATACTTCGCAGGAAAAAAGAGTATATGAAAATCGAAAAAGAAGCAAAAAGGGTGGGAATTGAGTAGCCAATTAGGAATTGAAATGACCCGACTGGTGTTTTGCCTTTTAGTACCCCGTTCCCATAAATAAAATTTCTTGCGCTTGCTTTAACTAATTTATGAATTGCGGGGACGGTGGGTTCAGGATTTGGAAGAGTTTGGAGTGAAATATGCTCATTTGATTCCTTAGGATTTTCTTAAAAGGCTAAGTTTGACTTTGGTCAACATTTTGAGCAAATGGACCCGGATTCGTGATTTGATGATCCCGGAGGGTCCGTAGGAAAATATGGGACTTGGGCGTGTGCCCGGAATCGAATTCCGAGGCCTTAGCCCGAGTAATGAATTTTTATCAGAAATTGTTAATCTGAAGTTTTAAAGATTTAAAGAAAATAATTAATGATTGATTCCATGGGTATCGGGCTCGTATGTTGGTTCCAGAGCCCGGTACAGGCCCGATATATCATTTAAGACTTGCCCGCAAAATTTGGTGTCAATCTGAGTAGTTCTAGGACGTTTTGGCTCGTTGGAGGAAAATTAAGAACTTGAAGTTCATAAGTTTGATTCATTTGGTTTTAGGGGGTAACTCTTAGATTTAGCGTTGTTTCAGGCGTTCCGAAGGTTTGAGTAGGTCCGTCTCGTAATTTCAGACTTGTCGGTATGTTCGGGGGAGGCCCAGGAGCCTCGAGCGTCAAACAGATGAGGCTCTAGTGAAGTTGAGAATTTGGAGAAGTGCTGAAGCATCTACTTCTGTCATATCCGCACCTGCGGTTGGTCGACCGCAGGTGCGAGACCACAGAAATGGTCGTAGCCTCGCAGATGCGGCCCAGATCTGGCCAGTCCAAACTGCAAAAACGGCTACGCAGATGCGGCTTCAAGACCGTAGAAGCGGTCCTAGACCTTTTAGCCAATTCCGCAGATGCGGTCTCCTCTCGCAGATATGGCCCCCTGATCGCAGATGCAGAAACTGCTGAAGCAGTGAGCTTCATTTAAGTCGAGCACCAGCCATTTTTGACCATTTGGCACACGGGTATTGAGCGATTTTGGAGCTCTTGAGGGGATTCCCATATAGCATCGGGAGGTAAGTTCATCCCCGTTATTTCTAAGTTTAACACTCGAGTTTTGGGTAGATTAACACCTAAAGATTTGGAGAAATCAAGGGGTTAGAGCTAGATCTAGGGTTTTAATAAAACTTAGATTCTACCACAAAATTGGTTATGAAATGGATTAGAAATCATATATTATTGATCCTTAGGTTATAGAGATCAACTTCTTCGGAAAATTCGGAATTTGAGCACGTGGGCTCTGGGTCGGATTTTAGGAAACTTGTATTAATGGTTGGGAAATGGCTTAAATAGCTAGAATTCGATCTTGTGATCTTATATTGACTAGTTCCTACCTCCTTTAACTAGTTGTGGATCGTTCGGCTCCGAATTGAGGGTTTGGGCTCGTTCGTGGTATTGGAAGTGCACTTTGGAGTTAGGTGAATCTCTTTTCTAACCTTGTAAGAGGGAATTGTCCTCATAGTTGTAATAATTGAATAATTTGCTGCTAATGCGGGGGCTACGTACGCACTAGGTAATGAGAGTCCGTTCGTAGCTACTAGTATGTTAATTGTCCGTGTAGTCTAGGACCCGTATCATGTTATATTTGTGAATGTCTCTATATTTTCTTGCTAATGTGATCACTTAGGGCATGCTAGAGATTTGGAAAGGAATATAAGCGAATGTATACATTTGTTGGACACTTGTATGAATTTACTTGGAATTAAATGCGCATTCATGTGTTTTCTTAATATTAATTGATATTTGTGGATCGGGACGATCACCTCGGTAGAAATAGATGCATCTATGGTTTGCGCCATTCGACCCTCTGACAGTGCACAGTTTATTTTCTGTTGGATCGGGCCGTCGACCTCGGCATAATGTGCGCATGATATATATATATATATATATATATGTGTGTGTGTGTGTGTGTGTGTGTGTGTGTGTGTGTGTGTGTGTGAAATCTTATCCATGACTTATTCTGTTGAATAGTTGAAATGTATACGGTCAACTGTAAAATTGTTAAGAACATGACTTATTACCTCTTGCTACAGATTGTTGATTATTTGTGACTACCATGCCTAGCAGAACACTTTATTATATTATTTGACCCTAGTAAGTGTCACGTCGACCTCTCGTCTGTACTTCTTCGAGATTAGACAAGATACTTACTGGGTACATATTATTTATGTACTCATACTATACTTCTGTACTTAATTGTACAGGACCTGAGGCAGGTACATCTGGCTATCAGTCTGGTGCGCACCCCTGATTCATAGACTGAGACTTCCAGGGTGAGCTGCTCCCTTCCTGTACCGTTCAACAACTTGATGGGGTCTTTCTTTACTTTTGCTATCTGTTTTACCCCGGATAGTAGGATAGTTTTATTCTTTTGTACATTCTACTAGTTGCCCACTACTTGTGACACCAGGTCTTGGCACACACATTAAGAGACAGTTCTTTTGGGTTGTATAATTATTATTTTGTATTGCTTATCATCACCTGTTTTGATTGTAAATTAAGAAATGTTGTAACAAATTTGGGTAAGTAAAATAAAAATTTACTAATACTTCCGTGTTGGCTTGCCTGACAACGATGTTGGGCGCCATCACGACCCTTAGTGGATTTTGGGTTGTGACAACATGGTATCAGAGCACTAGGTTCGCATAGGTCTCACAAGTCATGGGCAAACCTAATAGAGTCTTGCGGATCGGCATGAAGACGTCTGTATTTATCTTCGAGAGGCTATAGGGTATTAGGAAAAACTATTCTTTATTCATTTCCTATCGTGCAGTGGTTGGTATACTAAATTTTCCTCTTCTATTCTCTCACAGATGGTGAGGACACGCACGGTTGATGTTCCAGACCCGGGCGGAGCTGCTCCTCCTATTGCTAGAGGCCGAGGGAGGGCACCGGCCCAAGGTAGCGAACGAAGGCATCCCAGAGTTATCCCAGTAGTACCACCAGTAGATCCCGTGGGAGATCCTATCATCGAGGAGCAGGGCGAGGTGCCCGCAGCTGAGCCCACCCCGGCGGACTTTATGACAACACTGGGATTCCAGGAGGTCATGGGTCGTATACTGCGATTCATGGATTCTATGACTTAGACTGGTTTATTTCTAGCAGATCCAACTACATCACAGGCAGGAAGGGGGAGAACAGACCCCTACTGCTCAATCTCCTGGATATGCAGCTGTAGTGTATCAGACTCCGGGTGCAATACCCGAAGATGGGGCTCCGCCAGTTGCTGCAGTGGAACCCAAGCCCAGACCAGCTGCAGATGGTGATCCGCAGAAGTTATTGGATAGATGGACTAGGCTTCACCATCCGGTCTTTGGGGGCGAGCGTTATGAGGATGCCCAGGACTTCACAGATAGGTGCAGGGACAGACTACACAACATGAGGATATTGGAGTCGTATGGAGTTGACTTCACTACTTTTTAGCTTAAGGGCAGGGCCCGTAGATGGTGGCAGTCCTATGTTCTAGGCAGGCCAGCAGGTTCTCCTCCCATCACTTGGGGTCAGTTCGCATAGTTATTCCTAGATAGGTACATTCTACCCTCTGAGAAGGAAGAGCTACGGTATCAGTTTGAGCATTTTGAGCAGGGTTAGATGTTTGTGACCGATTATGAGGTGAGGTTTTCTGAGTTGTCTCGCCATGCACTCATGATACTTCCCATAGATGCAGAGAGAATGCGGAGATTTGTTGTGGGGTTGCACCCTGGTATTCGATCTGGCATGGCCCGAGAGGTGGAGAAGGGTACAGAGTATCAGCTAGTGGTAGAGATTGCTCGTAGGATTGAGGGATATCGCTAGAGGGGTAGAGACCAGATGCAGTAGGATAAGAGGGCTAGATTCTCCAGAGAGTTCAGAGGTGCCCCGTATGGGTAGAGGTTAGTTTGGGAGGGGTCAACCTAGTAGGCCCCCATATTCAGCACCACCGCCTGCTCGAGGTGCTCCAGCGCGTCCTTATTTCAGCACCATGCTAGAGAGCTCGTATCGCCCGCCAGCTATTCAGGGTTCCTCCAGCGGTTATTCAGGTCCACATGGTTCTTTTGATTCTTATTTCAGTGCTATACTGGAGTTTTCGTACCGTCCACCGACTATTCAGGCTTCTTCCTGTGGGTCTAAAGGCCATTAGGGACAGCCATCAGGGCAGCAGTTCGCCAGACCACGGGGTTGTTTCGAGTGCGAAGACCTTGATCATATGAGGAGATACTGCCCCAGGCTTCGGGGCAAGGCAGTACAGCAGGGTCAGCAGCCTATGATATCAGCACCGGCTACCCCGCCACCTAGAGGTGGAGGGAAGACTGGTAGGGGTCGTCCTAGAGGTGGAGGCCAGGTAGGGAGAGGTCAGCAATCTATTGCTCAGTCCAGTGAAGGCTAGCCAGCCGGTGATCCATCCAGATTCTATGCCCTTCCGGCTAGGCTATATGCATTGGCCTCAGATGCCGTCATCACAAGTATTATTTGATCCAGGGTCTACTTATTCATACGTATCATCTCTATTTGCTCGTTTCCTGGTTATTTCTCCTGAGCCTTTGGGCATTTATATTCATGTGTCCACCCCTATGGGCGATTCTGTGGTTGTGGATCGAATCTACCGATCTTGTATGGTCACATTCTATGGTTTTTAGACTAGTGCGGATCTCCTATTGCTTGATATGATCGACTTTAAGATCATCCTGGGCGTGGATTGGTTATCCCCATATCACGACGTCCTAGATTGACATGCCAAGACTGTTACTTTAGCAATGCTAGGGTTGCTAAGGTTGGAGTCGAAGGGTTCCACAATTGATACATCTAATCGGGTTATCTCTTTCCTAAAGGCTCGGCAAATGGTCTAGAAGGGGTGTTTGGCTTATTTGGCTTATGTTCGAGACACCACCGTAGAATCTCCGATGATTGTTTCAGTTCCAGTAGTTTAAGAGTTCGCCGATGTGTTTCCTTCTGATCTTCCTGGCATGCCATCGGATCGTGATATTGATTTATACATTGATTTGGATTCAGGCACCCAACCTGTATCTATCCCACCATACCGTATGGCTCCAAAGGAGTTGAAGGAGCATCTTGAGGAGTTGTTAGCAAAGGGGTTTGTTAGACCCAGTGTATCGCCTTGGGGTGCACCAGTGTTATTTGTGAAGAAGAAGGATGGAACTATGCGGATATGCATTGATTACCGCCACTTGAACAAAGTCACCATCAAGAACAAGTATCCATTGCCTCATATCGATGATTTGTTCGACCGGTTGTAGGGTGCTAGGGTGTTCTCCAAGATTGACTTAAGGTCAGGGTATCATCAACTGAAGATTCGGGACTCGGATGTTCCGAAGACTGCATTCCGGACTAGATATAGCCACTATGAGTTCCTGGTGATGTCCTTTGGCTTGACTAATACCCCAGAAGCATTCATAGACTTGATGAACATGGTATTCAGGCCTTACATTGATTCATTTGTCACCGTCTTCATTGACGACATCTTGATATACTCCCGTAGCCTGGGGGAGCACGAGCAGCATTTGAGGGTAGTGCTTCAGACCTTGCGAGAGCAGAAGCTATATGCTAAGTTCTCCAAGTGTCAGTTCTGGCTAGAGTCAGTGGCATTTTTGGGGCATATTGTGTCAGGAGAGGGTATTAAGGTGGACCCCAAGAAGATTAAGGTAGTTCAGAGTTGGCCACGTCCTACTTCGGTGATCGAGATTAAGAGTTTCCTGGGGTTAGAAGGTTATTACAGACGATTCGTGCAGGGCTTTTCATATATTGCATCACCTCTGACTAGATTGACCCAGAAGGGTGCTCCTTTCCATTGGTCCGATGATTGTGAGGCGAGATTTCAGAAACTTAAGACAGCCTTGACTACAACACCAGTCCTTGTGTTGCCTTCCGGTTCAGGGATGTATACGGTATATTGCGACACTTCGCGCGTTCGATCGGGATTTGTATTGATGCAGGAGGGGCGAGTTATTGCCTATACTTCATGCCAGCTGAAGGTTCATGAGAATAATTATCCTCTGCACGATCAAGAGTTGGTCGCGATCGTTCATGCTCTTAATATATGAAGGCATTATCTGTATGGGGTGCCATGTGAGGTTTATACAAATCATCGCAGCTTGCAACATTTGTTCAACTAGAGGGATCTTAATTTGAGGCAGCGCATGTGGCTTGAGTTACTAAAAGATTATGACATCACCATTCTTTATCATCCAGGCAAGGCAAATATGGTTGCAGATACCTTAAGCAGAAAGGCAGAGAGTATGGGTAGCTTGGCATTCATTCTAGTAGAGGAGAGACCACTAGCTTTGGACATTCAGTCCTTGGCTAATAGATTTGTGAGGTTGGACATTTCGGAGCCCAACCGAGTCCTTGCGTGTGTTGTTGCTCAGTCTTCATTATTGGGGCAGATCAAGGCCCGTGTCGATGCCCCCTTTTTCTCTAACCGTGGGGTCAGAAATCGGGTATACGACATTGGGAAGACAACTCTATTCCCTTTCGAGAATTGGGTTTAGAAGTTGAAGAGTCGCCACCTAATGATTATAGTGCATTAGGACACTTTAAGAAGGGTTTGAGATGAAGAGGCCAGAGATTAGGGTAAGGGCTAGAAATTATCCCGAGGGAAGGTGTTAGGCACCCCTCAAGATCCACTAGTGTGGTTCCCGGCCATGTTGCAATTGTGACTTTACAAGTAAACAATTAAGGCTCAAATAAGGATTCGCACATAAGATTGCGACCAAGTTGAAAATTTTCAAAGATAAGTAGAGAAGGCAGAAATTCATGAAAAAGAGATTTGAACAGTTTTACAAGAAGAGATGAAAGCAAGTAAAGGGAGAGGAGTCCTAAGTTTATAATTAATATGGATCACTTCAATGAAATACCCAGCAATCACTCCTCAAAAGAGGGGTCGCACGTGATATTAGCGCATCGGTCATCATATCCATATCTACCCTTCCCACCCTGTTAAGGTATTTAAACGCGATCAGTCTCGTTTACTTATTGCATGCTAGTACCCGTCCCAACCTATCAGTCCCGGGGTATCAGGACTTCTAATCCTAAAGGGGAAGGGAAGGGATATAGGCATATATGGGGTTCAAAGGTTAAAATTCTAATTGCGACATACAAAACAAGTAACAAATATAAGGATGAACAAAACAAATAGGTAAGGCTCAAGTAAGCCCCTTAACCAAACAAACACTTAGTTTAGCATGTCTTAGCATATACTGATTTGGTCTTAAGTTAAAAATTAAGCGGCGAGCGGACTAGTTCAACACATACATTTAGACAGAAAGTCTACATTAGGAAACTCGGATCCGATTGTCAGAGATTAAGGTATTTCAAGCCAGTGATTTAAAAGGTACTGGTTTCAGAAAAAAGTAGTCCAATGCAGAGGAGTTTTGAAAAGAAAGTATGGACTGCAGTAAAAATAAAACACATAAATGGTTGTGAAAGAGTTTGAGAGATAGAAATATCTAAGGAAAGGGTAAGTTGCAACTGTTTTAAAAGACAATTTCAGGGTCTGAGTAAAACATTTAGACAGAATGTTTAGAAAGAAACTGTTTCAGAAAAAGATGCCGATTTGAGGGATTTAAAAGTATACCGAGTCAAGAGAGTTTTTGTCAAAGAATTAAGACTTCTGAAATCGTTGTTGTATTAAGACGTTAAGGACCGGTTAATAGATTATTATTACTTTAAGCGAATCAGACGAGTTTGATGTTGATCCTATAGGCATAATATCTATTTTGATTTTCTAAAACATGTTATTGAACTTGTAAAAGATGATTGGATTAATTAACCCTATAGTTTGCCTAATGCATATGCATTCCTTATAGGCATGATCTCTATATGCGTTGATTACATGAACGTTAAGTCCTATAGGCATGATTTCTATGTGATTTGTAACACAATGAAGCGTTAACATTATAGGCATGGTCTCTAGGTGATGTGGAACCAGAAATATTGAATAGCCCTATAGGCAGGATTTCTAAAAAATTACAATCCTAAAGCATGGTTTCTACCCCTACTGATGCAAAAATGTAAAACCCCTCCCACACCCTTTTACTATATTCCCCAAATCCTTGATACAAATTATTACATACCAAAAGAAAGAAAATAAATACATTAAAAACTAACAGCTAGATCCGAGCAGCCTAATTCAATCTTAATGCCCAACAACATGCAATTAACCAATTCAAAATTTCCAAAGCCTTCTCTTTATCCAAAGTGTTTCAAAGTTCCAAAGAATCTCAAGGATTCCCTGCATTGCTTACACTCAGGATACCATTTAGAATTAGAATAGTGCAGTACGGAACAACCATCCCTCAAGAATCCAAGTTCAGTGGGAGCTCAAAGGTACCAAAGCATGGCTTACCAGAGAGGGGCAGAACTTAGAACTAGGAATGAATGCAAAGTGAAAGAGGGATTGGGGAACCATAGCAAAGGGTGGTCATGCCCAGCCATGGGTATAGACTGGCACACCCCTGACCAATTGCTTGGTCCAAACAAATTAAGATCAGACTTTAGAAGTCAGACTTGAGTTTGGATGGTGATTAGAATACCACCAGACTTGAGTCAAGGCTCAGCACATAAAGGGGGAAGAAGGGAGAGGGAATTGATTTGAGTAAATGTTCAAGAACCTAGTTCAAAGTCATGGGCACCAATAACAGGGTGCTGCCATGACTCGGAATTGTACCCTCACACAAAAGGGGGTCAGAGGGAAGGGACTCACCTAGAAAAGCATTTACAGAAACACAAGGAAAGAAAGAAAGTATAATAGGCTAAGGGTGCGGAAACATATGGAAGGAGAGCATAACAGACTAGGATGTAGATGCGTAGTGCAAGAAAGCACAACAGGCTAGGAGTAAAATAAAAAAAAAGTAGAGAGGGTATAATTTAACTAGAGTGACATACCAGTTGCAAGTTTTAGAACAGCAGAACAATAAAAGTAAATAAAATAGCCAGAAGTCAGCAGGATCAAAATCCAAATTCCTCCGCAAGTACTTGAAAGTTCAAAAGGAACTCAAGAATGTTTCAGACAGTAAAATAGAAGAGGAGCAGAGTGCTCAGTATTAGAGGTAGAGTAGTAGTAGAGAGAGTTTTTGAAATTGGATAGTGTTCAATTGTGAAAAGAAGTGCTCGAAATGTGTTTGAATTCTGAAGTGTTTTTTTTGTTTGTGTTAAGAGAGAAGCAGGTATTTATACTTTGAAATCAGGGTAAGCAAGGCAAGAAAATAATCATGTATCAATTAAAATCAATCAATAGCAGAGATTCCTTTATTTAAGGAGTCCAAATTTGAACGGTAAAAGGCAGAAATTATTTAAGGAAAGGGGACCAAGTAACACATTGTGCATAACATACGAATAAGGGGTAAATACATAGGGGAGAATTTGAAATACACGGTTAAATAAATAAGGCATGGAGTAAATCAACTAGTACATAGTAAATAAGGGAATCAGAGATTCAAAATCACTAATGAACCGAGTCAGAAAATAGGGGAATCGAAAGGTTAGAGAGGGTCTTCAAATTAAACAAGAAGTGAATCAATCAGGCTTACACAAGGAAGTATGAAATTAGTCCCAAAATCAGAGGTTATTCTGAGCGGGAAATTCTACCTATAAAGAGTGCATAAGCTTTAAACATGCGAGGCTGGATTTAAAACAAAGAAAAGTATCATGCAATAAAAAATCAGTGAGTAGTGGACTATAGGAAAGAGGGAATATCAGAGAGCATGCAGAAGGTCAGGCAAAGATGAAACAACTTCAGGAACTCAGAAATTAGGGATTTGAAACCAAACAAGTTCAGAGATGGGAAACAAACAAGTCACGTAACAAGTGGCCTCAAGAACTCGAATGAAACCCCCAAATTCTAGGGTTTTTACCATTAATCGAGTGTAGAGACGAAAGCAAGTAAATCAGGCAGGAATAACACCAAAATAACTTCAGAAAACCTAAAGGAACTTAAGACCTTACACATTTCATGAAAACATAATAAAAGAACAAGATACAATAAAAGAAATCATAAGGAAACGGTAGAAGAAAGTATAGTCAAAGAAAAACACACAAGAATCACAGTAGAACAAATACAGTAAAAACACATGAGAGTCACAGTAGAGCAAGTAAAGCTAAAGAAACCCTAAGTCGAAGAAGATGAACGGTTTTGAAAGCAAAGTTTTGAAAGAAACTTCGAGAAATCGTTTGAAAACCTTAAAATAAACATAGATCTAGAGAAATTAGGAGAACCTCGAAAGGCTAGGGTTTCAGAAGAACCCTAGAGGCGAGAAAGGCCTGGAAAAGGTCTGATCTGAGTCGGATGAGTCAGAGATAGGCTCATAGGACCAGGACATGTCGGAGCAAAGCCGGAGATGGCTGTGAAACTTGAATCGGCGGATATTTGAGCTAAAACCTTTAAGGTCAGACCTCGATTCTTCAAGCAGCAAGTCTACAAGAGCACATGGAGGTGAGTACAGGTCACCTAGGGCTTGGGATGCCATGGGTTCCGGTGAAACAGGGTAGAAATCGATGGGGAAGATTAGGGTTTCGGAGAAGGCTTAGAGAGAGTTTGAGAGGAGGAGGGTTTAGAGGCAGGGTATCTGATAGAAGTGATTTAGGGTTAGGGTGTAAGTGGGAATTAAAAAGGAAAGCACTGATCGTGGTCGTCGATCAGAATGATCAACGGCCTAGATTAAAAGGGGAGGCCGGGCGGGTTAGGTTAGTTGGGTCAGGGGCGGGCTAAATTGAAATTGGGTCGTTTGATTTGGGGATTGAAATTGGGTCGAATTGGGGTGCAATTTGGGCTGTAATTGAAATGCAACTGGGGCTAGGTTTTAAATAGCCACTTTTCCCCTTTCTATTTTATAAAAATAGTAATAACGAGTTTAAATGCAAATTAAAAATACTAGGTAGGCAAATATTATATAAATATTAATTTAAAAATATTGGAGCAAATTTTATTGTTATAAAATGCTATTAATTATAAAATAGGCTATAATTGCAATTATATGCAAATTAGCTTTAAAAATGCCAAATAAATTTGTAAAAAAAATATATGCAAAAATCACCTTAATTATATTTTGGTGTAAATACGGGAATGAAATAAGTTATTCACCAAAAATGATAATTTTGAGAATAGTTATTGGATTTTGTGGTATTAAAATAGGTGATAAATCGGTTTAAAAATCATTAAAAAATACTAAAACTCTTGGGTGTGCTTATATATGCATATACATGCTATTTTGGAAGTATTTTGGGTACAGAAATACCTAGGGAAAAATTGGGTATCAACAACTGCCCCTCTTTACCCGAGGAGGATGAAAGAGTTGTCGGGTAAAGATAAGATGACCAATTTTGACCGGAAACGGCAACTGAAAAGAATTTTGACCGAGATCTGGTTTTTGAGCCGCCTACATATCCCTGGTCTTATAGGAATCAGGCCATATGTAGTTCATGATCCATTGACGGAATGTGTCAATGGAGATTCGAAAAGACAGACACAATGGTTAAGTTTGAAAAGGCATTTGGATTCAAATCGGTTGAGGAAAACCGGAGCGGGATCACTTCTGCTGAGACGGTCGTTCGTTAGCCGGTGTACCTGTAGATGAGCAGATGCACATATTGTGCGTAATTTAAACATGATGCAAATTCCCGTTGGACCATGAATGCTGTCTTTGGACGGTTAGGATGACGTCCTCAGACTATGATGTCCTGGGCCATGAAGAGCATAAAATAAAGATTCGCAGGACATGAAATGGTGTTCTCGGGCTATGCAGATGGTGCCTCCGAACTATGACGCCTTTGAATAAGTTGGCAATTTTTTAGCCCATGAGAAGGTGGCAATCTTTCAGCCGAATGAATGCAAAGAGTGGCGATTTTTCAGCCAAGGCGTGAATTTGAATGCAGGTGGCGATATTTCAGCCGAAGCGAGAATTTAAATAAAGTGACAATATTTCAGCCATGCAGGATGGAGACAGAGCTTAGTCTCGAAAGGCAGATAGATAGCCTTATGCAATATGGAGGTAGAGCTTAACCTCGAAAGCCAGAGAATAGCCTTATGCAAAATACAGATGGAGACATAGCTTAGTCTCGGAAGGCAGATAGACAGCCTTATGCAATATGGAGGTAGAGCTTAACCTCGAAAGGCAGAGAATAGCCTTATGCAAAAATATAGATGGAGACAGAGCTTAGTCTCGAAAGGCAGATAAATAGCCTTATGCAATATGGAGGTAGAGCTTAACCTCAGAAGGCAGAGAGTAGCCTTATGCAAAATGCGGATGGAGACAGAGCTTAGTCTCAGAAGGCAGATAGATAGCCTTATACAATATGGGGGTAGAGCTTAACCTCGAAAGGCAGAGAGTAGCCTTATGCAAAATGCAGATGGAGATAGAGCTTAGTCTCGAAAGGCAGATAGATAGCCTTATGAAATATGGAGGTAGAACTTAACCTCGAAAGGCAGAGAGTAGCCTTATGCAAAATGCAGATGGAGACAGAGCTTAGTCTCGAAAGGCAGATAGATAGCCTTATGCAATATGGAGGCAGAGCTTAACCTCGGAAGGCAGAGAGTAGCCTTATGCAAGATGCAGATAGAGACATAGCTTAGTCTCGAAAGGAAGAAAGTAGTCTTATACAGTGCAGGAATGTAAAGGAGCAAATAGTAGTAATTTTCTTAGCTGATAGGCAGTTGCGATATCATGACTGCTGGGGAATGTTGGGTGTAGATAGTAGACCTTTGTGAGTTGAGTGATTGTTTCGAGGGTTTCGACTTTGAAGAGTGAATGTGTTTTGCATTGCGATCTGAGTTCCTGCATCCAAAGAAAAATCGTGAGTTCTGTAGAGGGGGAAGGTTAGTTCGTATCCCTTGGCTCCTGACGTTACGTATCATTGGGGTAGCATTGCTAAACGACGGTGATGCAAATGATGTTTATGCATGATTCAGTGAATGTAATGTAAGTATATATATTTTGAAAAAAAATGATTTTATTTTGGATGAACCAATAACTGCAACGTGGTTCAAGACACGACAACCTTGCTTGCTCTGAAATTTTGAGTGTCCTCCTCAAAATTCTTCCCCAGTTCACTGGGCTGGCGCTGTTGACAGCTGTGTTGAATAACTGAAAGCGGATCAATCCTCAAAATTCTGCCCCAGTTTACTGGGTTGATGTTGATGCGAAAGACGACAAACTAACTTCGGAATTTTGAGGATCCTCCTCAAAATTCTGCCCCAGTTCCAATAGCGGGGAAAATGGAATTTTTATTAAAATGTGACTGAACCCATAGGGCTGCCTACGTATCCCCTCTTAAATAGGAATCAGGTCAGGCGTAGTTCAAATTACATCACAAAGAAAAGCATACGATCAAATGTAGTATCTCTTTACTGCATCTGAGTTGATCGGCTTCGGCCAGACTTCTCCGTCCATTTCTGCAGGAATAAGGGCTCCTCCGGTTAGAACTCGGTGAACCATGTATGGACCCTGCCAATTGGGAGAGAATTTCCCTTTGGCTTCGTCTTGATGTGGAAATATCTTCTTCAACACCAGCTGTCCTGGTGTAAACTTCCTTGGTTTAACTCTCTTGTTGAAGGCTCTGGACATTCTGTTCTGGTATAATTGACCGTGATAGACTACATTCATCCTCTTTCCATCTATGAGGGCTAACTGCTCGTAGCGACCTTTTACCCATTCTGCGTCATCTAACTCGGCTTCTTGTATGATCCTTAATGATGGAATTTCTACCTCAGCGGGAATGGCCGCCTCTGTACCATAAACCAACATGTAGGGAGTTGCCCCAGTTGATGTGCGGATTGTGGTACGATAACCCAATAAGGTGAATGACAACTTCTCATGCCATTGTTTGTGCCTCTCGATCATCTTCCTTAGTATCTTCTTGATGTTTTTGTTGGCCGCTTCTACGGCTCCATTCATCTGTGGTCTATAAGCCGTAGAGTTCTTATGTCTGATCTTGAAAATTTCACACATTATTTTCATCAGGTCGCTATTAAGATTGGAACCGTTGTCGGTGATGATTAACTTTGGAATTCCGAGCCGACAAACAATACGATCGCGGACGAAATCTGCTACCACCTTCTTGGTAACCTCTTTGTATGATGCTGCTTCAACCCATTTAGTAAAATAATCAATTGCTACCAAGATGAACCTATGCCCGTTTGACGCGGCAGGCTCGATTGGACCGATAACATCCATTCCCCAAGCGGCGAACGACCATGGTGAGCTTGTTGCATTAAGCTCGTTTGGAGGCACTTTTATCATATCTGCATGTATCTGACAGCGATGGCACTTTCGGACATACTGGATGCAGTCTGTTTCCATAGTCATCCAGAAATATCCTGCTCGGAGTATCTTCTTTGCTAAAACAAAACCATTTATGTGCGGTCCGCATGTCCCTGAATGTACTTCCTCCAATAACTTGGTTGCTTCCCTTGCATCGACACACCTTAGTAAACCCAAATCAGGAGTCCTCCTATATAGGATTTCTCCGCTGTGAAAGAAATTATTGGATAGTCTCCGAAGCGTGCATTTCTGGGTAGCATTGCCAAGCTCTGGATATTCTCCTGTGGTCAAATACTCTTTGATGTCGTGGAACCATGGTTTCCCGTCGGCTTCTTCCTCAACATGAGCACAATAAGCTGGTTGGTCATGAATATTGACCTGGATGGGGTCAATGAAATTTGTATCTGGATGCTGAATCATAGATGACAAAGTGGCAAGTGCATCGGCGAACTCATTCTGTACCCTGGGAACATGCTGGAATTCCATCTTTCTGAACCTCTTTCTCAATTCCTGTATGTGATGCAGATAAGGGAGTATCTTGGGATTCTTGGTTGCCCATTCTTCTCGAACCTGATGTATGAGTAGGTCCAAGTCTCCGATTACTAGTAACTCCTGAATGTTCATATCAATGGCCAATTTAATCCCTAGAATGCAGGCTTCATATTCGGCCATGTTGTTGGTGCATGAGAACCTGATCTTGGCGGATACCAGGTAATGCTGACCAGTTTCTGATTCCAGGACTGATCCTATGCCAACTCCTTTGAAATTTGCAGCTCCGTCGAAAAACAACCTCCAACCATCATAGGATTCTGCAATATCTTCTGCTATGAAAGATACCTCTTCATCGAAAATACATTTTTAGGGGCTCGTATTCTCCGTCTATGGGATTCTCGGCGAGATGGTCCGCCAAGGCTTGCCCTTTGATTGCTTTCTAGGTTACGTAAACAATGTCGAATTCACTTAGCAGGATCTGCCACTTGGCGAGCTTTCCACTGGGCATGGGCTTCTGGAAGATATACTTTAGAGGGTCCATTCTGGATATGAGATAAGTAGTGTAAGAACATAAGTAATGCCTCAACTTCTGCGCGACCCAAGTCAGAGCACAACAAGTGCATTCTAAAAGAGAATACCGGGCCTCGTACAATGTGAACTTCTTACTGAGATAGTATATGGCTTGCTCCTTTCTCCCTGTTTTATCATGTTGTCCTAAAACACAACCGAATTCTCTATCTGATACCACAAGGTAAAGCAATAGGGGTCTTCTTGATAGGTATTCCTTGATTCTGTCAAAAGCTTTCTGACAGTCATTAGTCCATTTGGTAGTAGTGTCCTTCTTCAACATTTTGAAGATAGGTTCACAAATGACCGTGGATTGAGCTATGAACCGGCTGATATAGTTGAGTCTTCCCAGGAAACTCATCACGTCATTCTTGCTCTTTGGCGGTGGCAATTCTTGGATAGCTTTGACCTTTGATGGATCCAATTCTATTCCTCGACGACTCACGATGAAACCCAATAGTTTTCCATCAGGAACCCCGAATACACACTTGGCAGGATTTAGTTTCAGATTGTACCTCCTCAGTCTGTTGAAGAACTTTCTTAGATCTGCCATGTGATCCCTGGTTTTCTTGGATTTGACGATGATGTCATCTACATATACCTCGATCTCCTTGTGTATCATGTCATGAAAGATGGTAGTCATGGCTCTCATGTAGGTGGCACCAACGTTCTTCAAACCGAATGGCATCATTTTGTAACAGTACATTCCCCACGGCGTGATGAAAGCCGTTTTCTTTGCATCTTCCTCATCCATCCATATCTGATGATACCCAGCGAAACAATCAACAAAAGACTGCAACTCATGCTTGGCGCAGTTGTCGATAAGGATGTGTATGTTAGGCAAAGGGAAGTCGTCTTTGGGGCTGGCCCGATTAAGATCCCGGTAGTCAACACAAACTCTAACTTTCCCATCCTTTTTTGGAACTGGCACGATGTTGGCTAACCATGTCGGATACTCTACTACCCTGAGAACCTTGGCTTTGACTTGCTTGGTAACCTCTTCTTTGATTTTCAAACTCATGTCGGGTTTGAATTTCCTGAGCTTCTGCTTTACCGGCGGGCATGTTGGATCTGTTGGCAGTTTTTGAGCTACAATGGATGTGCTGAGACCAGTCATATCATCATATGACCAGGCGAATATGTCTTCATATTCCTTTAGGAACTCCGTGTACTCTTTCTTTTCTGATGGTGACAAGTGAACACTGATGCGCGTTTCTTTGACATTCTCTACATCTCCCAGATTAACGACCTCAGTTTCATCCAAATTAGACTTAGGCCTATTTTCAAAATTCTCAACTCCTCTAACGACCTCTTCTGGTATATCATCCTCTTCGGAGTCCATATCCGTTTGTTGCGTTGTCTCGTTGCAAGTCACAGTCATTGGTTTATCATCAAGGCAAGTAATAGTAATGTTGTGTAAAATAAAGTGAATGATAGGAAAATAATAAGAGCGAGATATATAATAAACTGAAATGCTTCGATTAGATTCATAATTGTTTTGAGTATCAGAGCTCTTTTCAGAATTAAAAACAATGCAGAAATAAAATCAACTAGTAAAAAGTAAAATATGATGCATGGTGTTTTTGTTTAGCCTTGCTACCCCGAAGCTTTCCGGGCCATGGTGGTTCTGATTGACCAATTGCTGAGGCACTCTCCTCGGTTCACAACTTATATAGAAGGGCCTTCCTCCCCTTCCTCCTCGAAAATAACACTGCAATCCATATCATCATCCTCTAGGAACAGATTCTTTATGGCTGCCAATGTTTCATCTTCCTCCGACCCATATATAGTATCTGCCGGCTGGAAAGTTTGCTCCAGGTGAGGTATCGGGTGCTCCAGTGGGTAGTAGGGACCGCGCCATGGTGGGCGACCAGTGATTGAACTCCTCCCAAGTGTACTCATACCCCAAACCAAATGTAGTGCCATGTTTCTTCAGCTTGATGGGTTTGGCGATTCCCTGGAGGTTTTTGCTGAGTCCCTTTCCAGGTTCGTATCCACACCAATTCAGAATACTTTCAATCTTGTTATCCCACTATTTATCTTTGTCTACAGCGTTGACTCTTTCAATGTGGTGGTATGTTTCTCCGCCTATTCTCCTTCTGCCTCCAATCATCGGGATGGTCTGGTGACTATATATTGGGTTGCTACCATCGCCATGAATGATCACCTCTTGGTTATTCCATTCGAACTTCACTGCCTGATGTAGGGTCGATGCTACAGCTCCAGCAGCATGGATCCACGGTCGTCCCAACAGCAAATTGTAAGATGCTGGGACATCTATCACTTGAAAGTCGACGTCGAACCAGGTTGGCCCCATTTGCAAGCATAGGTTGATATCTCCGATAGTGGACCTTTAGGACCCATTGAAGGCTTTGACGTTGATGGCCCCATCTTTGATCTCGTGTAGGCTCTTTCCCAATGTTCTGAGAGTTACCAATGGACAGATGTTGAGGCTGGAGCCTCCATCGATCAAGACTCTAGTGATGAAGTAATCCTCACATTGCACGGTGATGTGTAGGGCCATGATGTGACTCAATCCTTCCGGTGGCAGTTCATCTTCGTGGAAGGTGATTTTGTGGCTTTCCAGTATTTGTCCTACCATATTTGCCATTTCGCCCCCAGTTATGTTGCTGGGCACATAAGCTTCGCTCAATATCTTCATCAAGGCATTTTGTGTGCGTCAAAGCTCTGTAGGAGAGCTAGGATGGAGATCTGTGCTGGTGTTTTGTTCAACTGTTCCACGACCGAATACTCCTTAGTTTGTATTTTCCTCCAAAGATCATCGGGACCAGTTTCAGTAGTCCATCCCGAGGCTTGCTTACTGGACTCAGCTAGGTGCTCTGGAGTGTAAACCCTACCTGTTCTGGTCATACCCTGCGCAACAATTGCTTCTCCCATCTGGGTCTTTCCTTTCCTCCTTGCTTTAGCTGTATAATCCCATGGTATGGCATTTGAGTGGAACGGTGTTACGTCTGACATTACTATAGGCATGGGTACCCTCGGTTGTAACACATCAACTTCAAAGGGTACAGGTGCCTTTGGAACCCCAAACTCAACCTCAATTGGCCCGGCCACCTTTGTAGAAGAAGGTGCTTCAAATTCGAGAGATATAGACATGTCCACTTCATCTCCCCTGGAGGGATGGTTCTATACAACAATCGGGTTAAGTGTGACTATCGGTTTCTTTGGCTCATCATCCTCAGCAATCAATCCTATCGATCCCTTGGGGTCCCAATCATCTTCGATCTCGATCATGTGAATGTACCCACCTCTGTGATCAGGCATAGGGTTGTTGCAGACATTAGGAGCAGGCTCCTTTGCTATGATAACCTTATTGTCGATCAGAGTTTGAATCTTGTCCTTCAACGAGCGGCATTCGTTAATGGTGTGACCTTTCATGCCGTAATGGTATGCACAGGTCTTATTAGGGTTGATCCACTATGAAGGATTTTTTGGAGTTATGGCATGGATAAGGGAGATGTAACCAGCAGCTTTAAGTTTCTCATACAGCTGGTCAATTGGCTCAGCGATGGTTGTATATTTTCTGGGAGGTCTGTGGTCAAAATTTGGTCTGGGTCTAGGGAAATTTTGGCGAATGGGAGGTTATTGGTAGTGAGAGGGTTGGGCATTATAGGCTTGGTAAACAGGTGCAGGTTGATATTATCTGGTTAAAGTGGTATGCGAGAGGTGGAGATTATTGGTAAACGGGTGGTGGATTTTGGTAAGAGGGTGCGGGTGCTTGGTAATTCGGGATAGGCTGATATGTAGGTGGAGGCGACGGGTAGGTGTGGTATTTTAGTGGTGATTTGGCTCCCTGTGTGACCATCACGACATTGACATACTTCTTCTTGGACGCGCCACCAGACTGTAAAGCCTTGTTGGTGGCCTGCAATGCTTCAAGATTAGTAACCATACCATTCTTAATGCCTTCTTCAATTCTTTCTCCCAGCTTGATGATATCAGAGAATTTTCGGCCCTCGATCAGCATCAACCTCTCATAATATTGTTGTTCTTGAGCCCGAACGAAGAATCTGTTCATCTGTTCCTCTTCTAAGGCCGGCCTGACCTTAGCAGCCTCTGATCTCCAATGGGTAGCATACTCGCAGAATGTCTCGGTAGGCTTCTTCTTCAGATTATGTATGTAGAATACATCCGGTGCATTCTCTGTATTGAATCGGAACCTATCCATGAAATCCAATGCCATACCTACCCAGCTCGTCCATTTCTTGGGGTCCTGACTGATGTACCAGGATAAAGCATCCCCCTTCAGGCTTCTCATGAAGAGTTTCATACGGATTTTCTCATTCCTTCCGACTCTGACCAGCTTATCACAATATGTCCTCAAATGGACTCTGGGATCTCCCGTGCCATCGAACATTTCGAACTTGGGAGGTTTGTATCCCTCAGGAAGTTCAACATCTGGCTGAATGCAGAGGTCCTCATAATTCAGCCCCTCTATGCCTTTGTTTCCTTCCATGCCCTGGACCCGGCTGGTCAGCTTCTTGAGTTCTGCTGCCAAGTTTATGATAAGAGAGTCCTTGTCATCAGACTCAGGTGCACTTGATATTGGTTGAGTGTAGTGGGGTATGGTATCTACGTAGATGGGAGTGTTGTGGAGGTGGTTGTTTGTGGTGTTCAGTGGTTCAGAAATGAGCAGTGGAGTGTTGTTTGGAGTGTGGCATGTGTTGCAGTGTTGAGTGGGTTGCATCTGTGGTTGTCGGGTGTTCTGTAGAGGTGCGGGATTTTGAGCATTTGGAAAGTTGACATCAGGAGCGGTGAGAGAGAATGACAAATTTGCCAAGTTCCGAACTTGATCCAGTTCTTCTCGGAACTTCAATAATTTCTGCTCAAGTTGGGCAGCAGTTTCCTTAGCAACCGGGGTACCCTGAGGAATCTCAATTCTTTCAATTTCCTTTCAGGCGCTTGAATCTCCCATTCTACCTTTGCTCTTGTTTCGGATAGGACTTGGAGGAGGAGGAGGTGGAGGGCCCTTGGATCTCGTACTGTATGATGATGGTTCCAGAATGCACGAACTAACCTTTGGGGAGGGGAATAAAAATAAAGAAAAACAAAAAAGGTAACAAGTTAGTGCGGATTATGAGAAGAAAATGTTGCAATATTTAAACACATTGTGCAAGAATATAAATTGCGTCCTAATTTGGGTGCCTCGTTGTGCATGAGGTAGGCCTAGCGACAAATTAACTTGGAGAACTTATAATGCTAAATGTCTCATTTTATTGATAAAAAAATAAATAAGATGAATCCAAAGCGACGCTAAATAACGGAAAAATAAAATGTCACTAGTGGCCATTGGCCTTATTACATCATTAAAAGCAAAATAAAAGACTCCTAACTACTTGGTCCCAGACGGACCTTCCCCAGATTCGGTATCTTTATCCCCCTCGAACAGCTTCACTAGCTCGCGCAGTCCTAGCAATAGATAAGCTTGGGCCAAATGTCCGCATGCATTCCCTTCAGTGTTTCGACAATCTTCAATACTCTTGAGGAACTTTCCTTCTAGCTCCACTAGACCTCGCTCCAAATACCCTAGTCGCTTGTTGGCGTTGACAGCCATATCCTTCCATTCCTCGATCAACTTCTGATGGGCTTCTTGTATTTCCCGATGCTCACTTTCACACTCTCGAATCCTCTTGCGCAATTGATTATACTTAACCCGTGCTTCAGCTTTCTCGTCGATGATTTTGTGTCCGTGAATGAACCCGGGCTGACCCATACCATTGTGATTATCTTCCAACTAACCCAAATAATGCAGCATGCAACCAACGTGATTTTTGTCGGGCTCAATAGATTCTTTCCCCAAAACGAGCTTGCAATGCCACATGTGTTGAGCTTGGCATTTGTGAGGGCTATCATCGTCCTGGAAATCGGCCCTAAAGTGACTCATTTTGTCGACCCTTGGTATGATTTGCTTTCTTCCAGCCTGCCTCATGGCTCGGAGGGGAACATAGGGATAAGTTCCTCTCAAACCAATGAGTATGAGAAATGGTGCATCTCGGGATCGAACAATGAATTCTTCCGTAGGGAACCATTCGACCATCCACTGTACCTGGTCTTCTTTTAGATTCTCAAATATCTCCACCTATCTTCCAGCGTCCTCTGGCTGAGTGAACATGTTAGGCATATAATTCATATGCCTCGGCTGGTGGAAGGCAATGTGATCATCCCAGTCTCTGCGTAAGATCTCTTGTCGGTATTCTCCTTCCTGGAGGTGCTCCATGAGCCAGAGCTGAAGTAATGAATTGCATCCCTCAAAATGACTAGCCTTTCGCTGACAGTTGTCCAGAGCTCGATATATCTCAGCAACAATCATGGGCACTATGCTAAAAGGTTGTCCGCCGATTCATTCCATCGGAGTCTTGGTTACCATGGCCAATCTGGTATGGATCCTAGCCTTCTTCATAGGGAACACTATCATCCTCAGGAAACAAAACATGAATACGAAGACCCTTCTGTGAATATGCCCCAGTGAGGTGAGGGCAAATTCATCTGAGTAGGTGCGGTATGACTTGCTATGGCCGTACCTCTCATACAGATAGTTGAATGGGATGTAGGAGTCTTTCAAATAGGTCAAGTCTGGGTTCTTCTTCAGTCCCATCATCTTAAGGAAACCCCTACCCTTGCTATTCTCTAGCATAAGCAAACCCGGAGTCTCCCAAGGAATACCAACTAAGCCTCTTATTTCTTCGAGCAAAGGAGTCATTTCAAGGTTCCCGAAGCGGAATACGGACCTGTCACTATCCCAGAACAGAGTTGCAGCTTCTATGATTTGTTGTCAGGTTGGATTTCTAGAAGAGAAGGCAG
This sequence comes from Nicotiana sylvestris, assembly GCF_000393655.2. Classification (NCBI taxonomy): domain Eukaryota; kingdom Viridiplantae; phylum Streptophyta; class Magnoliopsida; order Solanales; family Solanaceae; genus Nicotiana; species Nicotiana sylvestris. The sequence continues at coordinate 78,370,635 of NC_091058.1, read as the reverse complement.
ATTCCCTAAGTATTTCCGGACGAGTGTCTGATCACTGGAGTGAAGATCTTCCCACCAATTCAGCATCCTTGGATGAATGTTGGTTATCATGCCGAATCTGGGGACTTCGTGCCTCATTTTCTGCAAAACAGAGTGTTAGACCCTTACCCCGCCAGACTCGACTATTTAAACCAATAATTAGCATAAAAAGCATTTAGTTCTCCAAATAAATGCACAGAACATGTAGGTGTCCGTTTGGGTTTCAGGGAAACCCGATGGACTTTGGACAAGGCTATCTTAATGAGTCATTATGTGGACAACATAACTGACTCGGCTAGGTTTGACCATGATGCATGCACAGTTGGACAAAGTAAGGTTTCTATTGGGTATTATACAGGTATCCTTGAGCGGATAACTCAAGAGGGAAAGGCACGGAACCGTCGACTACACCGCTGATCGACTGATTTTACCGCAAATATGCCTTTGCCGAATTTAAAGGGTGATAATATTGGAAGAGCGCAACCACTCATTATAAGCGTTGCTATTGTGTTTGTTTGGCACGAGTGGAATATGATGTTGAAGATGTAGTTTACAAGAATGAAACAAATTGACATGTATTTCATGTTCATAAGATAAATAATTACAATAATTGTAGTAATTACAACAGCATTGAAATAAAGCAATAAAGGAAAGCAGCTAAAGGAAAGAAAAGACATGAAGAGCCAAGTCAGTTTCGTAGTGAAAGAATAAAAGACCGTAAATAAAGAAATTAATGACATAGTAAGTCACAAGCAACATGCAATGGTAAAAGCCTAAAGAAATTCCCCAGCAGAGTCGCCATGTTGTCGACGCCCCCTTTTTATCTAACCGTGGGGTCAGAAATCGGGTATACGACATTGGGAGAACAACTCTATTCCCTTTCGAGAATTGGGTTTAGAAGTTGAAGAGTCTCCACCTAATGATTATAGTGCAATAGGACACTTTAAGAAGGGTTTGAGATGAAGAGACCAGAGATTAGGGTAAGGGCTAGAAATTATCCCGAGGGGAAGGTGTTAGGCACCCCTCAAGATCCACTAGAGTGGTTCCCGACCATGTTGCAATTGTGACTTTACAAGTAAACAATTAAGGCTCAAATAAGGACTCGCACATAAGATTGCGACCAAGTTGAAGATTTTCAAAGATAAGTAGAGAAGGCAGAAATTCATGAGAAAGAGATTTGAACAGTTCTACAAGAAGAGATGAAAGCAAGTAAAGGGAGAGGAGTCCTAAGTTTATCATTAATATGGATCACTTCAATGCAATACCCAGCAATCACTCCTCAAAAGAGGGGTCACACATGATATTAGCGCGTCGGTCATCATATCCATATCTACCCTTCCCACCCTGTTAAGGTATTTAAACGCGATCAATCTCGTTTACTTATTGCATACTAGTATCAGTCCCGGGGTATCAGGACATCTAATCCTAAAGGGGAAGGAAAGGGATATAGGCATATATGGGGTTCAAAGGTTAAAATTCTAATTGCGACATACAAAACAAGTAACAAATATAAGGATGAACAAAACAAATAGGTAAGGCTCAAGTAAGCCCATTAACCAAACAAACACTTAGTTTAGCATGTCTTAGCATATACTGATTTGGTCTTAAGTTAAAAATTAAGCGGTGAGCGGACTAGTTCAACACATACATTTAGACAGAAAGTCTACATTAGGCAACTCGGATCCAATTGTCAGAGATTAAGGTATTTCAAGCGAGTGATTTAAAAGGTACTGGTTTCAGGAAAAAGTAGTCCAATGCAGAGGAGTTTTGAAAAGAAAGTATGGACTGCAGTAAAAATAAAACACAGAAATGGTTGTGAAAGAGTTTCAGAGATAGAAATATCTAAGGAAAGGGTAAGTTGTAACTGTTTTAAAAGACAATTTCAGGGTCTGAGTAAAATATTTAGACAAAATGTTTAGAAAGAAACTATTTCAGAAAAAGATGCCGATTTGAGGGATTTAAAAGCATACCGAGTCAAGAGAGTTTTTGTCAAAGAATTAAGACTTCTTAAATCGTTGCTGTATTAAGATGTTAAGGACCAGTTAATAGATTATTATTACTTTAAGCAAATCAGACGAGTTTGATGCTGATCTTATAGGCATGATATCTATTTTGATTTTCTAAAACATGTTATTGAACTTGTAAAAGATGATTGGGTTAATTAATCCTACAGTTTGCCTAATGCATATGCATTCCTTATAGGCATGATCTCTATATGCGTTGATTACATGAATGTTAAGTCCTATAGGCATGATTTCTATGTGATTTGTAACAAAATGAAGCGTTAACCCTATAGGCATGGTCTCTAGGTGATGTGGAACCAGAAATATTGAACAACCCTATAGGCAGGATTTCTAAAAAATTACAATCCTAAAGCATGGTTTCTACCCCTACTGATGCAAGAATGTAAAACCCCTCCCACACCCTTGTACTATATTCCCCAAATCCTTGATACAAATTATTACAGACCAAAAGAAAGAAAATAAATACATTAAAAACTAACAGCTAGATCCGAGCAGCCTAATTCAATCTTAATGCCCAACAACATGCGATTAACCAATTTCGAATTTCCAAAGCCTTCTCTTTATCCAAAGTGTTTCAAAGTTCCAAAGAATCTCAAGGATTCCCGGCATTGCTTACACTCAGGATACCATTTAGAATTAGAATAGTGCATTGCAGAACAGCCAGCCCTCAAGCATCCAAGTTCAGTGGGAGCTCAAGGGTCCCAAAGCATGGCTTACCAGAGAGGGGCAGAACTTAGAACTAGGAATGAGTGCAAATAGAAAGAGGGATAGGGGAACCATAGCAAAGGGTGGTCAGGCCCAGCCATGGGTATAGACTGGGACACCCCTGACCAATTGCTTGGTCCAAACAAATTAAGATCAGACTTTAGAAGTCAGACTTGAGTTTGGATGGTGATTAGAATACCACCAGACTTGAGTCAAGGCTCAGCACATAAAGGGGGAAGAAGGGAGTGGGAATTGATTTGAGTAAGGGTTCAAGAACCTAGTTCAAAGTCATGGGCAGCAATAACAGGGTGTTGCCATGACTCAGAATTGTACTCTCACACAAAAGGGGGTCAGAGGGAAGGGACTCACCTAGAAAAGCATTTACAGACACACAAGGAAAGAAAGAAAGCATAATAGGCTAAGGGTGCGGAAACATAAGGAAGGAGAGCATAATAGACTAGGATGTAGATGCATAGTGCAAGAAAGCACAACAGGCTAGGAGTAAAATAAACACATAGTAGAGATGGTATAATTTAACTAGAGTGACATACCAGTTGCAAGTTTTAGAACAGCAGAACAACAAAAGTAAATAAAACAGCCAGAATTAAGCAGGATCAAAATCCAAATTCCTCCGCAAGTACTTGAGAGTTCAAAAGGAACTCAAGAATGTTTCAGACAGTAAAAGAGAAGAGGAGCAGAGTGCTCAGTATTAGAGGTAGAGTAGTAGTAGAGAGAGTTTTTGAAATTGGATAGTGTTCAATTGTGAAAAGAAGTGCTCGAAGTGTGTTTGAATTATGAAGTGTTTTTTTTGTTTGTGTTAAGAGAGGAACAGGTATTTATACTTTGAAATCGGGGTAAGCAAGGCAAGAAAATAATCATGTATCAATTAAAATCAATCAATAGCAGAGATTTCTTTATTTAAGGAGTCCAAATTTGAACGGTAAAAGGCAGAAATTATTTAAGGAAAGGGGATCAAGTAACACATTGTGCATAGCATACGAAAAAGGGGTAAATACATAGGGGAGAATTTGAAATACACGGTTAAATAAATAAGGCAAGGAGTAAATCAACTAGTACATAGTAAATCAGGGAATCAAAGATTCAAAATCACTAATGAACCGAGTCAGAAAATAGGGGAATCGAAAGGTTGGAGAGTGTCTTCAAATTAAACAAGGAATGAATCAATCAGGCTTACACAAGGAAGTCTGAAATCAGTCCCAAAATCAGAGGTTATTCTGAGCGGGAAATTCTACCTATAAAGAGTGCATAAGCTTTAAATATGCGAGGTTGATTTAAAACAAATAAAAGTGTCATGCAATAAAAAATCAGTGAGTAGTGGACTATAGGCAAGAGGGAATATCAGAGAGCATGCAGAAGGTCAGGCAAAGATGAAACAACTTCAGGAACTCAGAAATTAGGGATTTGAAACCAAACAAGTTCAGAGATGGGAAGCAAACAAGTCACGTAATAAGTGGCCTCAAGAACTCGAATGAAACCCCCAAATTCTAGGGTTTTTACCATTAATCGAGTGTAGAGACGAAAGCAAGTAAATCAGGCAGGAATAACACCAAAATAAGTTCAGAAAACCCAAAGGAACTTAAGACCTTACCCATTTCATGAAAACATAATAAAAGAACAAGATACATTAAAAGAAATCATAAGGAAACGGTAGAAGAAAGTATAGTCGAAGAAAAACACACAAGAATCACAGTAGAACAAATACAGTAAAAACACATGAGAGTCACAGTAGAGCAAGTAAAGTTAAAGAAACCCTAAGTCGAAGAAGATGAACGGTTTTGAAAGCAAAGTTTTGAAAGAAACTTCGACAAATCGTTTGAAAACCTTAAATAAACATAGATCTATAATAGATCTAGAGAAATTAGGAGAACCTCGAAAGGCTAGGGTTTCAGAAGAACCCTAGAGGCGAGAAAGGCCTGGAAAAGGTCTGATCTGAGTCGGTCAGAGATAGGCTCATAGGACCAGGACATGCCGGAGCAAAGCCGGAGATGGCCGTGAAACTTGAATCGGCGGAGATCTGAGCGAAAACCTTCAAGGTCAGACCTCGATTCGTCAAGCAGCAAGTGTACAAGAGCACATGGAGGTGAGTACAGGTCACCCAGGGCTTGGGATGCCATGGGTTCCGGTGAAACAGGGTAGAAACCGGTGGGGAAGATTAGGGTTTCGGAGAAGGCTTAGAGAGAGAGTTTGAGAGGATGAGGGTTTAGAGGCGGCGTATCTGATAGAAGTGATTTAGGGTTAGGGTGTAAGTGGGAATTAAAAAGGAAAGAACTGATCGTGGTCGTTGATCAGAATGATCAACGGCTTGGATTAAAAGGGGAGGTCGGGCGGGTTAGGTTAGTTGGGTTAGGGGCGGGCTAAATTGACATTGGGTCATTTTATTTGGGGATTGAAATTGGGTCGAATTGGGGTGCAATTTGGGTTGTAATTGAAATGCAACTGGGGCTAGGTTTTAAATAGCCACTTTTTCCCTTTTTATTTTATAAAAATAGTAATAACGATTTTAAAAGCAAATTAAAAATACTAGGTAGGCAAATATTATATAAATATTAATTTAAAAATATTGGAGCAAATTTTATTGTTATAAAATGCTATTAATTACAAAATAGGCTATAATTGCAATTATATGCAATTTAGCTTTAAAAATGCCAAATAAATTTGTAAAAAAAATGCAAAAATCACCTTAATTATATTTTGGTGTAAATACGGGAATGCAATAAGTTTTTCACCAAAAATGTTAATTTTGAGAATAGTTATTGGATTTTGTGGTATTATAATAGGTGATAAATCGGTTTAAAAATCGTTAAAAATACTAAAACTCTTGGGTGTGCTTATATATGAACATACATGCTATTTTCGAAGTATTTTGGGTACAGAAATACCTAGGGAAAAATTGGGTATCAACAGCCCGACAGTTTGATGATCCACATTTGGCGGTTCTCAGGGAGACAGTGCTTCAGGGAGGTGCCAAGGTGGTTTCTATGGGAGAGGATGGTATTCTGTGACTCTAGGGTCGTCTGTGTGTTCCTAATGTTGATGGTCTGAGGGAGAGGATTGTAGAAGAGGCACACAGTTCGCGGTATTCCATTCATCTGGGAGCTATGAAGATGTATCGTGACTTGAGACAACATTATTGGTGGCGGAGGATGAAGAAGGACATAGTGGAGTGTGTGGCTAGGTGTTTGAATTGCCAGCAGGTAAAGTATGAACACCAGAAGTCGGGTGGACTACTTCAGCAAATGCATATACTAGAGTGGAAGTGGGAGCGCATTTCCATAGATTTCGTAGTTGGGTTGCCGCGGACTTTGTGGAAGTTTGATTCAGTATGGGTCATTGTCGATAGATTGACCAAGTCGGCACACTTCATACCGGTAGTGACTGCTTATACTTTGGAGAGACTAGCTCAGATTTACATTCAGGAGATAGTCCAGTTGAACGGTGTGCTTGTTTCCATCATATCAGATAGAGGCCCTCAGTTCACTTCGCATTTTTGGAGAGTCGTTCAGGGTGAGTTGGGGACCCGCGTGGAGCTTAGCACGACATTTCATTCACAGACCGATAAGTAGTCGGAGCGGACAGTTCAGATTTTGGAGGACATGCTCAGAGCATGTGTGATTGACTTTGGAGGGCAGTGGGATCAGTTCTTGCCCTTGGCGGAGTTTGCGTACAACAACAGCTATCAGTCCAGCATAGAGATGGCTCCATATGAGGTTTTATATGGTCGACGTTGTCGTTCTCCTATCGGGTGGTTTGAGCCTGGTGAGGCTAAGTTATATGGTACAGATTTTGTACATGATGCCTTGGACAAGGTGAAGTTGATTCGGAAAAGGCTTTGCACAGCTCAGTCCAGACAGAAGAGCTACGCAGATTAGAAGGCACATGACGTATCATTCATGGTTGGCGAGAAGGTCCTTTTGAAAGTCTCGCCAATAAAGGGCATTATGAGATACGAGAAGAAAGGCAAGCTGAGCCTAAGGTTTATTGGCCCATTTGAGGTGTTGAGGCGAGTTGGGGAGGTTTCTTACGAGCTTGCTTTACCCCCCCCAATTTATCGGGAGTTCATCTGGTTTTTCATGTATCGATGCTTCGGAAGTATCATGCTGACCTATCCCATGTGTTAGACTTCAGTACTATTCAGCTGGATAAGAGTTTGGGTTATGAGGAAGAGCCAATTGCCATTATTGATAGACAGGATCTCCAGTTGAGGTCCAAGAGGATTTCTGCGGTGAGGGTCCAGTGGAGGGGCCAACCAGTCGAGGAGGCGACCTGGGAGTCCGAGGAGGAATGCAGAGCAGATATCCACATTTATTCAGCAGCTTAGGTACTTTTCTATGTCTGTTCGAGGACGAACGTTTGTTTAAGAGGTGGAGAATGAAATGACCCGACTGGTCATTTTGCCTTTTAGAACCCCGTTCCCTTAAATAAAACTTCTCGGTCTTGCTTTAACTAATTTACAACTTGCGGGGATGGTGGGTTCGGGATTTGGAAGAGTTTGGAGTGAAATATGACCATTTGATTCCTTAGGATTTTCTTAAAAGGCTAAGTTTAACTTTGGTAAACATTTTGAGCAAACGGAACCGGATTCATGATTTGACGGTCACACAGGGTCCGTACGAAAATATGGGACCTGGGCGTGTGCCCGGAACCGAATTCCGAGGTCCCTAGCCCGAGTAATGAATTTTTATCAGAAATTGTTAATCTGAAGTTTTAAAGATTTAAAGAAACTAATTAATGATTGATTCCATGGGTATCAGGCTCGTATGTTGGTTTCAGATCCCGGTAAAGGCCCGATATATCATTTAAGACTTGCCCGCAAAATTTGGTGTCAATCCGAGTAGTTTTAGGGCGTTTCGGCTCGTCGGAGGAAAATTAAGAATTTGAAGTTCATAAGTTTGATTCATTTAGTTTTAGGGGGTAACTCTTAGATTTAGCATTGTTTCGGGCATTTCAAAAGTTCGAGTAGGTCCGTCTCATGATTTCAGACTTGTCGGTATGTTTGGGTAGGGCCCGGGAGCCCCAAGCATCAAACGGACGAGGCTCGAGTGAAGTTGAGAATTTCGAGAAGTGATGAAGCATCTGCTTCTGTCATAACCGCACCTGTGGTTGGTCGACCACAGGTGCGAGACCGCAGAAGCAGTCGTAACCTCGCAGATGCGGCCCAAAGCTGGCCAGACCAAACTACAGAAGCGGCTACGCAAATGTGGCTTCAAGACCGCAGAAGTGGTCCCGGCCCTTTTAGAAAATTTCGTAGATGCGGTCTCCTCTCGCAGATGTGGGACGCAGATGCGGCCCCCTAACCGCAGATGCAAAAACTGTTGAAGCAGTGTGCTTCATTTAAGTCGAGCTCCAGTCATTTTTAACCATCTGGCATATGGGTATTGAGCGATTTTGGAGATCTTGAGAAGGGATTTCCACATAGCATCGTGAGGTAAGTTCATCCCCCTTATTTCTAAGTTTAACACTCGAGTTTTGGGTAGATTAACACTTAAAGATTTGGAGAAATCAAGGGGTTAGAGCTAGACCTAGGGTTTTAATAAAATATAGATTCTACCACGAAATTGGTTATGAAATGGATTAGAAATCATATATTATTGATTCTTAGGTTATAGAGAACAACTTTCTTCGGAAAATTTCAGAATCCGGGCACGTGGGCCCGGGGTCGGATTTTAGGAAACTTGTATTAATGGCTGGGAAATAGCTTAAATAGCTAGAATTCGATCTTGTGATCTTATATTGACTAGTTACTACCTCTTTTAACTAGTTTTGGATCGTTCAGCTCCGAATTGAGGGTTTGGGCTCGTTCGTGGTACTTGAAGTGCACTTTGGAGCGAGGTGAGTCTCCTTTCTAACCTTGTAAGAGGGAATTTTCCCCATAGGTGTAATAATTGAGTAATTTGCTGCTAAATGTGGGGGCTACGCACGCACTAGGTGACAAGAGTCCGTTCGTAGCTACTAGTATGTTAATTGTCCGGGTAGTCTAGGACCCGTATCATGTTATATTTGTGAATGTCTCTATATTTTCTTGCTAATGTGATCAATTAGGGCATGCTAGAGACTTGGAAAGGAATATAAGCGAATGTATACACTTGTTGGACATTTGTATGAATTTACTTGGAATTAAATGCGCATTCATGTGTTTTCTTGATATTAATTGATATTTGTGGATCGGGCCGATCGCCTCGGTAGAAATAGATGTATCTATAGTTCGCACCATTCGATCCTCTAGTAGTGAACAATTTATTTTATGTTGGATCAGGCCATCGACCGAGGTATAATGTGCGCATGATATATATATATATATATATATATATATATGTGTGTGTGTGTGTGTGTGTGTGAAATCTTATCCATGACTTATTCTGATGAATACTTGAAATGTATACGGTCAACTGTAAAATTGTTAAGAATCTGACTTATTACCTCTTGCTACAGATTGTTGATTATTTGTGACTACCATGCCTAGTAGAACACTTTATTATATTATTTGACCCTAGTAAGTGTCACGTCGACCTCTCGTCTCTACTTCTTCGAGATTAGACGGGATACTTACTGGGTACATATTATTTATGTACTCATACTACACTTCTGTACTTAATTGTACAGGACCTGAGGCAGGTACATCTAGCTATCAGTCTGGTGCACGCCCCTGATTCATAGACCGAGACTTCCAGGGTGAGTTGCTCCCTTCCTGTGCCGTTCAGCAGCTTGATTGGGGTCTTTCTTTACTTTTGATGTCTGTTCTATCCCGGACAGTAGGATAGTTTTATTCTTTTGTACATTCTACTAGTTGCCCACTACTTGTGACACCAAGTCTTGGCACACACATTAGTAGACAGTTCTTTTGGGTTGTATCATTATTATTAAGTATTCCTTATCATTGTGAGCACATGATTTTTGCCTTATGAGAACTACTCCCAAAAATTCAAAATAAAATGGTTTTGTGTTGTTAGGAATTTATTTGTATTTTGTCTACGCATGTTTATTTCTACTTTAAATGAGAAAAATACAAAAATATGTGTTGCATGTGCATTTTGGAATTAATTGAACCATGTCCAATTTTAAAGAATGAAAATCACAAGAAAATATGAATTTTGGTAGCTTTGTCGTTTTTATTGTTTAATTGTGCGATTTTATTTTTTGATCTTGTGTGTTAATTGTTGTTAAGGGTTCATTAATATCTTTTTGAAATAATCTTGGTTTTTACAATTCAATTTAGGAATTTCGGTTTTAGGAATTAAAATGAAAATAGAAGAAAAAGAAGAAAACAAGAGAAAAATCAGACTGGGCCAATTTTAAAAGAGAGTTCAGGCCCAGTCCAAATACCCTTTTTACCCGGTCCAATTAGGCTGGCAATACGACCGTCCAAACGACGTCGTTTTTGTCACTCTCAATCTGGGTAGTTGATCTCACATGATCAATGGTCCAGATCAACTCCTCCGTCACCCGACCCGTTACCCGAATCGACCCCGCCCCGGTACTACTCCAAAACGACACCGTGTCTGTTAAATGAATTGATCCAGGCCGTTAGTCGTGCTTGATCCAACGGCTAGGATTAACCCCCCCTCCCGTATATAACCTTGATTCCTTACCCCCACGCCTCCGTAAACCAAACTCCCCTTCACCTCTTCGTGTCTGAGATTCAGAGACCAAACATATCCGCCGCATTCAACCACCGTCCTCCGCCCACCGGAAATCGCCTCACGGCGGTTCCGGTGGTCCAAACGACCCCATTTTTACACCATTGATTCTCCTCGACCTCCCCAATCAGAATTTCTAACCCTTATCCCTCGAATCCCAGCCGTTTGAGTTGAATATTAGATCGAAAATAAGGCCGGAACCCTAGTTCGTCCAATGACCCCCAATTTCACACCACAGCTCCGCCCTGACTTCTTTACTCCAAATCCACCTTCCCCTTCCTTCGAATCTAGTCCCAGCCGTTCGAATATCGATTTTGAGCCAAGAACCCTAGCGCCGCCACAAGATCCCCTGGTGGCAGCGCCTAACCTAAACCCTCCCAAACTCACACCTTTTGACCACTAGACCTCCGCAGCCCCAAATCACACCCTAGTTTCGTTTGAATCTCATCGGAACTATTCAAATCCCAAATCAAACGAGCAAACCCTAAACCTAGAGGCAGTCCGAGAAAAATTGGGGGCTCTAATCGACTTTAGTCAAGTGTTCTCAGTTGAGAACACTCGATTAAAGTCCGTTTTTACCCCAAAAGGCTCAAGTCGGAGTTACGAGCAGAGCGAGTGAGATATAGGTCTGAGTTCGGAGGTATTTCTTCTGTTTCTCTGTTTGTTTTCATGTTTTGTTTGTTTGTTTGTTTAAGATGAGTTCGAATTCGTCTTTTATCAATTACTCTTTTCTTTCTCCATCAGACCTTTTATTTGGTCCAATTTTATCATTATTTCTGTTTGTTGTCGGTTGTTGTATGCTGTAATGTGTGTAATCGATTGAATAAGTGTCGTCGATTAGTCTGTTATGTTTGAATGTTAGATTAGCATGATAAGAGTTTAAGTTTTGGTTCATCCCCGTAGGTTTACCTTCATGTTTCTTCTCTGTTCTAATATTGTGTTGAAGTAAGCCTGTTGGTATCAGTTGTTTCCAAGTGTTCCAATTTCCCTTTCTCATTGTTATCCACCATGTTTTTTTGTATGAGTTCAGTTTGTTTTCGTTCAGTGTTCATCTGTTTTGGCTAGGTTAGAATTGTGTTAGCTTAATCCCTGCATCATTGCGATGTTTGATTCAGTTTTAGTTTTAGCTTCAATGATTCTGTTGGGGTCTGTGTGGTGTTAATATGGTTTTGATTCAAGTTTAGTCTGTTGGTTCCAGTTAGAATTCAACCTTAGTCATTTAGTTGTTAGAAATTTGGTAGGCTGGATTGATTATAACTGTTGTAGTTTGTTGAATTCAGCTTAGTTAGTGGGTAGATTTGAATAAGTTAGAATTGAAAGGTTCAATGCAGAATGAAAGGGATTGGGTAGGACAGAAGTTTCAGGGACTTTAGGAGGGCAATTTGGGAATTGAAAGATTTGAAATGGGTTTAAGTTGAATGGTCTGACAGTAGGGCACTAAAGTGCCATTAAACTAATGAATTGCTTAGTATTAGTGGGGAACAAAACATAATATCATGGGGAGACCTAATGGGGATTTAATTAAAGTATGCACTACCCATAACCATTGAATAAAATAAAGGAAAGACAAGGGTTAATGGGGGACAAAAACAGACCTTAGTGGAGTCCTAGAGAAGAGGATAGGCAGAAAATATTTTCTTAATTAGCCAAGTGCTCTTTAGAGTTGGAAAGGGTTTGAAGTTTGGCTATAAAAGAAGAGGGGCTGGAACCTGTTAGGGAGGTTTTTTTTTGGGTAGGCAGAGTTTAGGCTGGTTTCTGGGAGCTAAAAATCAGTTCTTTTTATCTTTTTTGGTGGAGAGTCTAGGCTGATTTTTCTTTTGGGCAGACTTCAGAGGAGAAAAACATTCTGAAAATCTTGAGGGTATTGGATATTCTGAAAACTAGAAGAGTCTTAAGAGTGAGCCTAGTTCAACTAGTATTATTCCATTGAGACTGAAAAGAGCTCCAGCTTAACTGTGGAATTGTATTTTCGAGTTTTCCCTTGATTACTGAATTCTAGGGGTGTTTCTGCTTGTGTTTTGATTGGTATTTGGTTGCTATCAAGCTGTTTTGGGGTCAGTTATAGGGTGTTTGTGTTGTTGTTGGTATTGCTGGAATTCTGTTGGTTCCTTTTAAATCTGTTACTAGGTTATTTCTATTGGTTGTTGCTGGTTATTATTGTTGTTGCTGGGTTACATACTACTCTGCTGATCTTCTTCTTCTTGTATTCCAATACCAGGTACACTACCCTGAACCACATTGATGTAAGCTCGTTGAAGTTTGAAAGGAAATGTTCGAACACATTTATTGATCAACTGAGGACTGCCTGCATTTTAATTGATGTTTGTTTAGATGTTTTCCTGTTATATAGATAGTAGTTATGTGTATAATCAAAACTATTTTTAAGGTGGGTTATCTGTTAAGCATTGTATAACATTGAAATGTTAAATTGAATCCTTGGAATGGCATGAAGTGTAGTCAGTTCAACAGGTTTGTGAAATGGGATTGTTGAATCAGTTAGGAGGTACTCAAATGTCATCAGTAATAGGCGGATCTAGATTAAGGTCAGGTTAAAAGGGTAATGAACTTGTAATAGGATTCCAATTCATGAGCTGATCTAGTAATATTCACCCTACTCACTAGTAATTTTATCATTAATCATGCCAGTGTATTAGGATGTCTTCGTTGAATAACAGTTTCTGAATTCGATAGTAAGCAAAACATGAAATGTTATTGGTAGATTAGTGTTGAAAACAGTTAAAAGTCAGGAAAAGAAAGGTTCATTTACACTAAATCGGTTCATTAAAACCCATAGTTCGTAATAGTTAATGGGTATGATAAATTGGTTTAGGAATTTTGGGAGTTCACGTCTGTCAATTAAAATAAAGGTATGTATTGTCGTTGAGGTGCGTCATCATTAAGTTGTTGGTTCGAACAACAAAAGCTGGGACATTACACGCTTGTAATTAATTAGGTCTTTTCCCTATCTTTAGAGACAAAGGTAAATAGAAAAATGTAGTCACTTTAGGATCGTCCTTTTAAAATAAACGAGATGAGCCTCGCCAAATAAAACGCACGGACTGCGGGGCTCTCACGAATATATGTATTAATTACTTAGAACTCGGGATCGGCCGCTTAGCGAACTTCACTGCCTTTTCCCAAAATAACCACGCGTTAGTCTCTTTAGGCGCGTACTTTAGATAATATTACCTTCTTAAAAACCCGGGTGCACATTTATGTGACCCAAATCCAAATCTCAACGAAGTCAAAATGTGTCGTTAATCACGGGTACATTGATTGTGACGTGGTTCGAGATGCATTTCCACGACGTTGCAAATTCCTTTGAAAATAGTGAATGAGACGAGCCTCGACAAACAAAAAATACACAAGCTGCGGGGTCCTCTATATATGTTGGGAAAATTACTTAGGCTTTGGGATGGGTCGTTTAGCAAAATTTCACGGCCCTACCCAAAATAATGATACGCTAGTCGCTTTAGGCTCGTATTTAATAATTTATTTTCTTAAACTCGGGTGCGCATTTATGTGGCCCAAATCCAAATATCAACGGAGTTGGAATGTGTCGATAACCACAGGTACATTGATGTGACGTGGTTCGAGGTGTATTTTCACGACGTTGCAATTCTTGTTAAAAAAATAATAATAAAAGCGGTAAACAGTTAAAATTTGCACATAGGTTCAGCATGTATTAAAACCAGATAAATAAGCCGAATATGACAGTTGAGTGACCTTGCTAGAACCATGGAACTCGGTAATGCCTAACACCTTCTCCCAGGTTAACAGAATTCCTTACTCGGATTTCTGATTCGCGGACTGTAATACAGAGTCAATCTTTTCCTCGATTCGGAATTCAACCGGGTGACTTGGGACACCATAAATCTCCTAAGTGGTGACTCTGAATTAAATAATAAATCTCGTTTCGATTGTCCTTTAATTGGAAAAAACTCCCTTTACGTCCATTTACGGGGGTGTAGGTAAAATAGGAGGTGTGACAATCATCACCTGTTTTAATTGCAAATTAAGAAATGTTGTAATAGATTTGGGTAAGTAAAATAAGAATTTACTAATACTTCCGCGTTGGCTTTCCTGACAACGGTGTTGGGCGCCAGCACGACCCTTAGTGGATTTTGGGTCGTGACAGGAATGAAGAAGCAAATGGACTAAAGCACCATAGTTGCGACGATAGCAATTGGGAATCATGAAGGAAATCACATAGTTGCAACTAGAGAACTATAGTTGAAACTATAGCCCTTCTCTGCAAAATGAAGCTCAATTGATAAGGCCATAGTTGCAACTACAATTTCCATAGTTGCAACTATGGAGAACCTTAAGCAAAAAAACTCTATAAATAGAGAGTGAATGTTGTAAAGTAGAAATTGAGTCTTGCTAGGAGAAACAACTCTTTGGTCTCTCTCTTTTCTTTAGTATTTTCTACTACTTGTCTTTTAGAAGAATAATATTTCTTCATAAGTTCTTTGTTCCTAAATTAGTTTTTTTCTTACTTCATAATGGAGTAATCTTTTTTTGTTGGGATAGTATATATATATATATATTATCTCAGTTTTAATACATTCTTGGTTTGGAACTTTCTATTTATATTTTATATTGTGCTATAATAATAGTTTTTAACTAATCGTTGTTGTCACTTCTATATATTTTATCTTTAAGTTAATCTCAAATTAATTTTGTAATTCTCACGGAGCAAAATTAATATATAGTAACTATTGAATAATATGTTGAAGTGAGAGTAATTATTAGTAAGCTATTATTAAAAGTCGGTAATCTTGCTTGCCTCAATTTTAATTCTTACGGAGGAATTGTAGTCGCAGGAGTATTGATTTAGTAAAAATATTCTCACGAAGTTTTTACTATCTTCTAGCACAATTCGGACCAGAAGATATTTCGATTTAACCGTCACTAGTTTTAACTCAATTAATTACATAACCTCACTGAGTGATATTAGTTGATTACTTCTTGGTGTGATAAGATATAATTGTATTAGAAATAAGCAATTATCCTTTAGAGAAATACATGTAAAAATTGAAATTTTATTGTAATATGTTATCAAGTGAATTCAACAATTCCCAACTCTTTTAAATTATAAATCTTCCGAAAGTTCTTGGTTTTTATTTAAGTAATTAACAAGCTTTACACCTCACTCACTTTTCATCAAATTGATTCTCTCAAATAGTAGTTGAAGTATTTAAAGTCTGTAGCATAGATGTTCCAATTTCTGTGGGACGATATCATAAACTATACTAGAATTTGACAAAGCACGAGCAGGAAAATCCTATACACATTGGCCTCGTCAATACTCTTTAACCCTCACTTGAGTTTTATCCCATTAAGGTTTTCTCGAGGAGGTTTTTAGCGAGGTGACGAAGGGGACACTTTGAGTCGAAGTATGCGAGGGAAGTACTATTTTTCTCTTTCATTGTGCGACTCCTCAATACTCTCCAAGTCAAACAATGAAGGGACTAGATAGACTAGAACTGGAACTAGAACTCTAGCCAACGCTCAGAATCTGTAACTTTCTCCAATCATGTAACCAGAGCAACAACGTCAAAGTAATAAGAAACTTAAGTTTATCAGAACACCTTTTTGTGTTAAGGTTAAGTTTGATCGAGTTCGAACAACACCTATAGGCCGTCGGCCACTATTTAATAAAAGGTTAATTTCAACCCAACTCGAACAACGCCTTCGGCCCTTGGCCACATTTTAATAAAATGTTAAGCTCGACCAAGTTCAAACAACACTATCGGCCCTCGGCAACGATTCAATAAAAGGTTAAGTTCGACCTTGCTTGAACAACACCTTTCAGCCCTCGACCTCATTTTAATAAAAGATTATGTTCGACCAAGTTTGATCAACACCTATCGGTCCTCGACTGTGATTTAATAAAAGGTTAAGTTCGACCAAGTTCAAATAACACTTATCGTCCCTCTGCCGTGATTTAATAAAAGGTTAAGTTTGACCCAGCTCAAAATACACCTTTCGGCCCTCGGCCACATATTAATAAAAGGTTAAGTTCGACAAAGTTCGTACACCTATCGTCCCTCGACCACGATTTAATGAAAGGTTAAGTTCGACCAAGTTCGAATAACACCTATCAGCCCTTAGCCTCAATTTAATAAAAGGTTAAGTTAGACCCAGCTCAAACAATATCTTTCGGTGCTCAGCCGCATTTTAATAAAAGGTTAAGTTCGACCGAGTTTGAATGACACCTATCGGCCCTCGGCCTAGGCTAAAATACGACCAAGTTCGAACAATACCTACAGACCCTCGACCGCGATATAAAGAGATTAAAATTCAACCAATTTCGAATAACACCTATCATCCCTCGGTCACGTTTCAATAAAAGGTTAAACTTAACCAAACAAGACAAGTCCGACCAAGCTCAAACCTAGCTGATTGGTCTGTAAACATACTCGAACTATATGGGCAAAAGGATAATTCGACCCATAGCTACTCGACCCAAGGACTTTGATATTTACAAAACGACAACAAAAGTATGAAGGAGGAAAATACGCAAAATGCAGAAACAAACCACAACAAATAAGAAAGGTGAAAATGAAAGCAAAAACCAACTTTGATATTTATAAACAAAAGTTTCTTACAAAGGCTCTTGAAAAAGCCAACAAAAATACACAAAAATGATAGGAAAAAAAACTATTGCTAGCCATCGCCATCACGACCCATGACATCCTCATCGGCCCGACCTTCAACGCCCTCTCCCTACTCGCCCTGAGGGTATATAGAATCATACCTAGGCCTCATCCTCAAGGCAATCTACTGCATCCTCACTGTCCTCATCTTCTTCACCAGGACGAGGCGTAGTTGGGTTGTAGCCACAAGCAACCCGAACATCCTCAAAGTCCGCGACAAGAATGAAATTCGCCATATGCAACTCATGAAGCACATCCAATCAGGCCTCGACATGAATCCACTCTTCATATAGATCACAAGGAATGTTGGGGAAGCCAGAAGTCGTAGATGAATAAGGTCGTGCAAGTAGTTTGGCCTCCTCGACCTCCAGAGCGGCAACTTGATCATAAATACCATAGGTTTCTTTCTCCAACTCCCCAACCCTTTCATCAAACTATTCTTCTTTAAGCCTCACCATCGACAAGTCATTTCTCTCTCAGAATGAAGCTTTCAATTTTCCACTTCAAGGAACTCTACCCTCCTCTGTGCCTCCGATCAAGCAGACTCTACCTTATCAAGCTCCTCTTGTTTCTCGGTCACCTCGCCACTAAGAGCATCCGCCTTGAACTAGCACTCTTCGTGTTGGCCTCGCAGCAGGACCACTTGGGCTTGGAGATCACTGCATTGGGCCTCTACGCCCTTGTTAAGCTCAAGATCCTCCTCTTTTCTCCTCAACGTCATTTCAAGGACGCTGCATTTCTCCACGACCTGCATCAGCTCCTCGTACCTTTTCTTCAGGTCCTCCCTTAGGACCCGCACGTCGCTGCCTTTGTGAAGCCGACACTGGAGCTCTCGGTACTTCATAAGGCACCTTGATACTTATCCTTCAACTTCACGTAAATGTCTTTATGCCTCTTCTCTCGATGATCACCCTTAATCTCTATAATAACTGTCTACAAAATAAAGAAAAGAATTAGAACTTATGAAAGAAATCGAAGCATAATGAAAAGAACAGATGACAGTCGTACTTACTCGGAGAGCAAGACCAGTAATGTTGTTTAATAGAATACTGTTGTTTATCATCTCGAGGGTCGTACCCTCAATCTAGAACAAAAAGGACTGAGGGAAGGGACTATTTCCTCGGTGTCTACAAGAAAATTATGAAAAAAAATGAATAGCAAGGATCGCAATAGTCTTGGAGACTCCTTCCAACCTTAATTCAAGTTGAGTGAGTCCCTCATTGATCATCCTCAACTCATACAGGTACATATCGGAGTCAGATCCAACATCCTCCTTAGTAATGGCCTTCTCTCTATCATTAGCCGCAGAGGGGCAATCCACTGACCCTAGAAGACAAGGCCTCATCTTGCCTCAAAAGTGTGAGGCCGTCATTATACATCCTGCCCTCGACCGTCTCCACTGGGGGATGCATTGATACACTCGTGTTCATCTCCTCCAAGTGCGGCACTTTAGAAGTCACCTCAGGACTCTCTCCAATATGCACGGTAGCCGTCTCTCGAAGAACAAATTCACATTCTTCCAAGTTGATAACTACTGGCTTTTCTCCTCCCGTATCCACGGCTCTCCTCTTACAAGGCATTAGACTACTATCATCATGAGAGATATCATCATCCTCATCAATCAGTCTTGGGCTGCGGCGGCCGAAGGAGGTGTTGGCACAGAAGTTGCAGTAATCACAATAGCAGCAGAAATCGAATGGGCATAAGCCTTCCTCCGAAAGGATGGCACCGGTGCCCGGCTCCTTCTAGAAGACCCCTAGCCTAAGAAAGAAATAAATGTCGAAGTCACCAAAATGATTCTACATACAACAAAAATTGGAACGACCACGGGACAATAAGGAAAGTTACCTATCGAAGAGAGAGCCGGTGTGAACTTCTTGATGAAGCTCGGCTAGTCGCGGATCCCTATGACGTGGGGGAGGATTTGCTCAACCCAGTCAAAAATGGGCGTGACTAGAAGGAGAGGTTGAGTGTTGGCTACAAAGAAAGAAAAAGTCCTTAAACTAACTCCAAGTAATTAAAATAAACGCGAATAAAAAAAAGAAAAAGAAACGAGAACTTACATGTGTAATTCCAAGCCTCTAGAAAGCCATCAACATTAGCCACCAACCTCCTCCCTCCTAACGTAGAAAAAATTGAGCCAGAATTGGCGACTGGCCTTATCGTCCATCTTCACCACCAAACACTTTCCTCCACGATATCGAAGATTCAGCATCGCCCTTATAAAATCTAGGGGTGAATATGTGAACCAAATGTTGCAACGTCAGCTCGACTCTAGCTAGCTTGGCAAATTTGGTCAGCATCCTAATAATTGCGATAGTCACGACATAATTCCTCCACTAATGGGAGGAGGGAGAATGAATTATCTTTGAGGAAAGGATAAGCATATAAAGCACAGTATCTAGGGCGGTAAACCTGTGCCACGTCTCTACCAACCGGGATCAGTTTGACATGGTTTGGAAGGCCGAATTTGGCATTGAGCTCTGCCAATTCCTTAGGTGTCATTGTCGATTGAAAGACTTCAGGTGTAGCGTCAGGTAATTTGGTAAGGTCAGACCTAGAGTCAGGATTGCAAGGGATTATTTCCTCCACTAACGGGAATACTTTGTCATCAACAATAGCGTAAGCACCCTCCCCATGAGGGGGGAAACACAACTTCCAAAGGAGGGATATGGCTCCCCTCACCATCATTTGATGTTAAGTCAAACATGGTGGAAAGTAGTAAAGAATAATAAAGAATAGGAAAGAATGAAGATGGGATAAGGAAGCAGAGTGAAGAGGGAAGTTTAGAGAAGAAAATGTCAAGAAAGATAAACCTCTAGAAAAAAGTTAGGAGAAGCAAACTTCAAACTCAAGTCCAAAAACCTCAATTTTTAGAGATCATGGCACTGAGCCCAAAAACGACTCATCATCATTGGCACCAGAATCGAAACGGCAGATCCAATTAAGTGTCACACATGAATCTAGGTGACACATCAGAAATATGCGTCATAATGGTGCTTGACGCCATGACGTTATTATATTCCTTATATAGGATAACTCCAACAAATCGTTTAGGAAACAAAAGGTATTTGAATTTTGTGGCCCATAGAGAGCCAAGTGTCATGCTCGGAATGATGATTACGACTCTTGTAGCTTACTCGATCAGTTCGATCGAAAACGACAATTATCTGCTTATTAAGTTCATATGCGAGGACGACCTCAATAAGCGGAGGGACTAATTGATGGGTCAAAATTATCTCTAATATGATTAAGTCATATTAGCATCAATGAGGCATTCACAGTCCGCCGTGTATCACCAATGCAACTCTAGTAGAGACTTGCCCAAGGTCGAAGTGGTTCTAGAAACAATAAAAGTTGCGGTTGAAGAGTCAGCAAGGATTAAGGTCAAGGAGTTGTCAAAGATCAAGACCGAGGTCGAATATCATTGATAGAGTTATAACGATTATTTTCAAGATAGGACACTAAAGAGAATATTTTAGTGGATATTCTTTGAACCTATACTATTAGGGTTTCTAAGAACATGTTCCCTATAAATTGAAAGAGACACAATGATAGGGGACTGTGACGACCCAGCCAGTCGTCTTAAGAATTAACGCCCTGATCCCCTATTAACTGATTTTCCCAAGTTTATTTGTGCTATTTTGATTTGCCGGGATGTTCGATTTTGAATTTCGGAGAGTTTTGGGACACTTAGTCCCTAAATGAGAGCTTAAGTATTGGAAAGTTGACCATAGTCGGAATAGTATGAAGACAGCCTTAGAATGAAAATTCAATTGTTTCGTTAGCTCCGTTGGGTGATTTCGGGCTTAGGGGCGTGTTCAAATTGTGTTTTGGAAGTCCATAGCTAATTTAGGCTTGAAATACCGAAAGGTCGAATTTTAAAGTATACGGTTCGATAGTGAGATTTTGATCTGAGGGTCGGAATGGAATTCCGGAAGTTGGAGTAACTCCATAGTGTTGAATGCGATGTGTGCGCAAAATTCAGATCATTCGGACGAGGTTTGATAGATGTTTTGATCGAAAGCGTATTTTTAGAGATTTTGGAATTCTTAGGCTTGAATCCGATGAAAAATAAGTGTTTTGATATTGTTTTGAGTGTTCCGAAGGTTGGAACAAGTTTGAATGATATTTTAGGATTGGTTGGCATGTTTGGTTGAGGTATCGGGGGCCTCGGGGTGATTTCGGATGGTTGACGGAAAGTTTTTTGGAGTTTGAAGATTGCAGCTTCAGCTATTATTTGTCATAACCGCACCTGCGGTTTGGGTCCCGCAGGTGCGGCGCCGCAAAAGCGGCTCAGTGGTCGCAGAAGCGAAAATGAGGAAGGGGCTAGGAACTGCAGAAGCGGCATAAGGAACCTCATCTGTGTGACCGCAGATGTGGAATTTGAGGTCGTAGGTGCGAGGTTGGGATTTTATGTAAGAACCGCAGAAGCAGTTCCCCAACCACAAAAGCGGTATTGCAGATGCGATTATTTGACCGCAGATGCGGAAATAACTGGACAGAAATATGAAATTTTGAGGGTTTAGTTTCAAAAGATGGAAATTCAACTTGGAGTTCGGGAGAGGGAGATTTTGGGAGGAAATATTCCATCAATCTATAGTTAGTTTTATCATTTAATTTCGGATTGGAGATGAAAATTGGGGAAAAATTGGAAGAAAGTTCTTAGACTTAAAATTCAACGTTTGATTAGGAATTTGACCTTAAATTTGGATAATTTTGGTATGCATGAACTCGTGACACTATGAGGATTCTGAAAATATAAATTTTACTCGATTCTGAGACGTGTGCCCGAGGGGCATTTTTGTTATTTTACCTAATTTCGCATATTAGCTTAGAATTTCTTTTCAGAATCAGTTACTTGAAGTGTTATTTACATTATGAAATTGAATTGAACAGATTCGGGCCATTTGGAGTCGAGTACTCGTGGCAAGAGCGTGGTTTCGAGTTGATTTTGAGCCGGTTTGAGGTAAGTGGTTTGTCTAACCTTGTATGGGGGACCTTCCCCTTAAGATTTGGTATTATTGTTAATTGAAATGCCTTGTACGTGAGGTGACGAGTGCATACTTGTGCTAATTGTTGAAAATCCGATTTTCATAAGTAATTACTAGTATGTTTCCTTTCCTGTTTATATTACTTGCACTTTAAGTATGTTATTAGCTTAGGAAAGCATGTCTAAGTGATTTAATTGCTTTATTTGCTCAAACTGTTTTATCTGAATTCTGTGCAGCATGCTAGACTAGAATTACATGTTTGCCTTAATATGAAACTGACATTTGCTTAATATATTTTCACGTTGCTGCTGTGTATTTACATTTGGGACTACGGATGTGGGATTCCGATAGATCTCCCTTGCCTGTTTATTTGGGACTACGGATGTGGGATTCCGTAGATCCCCCTGCCTATTTATTTGGGACTACGGATGTGGAATTTCGGTAGATCCCCCTATTCTGTTTATTTGGGACTACGGATGTGGGATTCCGGTAGATCCCCCTACACAGTTATATGGAACTACGGGACTGCACCCGGTAGATTCCCCCAATACTGGATATTTACATTTGGGGACTACGGAATGGGATTCCGGTAGATCCCCGAAGCATTATGAGTTGGACTACAGGACGACACTCGGGATATCCACTGGACATTTACATTTGGAGGCTACAGGACGGTATCCTGGTAGATCCCCGGTTACTATCTTTGTGTTGAGCTGTGTTCCCTCAGTGAGTATTTTGCCTTTGTTCTAGTTGTTGTTGATCTTTTTATTCTATGTTATTTCTTATTGTTACACTTAATTATATTGTCTTGTTCTACACTGTTATACTTTGCATTTTATTTAACCTCAGTAGGGCCTTGACCTTCCTTGTCACTACCCGACCGAGGTTAGACTTGGCACTTATTGAGTACCGCTATGGTGTACTCATGCCCCTTTCTGCGCATGCTTTTCATGTGCAGATCCAGGTACTTTCACTCGGTATTATCATCCTTGAGCCGAGGAGCTTCTATAGAGACTTCGAGGTATATCTGCCGCGTCCGCAGACCGAGGAGTCCCTTTCTATCTTTCTGTAATAGTATAGCCCTTCAGTACTTCCCTTTTGTTAGACATTTCTGGAGTTAGAGCTTCTTATGTATCTCTTAGCTTGTGATTCATGGGTTTTCGGGTTTTGGGAGAGATATATATTAGATTTGAGAGTTATATTTTGTATGTCGAGCGACACTTTTAAACGTTGTTTTAATATATTATTTCTGTTTTAAATTGTATTCTTCCGCAAATTGGTTTATCTTTAGCATTTTAGGCTTACCTAGTCATAGAGACTAGGTGCCGTCACGATGGTTCATAGAGGGCGAACCAGGGTTATGACAAGTTGGTATCAGAGCTCTAGGTTCATAGGAGTCATGGATCACAAGCCGGTTTATTAGAGTCTTGCTAATAGGTACGGAGACGTCTGTACTTATCTATGAGAGGCTATGTAACTGTTAGGAAAATTTCACTTTATTTGATTTCCTTGTCATGCGATATTTTGACATCACAATTCTAAACTTGTATCTTCTATTCTCTCACTGATGGTGAGGACACTTGCTATCAGAGATGATCAGGCACCCGCGCCCTTGCGAGAGTCGCCAGAAGTCGAGGCCGGAGTAGAGACCGAGGACGCGCACATGGTGCAACCAGAGCACCTATGCGAGCTGCGACCAAAGTGCCACCAGTAGTTCCAGACGGAGTCCAGGCACCGGATGTGCCTACTGCTACTACTGCTCCAGCACTTCAGGAGACATTAGCACAGTTCCTGAGCATGTTTGGTGCATTAGTTCAGGCGGTGTTGATTCAGGTTGTACCAACTACCTCATAGGTCGGGGAAGGGACCCAGACTTCCGTTACCCCCACTCTAGAGTAGCGAGTTCTCATTAGTCGGGTTGTAGGTGTCATAGCGACACAGCCTATGGTCCCAGTTCAGCGGGTGGTGAGGACCTCTCGCCGAGTAGAGGACGAGTGGGTCCAGTAGAGAGAAAGGACAGACTAGGTCAGGGGAGAGATTATAGGGAAGTAAGGAGACCTCGTAGACTGGAGAGACCTACTGGTCCTTATTTCGGAGGAAGAGTACGGCATGGTAGAGGTTTTGTGGGACAGCCAGCTTAATTTGTATCTCAGATTTCACATAGTATTTTAGGTGTTCAAGGGTCTTGGAGTACCTATACTGCACAGTTTCCACTGTCATGTCCTCCCAGAGCTTGTTTAGAGTGTGGTGACATATGTCATGTGGTAAGGGATTGCCCTAGACTTGGGAGGAGTGCACCTCCATAGACTTCTCAGCCACAACGCGCTCCGTAGAGTTCTCAGGCTATGATCACCACACCAGTTGCTACCCTACCTGCTCAGCCAACTAGAGGTGGAGGTCGGGGAGGTATAGGTTGCCTTAGAGGGGGAGGCCAGGCCAGATACTATGCCCTTCCTGCCCGTACCGAGGCTGTTATCTCTAATTCTGTCATCACAGGTATTATACTAGTTTGTCACAGAGATACATCGGTTCTATTCCATCTAGGCTCTATTTATTCTTATGTGTCTTCTTATTTTGCTCCGCATTGGGTGTTTCTCGAGATTCTTTAAGTTCTCATGTTTATGTTTCTACTCCTGTGGGAGATTCTCTTGTTGTGGACCGCATCTATTGGTCGTGTTTGGTTTCTCTTAGTGCTTTTGAGACCAGAGCCGATGTATTGTTGCTCAGCATGGTATATTTTGATATTATCTTGGGCATGGACTAGTTGTCGCCCCATTATTCTATTCTTGGTTGTCACACCAAAACTGTGACGCTGGCCATGCCAGGTGTACCACGTGTTGAGTGGAGGGGTACTTTAGATCACACTCCCAGTAGAGTTATTTCTTTTCTTAAAGCTTAGCGTATTTTTGAGAAGGGGTGTGACGCGTAATTAGTTTATGTGAGAGATGTCAGTATTGATACCCCTTCGGTTGATTCAGTTCCAATAGTACGGGATTTTCCCGATGTGTTTCCAGCTGATCTCTCTGGCATGCCGCCTGATAGAGATATTGATTTTGGAATTGATCTGTTGTAGGGCACTCAGCCCATTTATATTCCTCCATATCGTATGGCTTATCCTGAGTTGAAGGGGTTGAAGGATCAATTACAGGAATTACTTGATAAGGGTTTTATTTGGCCTAGTGTATCACCTTGGGGTGCTCATGTCTTGTTTGTGATGATTTTATGTGTATGTGTATTGATTATCGCCAGTTGAACAAGGTTACATTTAAGAACCGTTACCCTTTGCCTCGTATTGATGATCTGTTTGACCAACTTCAAGGCGCATGGGTGTTTTCTAATATTGACTTGCGCTTAGGTTACCATCAGTTGAAGATTCGGGAGCCAGATATACGGAAGACTACTTTCAATACTAGGTATGGTCATTACAAGTTCTTTGTTATGTCATTTGGGATAATCAATGCCCCAGCAGCCTTTATGCATTTGATGCATAGTGTGTTCCGGCCGTATCTTGACTCGTTCATCATTGTCTTTATTGATGATATTCTGGTGTATTCCCGAAGTCAGGAAGATCATGAGCAGTACCTGGGGACAGTGCTTCAGACCTTGAGAGAGAGGAAGTTATATGCTAAGTTCTCGAAATGTGAGTTCTGGTTGGGTTCAATGGCATTCTTAGTCCACGTGCTGTCGAGTGAGGGTATTCAGGTGGATCCAAAGAAAATAGAGTTCGTGCAGAGTTGGCCCAGACCATCCTCAGCTACAAAGATCCGAAGTTTCCTTGGCTTGGTGGGTTACTACCACCGTTTTGTTGAGGGGTTTTCATCGATTGCAGCCCCTATAACCAGACTGACCCAGAAGGGTGCTCCGTTCCAGTGGACGGAAGAGTGTGAGGCGAGCTTTCAGAAGCTCAATACAGCTTTGACTACGGCCCCACTTCTGATATTGCCTACAGGTTTGGGGTCTTATACGGTCTATTGTGATTTCTCGAGGATTGGCCTCAGAGCGGTGTTGATGTAGGATGGTAGGGTGATTGCCTACGGGTCCCGACAGTTGAAGATACATGAGAAGAATTACCCTGTCCACGACCTTGAGTTAGCTGCCATTGTTCATGCCCTGAAGATTTTGCGCCATTATTTATACGGGGTTCCCTGTGAGATTTATACTGACCATTGGACCTTGTAGTACCTATTCAAGCAAAAGGATCTAAATTTGCATCAGAGGAGGTGGTTAGAGTTCCTGAAGGACTAAGACATCACTATTTTGTATCACCCGGACAAGGCTAATGTGGTGGCCGATGCTTTGATTCGTCGGGCAAAGAGTTTGGGGAGTTTGGCTTATTTACCAGCATCGGAGAGGTCTATGGCAATAGATGTTCAGGTCTTAGCCGTCCAGTTTGTGAGATTGGATCTATCGGAGCCCAATCGGGTTCTAGCTTGCGTGGTTTCTTGGTCTTCCTTATTTGATCGTATCAGGTAGCGACAATATGATAACCCTTATTTGCTTGTCCTCAAGGACAAGGTTCAGCACGGTTATGCCAGAGATGTGACTCTTGGTGATGATGGGGTATTGAGGATGCATGGTCGGATTTGTGTACCCAATATTGATTGGCTTCGGGAGTTGATTCTGGAGAAGGCCCATAGCTCATGGTATTCCATTCATCCGGGTGACGCAAAGATGTATCAGGATTTGAGGCAGCACTATTGGTGGAGGCTGATGAAGAAAGATATAGTTGGAATCGTAGCTCGGTGTCTCAACTATCAGTAGGTGAAGTATGAGCACCAGACCCGGTGGGTTGCTTCAGCAGATAGAGATTTCGGAGTGGAAGTGGGAGTAGATCACCATGGACTTTGTAGTTGGGCTCCCATGGACTTTGATAAAGTTTGATGCTATTTGGGTGATTGTGGATCGGCTGACCAAGTCCGCTCACTTTATTCCTATGTGTACTACTTATTCCTCAGAGCGGTTGGTGGAGATCTATATCCGGGAGATTATTCGCCTGCATGGTATTCCAGTTTCCATCATTTTAGATAGAGGTACTCAGTTCACATCACGGTTCTGGAGAGCCGTTCAGCATGAGTTGGGTACTCGGGTGGAGTTGAGTACATCATTTCACCCTCAGACGGACGGACAGTACGAGCGCACTATTTAGATTCTTGAGGATATGATCTGTGCGTATGTGATTGAGTTTGGAGGGTCTTGGGATCAGTTCTTTCCATTGGCAGAATTTGCTTACAACAACAGCTATCAGTCCAACATTTATATGGCACCGTATGAGGCTTTATATGGTAGGTAGTGTAGATCCCTGGTGGGTTGGTTTGAGTAGGGTAAGGCTAGACTATTGGGCACAGACTTGGTTCAGAATGCTTTAGAGAAGGTTAAGGTGATTTAGGATAGACTCCGCACAGCCTAGTCCAGACAGAAGAGTTACGCGGATCAGAAGGTTCGTGATGTTTCCTATACGGTTGGAGAGCGGGTTCTGCTTCAGGTTTCGCCTATGAAGGGCGTTTATGAGATTCGGGAAGAAGGGAAAGTAGAGTCCGAGGTTTATTGGGCCTTTTGAGATATTGAGGCATGTTGGGGAGGTTGCTTATGAGCTTGCCTTACCTCATAGCTTGGCAGGAGTTCATCCGGTATTTCATGTCTTAATGCTCCAGAGGTATCACAGCGATCTATCGTACGTGTTAGATTTGGGTTTGGTCCAGTTGGACAACGATCTATCTTATGTTTAGGAGCCAATGGCAATATTGGACAGGCACGTTAGAAAGCTGAGGTCAAAGAACATTGCATCGACAAAGGTTCAGTAGGGGGTCAGCTGGTCGAGGAGGCGACCTGGGAGATCGAGCAGGATATGTGCAACTGTTACCCTCATCTTTTCACTACTTCAGGTATGACTCTATGCTAGTTCAAGGACAAACGAATGTTTAAGTGTAGGATGATGTGACGACCCATCCGGGCTTTACGCCCCGATCCTCTATTAACTGCTTTCCCCGAGTTTATTTCTGCTATTTTGATTTGCCGGGATGTTCGGTTTTGATTTTCGAAGAGTTTTGGGACACTTAGTCTCTAAATGAAAGCTTAAGTGTTGGAAAGTTGACCATAGTTGTAACAGTCTGAAGAGGCCCTCGGAATGAAAATCTGATGGTTCCATTATCTGCGTTGGGTAATTTTAGGCTTAGGGCATGTTCAGATTATGTTTTGGAGGTCCGTAGCTAATTTAGGCTTGAAATGCCGAAAGGTCGAATTTTAAAGTTTCTGTTTCGATAGTGAGATTTTGATTCGAGGGTCGGAATGGAATTCCGGAAGTTGGAGTAGCTCCGTAGTGTTGAATGTGATGTGTGTGCAAAATTTCAGGTCATTCGAACGAGGTTTGGTAGATTTTTTGATCGAAAATGTATTTTTAGAGTTTTTGGAATTCTTAGGCTTGAATTCGATGAAAAATAGGTGTTTTGATGTTGTTTTGAGCATTCCGAAGGTTGGAACAAGTTTGAATGATGTTTTAGGATTGGTTGTCATGTTTGGTTGAGGTCCCGGGGCTTCAGGGTGATTTCGGATAGTTGACAGAAAGATTTTTGGAGTTTGAATATTGCAGCTTCAGCTGTTATCTGTCATAACCGCACCTGCAGTTTGGGTCCCGCAGGTGCGGCGCCGCAAAAATGGCTCAGTAGTCGCAGAAGAATAAATGAGGAAGGGGCCAGGAACCGCAGAAGCGGTATAAGGAACCGCACCTGCATGACCGCAGATGCGGAATTTGAGGTCGCAGGTGCGAGATTGGGATTTTAAGTAAGAACCGCAGAAGCGGTATCGCAGATGCAATTATTTGACTGCAAATGCGGAAATAGCTGGGCAAAAATATGAAATTTCGAGGGTTTAGTTTCAAAAGTTGAAAATTCGACCTGGAGTTCAGGAGAGGGCGATTTTGGGTGGAAATTGAAGAGGAGATCATTGGGTAACAATTCTTTAACCCTTTCTAGTTTTATTCCATCAATCTATAGTTAGTTTCATCATTTAATTTTGGATTGGAGATGAAAATTGGAGGGAAAATGTGAAGAAAGTTCTTAGACCTAAAATTCGACTTTTGATTGGGAATTTGACCTTAGATTTGGATAATTTTGGTATGCATGAACTCGTGAGACTATGAGGATTCTGAAAATATAAATTTTACCCGGTTCCGAGACATGGGACCGATGGGCGTTTTGGTCATTTTATCTAATTTCACATATTAGCTTAGAATTTCTTTTTAGAATCAGCTATTTGAACTGTTATTTACATTATGAAATTGAATTGAATAGATTCGGGCCATTTGGAGTCGAGTACTCGTGGCAAGAGCGTGGTTTCGAGTTGATTTTGAGCCGGTTTGAGGTAAGTGGCTTGTCTAACCTTGTATGGGGGACCTTCCCCTTAAGATTTGGTATTATTGTTAATTGAAATGCCTTGTACGTGAGGTGACGAGTGCGTACTTGTGCTAATTGTTGAAAATCTGATTTTCATAAGTAATTACTAGTATGTTTCCTTTCCTGTTTATATTACTTGCACTTTAAGCCTGTTGTTAGCTTAGGAAAGCATGTCTAAGTGATTTAATTGCTTTATTTGCTCAAACTGTTTTACCTGAATTCTGTGCAGCATGCTAGACTAGAATTACCTGTTTGCCTTAATATGAAACTGACATTTGCTTAATATATTTCCACGTTACTGCTGTGTATTTACATTTGGGACTACGGATGTGGGATTCCGATAGATCTCCCTTGCCTGTTTATTTGGGACTACGGATGTGGGATTCCGTAGATCCCCCTGCCTATTTATTTGGGACTACGGATGTGGAATTTCGGTAGATCCCCCTATTCTATTTATTTGGGACTACGGATGTGGGATTCCGGTAGATCCCCCTGCACAGTTATATGGAACTACGGGACTGCACCCAGTAGATTCCCCCAGTACTGGATATTTACATTTGGGGACTACAGAACGGGATTCCGGTAGATCCCCGACGCATTATGAGTTGGACTACAGGACGACACTCGGGAGATCCACTGGACATTTATATTTGGAGGCTACAGGACGGTATCCTGGTAGATCCCCGGTTACTATCTCTGTGTTGAGCTGTGTTCCCTCGGTGAGTATTTTGCCTTTGTTCTAGTTGTTGTTGCTCTTTTTATTCTATGTTATTTCTTACTGTTACACTTAATTATATTGTCTTGTTCTACACTGTTATACTTTGTATTTTATTTAACCTCAGTAGGGCCCTGACCTTCCTCGTGACTACCTAACCGAGGTTAGGCTTGGCACTTACTGAGTACCGTTGTGGTGTACTCATGCCCCTTTCTGCGCATGTTTTTCATGTGCAGATCCAGGTACTTTCACTCGGTCTTATCATCCTTGAGGCAAAGCGCTTCTGTAGAGATTTCGAGGTATATCTGCCGCGTCCGCAGACCGAGGAGTCCCTTTCTATCTTTCTGTAATAGTATAGCCCTTCAATACTTCCCTTTTGTTAGACATTTCTGGAGTTAGAGTTTTTTATGTATCTCTTAGCTTGTGATTCATGGGTTTCCGGGTTTTGGGAGAGATATATATTAGATTTGAGAGTTATATTTCGTATGCCGAGCGACACTTTTAAACATTGTTTTATTATATTATTTCTGTTTTAAATTGTATTCTTCCGCAAATTGGTTTATCTTCCGCGTTTTAGGCTTACTTAGTCGTAGAGACTAGGTGCGGTCACGATGGTTCACGGAGGGAGAACCGGGATCGTGACAGGGACATGAGATATTCATTTATAAAAAATACGTTGACTTTATAGCGAGAATATGGTCTTATTACAAACATACAAAAATAACTTTTTTACTAAGATTCTTGTCTAGCATTTCCACTAGATCCAAGATCGATATCATTCATCATTGTGAGAGAAAATATCCACAAATCTCATCCTTTTTCGGGTGACTCACACGTTTCTATTTACTTTAACTAGTATTAGCACCCGTGCAGATGCGCGGACACTAACCATGTTAAATATTTGAGTTATTTCGATTATACGTAAAAAATCTTAAAATTTAACTTTCTCGATAAATATAGATAATCATTGAATATTAATTAAGACATGAAAATGATTAAACATTTCTCAAATATCCTAGTTGTAATTCTATTTTTCTTTTTTTAGTACTATTCTCGTCGGTGTCATTGGATCAAAAAAATAGTCAAGAAGTAAAATAATAACTCATATTTATGGCAAAACAATCAAAGGTTGAGATTATGAAGGACTCTTTGGATACGACTTGACTCTTTTACTATTGCTTGAACTCTTATTTGGTGTGTTGATATATTCTAAAATTATTTCTATTTTAAATTTTCAGTTTCTAAAATTTTATTTTTCAATAATAATTATTTTTATAATAATGTAAGTGAAAATATTATCCTTAATTCAAAACTCATTTTAGTCGGCTATCTAAAATTTAAAAAGTTCTTTAGCTAGTGATTTTCTTTCTAGTATGACTCTATTTTGATATTTGACATTAACCATGTTAAATATGTGAGTTATTTGAATTATATGTAAATAACCTTTAAATTTAAACGTTCTAGGTAATTATAGATAATCGTTAGATATTGTTTATGAAACACTACATGAAAAAAGGCTAACATTTTCTCAAATCTCGTAGTGATAATTTTATTTTTGCACCATTCTTATTGGTGTCATTGGAACCTAAACAATAGTCACGAAATAATAACTCGTATTCATGAGCTTTGGAAAAGCACAAAGGTTGGCACAATATGAACGATTCTTTGGTTACGACGTGACTCTTTTACTACTACTTAAATTCTTATTTGGTATGTGTCACACCTCCTTTTTACACAATCACCCCGAAGGATAATGTATAAGGGAGTTTTTTCATTTTAAGTGACATTATTCGAAAATGGGATTATTTATTTATTTCAGAGTCGCCACTTGGGAAAGGTTTGGTTTTTGGTGTCCCAAGTCACCGGTTTATCTTGAATCCCAAATCGAGGAAATTTTCGACTTTCCAAATGAAGTCAGCGAACCAGAAATTCTAAGTAAGGAATTCTGTTGACCCGAGGGAGGGTGTTAGGCACCCACGGATCCCGTGGTTCTAGCACGGTCGCTTAAATTGTTATGAATGGCTAAAATCTGATTTTAATACATGTTCAATACTACAGTGCAATTTTATATCATTTACCGCTTTTGGTTAATTTTTAAGAAAGTGAACGTTGTTTAAAAAAATGTGTTTTTCGATCACGTCACATGAAATGCACCCGGATCCTCGACACATTTTTTATACAACGTTTTAGGATTTGGATTTTGGGTTGCATGAAATGCACACCCGTATTTAAGAATGTAATTTGATTAATATCGCGCCTAAAGAGTCTAACGCGTTATTATTTTGGGGAAGGCACTGAAATTCGTTAAACGGCCCATCCCGATTTTCTATGTATTTTAATATAACCAATTATTGAGGGCCCCACAATTTGCATTTTTATTTGGCGAGGCTCGTCTCATTTTTTATTTAAAGGCCGATCCTAAAGCAACTATGATTCTTCTAATTATTTTTTGTCTCTAAAAAAACACAAGAAAAGTCCTAAATACTTTGTTATTAGACTGAGGTAAACTAGGCATTGTCCCAGGCCCAAACATGTAGGAAATTAACACTAGACCTGGGTCCTTGTTTCAGATAGCTTGAGGCCCAAACTACACAAGACTTCATTTTGAATCTTCATGGCTACAATCAGATTTTAACCGTATTTGGGCCAAAATTTTTAGCCCAGGCGTGTATGGAGACTTTAAATCTCAAGGCCAATCTTGATGTATAATTCCTGCTGGAGTTCTAATTTTAATAAAACACACAGATCAGTACAGAATTAGAGGGTTATTCCACATGGTTTGAGCTACTTATGCTAACAAAGGAGACATTAAGTGATCAGAACAAGACAAATGATAGTCAAATCTAATAATTTGGTATTTTACATCTAACTGGATTAATGGACACAAGACCTTCGAACTTGTTTTTTTGCAATTCCTATGTCGAATCAGTGTTTACAAGCTTCATAAAAAAAAATAATATTAGCCACTAACATTTGAGAGCTAAGACGGTTTGCCATCATTTTTTCGATATGCTATTCAAATCCATTTCAATGATTCACAATTTCTAATAGAACTACTGATGACACATTGAGACTCATTGAACCTGTTTTATAACTACTAAAACTAAATTAAGCATTCAAACCTTGATCATGGATCCAAAAACAACAGTCAGGTAGTCCAATCATTACAGACAATACCAATTTACATAAGCATGAATGTTTCTTCTAAATACCAAACAGGAATTAAGTAATTCAACAATTAACTCCAAAACTTCATCATTTAGTCTCCAAATCAGTAAATTCACATAGATCCTTCATAGTTCAAACAAAGCCAAGGAAAAGTACCTGAATTGGAAAGTGAGAAGAAAGAGAGGTAAATCAGCAGCAGCAGATAACAAATAACAGCAGTAGCACCACAATCAGCAGTATGGGACAATAAGAACCAAGCTCAGTGAAACTCAGAGATCCAGAAATGTTTTAGAAAAAACAAAAGAGCTAAACAGATCGACTCAAAACCAATTGCAAATAAACCAAACACCAACTCGAAATCAGCTGGGACAAATCTGAAACCAAAAGCTTAAACAATCAGCCTAGAGTAGCTTCGATTGGGCCTAAATATCAAACTAACTATGAATTTAACAATGGAACAATGCCTTTTTCTGGAATTTTAGAGTTTTTCAGAGGTTTTTCTTTTGCTTTTTGTTTGTTTTCTATGTAGAACTGAAGTCCAGAATGAACTCTCTTTACTGGTTCAAAAATAGACTCCCTCAGGTTCTAAAAAAACTCTCCTCCTCCTCTCCAAACTCCTTCCCTTTTATATATCACAACAGGCCTCCTTTTCCAGCTCTTAGAGCACTTAGTCAATTAAAAACTGATTCTCTCCCATGTTATTCCCTCTGTTTTTTCCACTCAAGACTCAAACAGAAATGTATTCCCATCAGATTCCCCAGACAACCCTCTTTTTCATTATAAAAAATGGTTTTCCTTTTATTAAACTAAACAAGTATGGGCAGCATGAGTATACTCTGGCAGCACATGCTATCAAGTTACCTTTTATTCATTAAAGAACTACAATTCACATGCTTTCTGATGTCCAAAATCTAAAATGAATAAACATGGCCAGTAATTCTATCTAAAGTGCATAAAAAAAGGCTATCAATTCAATATCAATCCAAACTAAGTGCTTGATTAATTGTAATTCAATTCGAAACTAGTATGAATTCAAATGCCAATGGATTCAGGCAGCAGAATCGAACTAACTTGAAACTCTGAATCAGGGAATGTCAACATAAACAAAACTGGCACCAAACATTTCAAAGGGAACAAACAAACTACAAACACTTAATTGACGAAACTTAATTAATCGACTACGTAGTTTATAACATACAATCAACAGTCAGAAAAATTCGGACCAAAGAAAAGATCCGTAAATGGAGGAGAAGAAGATAAATCACAAAATAACCAAAAACTGATACAACAAACTAAACACTAAAATAAAAATAGAGCAAAAGAGAAAGGAGCAATACCTCACAAAAATCAGAAACCAAACGGGCTAAGACTTGAACCGACTCTAATATTTTGAGGTCAAATGGACCTTAATCGAGTGTTCTCGACTGAGAACACTCGACTAAGGTCGATTATGAACCCCAAATTTCTTCTAATTTGGACCAATTACGGTTTTGGTCTTCGTTAGGGTTCCCTGGTTCAATTTGGGATTCGAACTGTTCTAGCATGATTCGAGCAAAACCCAGAGTGTTCTAGAGATGGGGGAGGTTCGGGGGTCCCGTGGTGTGAGTTTAGGACTGGTTGGGGGGGCTTTAGGGTTCCGATCAAATCTTCAAACGAAGATTCGAGACGGTGGGGGATGATTCGAGGTACAAGGGTCTGGGATTTGGGAAGAGGAAGGCATGGAGGTTCCGTGGTGTTAATTTGGCGGTCTCTGGCGTCGTTGCCGCCAGGTTTATGGTAAGGGGGTGGAAGGGCGGCGCTAGGGTTCAGAGGTCGGTTGGTTCGTCTCTTTCAGAGACGAAAAGGGGGGGGGTTTGGAAATGAGACGGGTAAAAGGGATTTGGGGGGTCTTTTGACACATTAAAAATTGGTCGCTTAATCTGGGCCATTGGGTGATGGGATCCAACGGCTCTGATTTAAAAGAAATGATGAGGCGGTCCGATTTAGTAACGGGTTAGGGTCGGATAATGGATATGGGTGAGGGTTGGACGATCGGGACCGTTGATCAAGCGAGATCAATGGTCAGGATGGGGCATGACGGAACTACATCGTTTGGGACGTCTGTGAGGCTTGGGCCAATTGGACCGGGTAAAGGGATGTTTGAATTGGGCTAATGATTATTGGGCCTAGTCCGATTTCCTTCTCTTCTTTTAATTTGTTTCTTTTCTTTTTCTTTTTCAAACTAATTTTCGAAATTTTAAAAAGCCTAAAATCCTATTCTAACTTATAAAAAGCCAAATTAACTTAAATAATATTAGGTTAAGTACAAAATCACAGTTAAACACAAAATATACAAAATGCCTATTTTTTTATGATTTTTCGATTATTGCCAAATAAGTTATGATTTAAGTTTTAAACCACAAATTATAAAATTAAATCCTAAGGGTAATTTTTTTTTTTGTATTTTCCTTTTATATGACTAATTAATTCTAAAAATGCAAAATTAATTACTAAATGCACACACACATATATTATTTTTTGTATTTTTCATTAATTAAGAAAAAATAAACATGCACGCACAAAAATGCAAACAATTAAGAAAATACCACAACAAATTCTCAAAAATTGCATGTAAAGGAAAATTATTTTACTTTCCTTTTTTTTTATTTCTTTTGGAGTAATTGTTGTGAAGTAAAAATCACGTGCTCACAGTTGCCCCTCTTTGTTCGAAAACACGAAGAGTTTCCGTACAAAGATAAAGTGAGCAGATACGAGCGATTTTTGTTCGTTTGACTACTCCGTGTGAAGCAAGATTTGACCGAACCTCTGCTTCAAAGGTTTCCTACATATCCTTGGCTAAAAAGGAATCAGGTCAATGTAGTTCGGAAAGTTTTGGTAGCTGGGACTAACAGGAGTTGTGGTTTTATTGTTACCGCTGTTGTTGCTGCTACTACTGCTTGTTGACCTCCTCATTACACCAAAAGGGAAAATCGAAGTTAAGCTAGCTATGCCTATCAACTATGAGTTACAAGATTCTTATCTACAATTCTCTTGAAACTTGATCTTGAGTCTTAGCTGATTTTGCTGTAGACTTTGATCTAAATCTTGATGCTCGCAAGTTGTAGGTGTTTTTTTATTTCTGCAGCATTGAGTACGACAGGATTGGCGGAGCTTGTGACTTCTATCAGATTTCGAGCAATTCGCACCTTTGATTGCTCCAATATTTGAGCTTATTCATTTTTTTTGTTCTTTTCTTCTTTTCTTTATTCTGGATTGAGACTCACTCCGCAGGTCATCTCGATCCCTGTGCCTCGAGGTCAAAGCTACTCAAGCACCAAAATAAACAACCAAACAAAATTTTTCTGCCCCAGTTTTACTAGGAAATTTTCATGAGTTATTTGCAATAAAAATTCGCGGAATCGATGAGGGGATTGGAAACCCCAAATCTAAAAGGCGCAACTCAGGGATTGGAGCCCTAATGTTCACAAAATGAAAATGCTCAACTCAGGGATTGGAGACCTAATGTAAACTGCTCAACACAGGGATTGGAGCCCTAATGTTGGCTAAGGAAAAACCGCTCAACTCAGGGATTGGAGCCCTAATGTTGGCTAAAGAAAGTTTCTCAACTCAGGGATTGGAGCCCTGATGTTGGCTAAGGAAAGTTGCTCAACTCAGGGATTGGAGCCCTAATGTTGGCTAAAGAAAGTTGCTCAACTCAGGGATTGGAGCCCTAACGTTGGCTAAAGGAAGAATGCTCAACTCAGGGTTTGGGGCCCTAATGTTGGCTAAAGGAAGAACGCTCAACTCAGGGATTGGGGCCCTAATGTTGACTAAAGGAAAGCTGTTCAACTCAGGGATTGGGGACCTAATGTTGACTAAAGGAAAATTGCTCGACTCAGGGATTGGAGCCCTAATATCGGCTAAGGTAAATCGCTCAACTCAGGGATTGGAGCCCTAACGTTGGCTAAAGGAAGAACGCTCAACTCAGGGATTGGAGCCCTAATGTTGGCTAAAGGAAACGCTCAACTCAGGGATTGGAGCCCTAATGTTGGCTAAAGAAAAACCGCTTAACTCAGGGATTAGAGCCCTAATGTTGGCTAAGGAAAACCGCTAAACCCAGGGATTGGAGCCCTAATGTCGGCTAAGGAATATCGCTCAACTCAGGGATTGGATCCCTAATGTTGGCTAAGAAAAATCGCTCAACTCAGGGATTGGAGCCCTAATTTCGGCTAAAGGAAAATCACTCAACTTAGGGATTGGAGCCCTAATGTCGGCTAAAGGAAAATCGCTCAACTCAGGGATTGGAGCCCTAATGTTGGCAAAGGTGACTAGGGACGGAGGCCCTATGTCTAAAAATCTCAACTTAGGGATTGGAGCCCTAATATTGGTAAAGGAGACTAGGGAATGAAGGCCCTATGTCTAAAATCTCAATTTAGGGATTGGAGCCCTAATATTGGTAAAGGCGACTAGGGAATAGAGGCCCTATGTCTAAAAATCTCAACTTAGGGATTGGAGCCCTAATATTGGTAAAGGCGACTAGGGAATGGAGGCCCTATGTCTAAAATCTCAATTTAGGGATTGGAGCCCTAATATTGGTAAAGGCGACTAGGGAATGGAGGCCCTATGTCTAAAAATCTCAATTTAGGGATTGAAGCCCTAATATTGGTAAAGGCGACTAGGGAATGGAGGCCCTATGTCTAAAAATCTCAACTTAGGGATTGGATCCCTAATATTGGTAAAGGCGACTGGGGAATGGAGGCCCTATGTCTAAAATCTCAACCTAGGGATTGGAGCCCTAATATTGGTAAAGGCGACTAGGGAATGGAGGCCCTATGTCTAAAAAGGTTCAACTCAGGGATTGGAGCCCTAATGTTGGTAAAAGGCGACTAGGGAATGGAGGCCCTATGTTTAAAAATCTCAACTTAGGGACTGGAGCCCTAATATTGGTAAAGGGCGACTAGGGAATGGAGGCCCTATGTCTAAAATCTCAACTCAGGGATTGGAGCCCTAATGTTGGTAAAAGGCGACTAGGGAATGGAGGCCCTATGTCTAAAAAGGTTAAACTCAGGTATTGGAGCCCTATTGTTGGTAAAAGGCGAAGATTGATTTTGGGGCTTCTAAAATACCCTTCTTTTTTTTTCTTCTTATCTATTTTCTTTCAATTTATTTTTTAGTAACAAAAATGCAGGAAAGAATTTGGAGGAGACTTCCTTTTTGGGTTGATTATTGTTGCTAAGCTATTTCTAGTGCTTGCACATTTCTTTTTCCATTTTGGTTACACCTGCTTCTTGCACTATTGCTTTGGATTGCACCTGTTTCAATTTTCAAACAAAGAACAATTGTTAGTTTGAAACGGTGGTCGATTTTGTGGCCTTTATTATTTTTGATCACTTGATTTCGGCCCAACTCTTTTGGCGAGAAACTCTGCCGCTTGCTGGCTTTTATTAAAGATTGGTCTCTCTCCTAAAACTGAGGAACTCAACTTTTCAAAATTTATCATGACGGCTCAACCGTATAAGGCTTTAACCTT
Source organism: Nicotiana sylvestris (assembly GCF_000393655.2). Classification (NCBI taxonomy): domain Eukaryota; kingdom Viridiplantae; phylum Streptophyta; class Magnoliopsida; order Solanales; family Solanaceae; genus Nicotiana; species Nicotiana sylvestris. Next base: position 78,331,797 of record NC_091058.1, on the reverse strand, counting down.
TTCATTTTAATCTGCTTCTAGGGGCTTTTGACTTTGGATTTCTTTTCATTTTCAATAACTCTGATTTCAGAGAATCGGCTATCATGGCCAGTTGGGATCGACTTGATGCATCCAATGAGGCTGGGTACTTTCTTTGGACTTGGCTTTATTAAGCAAAAACCTTGTAAAACCAATTTTGCCACCTTTTCTTTGTATTAGTTTCGGAACAGAGTTAGACCGAAAGGGATTCAAGGAAAAGTAAAGAAAGGACAAGAAGAAGAAAAAAATGAATTTAAGGAGAAGCGTCCCTTTTGGGGGAAAGAAGGACTTATCTAGGGTGCATGCAGACTTCAATAGACATGACATGCTTCTTGGACTGGATACCCGATATGCACAACTATCCAACTCATTGTGAACCACATCTCCAAATCGAGAAACCTGGCCAGGACACTTTCAGTGGTGAGGGTGTCTTCTTTTCGATCGACGACGCCCTTTGCGGGTTTTCGCCAATCGACCTCTCTCATTTCTCTTCTCACCGTCGCCTGATAGCACTCTTTACGAGTTTTCACTAAACAGGCTCTCTCATTTTCAATTTTTCTGCTCACCGTCGCCTTATGGTGCCCGTGTGAGTTTTCACCAATAAGTCTCCCTCATTTTATTTCTCTCATTTTTATTGCATCAGATCCAAGTAGTTGTATCCTCTGATCCTTGAACATTCTCACTGATTGATCGGAAGGACTTGAAAGGATTTGGGTGAAAATGATTTGGATCAAATTACAACTTTGGAACCATTCAAACGGGATTATCGCAGGACCATTACAAAACCTGCCCCAGTTTCACTTTTGAGGGAATTTGGATTTTTATTTTGGTGTGACTGAACCCCATAGAGAGGCTGCCTACGTATCCTTTCGGAATCAAGTCGAACGTAGTTCAGGAAAAAACATCTTCTTCTTTTTTCAACACTTTCAAGTTCCAAAGAGGGCAATCAAAGAAGAGTAACCGGTACAAATGGGTTTGCAAAGGGTAGATAGTGTTTGGGTAGCGAGAATAAAAGCCTTCGTCCTCCCAATCGAATAATGTTGTTGTTACAGAAAGACTAAATATAGTACCTTTTGACTGCATCTGCATTTACAGCTACTTCAGGATCATTTCCTTTGATATCGCCCAGATACAATGCTCCTCTCGGCAATACCTTTCTGATGACGTATGGGCCCTTCCAATTAGGAGATAATTTTCCTTTTGCTTCCTGGTGATGGGGAAGAATACACCTTAAAACGAGTTACCCCACTTCAAAATTTCTAGGTCGCACTTTCTTGTTATAGGCACGAGCCATTCTTTGCTGGTACAACTGCCCGTGGCAGACCGCAGCCATTCGCTTTTCATCGATCAAGGTTAATTGTTCCAGACGGGTTTTAACCCACTCACTGTCTTCAATTTCGGCTTCCACAATGATTCGGAGAGAGGGGATTTCGACCTCGGCGGGTATTACAGCTTCCGTGCCATAAACCAAAAGGTACGGGGTGGCTCCAATTGATGTGCGCACAGTAGTGCGATATCCCAACAATGCAAACGACAGTTTTTCATGCCACTGCCTGGAACTTTGAATCATCTTTCTCAAAATCTTTTTGATGTTTTTGTTTGCTGCTTCAACGGCACCATTGCCTTTAGGCCGATAAGGAGTAGAGTTCCAGTGCATTATCTTGAATTGCTCACATATCTCCCCCATCAAATGACTATTCAAGTTTGCAGCATTGTCTGTGATAATAGTTGCAGGAATGCCAAAACGGCAGATAAGATTGGAGTGCACAAAATCTACCACAGCTTCTTGGTGACAGAATTGAGAGTGATTGCTTCGACCCATTTTGTAAAGTAGTCAATGGCAACTAGTATGAATCTGTGTCCATTTGAGGCTTTTGGCTCGATTGGCCCAATGACGTCCATGCCCCAGGCAACAAATGGCCAAGGTGCAGACATGGGATGCAGTTCTGTGGGAGGTGCATGAATCAAATCACCGTGCACCTGACACTGATGACACTTCCGAACGAAACTAAAACAATCCTTTTCCATGGTCATCCAGTAATAACCCGCTCGAAGGATTTTCTTTGCTAAAACGTACTCGTTCATGTGGGGACTGCATACTCCCGCGTGTACCTCATGCATGATTCTTCGCCTCTTCTACATCAACACATCTTAACAAATTGAGGTCCGGAGTTCTCTTGTATAAGACATCCCCACTCAAAAAGAAACCACTCGCGTGCCGCCTAATGGTTCTCTTTTGGTCTCCACTGGCTTGCTCAGGGTATTCTTGAGTTTTCAGAAACCTTTTGATGTCATGGTACCATGGTTGGGTATTTGGTGTTGCTTCAATTGTATTAAAATAACCATTCCTTTCCCGAATTTGAATTTCCAAGGGGTCTACGTGAGCATTGCCTGGATACGGCTGCATTGAGGCCAAAGTAGCAAGTGCGTCGGCTAATTCGTTGTGACAACGAGGAATGTACCTGAACTCCATTGACTTGAATCGCTTGCTGAGGTCTTCCACTTGCTTCTTGTAAGGGATAAGCTTAACATCTCGGGTTTCCCATTCTCCTTTGCTTGCCGGATAATCAGATCTGTGTCTCCCATGATCAACAACTCTTCGACATTTTGGTCGATTGCCATGTTTATACCCATAATACAGGCTTCATACTTGGCGGTGTTGTTTGTACAGAAGAAACGAAGCCGAGCTATGGCTGGATAGTGCTGACCAGTGGGTGAGATCAAAATTGCCCCAATTCCGACACCCTTTGCGTTTACCGCCCCATGAAAGAACATTTTCCAAGCATGAGTGTCTTCAGATATTGCCTCAACTGAATTTACTTCTTCATCTGGGAAGTAAGTTCTCAAAGGTTGGTACTCATCATCAATCGGGTTTTTAGCCAAATGATCCGCTAATGCCTAGGCTTTCATTGTCGTGCGAGTGACATAGACTATGTCAAACTCCGTGAGCAAGATGTACTTTAATCGCCAAGTATGAAGCCTGGTTATGAGGTAGGTGGTGTAAGCTTGCAAATAATGCCTCAGCTTCTGAGCGACCCATGTCAAAGCACAACAAGTTCTTTCCAATAAAGTGTATTTGGCTTCATAACTAGTAAACTTCTTGCTCAGATAGTAAATGGCCGGCTCCTTCTTTCCGGTCACGTCATGTTGCCCGAGGACACAGCCAAAAGAATTTTCCAAGATGGTTAGGTACAAGAACAGAGGCCTCCCTGGCTCAGGTGGGACCAAGACTGGCGGATTCGACAGATATTCCTTGATTTTATCAAAATCTTCTTGACATTCAACTGTCCATTTGATTGCCGCATCTTTCTTTAACAACTTAAATATGGGTTCACACGTGGAGGTCAACTGAGCGATGAAACGACTGATGTAATTCAATCTTCCCAAAAAACTCATAACATCTTTCTTGGTTCTTGGAGGAGGCAAATCCCAAATAGACTTTATCTTTGTTGGATCTAACTCGATGCCCCTCCGACTGACTATGAATCCCAAGAGTTTGCCGGATGGTACTCCAAATGCACATTTGGCTGGGTTCAACTTCAAATCATATTTGCAGCCGCCCAAAGAATTTTCTCAAGTCCCGAACGTGGTCGTCCTGGGTTTTGGATTTAATGATTACATCGTCCATATACACATCTATCTCTTGGTGCATCATATCATAAAAAATGGCAGTCATGGCCCTCATGTAGGTTGCCCCGGCATTTTTCAGACCAAATGGCATGACTCTATAACAGTAAGTGCCCCAAGGTGTGGTAAAAGCTGTCTTTTCTGCATCTTCTTCATCCATCAACACCTGGTGGTATCCTGCGTAACAATCCACAAAAGACTGTATTTCATGTTTGGCACAGTTATCAACAAGGATGTGGATGTTTGGCAAAGGGAAATTGTCCTTGGGGCTTGCTTTGTTCAGATGTCGGTAGTCAACGCACACCCGTATTTTCCCATCTTTCTTTGGCACATGAACTATATTAGCCAGCCATGTGGTGTATCGGACCACTCGGATCACTCCCGCATTTAATTGTTTTGTGACCTCTTCTTTAATCTTGTCACTGATATCAACTTTGAACTTCCTCTGTTTTTGCTGGATAGGGGAATAATCGGGGTAGGTTGGCAACTTATGGACCACTAAATCGACACTTAATCCTGGCATGTCATCGTATGACCAAGAAAACACATCTTTGAATTCAAACAAAAGTTGGATCAATGCGTCCCTGGTTCTTTCATCTGTATGAATGCTTATCTTGGTTTCTTTGACTTCTTCAGAGCTACCCAAATTAACTGGCTTGGTTTCATTTAAGTTTGGCTTAGGTTTATTCTCAAATTGTTTCAATTCTCGATTTATTTCCTTAAAAGCCTCTTCTTCATCATATTCGGGTTATTGGTTCATTATTTCGCAATTAGACAGCGTGTTTGGATCTGGGCATGAAGTCCGCAAGCATGTCATGTTATTTAAAGCCGCATTATTAGAACTGAAAGAAGAAATAAGAAAAATTAACAAAATCAGAAAGAATGAAAAGAGATGAACGATGAAATATTAATTTCATTTCATTGAATTTTGAAGATAACAGGGTTCACATTAGTACTTAAAAGACAGGAAACTAAAAGAAAAACATCCGAGTTACACCCTGGAATAACTCGTGATGTAGAAAAAGTAGCAGGACAGGTCTACCGGGACTCCCGCCTGATTGGGAATGGCGTAGCCTTCCAATTCTGCAGCTTGGCATTGAGTCCCATATATAGCACCTCAGCGGTGCTTGAACCCTCCCCTGACTGGACCATGTGGGTTTCATATAGTATCTTCCTCATTGCCCCACAGATCTCTTCAATCTCTTCGGCAGTAAAGGCCTCATCTTCTTCTTTCTTCTGGTATTTTGGCTTGACAAATGTTCTGTAAAGATGCGGAACCAGCTGAGGCAAAACCCAACCGTCATTCTTTCTATCATTTGCCCATCTTATATCAGCTAGAGTGGATCGGAAGCCTACCCCAAAGGACTTTTCAACGGTGGGCAGGGTGATAAGTTCAACCATCCCTTGCAAATGATTTCCCAAGTCCCTTCCCCAGTTTGAAGCCATGTCGGATCATTTCTTTGGCCACCATGATTGATGCATTAGAAAGGAAAGTTTGGGGGCAAGGTTTTCCTTCTTTGTACTGGTCTGCAACCACAATTTCAAAAGCCTGATAAACTATGTGCTCGCTCCCCTCTCTTGCTTCAAGACATGGGACTGATGGGTCCCGATAAATTGATTGCTCATCTTCTCTGTGGACCACGATCTCTTGGTCCTTATGCTCGAACTTCACCATCTGATGAAGAGTAGAGGGTACATCCCCCGCTGCATGAATCCATGGCCTCCCCAAAATAAAGTTGTAGGATGTGTCCATGTCTAGAACCTGGAAGGTTACTTCAAAGTCTACTGGGTCGATGGTCAGAATTAGATCGATCTCTTCAATTGCATACCTTTTGATGCCATCGAAGGCACGTACACAGACATTGTTGGGTTGGATTATTTCGGTCCCAATTTCCATGCGCTGTAGAGTTGAAAGCGGGCAAATGTCTACTCCAGAGCCCCCGTCCAACATCACCCTTTTCACGTAGTGCCCTTTGCATTTGACTGTTAGGTGCAAGGCTTTGTTATGTGCGGCCCCTTCTGAGGGTAAATCATTTTTGCTGAAAGTGATCTGATTGATTGCAAAAAATCTTTCTGCCATTTTCTCCAACTGCTCTACAGAAATGTCAACAGGCACATATGCTTCGTTAAGGGTCTTGATCAATACCTTCTGATGTTCGGCGGAATTCATCAACAAAGCCAACAAGGAGACTTGTTCGGGAAATTTTCGAAGTTGGTCAATCACCTCATAATCTGCCATTTTCATGTTTTGGAAGAAAGCCTCCGCTTCTTCGGCACTCACGGGCTTCTTAAGTGGGAAGCGCTTTCTAGTAGCGTTGTTCACCTCTTCCAAATTGGAATACTTTTCAACAGGGTTATTTTCTTGAACTTCTCCTGGGATTTCTTTGCCTTTATAGGTCACCGCCATTTTGTTGTAGTTCCAGGGCACAGCAGTAGGATCTTTCATGGGCTTCTGTGGCGCGCGTCTAATAACCACGGGCTCATTCAGCCTCGATGGCTTAATTGGCCCCCACATCACATAAACCCCCTTGGTCACATACATCTGGGTTGCTTTGTTTAGCTTGAATCTCCTGGGAGGACTCAACGTCATCTGCTTTTCTTTACGGCCTTGAGGGATGTAGAGAACAACATCTTTGGGAGGCGTTACCCCGGTCTCAACTTCAATTTTCTTCTCTGACTTTGGAGGGGTGGTTTCTTTATTTTTCTCCCCTTTATCTTGCTTCGAGGTAGATTTTGGTTTCTTTTCTTTGTCAGCAATGGCAATGATGGCCTTTAATGTTGGGTCAAATTCCTTATCCTTACAAATCATTCCAATTATCGGCCCGTTGTTGTGGGCTGGCAGTGGGTTGTTGGTCACATTGGGAACATCTTCATCCCTTAGTACTATCTTTCTTTGTTCTATCATGTTCTCCACGACTCTCTTTATAGTCCAGCAATCATCCGTTTCATCCCCTTCTGCCCCCGAGTGATAAGCACATCGGGTACCGGCTCTGTAAGCGGGTGATGCTAGGTTTTGTCTGGTTTGAGGAACAGGCTGTAACAGACCCATTTGAACAAGCTTTGGTAACAGGCTGGAGTAGGTTTCGCCAATTGGTGTGAAATTTGGCCTCTTGGGCGGTTCATGAGGGTGGAAATTATTTTGTGGAGGACGGGGGTTGTAGTGGGTTTGGTAAGGAGGTTGGTTTCTAGGAAATGGAGCTTGATTTCTGCTGGCTTGTTGTTGTGGCCGGACATAAGGCTGAGCATTCATGACCGAGTATGGCTGAGGAGTATAGACCAAATCTTGGTGAGGGTAATAGTGCTGCAGGGTCCTTTCTGAGAAAAGGGATCTGGGATTATAGTTTCTCCTTGCACCCGACACTGCCATGAATGTTTCTTCCCGTTTCTTTCCCTTTGTGATTCCTCCAGACCCACCCTGAATGGCTTGGGAGGTAGCTCTGATAGCAGATTGGCTTAGAATTCGACCCGTTTTTAGCCCATTTTCAATCATTTCGCCAATTTTGATAGCTTCAGCGAACTGTTTACCCATTGCGGACATCATATTCTGGAAGTAATCAGCTTCCTGAGCTTGAAGGAAAACTGTGACAATTTCAACCTCATCCATCAGAGGTTTTACCCTGGATGCCTGCTCACGCCATTTAACTGCGTACTCTCGGAAGCTTTCTGAGGATTTCTTTTTCAAGTTTGTCAATGAGTTCCTATCTGGATCAATATCAATGTTGTACTGGAACTGCCTGACGAAATCTCTAGCAAGATCATCCCAGATGTACCAGTGGGATATATCCTGGTCCATGTACCACTCAGATGCGATGCCAATCAGACTTTCTCCGAAATAGGCCATGAGTAGTTCTTCCTTTCCACCGGCTCCTCGCAGCTGATTGCAATATCTCTTGAGATGAGTAATAGGATCACCATGCCCATCGTACTTCTCAAATTTTGGGGTTTTGAATCCCAATGATAGGTGCACATGAGGGAACATGCATAAGTCGGCATAGGATACACTTTTCTGTCCACTCAAGCCTTGTATGCTTTTGAAACTCTGTTCCATACTCCTCATTTTCCTCACAATCTCTTCTTGTTAAGAAGTTTTGGTGGTCTTTTCTTGCCCCGCAGTGAACTCAAATTGGGGTGGTTGAGGGTAAGTATAAGTAGGAAACTGATGAGGTTCAACTGGGAAAGATGGTGCTTGAAATGTGAAGGAAGATGAATCAAAGTTAGGCCTGAGTAAAGCAGGTTGTGTCGTGGCTGAACAAGGTGGCGCGGTGAATATGTTTGAAGCCACACTTGAAGCTAACACCTGGGGGCGAGACTCAGAAGGTGTTCCAGCAAAGTGGGCTGAAATGGTAGGATATACCAGTGGGGTATTTGGATAACTTATGGGGATGTTGGAGGTCCCACTTTCCCTGGGAAAAAGCTCAGGGAATCCAGGGATCGCACTTGGCGGTTCTTTTCCATTGGCCCAGGCATCCCACATTTCCATCATGCGGAGACGCAAAATTCTATTTTCCTCAGTCGTTGCTGACTCAGAAGTTTGGATGACCGAGATCAGACTATCCTCTGGAATAGGAACTGTTGGCAAAGGAATTTCCGAAGACATTTCAACACTTCCTTTTGACCTTGTGAAGTATGAATGTGAAGCCAGACTACCACAAAACCAACCACCTTACTATAGAAACTCTGGAAAAGGGGACAACAAACCAGTTAGTTTGAAGCAATTAACACATAGGAAATCGCACGTTGGGGTGTGATGCACCTATACAGTTAAATGTATTTCTACATGTTTCGCAACGGCTGCATGTTTCATCCTGGCTCTGTTTATTTTCCCAATTTTCTTTTCTTTTTTTTCACTTTTGGCTTTTGTACTTCTCCTTTTATTTCCATTTTCCACTCTTTTCTTTCCTCTCTTTCCTTGCCCCCCCTTTTTTTTCATTTTTCTTTTGGTTTTTCTTTGGCTCTGTTTTTCACATCCCTCTCTTATTTGAAGTTATTTACAAAAAATGTGACCGGATTCGATGAGGATTGCCTACGTATCACGACGCCGCGTGACTTAGATCATTACGTAGTTCAAGAGAAACAAGTGCGAAAAATAATGAAACAATTTTGGGAATTTTCAAATTTTCATTAATAAAACTCCTAAACTTTCTGTTACAAAAGACCTCAAACCACTTATCTTCTTGGAATTTTGAAACTACCAACAGACTAAAAAAAATAATTTCCAAAATACAGACTCAATAAGTGAAAAATCATGAATACATCAATGCTTCGACTCCTGGGGCATGTGGGACATCATTCGGTCTCACGGGCCTACGTGCAAGATCCCCTTGAAGCCGCTTCAAATCACTCATTACCTGGCGGACAAATGTCATTACAGCAGCGAAGAAAGTGGTATGAGTCATATCCTCACATGCGTGGCATTTCATGACGATGTAGTCGGCAATGACTCTAACCCTCTCTCGGACAATACCCTTTTCCTGAAGCAAACGCCCGATTTGCTGATTCCGGGCTTCCAACACTTGAGTGTCATGATGATTTTGATTCTGCAATTGTTGTATATCTTCGTCCATTTGGGCCATCAAAGCATAACAATGTTCCCTATCGGCTTTAAAATTCCTGGCCTGTTTGTCCACCTCATTTTCAAGGGTGATTAGCTTTCTCTTTAAATTGGCGATTGTCCCCTCATATTCTCTTTTCATTTGTCGCACAAACTCTGCCCGCCCTTCTGCATTCTCTGCCAATTGTGCTCGTACGTTTTCTAGACTAGCCTCGGATTTTTCTAGGTCATCTTGACACTCAAGTACTTTCCTTCTCAGACCGCTTATAAGCCTTTCATCTGCCCGGCTTCTTTCCGGGTTTCTAGCAGCTATTCTCATTTTATGGATTTGAGTTTTGAGAGCTTCGTTTTCCTGAGTTAGCTTTTTCTTTTCCCATTCATCTGCGGCAGCTTGGATACTGTGGCCAAATTTGAGGTCCCTAATTTGTCCCTCTAATTTACCTATCTTAGCCCTATAGCTTTCTTCTTTTGCCAACCAGCCCCACTGCTCCTGCGAGTCGTTAGTGAATTGTTGGACATGAGGTCTCTTAGCAAGTCTCTCGGGCTCTTGAGGAATTTGAAATCTTTTGCCAAACCAAACCATATAATTGGGGTCCACCTCACCTCTAGCTAGATCCCGCACCATAGTCTTGGGTTCGAGAAATCTGCACTCATTCCAAACTTGGCGAACTCTTCCTTCTGGAAATACAGCCTTTGGGCCCAATTTGACAACATGTATACTCAAATCTTCATCATGGGGGACGGTTTGAAATCTTCCTAGTTGGCGCAAAACCCTGTGAGGAGCATATGGCTGAATGCTCCGGATGCCCATTAGGAGAAAGTAGCACACTTTAGCTGACATGTACATGACTTCGGTGGCAGGGAGCCATCCAAACGTCCACTCAATTTTATCCGAAGTTAAAGAACTCAAGTGGGCAAACCAAGCTTCGGTACCCTCTGGAAATTCAACCCCCGCCACTCGGATTTCAAATTCATCGATGCAATCCAAACAGGTCATGTCGTAGTTCATATACCCGACACGGTGGCAGAGATGTTCCAGTAACCACAATTGTAGTAGTAAGTTGCAGCCCTGGAAGAATTTTCCCCCTTCTCGACAGATGGTCAAAGCTCGGGAAATCTCAGATAAGATCAGGGGAACTAATGTGCCATTAGCTTTCTTGATTGCGACATCCACCATTCCCACGAGGCCCAATTCTATGTTGCCGTCTTTCCGCGGACATATTACAACACCCAAGAATGCTACTATAAAAACCAAACCCCGTTTTGCCTCCTATTTATCTTTATTTCCGGCATGGGTCAGACCAGTATTCAGTGCTTCGAAACCTTGGGGATTGTTATAGCGTTGGTACAGGAACTGGAAAGTGCAAGACCCTCCAGATAAATTCCCATCTTGAATATCCCAGCTAATACTCAACATATCTAGAAACTTGTGAGGAGATACTGGTCTTGGTGATACCGGGTACCAACTTCTAAGGTTTCCACTAAGGCTGGCGTAACCCGCAAATTCCTCTAGTGTGGGTGTGAGCTCAAAATCAGAAAAGCGAAACACATTGAGAGTCGGATCCCAAAAAGGTATCAGGGCTTCAATCACGTCCAATCTTGGCTTGATGTTTAAAAGTCTGACAAGACCACCCAAAACTTTTATCACAGTTCCTCGGCTACCTTTTCCTAGGTAATTCCACCACATGTGGAGCTATAAGGGGATCTCTTCAAGAGCTGCGAAGGATTCGTTTTCATCTGTGCTCATCCTGCACATTTATTAGGGTGATTTAATTTAAAAGGTTATGACTCATTTGGACTTAAGAAAAGGTTATCAAAATTCCATAAAAATCCGGCTTTGCAAATACGGCCTTTTAGCACTTCGGGGAAGAAGATTTTAAGGTTGTGTTTGCTAAATGGCCAAAACCTAAAAAAATTACTAAAGGTGGTTGTTCTTGCAAAAACGGCCTTCCCGCGTCCTTTTGGGGACATTCAACTATTTTAGACAAGAATGACATCACCTTCTTATGAAAGAAATACTTCTAAAAATGACATATTTTTGAATTTTGCATTTTCTTTCCAATTTTGAAAGAAGAATGAAAATATTTTTGAATTTTGAGAAGAAATTAATTAAAAAATTATTTTTGGATTTTTTTTAAATTAAGGTCTTAAAGAAAGACTTTTCTAAAGAAGGAAGTAAAGGAAAATATTTTTGGATGTTTTTGAAAATGGTGGACCGGAACCGATGAGGTTTGCCTACGTATCTCACATCCGGTGAGAATTAGACCTGCGTAGTTCGCCAGTTTTGACAGAACATGGCAGTTGAAAAATTTGGCTCATTTGGAGATTTCGGAATTTTCTAAATACCTACCTCTCACTCCTATATTATTATTATTATTTATTTATTTCTTCTTTTTTTTATTTTTTTTTTATTTTGATTTTCTTCCTCTGTTCTAGAAAGCCGGTCAACATGCAAGCCGAAACAAACAGATGCGCAAGTAGCACGTAAGATGCGTCAGGATGGTCTTTTTTATTTGGGTACACCTGTCCTAGACAGACCCAACCCCTGTGTTGAGTCTCCAAGGTCAAATGCATATGATGCAAACAAACGTTCCTACTAGGGATCCGGCATGAGGCTTGTTATACTAGGTTTAAAAACCTGGGTTTATTGTTCTAGACCTGGCTTACTCGAGCAGACAGCTCGAGCCGAGGGGGGCAGTGTACCGGGAATACAGATGCTTCACCGACTTTGCAACTTGTCCGAACCTCGTTCTAAAATTGGGATAAGACTCTAACAGAAAAGAAGTCACACGAAGTGCACACTTCCCAGATGATTTAGAAGACTCAGAGAGAGGAGGGTTTCGTAGCAATTTATATACAGTCCAAACAATATCAAAGCGGTAAAAGCGGAATTTAGCACAGTAGGCTCAACATGTAAAAATCAGATAAAACAAGCCAACTATAACAGTTATTCTAAGCTCGAATTCTTGAACCCTGAACCGAAGTTCTGGGTTTGGATCCCCAGCAGAGTCGCCAGAGCTGTCACACCTCCTTTTTACACAATCACCCCGAAGGATAATGTATAAGGGAGTTTTCCATTTTAAGTGACATTATTCGAAAATGGGATTATTTATTTATTTCAGAGTCGCCACTTGGGAAAGGTTTGGCTTTTGATGTCCCAAGTCACCGGTTTATCTTGAATCCCAAATCGAGAAAATTTTCGACTTTCCAAATGAAGTCTGCGAACTAGAAATTCTAAGTAAGGAATTCTGTTGACCCGAGGGAAGGTGTTAGGCACCCACGGATCTCGTGGTTCTAGCACGGTCGCTTAAATTGTTATGAATGGCTAAAATCTGATTTTAATAAATGTTCAATACTACAGTGCAATTTTAAATCATTTACCGCTTTTGGTTAATTTTTAAGAAAGTGAACGTTGTTTAAAAAAACGTGTTTTTGGATCACGTCACATGAAATGCACCCGGATCCTCGACACATTTTTTATACAACATTTTAGGATTTGGATTTTGGGTTGCATGAAATGCACACCCGTATTTAAGAATGTAATTTGATTAATATCGCGCCTAAAGAGTCTAACGCGTTATTATTTTGGGGAAGGCACTGAAATTCGCTAAACGGCCCATCCCGATTTTCTATGTATTTTAATATAACCAATTATTGAGGGCCCCACAATTTGCATTTTTATTTGGCGAGGCTCGTCTCATTTTTTATTTAAAGGCCGATCCTAAAGCAACTATGATTCTTCTAATTATTTTTTGTCTCTAAAAAAACACAAGAAAAGTCCTAAATACTTTGTTATTATACTGAGGTAAACTAGGCATTGTCCCAGGCCCAAACGTGTAGGAAATTAACACTAGACCTGGGTCCTTGTTTCAGATAGCTTGAGGCCAAAACTACACAAGACTTCATTTTGAATCTTCATAGCTACAATCAGATTTCAACCGTATTTGGGCCAAAATTTTTAGCCCAGGCGTGTATGGAGACTTTAAATCTCAAGGCCAATCTTGATGTATAATTCCTGCTGGAGTTCTAATTTTAATAAAACACACAGATCAGTACAGAATTAGAGGGTTATTCCACATGGTTTGAGCTACTTATGCTAACAAAGGAGACATTAAGTGATCAGAACAAGACAAATGATAGTCAAATCGAATAATTTGGTATTTTACATCTAACTGGATTAATGGACACAGGACCTTCGAACTTGTTTTTTTGCAATTCCTATGTCGAATCAGTGTTTACAAGCTTCATAAAAAAACTAATATTAGCCACTAACATTTGAGAGCTAAGACGGTTTGCCATCATTTTTTCGATATGCTATTCAAATCCATTTCAATGATTCACAATTTCTAATAGAACTACTGAATGACACATTGAGACTCATTGAACCTGTTTTATAACTACTGAAACTAAATTAAGCATTCAAACCTTGATCATGGATCCAAAAACAACAGTCAGGCAGTCTAATCATTACAGACAATACCAATTTACATAAGCATGAAAGTTTCTTCTCAATACCAAACAGGAATTAAGTAATTCAACAATCAACTCCAAAACTTCATCATTTAGTCTCCAAATCAGTAAATTCACATATATCCTTCATAGTTCAAACAAAGCCAAGGAAAAGTACCTGAATTGGAAAGTGAGAAGAAAGAGAGGTAAATCAGCAGCAGCAGATAACAAATAACAGCAGTAGCACCACAATCAGCAGTATGGGACAATAAGAACCAAGCTCAGTGAAACTCAGAGATCCAGAAATGTTTTAGAAAAACCAAAAGAGCTAAACAGATCGACTCAAAACCAATTGGAAATAAACCAAACACCAACTCGAAATCAGCTGGGACAAATCTGAAACCAAAAGCTTAAACAAACAGCCTAGAGTAGCTTCGATTGGGCCTAAATCTCAAACTAACTGTGAATTTAACAATGGAACAATGTCTTTTTCTGGAATTTTAGAGTTTTTCAGAGGTTTTTCTTTTGCTTTTTGTTTGTTTTCTATGTAGAACTGAAGTCCGGAATGAACTCTCTTTACTGGTTCAAAAATAGACTCCCTTAGGTTCTTAAAAAAAACTCTCCTCCTCCTCTCCAAACTCCCTCCCTTTTATATATCACAACAGGCCTCATTTTCCAGCTCTTAGAGCACTTAGTCAATTAAAAACTGATTCTCTTCCATGTTATTCCCTCTGTTTTTTTCACTCAAGACTCAACCAGAAATGTATTCCCATCAGATTCCCCTGACAACCCTCTTTTTCATTATAAAAAATGGTATTCCTTTTATTAAACTAAACAAGTATGGGCAGCATGAATATACTCTGACAGCACATGTTGTCAAGTTACCTTTTATTTATTAAAGAACTACAATTCACATGCTTTCTGATGTCCAAAATCTAAAATGAATAAACAGGGCCAATAATTCTATCTAAAGTGCATAAAACAAGGCTATCAATTCAATATCAATCCAAACTAAGTGCTTGATTAATTGTAATTCAATTCGAAACTAGTGTGAATTCAAATGCCAATGGATTCAGACAGCAGAATCGAACTAACTTGAAACTCTGAATCAGGAAATGTCAACATAAACAAAACTGGCACCAAACATTTCAAAGGGAACAAACAAACTACAAACACTTAATTGACGAAACTTAATTAATCGACTACGTAGTTTATAACATACAATCAATAGTCAGAAAAATTCGGACCAAAGAAAAGATCCATAAATGGAGGAGAAGAAGATAAATCACAAAATAACCAAAAACTGATACAACAAACTAAACACAAAAAGAAAATAGAGCAAAAGAGAAAGGAGCAATACCTCACAAAAATCAAAAACCAAACGGGCTAAGGCTTGAACCGACTCTAATATTTTGAGGTCAAATGGACCTTAATCGAGTGTTCTAGACTGAGAACACTCGACTAAGGTCGATTATGAACCCCAAATTTCTTCTAATTTGGACCAATTCCGGTTTTGGTCTTCGTTAGGGTTCCCTGGTTCAATTTGGGATTCGAACCGTTCTAGCATGATTCGAGCAAAACCCAGAGTGTTCTAGAGATGGGGGAGGTCCGGGGGTCCCGTGGTGTGAGTTTGGGATTGGTTGGGGTGGCTTTAGGGTTCCGATCAAATCTTCAAATGAAGATTCGAGACGGTGGGGGATGATTCGAGGTACAAGGGTCCGGGATTTGGGAAGAGGAAGGTATGGAGGTTCCGTGGTGTTAATTTGGCGGTCTCCGACGTCGTTGCCGCCGGGTTTATGGTGAGGGGGTGGAAGGGCGGCGCTAGGGTTCAGAGGTCGTTTGGTTCGTCTCTTTCAGAGACGAAAAGGAGGGTGTTTGGAAATGAGACGGGTAAAAGGGGTTTGGGGGGTCTTTTGACACATTAAAAATTGGTCGCTTAATCTGGGTCGTTGGGTGATGGGATCCAACGGATCTGATTTAAAAGAAATGATGGGGTGGTCCGGTTTAGTAACGGGTCAGGGTCGATAATGGATATGGGTGAGGGTTGGACGATCGGGATCGTTGATCAAGCGAGATCAATGGTCAAGATGGGGCATGACGGAACGACGTCGTTTGGGACATCTGTGAGGCTTGGGCCAATTGGACCGGGTAAAGGGATGTTTGAATTGGGCTGATGATTATTGGGTCTGGTCCAATTTCCTTCTCTTCTTTTAATTTGTTTCTTTTCTTTTTCTTTTTCAAACTAATTTTCGAAATTTTAAAAAGCCTAAAATCCTATTCTAATTTATAAAAAGCCAAATTAACTTAAATAATATTAGTTTAAGTACAAAATCACAGTTAAACACAAAAAATACAAAATGCCTATTTTTTATGATTTTCCGATTATTGCCAAATAAGTTATGATTTAAGTTTTAAACCACAAATTATAAAATTAAATCCTAAAGGTAATTTTTTTTTTGTATTTTCCTTTTATATGACTAATTAATTCTAAAAATGCAAAATTAATTACTAAATGCACACACACATATATTATTTTTTGTATTTTTCATTAATTAAGAAAATATAAACATGCACGCACAAAAATGCAAATAATTAATAAAATACCACAAAAAATTCTCAAAAATTGCATGTAAAGGAAAATTATTTTACTTTCTTTTTTTTTTTATTTCTTTTGGAGTAATTGTTGTGAAGTAAAAATCACGTGCTCACAGTATGCTATTATGTTTGAAAAAATATTTCTATTTTGAAATTTCAATTTCTACAACATTATATATATTTCAATAAAATAATTATTTTTATAATGATGCAAGTGAAGATATTATCCTTAATTTAAAATTTACTTTAATCGGCTAGCTAAAAATTTAAATGATTCTTTAGCCGGTAAATTTTATTTCAGTATGACTCCATTTTGAATTTATCGATATCTCTAGCCACAAATTTCAAATTTGAATACCCTATACATATATAGATTTTTTGTTCTTTGAATCATTAAATGTTAGATTAATTGATTATTATTATATAGACGAAATACATAAACAGCCCCTCCAAGTTATCCACAACGGTCATTTGAACACCTTAACTTGTCATGTGACCAGATATACACCTCTGCTTGGTAGAAGTATATTCTCTTAAACCCCTTACGCTGATATGGCAAATTTTGTGTGTTACACTTACATTTAAGCGCGTGAAGATCTTTAAATTAGGCTTATCTTCTTTTTTTCCCTAAAATCAATGTGGACCCCACTATTACACCACCCCATAACCACGATTCTGGACGGGGAGGTTATTGCCAACGATGGAGGGTGTCGGAGAGAGGGAGGATCTCGGCGAGGCTGTTGTCGACGATGCTTGTAAGTGTAATATTGCTCTCCCCTTTCTCTCTTCTTTCCTTCATTCATCACTCCCCTTTCAGCTCCTCCATATATTGCTCTCCCCCTCTCATTTTAATTTCCTCAGCAAGTCTCTCCAAACCTAACCAAATTCACCAGCCAAAAAACTTTCAGTTCTAAACCAAAAGCTTTTACTTTGTCATTCTTTTTGCCCTTGTTTTTATCGCCTTCTCTCCAGTTTTGTCGTCGGTTGAATCATCAACGTTAATCTCATCAACTGGGTAATTAACGCTTACCCAGTTGAGCAAAATTCACATAAAGTTCAAATTTTCCACTTTCAGTTTGAATTCTTGATTACATAAAAAAAATGGAGTTTACATCAGAGAAACTTTCTCCTTTTGATTTTATGGCAGCGATCTTTAAAAGTGGAAAGATATTCGTTCAACTGAACTCATCATCCAATTTCATGGAAGGTGCTAGAAAATCAGTGAGAGGGGTTATTTGGGGGGGAAGGGGAAGGGGAAGGGGGCGAGAGAGGGGAGTGAGAAGGAAGAAGATGAAGGAGGGGGGTTGGTTAATAATAAAAAGATTATTTTAATGTATTTAGTTTATATTTATCAAAAAAATTATTATATTACACATGTCATTCTTTAATTAGTTCATTTGACATGTCACTGGCGAGTGCAATTCACACATATAGTCTGCGAGACTCGAGTGTTCACAAGATACATTTAATAGCCACTTGAAATGCTAAAATGAAAAAGGGATCAGTTAAGGTATTCAAATGGCCGTTATGGACAACTTGGAGGGGCTGTTTATGTATTTCGCCTATTATATAACATTGCACATTTTTCACCATACTTGGCTTAACCTCAATGCAAACTACTTAAATTACAATTAAATTCAAATTCGAATATCATATCACTTTGTTAGCAATAGTGATTTTTTTTAAAACGACACACAATGTAAATAAAAAAAATATTCTAAGATAGTCTTATCTTATAATCTATATATTTGAGTTGAAAAAAAATATTTGAAATCAATGAGATCATCTTCCAAATTTTTTACACTCAACAAACAACAACAACAACAACAACAACCCGGTGTAATCCCACAAGTGGGGTCTGGGGAGGGTAATATGTACGCAGACCTTACCTCTACCCCGAGGGGCAGATAGGCTATTTCCAGGAGACTCTCGGCTCAACAAAGATGAAACAAAAGAAGAAATTCGTTGTCGTCTCTTATTTCTGGTTTTTAGATTTTTCATACATTTTTTCTATATTTATTATCTTTTATCTTATTTTTTTATGTTTTTCTTTCTTTTGTTTTGTTACACAAAATTAAGTTATTTCGTAATAAAATGATGAGTTTTAATAGAAATTGTCTACATGTGAGCTCTATTTATATTTTTAATCTTTCATTGAAATTTTGTCATATTTTTCTTTTGGCTTTATCTTATCAACTTAAACAGGAGCTCACCCAACCACTTAAACTAAAAAATTGAGGATGTGTAATTTATTTATAATTCATATGTAACATGTGTATAATCGTGTGTAATATGTATATCATCTATGTATATTAGCTATAAAAGGTAAATAATAAATCTGGTCGGATATTTATGTAATAATCCATAAGATTTTGGTTTCTTGATTTTATCCATGATATGACTTCTATTATAATTATTTTAAAAACTCTCTACTAAAATTTAAAATATCTTATCTTTTATTTTAAAAATTACATTATAATTTAAAAAATAATCCCATTTCGAAATAATTTGTTTACATTTTAAAAATAACTATTTCACGTCATACCAATTTTTTTAAATATACTTTTCGTTACACTTGAAAATCGCTATAGAAACTATTAATTAGAAACCAGTATCCCTCATTTTGAATTCGAGAAAAAAATCTTTCACATAATCTAATGATTCAAAACTAATATTTTTCAATGAAAAAAATACTATACCCTTGCAATGTTGGGTTGACTGCAACTAAATGAAGATGTTTCGGCTTATATTCTTCAATTCTTAGAAGGTGTTAAATAGAAATTAATTAATTATATAGTCAAAGTTTTGTTATTTGTTTGATGTTCATTTATATAAATTGACTCTTCAAACAAACATTATTCAAAAAGAAAAAAACAACTTGTGTTGAATATTGATTGATTTTTGTAATGTTCTTTGTCTAGCATGTAGGTTTACTTCATTATATATGCAAGTGAAGTTTTATCAACATTTAAACTTTTTTTTTTGTTATAAAAATAGACGTGTACCTTATATATTATATTTATTTTAAAAGAAATTCGCTTTATTCAAACATAGCTATAGTGTTTTAAATAATTATAATTATAGGATTTAAATGTAAAAGAGTTTATAGTTATATGGAGTATTATTTTTTTTTTTTTTTGCCAGAGGCGAAGTAGTATTTACATAATTTGAATTAAGATAACAAAAGTTCCTAATATAATTGCATATGACCACTAACCGAATTAAGTATGATAACATGGTAATAAAAGATATTTTTTTATTTTAATTCAAATTTAAAAACTTTATTATATATATATATATATATATATATATATATATATATATATTTGACTAACATAGTCAAATATAGAATAAAGTTACCATATACTATTGATATTTATTAATTTGCCACTTGGCTTAACTACATAATCAATTATATATGGCAACTTTATAGCTTTCATATGGCAACTATATATAGATGTCATTTATTGTTGCGTGTTATTATTTAATGCCATATTTTATCTTTTTGGATCATTGAATATTGACATTATTGTTTACGTTCATTGTCATCTGGACAAACATACAAATTATTTGTCATAAAACCGATAGCTTTGTCTTTAGGATATTATTATTAGCTAAAATTGACTTTTCTTTATTTAAATCTAATTAGTTAAACTAAGATCTATAATTTTGGTCAAACAGAATTTATGCGAAAAATTTGCTTAGATAGTTGTTCCTCCTAGAATTTTATGCTGATCACAGTGTTAGTGATCACACATGCTCTCACTTATATATGCTGCTTAAAGTTAAATATTTTAAAAAGTGATAACTAAATAAAAAATTCTACCAACAACAGAAATGCTAGGGAAAATAGAATTATACAAAAGTCATGTTAAAAATATGTCTAGTATGACGAAATATGAAAGATATTTTTTGAAAAATAAGTTGAGACACTTATGAAGGAAAATGATTTAGGCGAAAAAAAGTGAGAAAATTATTTTCTTTTTATTCTTTGTCCACTCACTTAAAAACTTCTTTAGAAATAAGTTGTAAAAAAATAAGTCTTATTTTAGAAATTATTTTTGGAAAACTATTTCTTTTCTTGTCATACCAAACATGGCGGATATTGGAGTGCTGGCGAACATTCAAAATTCTTCGCACGTGCTGTCAGTAAAACTCAAAATTACTTCTTCCACTTCCTTTTTTCTAAATTTTCTTCTCAATTTCTAAAACGGAAAAGGCCTAAAAATGTCACTCAACTTTCTGAAATGGTTTTATCTATACCATCCGTTAGAAAAATACTATTTTCATGCCACTGCCGTTACAAAAATGGTCCATCTATGCCATTATTTGACTAATCGGTTGATTTTTTTTTTAGATATTTATAAGATTTGAATTTCCACGTGTCATGTCGTCATGGTCCGAATTAACCCATGCCCCATTTAATTTTAACTTTGGTAAGGTCCATCTAATTTTAACCTTACCCAAATAATTAACCCAACCCAACCCTTCCAAATCCCTCTCCAGTTGTCTTCCCAAATCAAAAATCCCTAAAACTTCCATTAAATTCAATGGAGGTTTTAACATTCCTGACTTTGATCAAATTCTAGAAAGCAGATAAGACTACGTACAGACACGTACCTTAATAATAATCAAATGTGCAGGAAGGTTTACACCCCATGCTAACGTACTTGTACAGACAAACGACTAGAAATTTGCAGCCAAAATGACTCAAATATAAGCTTCAATTTCAGTATATTATTGCTCCTAGAGATCTAAAATTTTCAGATGATTAGTTGCCTCAATCTTGTTGTTTGCAAATAGTTCATCGACCAATGATCTGTTTTTATCATTCAGTCCAGCACGGTGCAATCCAATTTCAAATTGTAAGGTGTGCTTTAAGTTCTGATTTGTGACTTGAGAAAGAACCATCTGAAGTGCATCTTCTGGCATGTTTATGAATTGCCTCAGGTGCTCATCTGAAGCTGCAAACTTTGAATTCAGAAAGAAAACATAACAGATTAGGCAGAAATTAAATTTAATGGAGGTTTTAGGGATTTTTGATTTGGGGAAGACGACCGGAGAGGGATTTGGAAGGGTTGGGTTGTGTTAATTATTGGGGTAAGGTTAAAATTAGATGGACCTAACCAAGAGTAAAATTAAATGGGGCATGGGTTAATTCGGACCAATGACGATATGACATGTGGAAATTCAAGTCTTATAAATATTTTTTAAAAACAATTCCAGCCGTTAGTCAAATAATGACATAGATTGGTGATTTCTGTACCTGCAATGGCATAAAAATAGCATTTTTTTAACGGAAGGCATACATAAATCATTTCAAAAAGTTAGAATGACATTTTTCGGTCTTTTCCGTTTCTAAAATTTCCTTTTATAAGGCGCCTGCTCGTATTGTCTAAAAACTAAAATGTAGTTGCGTCTGCGGTCAGAAAATTTAAGGAATACTGTGCTTATCAAACTGGGCTTCGGAAGCTCAACCGTCTAATCTTTGTCACTATGTATTGACAAATACACCCCTGCTAATTCGACAGAATAACAACAAACCTTATTCTTCTTCTCAAAGGCTGCAGCGCTTCACACGCAAATTCCACCATTCCACAATCCGCATCTATACTGAACACAACAATTCGCACATTCTTTCATTTCACTGAGTTGACTCGTCAGCCATGTCCGAGTCCGACCAGCAGCGAACTCAGAAGGACGATCCGTTCCTCCTCAATTACAATCCCGAAGAACTCCGAATCGCATCAGAGTTTCTGTCCAATTGGCTTCCCTTTCTCTCCCGTGACCTCTGCCACTCCTGCACCAACACCCTCTCCGATCGCATCCGATCCCTCAATTTTAGTACTTTCTCTTTCTCTTTCTCTATTTTTTGTATTCTTTACATTAATATGTGTTAATGCATGTGTAATCAATTGATATAAACTCTGTAGCTCATGTACTAATTCTCACAATTTGCATTAAGTTCCCTGCTTTTTGTGCTTGGACGAGTTTTTCCTCTAGAGACAGTGTCTTAATTCAAGTTTGCTTATTTATTTGGCTTTTGATTAAATTTATTATTAAAGTTGTTGTTTTTGGGGAGGTATTACTTACTTTTGAAGATTGTTGTAGATACCATATGCAAAGTTAAAGTTTCTTTGGTAGATAACGATGGGCCAAACAAAATTGAATTCTGCTTTGTCTTGCTTATGTTTTTGGATATACTTTAATGATGAAGTGTGAAAGTTGTTGATTTAGTGAGTTTTTCTGATCAGAGATTTTGTTGGTATGATTGCAGAAGTTGGTGGTGATGCAGAATGCTTGAAGCAACCAAAGAATATCAGTGTTTTGACTCCGGAACGTTGTGACTCGGATGGATGCAATGGGAGTCAAGAGAATTGTGACAACAATTCACTTGGAAGTTGGAATGATTGTGGCGACTTGAATGATAATGCAGATACAAACTCATTGGGGAGTTGGAAAGACGGGGCTGGTGGGGGGGAGCCATTTGAGGAGCCTTCCGTGGACAGGCATTCATCTGACAGTTGTATAGATGGTGCAGATTCCGTTTCTCGGCCTGTTGGAGAGGCAACTACAAGTGAAGCATTCAGCTCATCCTTACCTGTGACTACCCCGAAAATGAAGATGTCATGGGCAGATATGGCTCAGGAGGATGAGCTTCAAGCAGAGGAAGTGAGTGAGTCAATTGCCTTGAGTAGTCAGGTGAATGGTGTGTCTGAAGAGGAAATTACTACTCCGGAGAGTAAGCCAAAAACAGAATTGTCAAGGGAACAACGAGAGTACATTAGATTCTGCAATGTGAAGAGGAAAAAGGATTTCATATGTTTGGAGAGGGTGAATGGGAAATTCGTGAACATACTTGATGGATTGGAGCTGCATAAGGGTGTCTTTAGCGCTGCTGAGCAAATTAGAATAGTTAAATATGTAGAGAAGCTTGATCAGATGGGGAAGAATGGTGAATTGAAAGGTATATTTTATCCTTTATACAACTCTCTTAATCATTTTTTTTTCTATTTTCAAATGAATGTTGTTGTCATATTGAGCTTGGCAAAGCATAGTGAGTCCAAGCCGGGATTAAGGAGCAGGGAGCAATAGCTACTAGCTAGACAGCCAACATACAATAATCTTATTATGTGAGGGATGCGATGATACCAGCACTTATCTGCTGGATCACATAAGAAGTCCGGAGTTATGTGTGCTTGGACAGCAGTGATACAAGGATTGGCATCCCTTGTGGGGCCAACTAGTTTAAGACAGGCATAGTTGCTTGATTGATATCGTCTAGCTGTGTTGATGTTTGATCTTCAAATGTAATGGAGCAGGTGTTTCTGTGAACCAGAACACACATATTTATCCACTTTGTTGTTGTTAGACTTGTTTTAACATTAGACAATTAGTAGAGTGTTCGATGATTGGTATAAGCTAGCGGATTCCCTTCTTTTTTCCAATTCATTGACCAGAGGGCTAAATAATTTGTATTTCTAGCATAGATACCAAGGTTATTTGTCAAATGCATATGTGTTTCTAACAATTCCGATCTGGAATTACGTTTTCAATGTTACTATTGTTGTTCATGCCTTTATCTTCATTTTGGCAGATGGTCATCCAGTTTGCATCCTATGCTATTTAGATGCTAATGTTTTTCAAGTAGGGTGATTGACATGAAGTTATTGCATTAGTTTAACTATAGGAAAAGTAAGAAACGAATTCGGCTTTGCTTGAGAGAGGATGAAGCTATTGCATCGGCTTGCACCTTTTCTACCTATCAGTATCTTTTACTATAAGACTCCTATGTAAGAGAACTTACTACCTATTCGAGAGGATCTCAGATTCAACGTTAGTGGCTGTGTATCTTTCAAATACCTTATTAGTTATTTCTCCTTTTGTCTGTTATTGAGAGTTACAGTACGTGAAACATTTCATCATTGTATGTTAAAGCTAAGCTGGTCTGGGCATCCCAGACTTCCAAGTGTTGAAATGGGGAATCTTGTCTTAGTAAATTTATCCTATTTTAGTTTTTTCTTAGTGATAGCACAATGTCTTCTATGTTAATTACCAGACATTAAAGAGATGAAAGAAGAGATGGGCTGAGAAAAAGAACTGGTTAAAATTCAATGTATAAGATTAACTGTCAACAGGAAAATAGATTGTGATATCTTTTTAAGGTGGTAATATGCTGCATGAGAAATCTGTTTCGTCTTTTTTTGGATTTGATGTGAATTAAAAAAATGGCTTGTGTTACTGTCAGATGTGTGTAGATTCATTATACATACCTGGATTAATTGCATAGGATTTCTAATAGATTATGTTTAATGGTGTGCCAAAATGAGAAATCCAATGATTAGGAAATTTTCCTTGTTTAATGTGCCTATACTCATAAAAAAAGAGCCTGCTTCTATGTTGGTAATACCAATACATCTAGAGTTTTACCATCAAATTTTTCTTGATTCAGCTTAGAAATTTCTCCCTTGTTAACAAGGGTATCATAGAATTTTGTGAGTATGGTATAGGAAAGAAGAATTTCAAAGTAAAAATTGAGGCATAACTATGACTTTTCATTGGAAAATGTGGAAGTAGTTGACAAGGTGCACATTTTACTCCGTTGACTAAATTGTGGTTTTTTTTAAGAATGACATGCACCTCTTCTTTTTCAAGATTTTCCTAAAGTAGTTCCCACTCATTCTAATTCAGTAATTCTACTATAGTTCAATGGCCATTTCTCTTCCTCGTGGCTCCCTTCATCAATTAGTTTGATCTGGTTTTGTTTTTCCTTTATACTTGTGAAGAGTGTGAAGCGGAAGATGTTTTTTTAGCTTCCTCCTTAAATTTCCATTTAAATTTGTTTGTTAAGTTCTTTCAGTCATTTTTAGTTATCTCATGGCTCTTACATGCCTTTGCTGATTGTTTAGAGAGGACTTATACTGCGCCAGCAAAGTGGATGAGGGGCAAAGGACGTGTGACAATCCAATTTGGTTGTTGTTACAACTATGCACCAGTAAGTCTTCTACAATCTTATCTTAATCCCTCCCTCTCCACAAAGAAACCCCCCTCCCCTCCCCCCCCCCCCTCTCTCCCTCTCCCCCTCCCACGTACACATACAGTGGCTCACAACAGTAAATGGAGTGCCTTAAACTATTGGCTATTAGGTGACAATCTAGTAAAGACTTCTTTTCCCCTAATTCACAGCTTTCTTCTTTGATAGGATTGTAGCATATGGGTTAATCACTGAAAGGAAGTGGAATGTATGCATAGCATAATGACTGAATTTTCTTTATGGCAGGATAAGATTGGGAATCCCCCAGGGATCCTCAAAAGTGAAACTGTTGATCCATTGCCTGATCTTTTGAAGGTCATGATTAGAAGGCTTGTAAAGTGGCATGTGATGCCTCCGACTTGTGTTCCAGATAGCTGTATTATCAACATTTATGAAGAGGGAGATTGCATACCACTGCATATTGACAATCATGATTTTGTGCGCCCCTTTTGTACCGTTTCATTCCTTAGCGAGTGCAACATTGTGTTCGGTTCCAACTTGAAAATAGTGGGTCCCGGTGAGTTTGCTGGTGCAATTGCAATACCGTTGCCAGTGGGGTAAGTGAGAGTGTGCTGTTCTTCTCATACTACTGAAATTAGGAAGATTGATCATAACTGACATTATATTACTCCAGATCTGTACTGGTCTTGAATGGAAATGGAGCTGATGTAGCTAAACACTGTGTGCCAGCTGTGCCTACTAAAAGGTACACACTGAATGTTCAGAGCTCTGGAGTCATAGTTAAATCTTCTGTGTCCTTGCACATTATGCTAACATCTTGTTAACCGGTACTTTATATAGGATTTCAATCACGTTTAGAAGAATGGACGAATCTAAAAGGCCAGTTGGATATGTTCCTGAGCAAGATTTACAAGGGCTGCAGCCCTTGTCATATGAAACAGACAGACAGAAGAAATCGAACTCCTCAAAACCAAGGTATTCTGCAAGAAAACAGTCAGCACTACTGGAAGAGAGCATGGAAAGAGTAAAGATGCCAATGAGAAGGCATTCAGAGCCCCGTTACGCAGGTCGATATCGACAAGGACCTGCAAACAGACAGAGGTTTAGCGTGAATACAGAAAATTGAAGGTACATTCGGACTTGATTGTTTTGATCCATCGTCATCTGCTAAAATTAATGGCTCTGTTGGTGGAGGTCTATTCTTATCTTCACCTCGAGCTGTTGAAGTATTAAAATTCTGAAGAGCTTGCTGCTTGATACTCCTTTGGATGAATATCTTCTAAAATAGAAGTTTAATCCTGCTCGCTGCATTGAAATCTTGTACTACAATAATTTCTGGAAACCAGGTATGAATGTGAATGAGGAACAATCAAGCTGAGAGTGGGAAAGAGTGGTGGTCATGTGATCTAGAGATGGATGGATAATATATCTGATCTGATAATATATCCGATGTATGTGTGGTGTTCCAGTTTGCGGTGGTAATAGCGTGTATGTATATCACGAGGCAGCTATGCAAATAACTACTTGGCAGCTTGGATAAACACTGCTGAAGATTGGACTGTCTACTTGAATAATGCACCTTGTGAAGAATTAAGTCCATCCATGTACACTTGATATTGGTGAAGCTTACATGGTATTCAATTCATATGTGTAGGTTACAGTTATTTGCGCACAAGCTTTTGTGCTTGCTTACTACTGTAATGTTTTCTCCTAGTGCTTGTATCGTTAATCGGTTGAGCTTAAACATTGAGAGCTAAGTTATTTTGTCTGACAGTCTTTGCTTTTCTACTTGTCATTTTTTATGGAATATTTACGGTACGAAGGCTAATAAATAGGAACATGAACGGAGGATCCGAACTCTTAACTTGCTCTACGACTATACCTTTTCATCGTTTGGTCTCATACCAATTATACTATCTTCATTGGTTCAAAATTGAAAATATTAATTTTATCTTTGTAATATAGATGCTAGTAAAAGAAATAATTAAAGTACTCGAAATTAAATAGTATTCAGTATTTTAAGATGTTATTTAAGTACAACAGTGTGGCATAAATTGGACTAGAAAGAGAGTATGATGATGAGTCCTTTTACAGGTTGACTAGTAATTACACGGTTTACATATTTTAAGAGCAAGCTCGCATTCAATGAATGCGACAAACCTATTGAAATGCTGCTCCAGCACTACCTAATTTGGTCTTGAATACCAAAATCCAACAAAGAGGCAAAAGGAAACATAATGCTATACTACAGATGTAATGAGCATAGGAAGGATCAAGCTCTGAACCATCAAGTAACGAACCAGTGCTTGAAAATAACAAATGGAATGAGGCAAATTGCATACTTTCCAGCTTCTTTTTGAGATAGAAGGATCTTTGCACTGATATTAGCATTTAGTTGCGTGATGCCTCGAAAACATGTCTCTCTTAATTAAGCTTGCATGAAGCTACGATGTTTCAACGTGTTCGATGTAGAAATGATAAGCAAATGAATTTAGAAGATAATTCCTCTGCTCTCAAATATTAATCGTCTTGGCAAAATTAATTTGCTTCAAAATATTTGACATTTTAGAAAATAAGAAGCATTTATCACTACTTTCTTTTCAAATTCACGCTTAATTTGTGCTCCAATTAGTCATCTAGAGGTATAGAGTAATTTGCAGAAATACTACTCGTATGTATAAGTAATTAAAAGGCTATGTTTTTTTTATTTAAAATATTGTGCAAAATTCTTCAAAATTAATTAGCTCTTAAATATGAACCAATTGTGAATTGATCAGGATTTAGTAGCATTGCTTTATAAATACTACTACTACTACTAGTGGTAGTAGTAATAATAAAAAACTGAAAAACTATATACAAGAGAGAAGGAAAGAGGGCAGCTTACGGGAAAAGAGTAGGCACTTAAAAGAAAAGAGTAGGCAGTGAGCCAGTGACATTGCAAATGGAGTTAGAAAGGGAAGAACTAAGAGAGGGAGCTCCCCAATATTATCAAAGTAGAAGGCCCATTATTTATAGAGAAATCTTGTAAAAATAACACGGTCTAGCCAGTTTTTGGACTGATCATTCAAAAATAGCCAGCGTTTATCAAGTCAATGAAAAATAGCCACTATTTTGCTGCAACAGAGACCGGTCCAGCATAATATACTGGAGTTCGGTACACCTTTGTATGAACTTTCAGCATATTATGCTGGACCGGTATACTTTGCTGGTTCCAGTATAATATACTGGAGACTGGAGCACCGGTGCTCCAAACTCCAGTATATTATGCTGGACCGGTATATTATACTGGAGCTCCAGTATATTATGCTGGAGTATTTTTCTGGATTTTGAACCGTATTTTCGTTCAAATTTATCTTTACATGAAAAGTGGCTAAATTTCGATTACTTTTGAAACTGTGGCTATTTTTGAACAACCACTTGTAAATCTGATTCTTTTTGAATTTCTCCCGGAAATCTTGGCCCAGATTATTTTGAACGTTGGGCCTAGGAATGCTGAAAAGAGTTTAAAATGTTGTCTTAGTTTTGCACGTAAATTTTAAGAACGAAAGCAGAACATAGTTACGCAACATGAAGGATGAAGTGATGACGTCCTTTAGAACAATTGGTGAAAATATTGGTGATTTTTTCCTCATATCTTTAATTAGGAAATCAGAACACTTAATCCTCATTCCAAGTTAAGCAAAAATAATATTGGTTTCATTTTATATGGTGATATGTTATTAGATACGGAATTTAATAAAAAAAAAGAAAAAAATTGTCAAAGAAAATACACTTTGAACTTGTGATCTTAAATATGTCATGACATTCATATGATCAAAAGAGCATGTTACTAAGGGTAAAATAAAAAGTTTAATGTTAAAACAATTTAAATATAAATAATATGTAATTTTTTTTAAAAATAAACTCTAAAGAAAAGAGTGGAAGATAAAATTGAGAAATGTATCTTTTTGACATCCATTTATTTGAATAATTGAAATTCAACAAATATTTCTTACTTGAAAGAATTTGAGCATCCAGTTTTAAAACATTTATAACTCAAACTTTACATGTTCTTATACGCTTAATTGTGGACGTCTTTTTTTTTTTTGGTTAGAAGGGATATTTATATATAAAGCAAGAAAACTAGGAAATACAATGCATAGTACTGTCTGTGCCGCGGGGTACTGTAATTCCCCCAATACTGCAATGTTTTGTTCTACTGTATCAATATTACATGCCAAAAATTTTCTAACAACTTCAGTCCCTAAAATGTCTGCCCAAAATACTCATTTGCAAACATCGGAGGAACTGCTAGTAAGCTGGTTCGTCCCAAAAACTTGACTTTGCTGCCTCTTTTGTCAGTGTGTCGGTCACCCTATTCTGCTCCATGTACGTGTGCCTCACCGTGACCTTGTTCATCCTTTGCATTAACAACCTTCATTCACAAATTATGGGATCATAGGTTAAGTTACCCGTAAAAGGCATTTGAATTATTTCAGCCGAGTCTGTATTGATGTCTAGAGGGATTCATCCATTTTGCTCAGCTAGTTGTATCCCTTTCACAAGAGATTTCAGCTCAACCATGGTATTGGTGGTATGTGGTATATTCTCCATATACCCCATAATCCAATCCCCGTTATGGTTCCTAAATACTCCACCGATTCCTCCAATACCTGAATTACCCCTAGCGGCACCATCCATATTCATTTTATAGTGTCCTCTCTTGGAGGGATCCCATTTCACATTGGTTTGGAAAGACTTCTTGATGGTGTCATTTTTCACCAACATAAAGTATTTTGTTGCTTTTGAGATGGTGTTGGTGATGCTGATGCTATCTTTTTTTTGTTGTTGAAGAGGTTGTGATTCCTAATTAACCAAATGTGCCAGAAACAGAAGGGAATGGTGTTCTCCTAAGGAATGTTTCCGTTAAAGAGTATGTTCTTAAGTTTATTCCATGTTGATGGCCATGGTTGGGCTGAGAAAACGGGATTCAGCTGCTTCCTTTCAGTCGAAGCCTTGGATAGTAACTCCTGCTAGAACTGAGTGTCATTTATGCACTCAAAGAAGATGTGGTCACTAGTTTCTTGGTTGCTTTGACATGAGCAGCATTGTGGGTTACATTTAACCCCAATTCTGCGCAAGTAGGCTCCGGTATGCAACCTATTTTGGGCAAGAAGCCAGATGAAGTTCTTAACTTTGTTAGGAGCTTTTAATTTTCAAATTCAAGTGAAGGTCCCTTCCTCCCTATTTCCAAAAAGCTCTTTGTTTTTGCTAAAGAATGTGTAGGCTAAATTGTTGGTGAAGGACCCACTTGGAGTCAACCCCCATGTTAGCATGTCCTCCTTGATAGTGTTGGAAGGGGTGAAAACAGAATTGATCATGTTGGAGATACTTTCAGGCATGTTCATAGAGATAGAAGAGAGGTCCCAGATCCCTGATCGTAGACAGAGTCTACTTTGATAGCTATGTCATTTGGGTTTAGGGGGCATGCAATCATATCTCTAATGGCTGTCTAGTTAGGGATCCAATCATCATTCATGAAGCTTACCCTGTTGCCCTTATGGACCACCCATCTACTAGCCTTCATGCATATATCTCATCCCTTGAGGATGCATTACCAGATAGGAGATTTAGGTTTCCTAGGGGTATGGTTCCAATTACAGTGCTTAGAGATCAACACTCTAGCCCATAAGCTGGAAGTGTTATGATAGATCCTCCAAGACAGACTTGCATGAGCAGCTTTATTTTTAAGCTCTACTTTTTGTAGGCCCAACCACCATTGATATTCTTCTTAGTGACCTTATCCCAGCTAAAAAAATTCTGGATTTTATCAATTTACTTTGTGATTTTTATGGGCAATTTAATGTATTGCATGACATGGCTAGGGATACTACTGAGGGATGTCTTGGCCAGAATGGTCCTTTAAGTCATGTTGAGACAATTTATTTTCTAGCCAGCCAGCTTGAATTGCATATTATCTATTATTATGAACTGGAAATCAGAACTAGTGAGTCTTTTATAGAACATAGGGAATCCAAGGTATTTACCAAAGGAAGAAGTAGCTTGGATTGACAGTGCATTTGTGAGACATTTTATGGTGTCCTGGCTAGCATTAGAGGAGAAGAGAACTCTGGACTTAGTGAGGTTAACGTTTTGGCCAGAGTTCTCATTGAAAGTCTGCAAGATAGAATATATGGTAGTGCAGTTCCTATTGTTGGCCTTGGCAAACAGGGTAAGGTCATCATCAAAGAAAAGGTGGAAAATTCTCAGGCTAGACCTACTAATACTGATAGGCTGCCACTGGTTGTCTAGTACAGCTTGGTTAATTAACCTAGAGAGTCTTTCCATACACAAAATGAATAGGTAAGGGGATATGGGGTCCCCTTGTCTGATGCCTCTAGAGGGCTTAAAAGGTTCAACTTTACCTCCATTCACTAAAATTGTGATGCTGGATGAGCTAATGCAAGACATAATTAGCTTAGTCAGCCTGGGCGAGGGGGGAAGTTGAAAGCATAGAATGTGTCCGTAATGAAGGACCAGTCTAGCCTGTCAAATTTTTTTTCTAGATCTATGTTGAGGATCATGTGAGCCTGCCTCCCCTACATTTTCCTAACATGGGTAATATACTCTTGCACAATGATAGCATTATCAGAAGCCCTCCTATTTGAAAGAAAACTGGCCTGGATTGGGCCAATTATGTCAGGAAATATTGGCTTGATTCTATTGACAATAATCTTAGTGATGGACTTGTAGATGGTGTTACAAAGTTCAATTGGTCTGATATTTTTTAGCATGGAAGCTTAGGGGCACTTGGGAATGAGACAGAGCAAAGTTTGATTCATAGTCTCATTCATGGAGTTAGTATTGAAGCATTGCCTGCAGAAATCAATTATTGAGTTTCCTACAATGCTCCAGTACTTCTGATAGAAGAAGGGATGGAGACCATCAGGCCCATGGGCCTTGAAAGGCTTGAAGGAGAAGATAGTCATTTTATTTCACTGATCTCAAAAGGCATATCCAATCTATTCCTTTGAGAGTCAGATAGGATATAGGGCATGTCCATGTGGTTGGTAGTGGAGATGGGAGCTTGCGTGTGTGGGGAGGTATAGAGATTCTTGAAGAAGGACAAAATGGATATCTTAATGTCCCATTGGTCATAGAGCCAGTTTCCACTCTCCTCTTTGATAGAGAGGATCTTATTTCTTCTTCTCCTGTTGAGAGTGGATGTATAGAAGAATCTAGTTTTGGCATTTCCTTTATTTAGCCAGTTAATCCCAGATTTGAGTTTACAGAAATCTTCCGCATTTTGAGGATATAATCAAGCTCACTGGTCAGGTTGCTTTCTAGGTTTAACATGTAGCTGATGAACTGGTAGTTAGGTGATTTTTGGATTCCAGCAATTCTGGCTAAGATTCTTCTTTTTTATGGAATATATTGCCAAAAATGTGCTTATTCCGTTGAGTCACAATCCTCTTAAAAGTTTCAGTACATTGGATTAGGGTGGAGTTAAAGGTGAAGGCCTCGTTGAAGATACTAGGAAATGATGGGTGGCTAGTCCACATCGATTCAAACCTAAAAGGTCTACTAGAGTTATTGAGGGAATTCCCTTTTAGCACAACTTGAATGGGACAGTGATCAGAGTGGATCCTAGGAATATGTATCACAGTAGCCTCAAGGTACTGGGAAGTCGAACTCTCATTGGCAAAACACCTATTTATTCTCTCAAGGATCAGACTAGTCCTATTCTTGTATCTTTTATTAGTCCAGGTGAACTTACTTCCTTTGTAACCTAAGTCTAATAACTTGCATTCATTAAGGCAATTCTAAAATAAGTTACTCCGACTTGGGTTAATTGGGTTGCCCCAAATTTATCCCTAGCTTTTAGGAATTCATTGAAGTCACACCCACAAACCAGTTGTTTAGGTAGGTTTTGGAGATAGTGGCTAGGCTTTTCTAGAGTAATTTTCTATTAGCTAACATGTTACTAGCATAAATAGCACAAAATAACCAAGGGGTGTGGTCAATGAGTACCTTTACCATGGCATGGATGCCCTGAAGGGTGGTGGAAATCTCTTCCACACTAACACTATCCTCTCTCCACATCAGCACGATCCCCCAAATAGGCCAATAGCCGAAGATTGGAGTAGCATGTCAAAATGCATCTCCTCTGCCAGCTTTTTATGGTCATCCATCTTAGTTTCTAGCAGTATTAGTAGGGTTGGCTTTTGGAGCTGAACCATATCCATGCAGTTCCTCTTAAACTCAGCATTATTGCCACCTCTAACGTTTCATATGATGTAGTTCATCAAGGGTGGTTGGTGGTGTGGGGACTGGCTTTTTTGAGGTTTCTCCATTCCCTGTGGAGTCCTCGTTAGAATAGCTTGGTTATTTCTCCTCATGCTGAGGACTGGTGTCAGTTGAGAGCAGCTTGGTCACTCCCTAGGTGTGGTGAGACACTAGGCTCACTCCATATTTGGTCATTGTCTTTGGACACAACAACACCACTACTTCGCTGGTCTCCATACTGAACTCTATCGTCCTGACTGAGTCTAGTAGTAGAGAGTTTATACGAAGGGGACCATAGGTTGTTCCTTCTATTCACGGTGGGCTTTTCCTTTTCGGAACATCTAGGTCTTTGTTGATTTTCCTTGTAATGTTTCCCAGCGGTGGTGACTGGTTCTTCTCTAGTGGAATAGAAGATGATAGAGCCTGGTGGAATTGGGGTTCAACGGTCACAAAGACCGGAGACACTGCTGGGTCTTCCGTTGTCGGATCTAGAAAGAACGATATTGACTGGAACACTTGGGAAATTAGGTGTTGAGCAATGGAGGTCGAGGTTTTGTTGCATGTTGCTATTTCTTGTCATTGTTTGCCATAGGTATGGACCAAAGGCAGTGAAGGCCTTGTTTAGGGCTTCCACTGTTACCCTCGCTAGATGCTCCATATTCTGGACAATCAATGTCACTGGTTGATTTCTCATGGTGAAATTATAGGCGAGACCCTGTCCCTGTAACGCCACCTCCAGCTAGGATGCTGGTAAGTGGTCTGGTGGTAGTGGTAACGATGTTACAATGGTGGGTGGCTTTTAGTTTTTTTTTTTATTTTTGTATTTTTTGGATTTGCTACTTTGGGTAATGGGGGGATTATGTTAATGAGCCGATTCATAATTGTGTCTCTTGGTGTCAAATATGAGTCAATGGAAAAGGCATCAGTTATTGTATCTAGGGAGGGGGATTCAGAATTAATGTGGTATCTATTAGAGTGGATGGAGTGTGTCTTTTCACCTGAGCTTGAGTGGGTTCTCAGGTGAGGCACTTGAGTGTTCATGGAGTGTGGTGAGTTTTCCCCATTAGAGCCTTTCTTTAAAAGAGAGGTATGGGATATGTAGGTATTTGCGTAGGGGTGATTATTTAGGCTAGGTGTCTCCAATTGGGTGTGAGCTCCAACTGGTTGTTCAGAACCAGTCTGGTGATCCAATGCCCCAAGTTTGACATTTTTTGCGTCAAGGATTGGGCTAGGGGAGGGGCCTCATTGTAGGTGCCAATGAGTGGCCCAAGGATTAAGTTAGCGTCAGTTTCATTAGGCCCCATTCCTGCCTTACGTTTGGCGTTATGTTTGGGTTGGGGCCGCGTGGAATGGGTTACTGAGGAGTGGGGGATGGAGTTTTGTTTATTGGCTGGGCCGTTGGGCCGGTTGTAATTTTTTGGTCTGGTATTGTTTGAGTTAGAATTGTATTGGATTGTATAGAAAATTATTACTCCCTCTATTTCAAAAATATTAATTGTCTTAGTTTGAGACACAAACTTTAATAAAGAAGGGAAGATTTTTGAGCCATGTGGTCTGAAGTAAGCCATAGCATTTGTATGGTTGTAAAACTTTTGAAAGTTGTGGTATGAAACATGTGATAGCATTGGTGTGACTATAAATAATTCTTATTAAGAAAATATTAAAATGTGTCATTCTTTTTAAAACAGTCTAGTAAGGAAATAGTGCCAATCTTTTTGAAAGGGAGGGAGTAATATCTTACTTCTTATCTTGGAGACTTCAAAATTGTGTTCACTTTCTCAAAAGATTCACTTTGTTTCTAATAACAAAAGGCATTTCACGACCTAATGTCCTAATTTTATTCTTGTTTTACCAAAAAATATAGATCTTGGTTCAAATAACTAAACTTATATCAATAAGGGTTAACCTTAGCTAACAATAATATCCTCAGATGGAGCGCTTAAAGAAGCAAAAAATATTATGTAAATATGGTCGGACAGCGGCGGTGACATACAATAAATATTCTAGAAATAAGAAGCAATAATGTTGCATTCAATATCAATGAATAACAATAAATGACATTTAAGTAAATAGAATTAATGGGTGACCCAAGAAGGGATGAAATATGTGGATGTTCTTTATGACAATGATGAATGATAGACAATCCCTTGAATAGATGAGTTATTCTCGGATCTAGTAGAAAAGTATAGATAAGAATCTTGGTGAAAAGGTGATGTTTGCATCTTAGCAAATGAGATCCGATTCTCTTTCTCAATTCAAAGTGTATTTTTACAAATGAATATCACATGTCCCCTATTACTGTGTCTCTTTCTATTTATAGGGAACATGCTCCTAAAAAACTCTAGTAGTACAAATGTAGAGAATATCCACTAGAATATTCTCTTTGATATCCTATCTTGAAATTATCCGTTATAACTCTGTCAAAGGTACTCGACCTCGGCCTTGACCCTTGTCGACTCTTCGACTTTGGCCTTTGTTGACTCTTCGACCACAAATTTCGTCTTTTCTTGGGCCATTTCGACAAGCGACAACTTGAGAACTTTTTCTCTACTATTATCTTAGCTTAAATATTCTATAGATAAATTTTAACCCATATGGTTAGTCCTTCCACTTATTGAGACCGACTTAAGGAGGATTCAATGAGCGGATCTTGTTTTTGTGGTCGAAACAATCGAGCGAGCTATGCAGGTCGTAGTGGTTTTGGCGAACTGGTAGTGTGGCCCTACGTGGGCTGCATATTTTAAACGCTTCGATTTTTCCGAGCGATTTGCTGGAATTATGCCGTCCACGAATTAGGGTGACGTCATGCTTCATTATGACACATATTCCCGATGTATTGTGATGACGTCCAAATCCGCTACTAAAAAGTAAATATATACGGTCGCATGCAATATAATTTACCCAACTATGAGTCGGGGTCGAATCCCACAGAGAACAATATATAGGCAATTAGGTGTGTAAGAGAATTATCACTCATTATGCTAAGCCAAACACTTAGAATGGTTTTGGAAAATATTTATAACTAAATGCGAAAATGTAAACTAACCTAGAAAGCAAGTAAAATGATCAATAGCTACAAGTATGGATACATGGGGAATTACACGGTCAATGGCTAAATAGACACGGTCACATGCATAATAATTTACCCAACTATGAGTCGGGGTCAAATCCCACAAAGAACAATATGTAGGCAATTAGGTGTGTAAGAGAATTATCAATCATTATGCTAAGCCAAACACTTAGAATAGTTTTGGAAAATATTTATAACTAAATGCAAAAATGTAAACTAACCTAGAAAGCAAGTAAAATGATTAATGGCTACAAGTATGGATACATGGGGAATTACACTCAAGTAACGATCCAAAGTATTTCACGATTTTACAAATATGAGCGAGTTTATGCTAATTAGCCTCAGATAATAATTCTATATTAGCTTCTTCCAATGACTAACAAGACTTCCTAATTGAATTATCCCTAAAACAATTAAGTGATTAGGCACACTCGAATATGACTACAAGTAGTTCAATCCTATTTCTAGGTAGAATCTATAAACGGTTAAAGCCTCAAGTTCTTGTTAATTAATCTTTACGAACCCCAAATAATCTTTCTCAAACTTAATTCGAAGTTAATGGGAGAGTCCTAGGGTTAGATAATCCCTTTGGAAACATTAAAGAACAAGAATAATTAAAGAAACAATAACCCACTTCATAATAAATAAAAATCGTTCAATACATAAGCACAATAAGATATTTAATCCACACTTTAAATA
Source organism: Nicotiana sylvestris (assembly GCF_000393655.2). Lineage (NCBI taxonomy): Eukaryota > Viridiplantae > Streptophyta > Magnoliopsida > Solanales > Solanaceae > Nicotiana > Nicotiana sylvestris. The sequence continues at coordinate 78,294,528 of NC_091058.1, read as the reverse complement.
TGAAAATTCTCATAAACAAGATTCAAGTGTTGGCAAAAATATTACACACTTAGATATACAATACAAAGCAAGGAAATGAAGAAATGACCATAAATGAGTAAGAAATTCTCAACCAAAAGCTTCAAATCTTCAAGACCCAAGTGTGTGTGCAAGAACCCTAGCTTCCAAAACTTGTCTTCTCTAGTCTAAGGACGGAAATTAAACCAAAGATATTTTAAAAATGAGCTAGGTCGTGTATTAAAGGATTTGGGATGAAGAAAATGTGAAAAGACAAAATTTCCCAGAACTGAAGCACGAGATTCACATTTGCGAATGTTAGTTCGCAATTGCGAGCCCAGGGAATACCGTTGCTCATCGCATTTGCGATTATTATCTTCGCAATTGCGAACTTGACACTGTGCACCGTGTTTCGCATTTGTGATGGAGACCTTCACATTTGTGAAGGTTGACCTTCTGGTTTAACTTTGCATTTGTGATCCCTCCTTTGCAATTGCGACCTCTGTTATCTTTGCATTCCCGCAGTTATGTCGCAATTGCGACTTCTGAGGGCATTTTTCAGATTTTCTTCTTTTCAACTTCTTTTTGACTCTTTTTCAATTGGTTTCTTCATGGTCACTTCTAAATCACATAAAACCTATAAAATAGAAGTAAACGATATTAAACACATGATTTTATCACTCAAACATAGGAAAAATCTATGCTTGAAGACAAGATAAGTTGGTAAAATATCAACTTATCAAACCCCAAACTTAAACTATTATTTGTCCTCAAGCAATGAAAGTGACAAAATCTCCTTCCAAGTATTCAACTCAATAGTGCATCAAGATCATGCCAAGTCAAAAAAGTCTACTGTAAGCACAAACACATGACTTCGATTGGTACCAACAATTAATCCAAAGCATATGAAGTACCAAAAACTTCTCATGAATTTCATTACAATTCAAGTGCTCAAACACTATGTAAATCAAAGTAGCAATCAAGTCATGACACTAAGGCTTCAAATTTTATCTCTTTATCACAATTAACTTCCCTTGTTCATTTCTCCCAATTGAAAATGGGATTAAATTCACAATTCAAATCTCATGTGCACTTACACTTAAGAGAGAATCCCACACTAATTTCAATTCACAACATAAATGGGATATCAAATGGAAAGAATTAACTCTCTCTCACAAAGATGTTCAAATGCATACAAGCAGTACCATAAGCTTGTCCTTCATGTATTTCTCCACTAATGTAGACAAACTTGGTTCAAAATCAATTAGGACTTAAAAGGTTGTAGTTTATGCTTTTGGTTAAGGTAGGACACAATTTTGGTTAGAGTGACTCAAAATCTCCCCAAGCACTACAATTTTTTTCAACAATCAAAGTGCACTTCCTTCAAGAACTTTTTCACCCTTTTTTCATTTTTTTATTTCATCACCTAGTCTTCCTATTATTCACAATTCCTTATTTTTCCTTCAAATATTACCCTTTTTCTTTTTTTTATTACTTTTTACCTTTTAAGTAACTTTCACATCATAACTTTTCCAACCTTCACCCCCAAACATAGGCTTTTAGCCTAGGTTTATACTTTCAAAGTACTTAGGGAGGTAGGGTGCCAAAAGATAAATCAATAAAGAATGAAAGGTTAAAGCTTGTAACATGGTTTCCAAAGAAAAAGTTTAAAGGCACAAAAGGGGTTGACTAGGGAAAGTATACAAGGGTAGGAAATTTAAGGCACAATAGCATTCCAAGGAAGGCCTAACATCATTTTTCAACCCAAGTTAGTCTAGGATTTCACTTTGAAGAACATTCAGGGCAAGTTCTAGACTACAAATGATGCAAAAGAACTCACAATAAATCTCACCACACATGGCACATGAAAACTCAAGTGGAATACAAATCCAAAATCCAATTGAAACCAATGAACTCAAAGAAGTCACATATAGCCTAAGAAACTATTTAGAGAATCAAAGAGCCAAAAATTGAGTCTAAACGTCATGACAATTATCTTTACTTCAATCATATTTCTTTTTTAAAGATCAAGAATTCATATGCCGAGGTTTAAATCATGTTGGTACCAAGCAATCCACACATTGGCTAATGGGCACAAACCCCAACTCATAACACTTATTCTTCCTAAATTAATAAAAACTATACCTAAACTACAAGACTAATTCCCTTAAGAGAGTTACCTAGCTATCCATCATCGGGAAAAGCCGACACAAAAATTCACCAAAATTATCCGGTTCAAAAAGAAAATTGGCATCCTCGGAAAAAGAACCGTGGTACAAAGAAAACCAAGGATATTGCCACCAAAATAAAACATACTATTTAAAAAAAATTAGAAGCTAACAAACATCAAGTCAAATAAAACATACTATATATAAAAACAAAAATTCAAGAAGCTAGTAAACATACTAATATAACACATCACATGAAAACAAACAAAATACCAATCTACTATATCCATAGTTATACAAGATCAACAGTTATACAAGAAGCCACCCCCAACCAGAAATGTTGCAATGTCCCCAATGCAACTAAACAAAATAGAGTAAAATGGTGGAAAGTGCTCCCTGAATACTGCATCAAGTGCTCTCCTTGCTGTCGAACTCAGTCGCATCCTCCTTTTCTTCTTCTTCCTCGGACCAATAAACTGGAGCATCATCGTCATCTTCCAGCTCAGTTGATGACACTGGCTCTTGAGGCTTTAGAACTTTCGGATTGCCCCCTAACACCCTTCCACATGGTGAAGAATTTATCTTGTTTCTTTTCCCTTTTCTTCACCCTAGTATGTGCCTTTGCCAGATTGTCATGAGAAGTACTCAAAGTACTGTGCACCGTGGCCAAATCAGTGTATGCCTTTTTCAGCTGCTTAAGGTGATCCCCATACTTTTTCTGATCATTAAGATACTTTTGAAATTCTTTCTTTGAAATGTATGTCGAGGGTCTCTCAGATGTTTTCCCAGGTCCCTGTGGAAGGTCAGCTACTAGATCGCAAATCAGCTGCATTTCCTTAGAAAGCATAGCAAATGGTCCTCCTGCAGAAGATGATGGTTGGCTACCCTGATCGGTCTGAGAAGAAGATCCCAACTTTCCTCTTTTTGTTGTTGACGGCGCCGCCCTCTCCTCTTTTCTTCAATGGGTTAATAGGCTTTTCCAGATCTATCCAGTTGTTTCCCAGAGCCTCCTGAACTCCAGCAAGTTGGCGCAACTCACTGATGAGAGATGAGAACATTAGTGATTGCCCCCCAAGAGTCAGATACTCCTTCATTTCACTTATGAAAATTTCACCAACATTGAGCCAAATACCATTAATAATGGAGGCTATCGTTTGAGCTCTCGTTACTGGTACATTCCATACATTCCCTGTAGGGGAGATGTGACTGCATATGATGGCCAGCCATATCTTTACTTTGGCAGTGAATTCTTTGGATGTGATCCCTCTCTTTTCAGCTGCCCATGGAACATCTACACCCGAGCACAATTTGGAGACCAACCATTCTCCCGAGGCATAATCTTTAGCACGAAATGGGTCCATGTTATGGTCATGTAGGTGATAGATTTGGTTCACAGCTTCAGCTCCGACATGCACCATTTTGTTGTGAATCCTCATTTTTGGCTTTTTAACCGGATGTCTAGAAGATTAGAATAGAACTCCCTCACCTATTGCTCATCGGCTCTGCAAGGTTGAGGGGAAAAACAGGTCCATCCCATGTCTACAAGAATCTGATGGAACTCGGGAAAACATTTCAAGGATATGTAGGAAACCTTTGAAGCAGAGGTTCGGTCAAATCTTTCTAAAAATGCTTCCCACGGAGTATTCGAACGGGCAAAAATCGCTCGTATCCGCTCACTTTATCTTTGCACGAAAACTCTTCGAGTTTCCGCACAAAGAGGGGCAGCTGTGAGCACGTGATTTTTGCCTTAACGAAAACTACTCCAAAAATAAATCAAAAAATAAAATAAATTTCTTTTACTGTGTAATTTTTGAATTTGCGTGGTGTTAAATATTTGTGTTATGTCCGTAAATGTTTACTTTGTCATAATAAAATGAAAAAATAAAATAAAATACATATTGCATGCATATAGGATTTAATTATGCATTTAAGAGATAATTTAAATAAAATCACAAAAAATATGCATTCGTTCTATTTTTAAATGTGTTACTGTGTGATTAATGTTTTGACTATGTGTTGAATAGTTGTTATGAAGTAATTAATATTTTGTGTAAGGTTAAAAATTGTTTTATAATTTTATTAGGATTTTTTTATTTAATAATAAAATTAGAAAATAATTGAAAAGGAAATAAAAAAATCGGACCTGGATTTAAATCCAGGCCCAAATCAAATCACCCCCCCACAGCCCAATCCAAACAGCCCAAGTCTGATCCAGTCCCAAGCTAAGACCAAACGACGTCGTTTGGTCACCTCTCATCAAGGGCCGTTGGATTAAATCCAACCAACGGTCAAGATCCCCTGCCCTTACCCGCAACCCATAACCCGACCCATTGACCCGACTCAGTCCGACCCCAACGTTAAACCAAACGACGTCGTTTGGATTAGTGGATTGATCCTGACCCTTCATCTTACTTGATCGGACGAACAATACCAATCCACCCCACCCCTATATAAATCCCAAGCCTTACCCCGGCCCCTAACTGAACACCCCCCTCCTCTCACTGTTCACCATCTTCTTCAGACCCTCCCACCTAACCCTAGCCGCCCTAAGACCCCAAAGCCTGAAACCCGGCGGCATCAACGCCGCCGGTCACCACCTTGACACCCCAGAACCCTCTGAACGTCCCCTACACGAATATGACCTTAGATTCCTTCGAATCAGGCCCCAACCCTTCGAATCTTAAATCGAAGGTTGGCCTGAAAACCTGATCTAAACCAATCAGCACCTAGTTAACACCATAGCTTCCCCTAGTCATCCTGAGTATGGATCTGTTGTTTGTTTGGCTCGAATCAGTTCCGAGCTTCTCGAATCTTCTTTTGAAGATTCGGACCAAACAAGAACAAGCTCAGATTTGTTTTAAGCTGACACCAAATGACCCCTAGGCTACCCTCACCCTTGTGTCATGTTTGGTTCTTCTCGAATCTGACCAGAAATGGTTAAATCCCAAATCGAATTTTTAAGAACCCTAAAAATACCAAACTTTCGGATTCTGTTCAGATTAAGTAAAGATTGAGGTTCAATCGACCTTAGTCGAAGTATTTTCAGTGGAAAATACTTCGACTAAGGTCTGTTTGATTTCAAACAAAAATCCAAATTCAAGTTGAGTTCGAGTCGGATTAAAATTGAAGATTCAAAGGTATTTTTTCTATTATTTTGTGTATTCTACGTGTATTGTTGTCTGTGTCAATAGCTTTTTAATTTTTCATATTTGTTTTGATCAATTCTGTCATTTCTGTCTCCTACCTATCTACTTGATCCAAATGTGAATTGTTTCTGTTGGTTGTGATTGTTTACAATGTGTGTAATCGACTCGATTAAGTTCGTCGATTAGTTATATTACGAATTTTCATTTCTGAAAATGTTGACTGAAACAGTCTGCTTCTATTGTTTAGACTAATTATTGACAAATGTTGTAAATAGTCAACTGATTAATACTCGTCAATTAAATCATGTTTGTTTGTGAATCAGTGAATTCAAATGTATGCTGTATATGTTGTTTTCTGAACAGGGCATTGTCAGTATATTGACAATGCTCCTGTGTATGTTTGATCTTAGTTCAATTATAAGTTCAGTTTGCATTATTATGCTGAACTCAGTGTAATATTGTCAAGTTTGAGTTCAAGTTTACAAATGATGATTAGATGTAATTGTGATAGAATGTTTACATTCTTAGGATTCAGTCCAGAACCTAAGAGAATTGGTTATAGCTGTGTTAAATCAGGTTGATAATTAAGTTTGAACAGATTTTTAAATCTGTTTTGTAAATTCTGTTACGATTTTGCATTTAAGGCAGTAATAATAGTGATCACAGTAGTATTTCTGGGATAAAAGCAGTAGGGTAATTTGATAATAATAGAGGGCTGAAAGTGGTATGTTAATGGCTATTAGTTAATGATACTAATGGGGAACCAAGGGTAATGGGGCTGCTTAAAATCAGGATAGGATCATTTAATTTATTCAAAAGCAGTTTTAATGGAACTTTTTGACTTTAAAAGAAGAAGGCGGTCAAAGAAGCACTTAAAAAGATAAAGACCAGCCCTGTATAAATACAGGGAGCTGGACAGCTTAAAAGAGGCAGACTTTAAGAGATTTTTGGAAAAAAAAAATCTGAAAAGGCAGATTTTGAGAGAAAAACAGAAATCTGAGAAGAAAGAAAAATAGTAAAGGAAACAGAAAATAGAACACTCACATACACACTCACACACAGATACAGCAGCAGAAACAGAAAAATCAGAAAAAATGGGAATTTGAAACTGAAAAGAAACTGAAATCTGAAATGTTGTTCTTTTGTTGAATCTGTTCAACTTTATGTGATTCCACTGTTCAGTTAAAATCTGAAGTGTCTTTTAAAATACTGTATTGTGCATCTGGTTTCCTCGGGTCGTATTATCGCTCAAATCTGTGGAAATACTGCTATTCTGTTGAATTTGTTACTGCTGCTACTGCTGAAATTTACTCCTTATACCTCCATTTCCAGGTACATATCTTCTTAAATTCTATGTTGGAAAGAGATTCGGCATGATAAATCAATGAAGTTTGAATTGCAGTTCTATTTTTCCATTTATCTAAGTTTGTTATTATAAATTTCAGTTTTGTTTCATGTTATTTCATATAGAGGTATGCTGGACATGTTAATTATCAGTTGATCATTTTCCTTTGAAATTCATACAAGTATTGTAATAATTTTATCTATTCCAGAATTTCATTAAGGTATAGTTATGGTTGAATTGTTAAGATAGGGAATATGGCATGAGGTTGGTTATTAATTAAGTCTTACGACATTGTTAGACAGGTATAAAGTAGTCCGGGAATATAAAGAAATGAGTGGTTAGTGTATTTCGATTGTTTGGTTGTGGATTAAGGCTAGATGATGATTGATTGTACTTAATTCATATATGGCATAATAATGATTATGTTTAACACCAATAGTTGGAAGTTGCATTATTATCCTCCATTATGTTTGCAAACGTCAAAACAGGGTGAATAATGTTGTAGGCAATATTACTTTATTAAGTCAATTAGGTAGATTTGTTCTCTTTCTTAAAATAACAAATGGCCTAGGAGGTTATAATGTGAAAGTTAGTAACAAGGGTTGATTATATATACATTTACGTTTAACCATAAGCAGAATCAGTTATAATAATTTCGCCTATTCGATTTAAAAACGAATATATGAGAATAAGTGAGATGAACATGTACAGATTGCAACACTTTAAATCAATGGTAAGCAAAAAATAGAAATTGCATTAAGTAAATAATGAAAATTCTTGGAAAATATTTCTTTCCTTTATGAATCATTCATTTTTAGTTTCATATGCAATTTATTCTTTGGCATATATATATATATGTCATATTTGTTTTAAAGATAGTATCAATCATATTTTTATTCTGTCCTTTGAATTTGAATAGTTGGAATGAATATAATTTATATTCGGAAATTATAATCAATGGGTAACATTTAATAAATTGTGGATTCTTTTCCAAGAACTAAAGGATATCTTAAAGGAAGATTTCTCATAATATAACAAACATTTTGTGGAAATTCCATAATATCATTACAAATATGTCGCGCAATTAGGGATACGTTCGCGTACCCTGATTATATTTTTAAAAGCAAAATTCGGATTATGCGTACGCGCAATTTCGAGCGAATATTTAATAAAAGGATTTTTCCAAAGGCGTTAAATCAATTTCATAAAAACCCGAGATGTACGGTTCACTATTCAAGAAAAACAAATATTCTTGATTCGACACAATTTCGAAAAATGATTGTTTAATAAATATATTACCAAAAGTTATCGTGTACACGTACGCGTGACACAATTCCGCATTTTTTAAATTTATAACACGAATATACGTACGCGTAATTCGATTCAAAAGAAGGATCCTCAATCACAATAAGTATAAGCAGTAGTAAAATCATGTAACATCAATATATTTAATAAAATCAAGATAATTAAGCCAATAATAAAAACAGTTAAGCGACCGTGCTAGAACCACGGAATTTGGAAATGCCTAACACCTTCTTCCGGATTAACAGAATTCCTTACTCAGGATTTCTGGTTCGCAGAATAATAAACAGAGTCATATTCTCCTCGATTTAGGGATTGAAATTGGTGACTTGGGACGCCTTAAAATTCCCAGGTGGCGACTCTTAAATAATTAAATAAATCCCGTTTCGACTGTCCTTCGATTGGAGAAAACTCCCCACGCGCCCAGCGGGCGCGGCAAAAAGGAGGTGCGACAGCTCTGTCGACTCTGCTGGGGACAAAAGTAAACTGTAACCCAGAACCATTGGTTCAGGGTTTAAAGAATTCGAGCTTAAAATATCTATGTTAATTGGCTTTATTTACTATGAGATTTTCAACTGTTTATATGCTAATATGCTAAATGTTGCTGTTTACCGCTTTAATATTATTTGAATTGTGAATATATACAACTGCTACGAAACCCCCTTCTTTCTGAGTCTTCTGAATTTATGGTGTACACGTGCGCGTGACCCACCTTTCTGTTAGAGTCATACCAAATAAGACGGAGTTGGGACAAGTAACTAGGCCGGGCAGACTTTCGTGCTCCCGGTACGTTGCCCCCGCTTCGGCTCAAACTGTCCGTTTGGGTAAGCCAGGTTTAGAACAATCAACCTAAGGTTTTACACTTAGAATAACTCAGCCATGTACCGGATCCCTAGTAGGAACGAATATTTGCATCATATGCATTTGGCCTTGGAGACTCAACACTAGGTTGGGTCTGTCTAGAACAGGTGAACCCAAAATTAAAAGACCATCATGATGCATCCTATTTGTTACTTGTGCATTCATTTGCCTCGAACATGCTTGTTGACCAGCTTAAATAAAATCATGGTAAGAAGAAAGGAATAAAATGGGTTGTTTTAAAAATTTTGAAAAAATATAGTTTTAAATTTTGAGATAAAGGTATTTAATAAATAAAAAATAATATAAAAAAAAATCGAAAATGATTTTTAGTATAAATTTTCAAAAATGAATTTTGACTTTATCAAAATTAAATTTCAGATACAAAATGAGCACCACACAAAGCCCCTCATCCACAAGTACGGAAGAATTTCTATGTCAGCTTCAAATGTGGTGGTATGATTTAGGCGAAGACGGTCAAAAATGGGTCGTCAAGCATTTGGGAAATCTCACGGACATTATGAAAGTTAAACCCCGTGATGATCTGATTGCGGCGTTAGTAACTTTTTGGGACCCTGCTCACAATGTTTTTCGTTTCTCTGACTTCGAGCTTACTCCTACATTAGAGGAGATAGCTGGATATGTTGGTTTTGACGGAAGTTTAAGAAATCAAAGCTTGATATTCACAAAGGCTCCTTCGGTACATCGATTCTTCGGTCTTCTGAACATCAGCAGTCAAATCAGGAAAAGCAATGTCATCAATGGATGTTGTTCCTTCAACTTTTTGTATTCAAGGTTCGGAAAATCAGATGGGTTCGAAATTCATGAGAAAGGCCTTACTAATAAGCAAAACAAAGACACTTGGCAGATGCACCGTCGATTTGCTTTCATGGTGGCTTTTCTAGGAGTCATGGTCTTCCCAAATAAAGAGCGAACAATTGATATTCGCACCGCAAAAGTTGTGCAAATCCTCACCACTAAAGAAAATCACACCCTTGTCCCCATCATTCTATCAGATATTTATCGGGCTTTGACTTTATGCAAATCAGGAGCAAAAGTCTTCGAAGGATGCAAAATTTTGTTGCAAATGTGGGTGATTGAACATCTCCAACAACAGCCCAAGATCATACAGTATGGGTCAAACAAAGCTAATTGCATTGAGAGCTATGAGGAAAGAACAAAAAATTATCAAGCTCCAGAAGGGATAGAAGCATGGGTATCTCATCTAAAGGCTTTAACGGCAAATCAAGTTGAATGGACTCTGGGATGGCTCCCGATGAGAGAAGCAATACATATGTCAACCTCAAACAGTTATCTACTACTATTGGGATTGAGAAGCATTCAGCCATATGCACCACTAAGAGTCCTAAGGCAATTAGGGAGATATCAAATAGTTCCTGATGATGAAGATTTGAGTATGCAAGTAATCGAATTACACCCAGAAGCCACTATCCCCGAAGCTCTACTTCAGCAGATGTGGAATGGGTGCCGATACTTGAAAAGCGATACTCAAGTCCTAGACGCTACAAAGGGTGAGATAAATCCTGGATATGCAAGGTGGTTCGAAAAACGGTCTCGCGTGGATAATGTACCAGAACCTGAGCTAAAAAGGCCAACAAAAAGACCCCATGTTCAAAACTTCAATGATAAAATCCAAGAGCGGTTGATCTGGGGAGAAAAAGAAAAAGGGTACAAAGCAACTATCCATGCCCTAAAAGAAAATCTAAGAAGCCTCAGTTTGGAGAAAGATTTGCAAGCACAAGAAGCCGAAGGCGAGAAAAAGAGTCTAGCTTGTGAGAATGAAAATCTTCATGCTCGATTCCAAAAAATGAAAAGAGTTTCTGAAACGCCAAAGAGGAGCTGGAAGGATCAAAAAACCATCGCCAATCTCTTTGAAAAAATGCAAGATTATGATTCCATTCTTGCGGAAAATGAAAGGGAATTGAGCAAGGCAAAAGAAAGGATCCAACAATTAAACGAAGAAGCCAGAGCTAACAAAGAACGCCAAGATAGACAATCCAAAAAAGACAAGGCCCAATTCAAGAAGGAAAAAGATTATTGGATGCGATCAGAAGACCAGCTTCGTGCACAACTAGAAGAGGCAAGAAGATGCAACATAGAATATCAACAAGCAGACCTCGACAGGGAAAGATCACAAGCAAGATTAGAGCAGGCCAGACTCCGAGCTCTATTAGAATCAGCTCTAGATCGTGAAAACCGTGTCAGAGATATAGCCACCACTCGTCAGCAGCAATTACAAGACCAAGACCAACGTCTCCAAGGTTTCAGGGCACAAATCCACGACCTGGCAGTCTTCACATCTCAAAGTTATGTAAACTGCCAAGGAATGGATTATGAAGCGTTTACAGAGCATGCGCCCACTTTTGCTCGTCATCTAGCAATGGAGTTGGAAAGGATGTATCGAACGCTGGGAGGCCATCCGGGTCAAGCACCACATTGAGCAGATAACCCAATATTTGACAACAAAAGTGGAAAGTGGGGCACATTGTGAGATGTTAAGAATTGTATCTTTATTTTGATTTAAGTGTGTGTGTTTTCAAGCCATTTTCTTAAAGTTTTCAAATGTAATTCCATCTTTGTGTAATGAATAAAAGTGATTGCCTTTGGTCCGAACTACGCAAGGTCTGATTCATGTAAGAGCATGATACGTAGGCAATCTCTCAGATTCGACCACCACGATAAAAGATATATATAATAAATAAAAATGAATAACAATAAAAATTTCAAGAAGGCTGGGACGACACAAGCAGCCGAGCAAATGCATAATAGAAAGGGATTATTTGTCTAGGAGCATTGCATCTCAACGTGTTATTATATATGTGTTAAACTCTCAAAACTAACAAGTTTGTTCATTTCCAGAATTCAAGTAGTTAGTTTCTCTAAAGAGTATACTGGCATATTATCACTATCACACAAGATCAAAAGGACCAATACCCGAAAGTATGTCTATCCCAGATGTTGACACAGGTATGGAAATAGAAGAAATGGATGTTGGGAAAATGAAAGAAGAGATGTTTAAGCTCAAGCAGCAAATGGCTGAGATGTACCAAGCTTGGTCTACAGGACAGTTACCCCCATCTTACCCAAATAACCCTGCTCCATCAAAGACCCAAACTCAGGATAATATCACCACTGAATTATCCCCAAGTTTTCCCATTTATCAGCACTACCGAGGCACTACCTCTCAGACACCACAGTCTCCACCTCCAAAGCCAGTTCCGTACTTTCCTCCACCTATGACTCCTGTTTTCGTAGCACCTCCCACTGCTACATTTCAGAAATCTCCTAGTGAGCCTACATTCCAGGCCCAGGACAACCAATATTACCCTCCGGAGCCCACCCTCAAAGCCTCCGAAATTCATTCAACCACTCCTCATTTTGATCTCCCAACCGAAATTGACAAGCCAGCCAAAAATGCTGAGCAAGAAGAGATGTTCCGGAAGGTCAAGAGTCTAGAACAATCGTTCAGAGACATGCGAGGATTAGGTGGGCAAGTCAGTGTAGCCTACAAAGATTTATGCTTATTCCCCAATGTACAATTGCCAGTTGGCTTCAAGATGCCCAAATTTGACCTATACAGCGGGCACGACGACCCAGTAGCCCACTTAAGGGGTTTCTGTAGCAAGATGCGAGGAGCTGGGGGAAAGGATGAATTATTAATGGCATACTTCAGTCAAAGTCTAAGCGGATCAGCTTTGGAGTGGTATACACGCCAGGACCATGGAAGATGGTACACCTGGGATGACCTGGCACAGGCATTCGCATACCATTTCCAATACAATCTGGAAATCATCCCAGATCGGTTATCTTTGACCAAATTTGAGAAGAAACACAATGAGAGTTTCAGAGAGTATGGTTTTCGGTGGAGAGAACAGGCAGCAAGAGTAGATCCTCCTATGAAGGAGAGCGAAATGGTAGACTACTTCCTCCAAGCCTTGGAACCGACTTACTATGCCCATTTGGTTTCAGCGGTTGGGAAATCATTCAACGAAGTAGTGAAGATGGGAGGTATGGTGGAAGAAGGCCTCAAGACAAATAAAATCATGAGCTATTCAGCAATTAAGGCAACTACTCAAGCTATTCAAGGCGGGGTAGGAGGAATCGGAAGAAAGAAGAGGGAGGAAGCAGCCGTAGTTGATTCAGGAATTTGGCCGGGACCCAGAGGTTCACCGCTTTACTATAATCAACAACGACCTCGCCCATCAGCTTACCACCATGATTCATCCCAAAACTACTATCACCCTTCAGAGCCTCATTTTTCCATTAACCATGCTCAAGCATACAATCAGCCGCCTGTTCACACCAATTGGCGTGCTCCTATCACATCAAATACTTACCCAGGAGCCTATCCCGGACCAAGTTTCAGGCCTAGGCCAGCATTCAGGGGAGAGAGGGAACAGAAAAAGAAAACTTACACTCCATTGGGAGAGTTTTACACTAGTCTGTTCCACAAGCTGAGACAGTTAGACATGCTGAGACCAATACAATCCAAACTACCCAATCCTCCACCAAAGAATCTGGATTACACCATTAGCTGTGAATATTGCTCCGGTGCACCAGGCCATGATACGGAGAAATGTTGGCATTTGAAAAATGCAATACAAGAGCTGATTGATACTAATAAAATCGAGGTTCAAACCCCCGAAGCTCCAAATATCAATAGAAATCCAATGCCAGCCCATCAAGAGGCTAATATGATAGAAATCATACAAGCTGATGGGAAGACAAAGAAGCCGTCACAAACTGTCATGATGATCAAGTCTCATGAAACCAAGCCAGATAAGCAGTTAATGGAGGAGAAGCCGGTGTCTAAGCAGAACAAAAATGGTGATGAACCGTCTATGATAGTCGATGAGGGATCATCGAGCAAAGTAGCCGCAAAACAAGAAAGGCTGAAAGTAATAGTACCAGGGGTTGCTAACAAACCCATTATATTCGTGGAAGGAGCACGTACAGATCAGGTTATTATTGCACCTGTAATCCAGCTGCCGATCATCAACAACAAAGCCATCCCATGGAACTACGAACGAGTGACTGTAATGTACAAAGGCAAAGAAATCAAGGAAGAAGTGTGTGAGGTGCAAGGCTTGACCCGTTCGGGAAGATGTTTTACTCCCGAAGAGCTGAGAAAAACTAAAAACAATCCAATGCCAACAAAGAGAGCTGTGACGGAAGAAGAGGCGGAGGAGTTTTTAAGAAAAATGAAACTCCATGATTATTCTGTTGTGGATCAATTAAAGAAGACCCCCGCTCAAATTTCATTGTTGTCATTACTAATCCATTCAGAGGAACACCGTCTGGCGTTGATGAAAATCCTGAATGAAGCTCATGTTCCTGAAAAGATCTCTGTAAATCATTTGGGCAAAATAGCCAACAGAATCTTTGAGACAAACAGAATTACATTTGCTGATGATGAATTACCTGTGGAAGGTACCGAGCACAACAGAGCTCTTTACCTCACCGTGAAATGTGAAAACTCCGTAGTAACCCGGGTATTGGTTGACAATGGGTCCAGTGCAAACATATGCCCTCTCTCCACTTTAAACAAATTAAAAATTAAAGAGGAGAGGATCCAGAAGAATAGTATCTGCGTACGAGGATTTGACGGTGGAAGCAGAGATTCATTTGGCGACATAGTGTTGGAACTAACTATAGGGCCAGTTGAATTCACAATGGAATTCCAAGTGTTGGACATATCTGTTTCTTACAACTTGTTATTGGGTCGACCATGGATCCATGCTGCTAAAGCAGTCCCGTCAACACTACATCAGGCTGTCAAGTTTGAATGGGATCATCAAGAAGTAGTCGTGTATGGAGAAGAAAGTTTAAATGCTCACAGCAGTACCATTGTACCGGTCGAGGGAACAGAAAATGACCAGGGACCATGGGTATACCAAGTGACAAACACAGTGTCGATAGAGAAAATTCCAGAAGGGAAATACCTTCCGAATCCAAGGATATCCTCTGCATCAGTCATGATAGCTTATGAAATGTTAAAGAATGGCTTTATACCCGGCAAAGGTCTGGGCTTATCTCTGCAAGGAATTGTACAACCAGTATCTCTCCCCGAGAACTGGGGAACATTCGGTTTAGGGTTCATACCCACCGCCAATGACGTGATAAGGGCCAGGAAGTTGAAACACCGAGCATGGGTTCTTCCAAAACCAGTACCACATCTGTCAAAGTCTTTTGTCAAGACCAGTGCTAAAAATCGCCCGATAACAACAATTCCTAAATCCCGGGTCAATCCTGAAGAGGAATTAATTGAAAGGTTCGAGAAATTGTTTAGTGATGTGAATATGTTGGAAAGCGGAGAAGGGTGTAGCAACGCAGAAGTTCAATTCGTTGGGCCAGAAACAAAGCTCAATAATTGGAAAGCCACTCCTCTCCCAATTCGAAAGGAGTCTTGGTAGTTTATTTTGATTTTCTTTCAGTTTGTTTGGGTTATTTCAAGGTTGTAATCCCAAAGTTTATCTTACAGTTGGTTTGAAGTGTGCAAAACCTTGTTATCTTTCATCATCCAATAAAAAGCAGTTTCCTTTTTATTATCATTCCTAATAGCTTTCTTTTCTTTTTCTTCTTTTCTGTACAGTTCCTTTTACGCTGGCTCTAGTGATATGGCATGCATGAGGAATCTTCAGCCCAGTCTTAAAAATCAATCTGGTTCCGAAATATTAATTCAAGAAATATATTGTGATTATGAATCAGAATATGATGAAGATGAGGTTTTTGAAGAAATTAGTAAAGAGTTAATTCACTTTGAGGAAAAAATCAAACCTAACTTGAGTGATACCGAGGACGTCAATATAGGGGACACGAGTAATGTCCGGGAAACTAAAATAAGTGTCCATCTGGAACCAAAGATCCGAGAAGAGTTAATTAAAGCACTCATAGAATTCAAAGATGTTTTTGCATGGTCGTATGACGACATGCCGGGCTTGAGCACTGATTTAGTGGTCCACAAATTGCCCACCGATCCAACGGTGCCTCCTGTCAAGCAGAGGCTGAGAAAATTCAAGCCTGATATGAGTATGAGAATTAAGGAAGAAATCACCAAACAATTGGAAGCAAAGGTCATTCGAGTCACTCGATATCCTGTTTGGTTGGCTAATGTCGTTCCTGTACCAAAGAAAGATGGCAAAATTAGAGTATGCGTCGACTATCGCAATCTCAACAAAGCAAGTCCAAAGGATAATTTCCCATTACCCAATATCCATATTTTGATCGACAATTGTGCCAAGCATGATATAGGGTCTTTCGTGGATTGTTATGCCGGGTATCATCAAATTCTAATGGATGAAGAAGATGCAGAAAAGACGGCATTCATCACACCATGGGGAACTTATTGCTACCGGGTAATGCCATTCGGTCTAAAGAACGCCGGAGCAACCTATATGAGAGCAATGACCACAGTGTTTCATGATATGATACACAAGGAAATTGAGGTGTACGTGGATGATGTGATCATAAAATCAAAACATCAGGCCAACCACGTTGGGGATTTGAGGAAGTTCTTCTTAAGACTTCGCAGGTACAACCTCAAGCTTAACCCTGCCAAATGCGCATTTGGAGTTCCATCCGGAAAGTTGCTGGGATTCATAGTCAGTCGACGAGGCATCGAGCTAGATCCGTCAAAGATTAAAGCCATCCAAGAACTGCCACCTCCAAAAAACAAAACTGAAGTAATGAGTTTGTTGGGGAGGTTAAATTATATCAGCAGGTTTATTGCTCAGCTCACAACAACCTGTGAGCCAATTTTCAAATTGTTAAAAAAGGATGCTGCAGTCAAATGGACCGATGAGTGTCAAGAAGCGTTCGATAGAAATAAAAAGGTACTTGTCAAACCCACCCGTGTTGGTCCCGCCAGAGCCAGGAAGACCTTTGATTCTTTACTTAACGGTTTTGGAAAATTCATTTGGTTGTGTATTGGGGCAACATGACCTCACTGGCAGAAAAGAACAAGCCATCTACTACCTTAGCAAGAAGTTCACAGCTTATGAGGTTAAGTATACTCATCTGGAAAAGACATGTTGCGCCCTAACATGGGTAGCTCAAAAATTGAAACACTATTTGTCATCCTACACTACTTACCTCATTTCTCGGTTGGATCCATTGAAATACATTTTTCAAAAGCCTATGCCAACGGGAAGACTTGCAAAGTGGCAGATATTGCTCACAGAATTCGACATCATCTATGTGACTCGAACTGCAATGAAGGCTCAAGCAATGGCCGATCATTTAGCCGAAAACCCGGTCGATGAGGAATATGAGCCGTTGAAGACTTATTTTCCTGATGAAGAAACAATGCATATCGACGAGGTGGAGCAAATTGAAAAGTATGGCTGGAAACTTTTCTTTGATGGAGCCGCTAACATGAAAGGAGTTGGGATAGGAGCTGTAATCATTTCTGAAACAGGGCATCACTATCCTGTTACGGCTCAATTACGATTTTATTGCACCAATAATATGGCTGAATATGAAGCTTGCATTTTGGGGTTAAGGCTAGCTGCAGACATGGGTATCCGAGAAATCTTAGTCATGGGAGATTCGGATCTTTTGGTACATCAAATTCAAGGAGAATGGGAGACCCGAGACTTAAAGCTCATCCCATACCGGCAATGTCTACATGATCTTTGTCAGCGGTTTCAATCAGTGGAATTCCAACATATTCCAAGAATCCATAATGAGGTTGCCGATGCATTGGCTACCCTAGCATCAATGTTGCACCATCCGGACAAAGCTTATGTAGATCCAATACATATTCAAGTCCACGATCAGCACGCTTATTGCAATATGGTTGAAGAAGAATTTGATGGTGAACCATGGTTCCACGACATCAAGGAGTATATCAGAATGGGGAATATATCCCGCACAAGCCACAGGAGATCAAAAGAGGACCATTAGGCGATTAGCAAATGGATTCTTCTTGAGCGGAGGAGTTTTGTATAAAAGAACACCAGATCTTGGATTATTAAGATGCATAGATGCCAGACAAGCTACAGCTGTCATGTCTGAAGTACATTCAGGAGTTTGCGGACCCCACATGAGTGGATATGTGTTGGCAAAGAAAATCCTCCGAGCTGGTTACTATTGGCTTACCATGGAGCGAGATTGTATCAGTTTTGTACGCAAGTGTCATCAATGCCAAATACACGGAGATTTGATTCATTCTCCACCATCCGAGTTGCACACAATGTCGGCACCATGGCCATTCTTTGCCTAGGGTATGGATGTGATTGGACCAATTGAGCCGGCAGCATCCAATGGGCACAGGTTCATTCTGGTAGCTATTGATTATTTTACCAAATGGGTTGAGGCCAAGACATTCAAATCAATGACCAAGAAAGCTGTGGTCGATTTTGTCCACTCAAATATCATATGTCGATTCGGAATCCCGAAGGTGATCATCACAGATAACGGTGCTAATCTTAACAGCAACCTAATGAAGGAAGTATGTCAACAGTTTAAGATTACACATCGTAATTCTACCCCATATCGGCCCAAGGCGAATGGAGCAATAGAAGCAGCCAACAAAAACATAAAGAAGATACTTCGGAAAATGGTAGAAGGTTCAAAACAATGGCATGAAAAATTACCATTTGCGTTATTGGGATACAGCACTACTGTTCGCACTTCAGTAGGAACCACTCCTTATTTGTTGGTATATGGCACTGAAGCAGTAATTCCTGCAGAAGTTGAAATTCCTTCCCTTCGGATCATCGCCGAAGCAAAGATTGATGATGATGAATGGGTCAAAACCCGTCTGGAACAGTTAAACTTGATTGATGAAAAACGATTGACCGCAGTATGCCATGGTCAATTATATCAAAGAAGAATAGAAAGAGCATACAACAAAAAGGTGCGTCCTCGGAAGTTTGAAGTAGGACAGCATGTGCTGAAACGTATTCTTCCACATCAAGTTGAAGCAAAGGGCAAATTTGCCCCGAATTGGCAAGGACCATTCATTGTGACCAGAGTATTATCAAATGGTGCACTATGCTTAACAGACATTGAAGGCAAATGCATAGATATGGCAATCAATTCTGACGCAGTAAAGAGATATTATGCATAACTTTTTGAGTGTCTGTATTTAGCATTATTTCGAAGATTGGAATGACAAAGGTAATTTATTCTGCTATCCAAACACTATACCATTTGCTTCCCCCTTTGAGCCATACTTGTTTCTTTCTTACCCTCTCTTGGAATCAATGAAAATCAAGTAATTTAAAAAAAAAAAATCACTATTATTGGGTGAACTACGTTTGACCTGATTCCTCAAAGAAGGATACGTAGGCGCTTCACGGCTCGGTCATAGGGTGCACAACATGCACAATGTGCACAAAAAGAAACATTAAGAGACCCCAATCAAGAAACTGGGGCAGAAATTGTATTGGAAATAAGAAAAGATTCCAAGAGTTGTAATTTTAAACCCATACCAAAGCTATTTAGCTTTTAAATACCTTTTCCATTTCTAACCCCATACCAGAAAGACCTTTTGAGCAATCTTAAGAAAAATGTTGAGGCAAGCAAATGAAGATGGTTCATAACACTCGGGTACAAACAAGAAAAGAAAGTAAAAATGAGAGAGTCTTATAGGTGAAAACCCACACGGGAACCATAAGGCGACGGAAGTTGAGAGAAAAGTAAAATGAGAGAGTCTTATTGGTGAAAACGCTTTAAGACGTTACAAGTCCAACATGTCTGTGAAATGAAAAATGAAGTTGGATTATGGAAATTTTGGGGAAAACGAAAACAAGACAATTGAAAGGAGATTGATTAACAGACTGGGTTGATTAATCCGAAATGCATACCATGATCATTGGTTCCAGTAACTCCAATCAGATAAGTTTTCATTCTTGCTCCAACAGTCATCCAAAATTGGATTTTTATTTTTCATTCTATAATTGTCGAAATCAACGTGTTTCGTCACTAATAATCTTACTTTTCTAAAAGCTTTGAAATAAGTTTTATTCCAAACAAATAAGAAGGAATGTCAAGGTATACTACCAAGATTCAAGGTTACATGATGCAAAATACGGCCACAAAAAGTGGAAGATAAAGGATATGGGTGTAAGAAAGGTGAAATCAAAAGTGGATCAGCAAAGTCAGAAGGGACATATGATTACAGTTAAAAGGGTTCGAAGGAAAACATACAGAGGGGAATCCTATAGTCAAGGATCAATGACAAAGACAAAACAGTCTTTTCAACCATTCTAAGGCAATAAAGAGAAACGAAGAGAAGCATCACCATCGGCAAGAATACCCCAGTCAACCACCCTGCTTTAAACTAACGAAGTTTTCTTTGATTTAAAACAGGGGAAAATACAATATCTGTGTCAGGAAATACCTGGTAAAGAAGAAATCAGGCGTCCACCTGGAGAATGAGGATGAAGAAATTAAAGAAGTCAGGCGTCCACCTGGAGAATGAGGATGAGAAAAGAAGAAGTCAGGCGTCCACCTGGAGAATGAGGATAAAGAAATTAAAAAGAAGTCAGGCGTCCACTTGGAGAATGAGGATAAAGAAATTAAAGAAGTCAGGCGTCCACCTGGAGAATGAGGATAAAGAAATTGAAGAAGTCAGGCGTCCACCTGGAGAATGTGGATGAAGAAGTTAAAAAGAAGTCAGGCGTCCACCTGGAGAATGAGGATGAAGAAAGAAGAAGTCAGGCATCCACCTGGAGAATGAGGATGAAGAATTGAAGAAGTCAGGCGTCCACCTGGAGAATGAGGATAAAGAATTTAAAAAAAAATCAGGCGTCCACCTGGAGAATGAGGATGAAGAAAAGAAGAGGTCAGGCGTCCACCTGGAGAATGAGGATGAAGAAAAGAAGAAGTCAGGCGTCCACCTGGAGAATGAGGATAAAGAAAAGAAGAAGTCAGGCGTCCACCTGGAGAATGAGGATGAGAATTAAAGAAGTCAGGCGTCCACCTGGAGAATGAGGATGAAGAATTGAAGAAGTCAGGCGTCAACCTGGAGAATGAGGATGAAGAAGTTAAAAAGAAGTCAGGCGTCCACCTGGAGAATGAGGATAAAGAAATTAAAGAAGTCAGGCGTCCACCTGGAGAATAAGGATGAGAAAAGAAGAAGTCAGGCGTCCACCTGGAGAATGAGGATGAAGAAAAGAAGAAGTCAGGCGTCCACCTGGAGAATGAGGATGAAGAATTAAAGAAGTCAGGCGTCCACCTGGAGAATGAGGATGAAGAATTAAAGAAGAAGTCAGGCGTCCACCTGGAGAATGAGGATGAAGAAAAGAAGAAGTCAGGCGTCCACCTGGAGAATGAGGATGAGAATTAAAGAAGTCAGGCGTCCACCTGGAGAATGAGGATGAAGAATTGAAGAAGTCAGGCGTCCACCTGGAGAATGAGGATGAAGAAGTTAAAAAGAAGTCAGGCGTCCACCTGGAGAATGAGGATAAAGAAATTAAAGAAGTCAGGCATCCACCTGGAGAATAAGGATGAGAAAAGAAGAAGTCAGGCGTCCACCTGGAGAATGAGGATGAAGAAAAGAAGAAGTCAGGCGTCCACCTGGAGAATGAGGATGAAGAATTAAAGAAGTCAGGCGTCCACCTGGAGAATGAGGATGAAGAAATTGAAGAAATCAGGCGTCCACCTGGAGAATGAGGATGAGAATTAAAGAAGTCAGGCGTCCACCTGGAGAATGAGGATGAAGAAAGAAAAGAAGCAGTCAAGGCACCCACCTGAAGAACGATGGAATGAAATCAAAATGTTGAAATCAAAAACCCACTCATATGAAAAAGGAGCACATTTAGAATCAATAAAGCAGAGGAGTCCAACAGAATCCCCAGCAAGAAACAACAAGAGTCCCAAAAGAAAATACGGGACATAATGAAAAAGAATACGGAATAAGCCAAATGCCCAAGAGTCACCAAGATATCAAGACAACAAGAAACGCAAGGTCATGATCTAGATAAGATTTTTATAATTCCTATACCATAATCTAGTTTAATTTTGTATTTCCTTTAAAGTAAGGTGTAATAAGGAGGTCAGCAAGTAGTAAAAAACAGCACGAAGCAGCAGTAACATCACAGTCCCACGGTAGTCCCAGCTACCCAAAAAATTCCCGAACTACACTGACCTGATTCCTTTATAGCCAAGGATATGTAGGAAACCTTTGAAGCAGAGGTTCGGTCAAATCTTTCTAAAAATGCTTCCCACGGAGTATTCGAACGGGCAAAAATCGCTCGTATCCGCTCACTTTATCTTTGCACGAAAACTCTTCGAGTTTCCGCACAAAGAGGGGCAGCTGTGAGCACGTGATTTTTGCCTTAACGAAAACTACTCCAAAAATAAATCAAAAAATAAAATAAATTTCTTTTACTGTGTAATTTTTGAATTTGCGTGGTGTTAAATATTTGTGTTATGTCCGTAAATGTTTACTTTGTCATAATAAAATGAAAAAATAAAATAAAATACATATTGCATGCATATAGGATTTAATTATGCATTTAAGAGATAATTTAAATAAAATCACAAAAAATATGCATTCGTTCTATTTTTAAATGTGTTACTGTGTGATTAATGTTTTGACTATGTGTTGAATAGTTGTTATGAAGTAATTAATATTTTGTGTAAGGTTAAAAATTGTTTTATAATTTTATTAGGATTTTTTTATTTAATAATAAAATTAGAAAATAATTGAAAAGGAAATAAAAAAATCGGACCTGGATTTAAATCCAGGCCCAAATCAAATCACCCCCCCCACAGCCCAATCCAAACAGCCCAAGTCTGATCCAGTCCCAAGCTAAGACCAAACGACGTCGTTTGGTCACCTCTCATCAAGGGCCGTTGGATTAAATCCAACCAACGGTCAAGATCCCCTGCCCTTACCCGCAACCCATAACCCGACCCATTGA
This sequence comes from Nicotiana sylvestris, assembly GCF_000393655.2. Taxonomy (NCBI): domain Eukaryota; kingdom Viridiplantae; phylum Streptophyta; class Magnoliopsida; order Solanales; family Solanaceae; genus Nicotiana; species Nicotiana sylvestris. Next base: position 78,271,817 of record NC_091058.1, on the reverse strand, counting down.
CCCGACTCAGTCCGACCCCAACGTTAAACCAAACGACGTCGTTTGGATTAGTGGATTGATCCTGACCCTTCATCTTACTTGATCGGACGGACAATACCAATCCACCCCACCCCTATATAAATCCCAAGCCTTACACCCGGCCCCTAACTGAACACCCCCCCTCCTCTCACTGTTCACCATCTTCTTCAGACCCTCCCACCTAACCCTAGCCGCCCTAGGATTCCACCGCCTGAAACCCGGCGGCATCAACGCCGCCGGTCACCAACTTAACACCCTAGGACCTCCTGAACATCCCCTACACGAATCCGACCTTAGTTTCCTTCGAATCAGGCCCCAACCCTTCGAATCTTAAATCGAAGGTTGGCCTGAAAACCTGATCTAAACCAATCAGCACCTAGTTAACACCATAGCTTCCCCTAGTCATCCTGAGTATGGATCTGTTGTTTGTTTGGCTCGAATCAGTTCCGAGCTTCTCGAATCTTCTTTTGAAGATTCGGACCAAACAAGAACAAGCTCAGATTTGTTTTAAGCTGACACCAAATGACCCCTAGGCTACCCTCACCCTTGTGTCATGTTTGGTTCTTCTCGAATCTGACCAGAAATGGTTAAATCCCAAATCGAATTTTTAAGAACCCTAAAAATACCAAACTTTCGGATTCTGTTCAGATTAAGTAAAGATTGAGGTTCAATCGACCTTAGTCGAAGTATTTTCAGTGGAAAATACTTCGACTAAGGTCTGTTTGATTTCAAACAAAAATCCAAATCCAAGTTGAGTTCGAGTCGGATTAAAATTGAAGATTCAAAGGTATTTTTTTCTATTATTTTGTGTATTCTACGTGTATTGTTGTCTGTGTCAATAGCTTTTTAATTTTTCATATTTGTTTTGATCAATTCTGTCATTTCTGTCTCCTACCTATCTACTTGATCCGAATGTGAATTGTTTCTGTTGGTTGTGATTGTTTACAATGTGTGTAATCGACTCGATTAAGTTCGTCGATTAGTTATATTACGAATTTTCATTTCTGAAAATGTTGACTGAAACAGTCTGCTTCTATTGTTTAGACTAATTATTGACAAATGTTGTAAATAGTCAACTGATTAATACTCGTCAATTAAATCATGTTTGTTTGTGAATCAGTGAATTCAAATGTATGCTGTATATGTTGTTTTCTGAACAGGGCATTGTCAGTATATTGACAATGCTCCTGTGTATGTTTGATCTTAGTTCAATTATAAGTTCAGTTTGCATTATTATGCTGAACTCAGTGTAATATTGTCAAGTTTGAGTTCAAGTTTACAAATGATGATTAGATGTAATTGTGATAGAATGTTTACATTCTTAGGATTCAGTCCAGAACCTAAGAGAATTGGTTATAGCTGTGTTAAATCAGGTTGATAATTAAGTTTGAACAGATTTTTAAATCTGTTTTGTAAATTCTGTTACGATTTTGCATTTAAGGCAGTAATAATAGTGATCACAGTAGTATTTCTGGGATAAAAGCAGTAGGGTAATTTGATAATAATAGAGGGCTGAAAGTGGTATGTTAATGGCTATTAGTTAATGATACTAATGGGGAACCAAGGGTAATGGGGCTGCTTAAAATCAGGATAGGATCATTTAATTTATTCAAAAGCAGTTTTAATGGAACTTTTTGACTTTAAAAGAAGAAGGGGATCCAAGAAGCACTTAAAAAGATAAAGACCAGCCCTGTATAAATACAGGGAGCTGGACAGCTTAAAAGAGGCAGACTATAAGAGATTTTTGGAAAAAAAAAATCTAAAAAGGCAGATTTTGAGAGAAAAACAAAAATCTGAGAAGAAAGAAAAAAAGTAAAGGAAACAGAAAATAGAACACTCACATACACACTCACACACAGATACAGCAGCAGAAACAGAAAATCAGAAAAAATGGGAATTTGAAATTGAAAAGAAACTGAAATCTGAAATGTTGTTCTTTTGTTGAATCTGTTCAACTTTATGTGATTCCACTGTTCAGTTAAAATCTGAAGTGTCTTTTAAAATACTGTATTGTGCATCTGGTTTCCTCGGGTCGTATTATCGCTCAAATCTGTGGAAATACTGCTATTCTGTTGAATTTGTTACTGCTGCTACTGCTGAAATTTACTCCTCCTACCTTCATTTCCAGGTACATATCTTCTTAAATTCTATGTTGGAAAGAGATTCGGCATGATAAATCAATGAAGTTTGAATTGCAGTTCTATTTTTCCATTTATCTAAGTTTGTTATTATAAATTTCAGTTTTGTTTCATGTTATTTCATATAGAGGTATGCTGGACATGTTAATTATCAGTTGATCATTTTCCTTTGAAATTCATACAAGTATTGTAATAATTTTATCTATTCCAGAATTTCATTAAGGTATAGTTATGGTTGAATTGTTAAGATAGGGAATATGGCATGAGGTTGGTTATTAATTAAGTCTTACGACATTGTTAGACAGGTATAAAGTAGTCCGGGAATATAAAGAAATGAGTGGTTAGTGTATTTCGATTGTTTGGTTGTGGATTAAGGCTAGATGATGATTGATTGTACTTAATTCATATATGGCATAATAATGATTATGTTTAACACCAATAGTTGGAAGTTGCATTATTATCCTCCATTATGTTTGCAAACGTCAAAACAGGGTGAATAATGTTGTAGGCAATATTACTTTATTAAGTCAATTAGGTAGATTTGTTCTCTTTCTTAAAATAACAAATGGCCTAGGAGGTTATAATGTGAAAGTTAGTAACAAGGGTTGATTATATATACATTTACGTTTAACCATAAGCAGAATCAGTTATAATAATTTCGCCTATTCGATTTAAAAACGAATATATGAGAATAAGTGAGATGAACATGTACAGATTGCAACACTTTAAATCAATGGTAAGCAAAAAATAGAAATTGCATGAAGTAAATAATGAAAATTCTTGGAAAATATTTCTTTCCTTTATGAATCATTCATTTTTAGTTTCATATGCAATTTATATATATATATATATATATATATATATATGTCATATTTGTTTTAAAGATAGTATTAATCATATTTTTATTCTGTCCTTTGAATTTGAATAGTTGGAATGAATATAATTTATATTCGGAAATTATAATCAATGGGCAACATTTAATAAATTGTGGATTCTTTTCCAAGAACTAAAGGATATCTTAAAGGAAGATTTCTCATAATATAACAAACATTTTGTGGAAATTCCATAATATCATTACAAATATGTCGCGCAATTAGGGATACGTTCGCGTACCCTGATTATATTTTTAAAAGCAAAATTCGGATTATGCGAACGCGCAATTTCGAGCGAATATTTAATACAAGGAGTTTTCCAAAGGCGTTAAATCAATTTCATAAAAACCCGAGATGTACGGTTCACTATTCAAGAAAAACAAATATTCTTGATTCGACACAATTTCGAAAAATAATTGTTTAATTAATATATTACCAAAAGTTATCGTGTACACGTACGCGTGACACAATTCCGCATTTTTAAATTTATAACATGAATATACGTACGCGTAATTCGATTCAAAAGAAGGATCCTCAATCACAATAAGTATAAGCAGTAGTAAAATCATGTAACATCAATATATTTAATAAAATCAAGATAATTAAGCCAATAATAAAAATAGTTAAGCGACCGTGCTAGAACCACGGAATTCGGAAATGCCTAACACCTTCTTCCGGATTAACAGAATTCCTTACTCAGGATTTCTGGTTCGCAGAATAATAAACAGAGTCATATTCTCCTCGATTCAGGGATTGAAATTGGTGACTTGGGACGCCTTAAAATTCCCAGGTGGCGACTCTTAAATAATTAAATAAATCCCGTTTCGACTGTCCTTCGATTGGAGAAAACTCCCCACGCGCCCAGCGGGCGCGGCAAAAAGGAGGTGCGACAACGGTACCTGTAAAACAAAGGATTGGAGTGAAAATATGGAATGACTATGAAAAGCATTGCAAAATTATTCAAATATGGTCTAGAAATGATTGGACAGTCGAAACTCAGCCTTAGAAAAAATTTCACATTTTCAAGTCTGTAACTCACAGCTCTCTGATGTCGCAATTGCGGCATTTACTTCGCAATTGCGAAGGCAACAGAAAAGCCAAGAGATCACAACTGCAACTAATTCTTTGCAATTGCGAAGATGGCGATAGCTGACAGATTTCGCAATTGCGACCACCTCTTTGCAAATGCAAAGAGGTCATCGCAATTGCGGCCTCATCGTCCCCAACCATGGAATAGTCCCAAGATCCAAAAAGTTTCGAACAAAATCACACTTTTAGATAACCCAATCAGTTTTTAGGCACACAAACATACAATAAACTTCACACACAACCACGAGTTGAAGAAATTTTAATGGTTCAGCCAAGAATTTCATTCGGGCCTTTCATCGATCATATAGTAAGCACACAAAATCACTTCTATTTTCACAAAGCTATGGGTACTCAGACTTCCCTATTTTTCAAGAAAAAGGCTCACACTCTCAACCAACCTCACCCAGAGAGCAACATATGATTTGAACATTTTTTTAAACAATTTTGACAGATGAATAGGACCCATTTGAAACCTAGGTTTTGAGAAATAAAAGAGAGAAGAAGAAGAAGATGATGATGCAAAGATCAAGCTTTCATACTTGGATGCTTGCACTTAGGAGTGAAAATGAAGGAGTTTCGAAGTTGAGAGAGTGAGGAAGATACCAGTCGTTCAATTTTAGGGCCTCAAAAGTTTTTTGCAATTTTTGGCAAGTGTTCAACAAGACCTAGTTTAAGTGCCTCAGAGGTCGCATTTGCGACCCCTTCTTCGCATTTGCGAACTTTAAAATTTCAGCAGAGGTCACAAATGCGACCCTTTCTTCGATTTTGCAATTGGGCCAAGTTCGCAAATGCGAATGAACATTGTAAATGTGAATACTGATGCTTCTGTAATTTTCAGCTACTGGTTTTTGGCTCTCTGTCACCCCGACCTACTCAAATCAACTCCAAAAAATCTAAAACTTGGCAGATTAGTCAAAAATAGTATACTAAGCTATTCTAAAAAATAAAATTTTAAAAACGACTAAAAATTTGAAAACTATGGGTTGCCTCCCACCAAGAGCCGCATTTAACGTTGTTGCACGACGCGAATCAACTTTACCACTTTTCTTACCACTTTGACGATATAAATTGGTCACCTAACTTGGAATCAAGCTTGTGACCACGAGCGATGGGGGTGGTAAGTACATGATCAAACCACGCATTAATTTCTTCATTTTGCATTTTTTGGCTTTCATGTGAGGAATGCCATTTTGCCTCCTTGGGCCTTCAAATTGTAAAATGTAAGGTATTTTCCTTTCTTCCTCACAATCCCTCATTGAGTCGTGTAATTCAATTCCCATATTTCCACACAACTCCAATGTTGAGAAATACTTGGAATGTGACATCAAGCCTCCAAATTTCAATTCTTCCCGGATTTTGACATCCACTTTTTCTCCAAACTAGAGTCAATCTCAACTATATTTTCAATTACACCGGTTGACTCTAATTCCATAATTTTCTTGGCAAAACTAACAAGCCTGGAGTCGGTTGGCGGATATTCAATTATTGATTCCTCCAAATAAAGCTCACTTTCTTCATCGAAGTTGGACTCTTCTTGACCTCTTTCCACACTCTCAAGTTAGTGGGCATAGTGAGCCTCAACCAATATTTTCATTTGATCTTCCAAAGTGCGGATATTCTCATCATTTTGAGTCAAAACTTGTTTCAAGTCGTCGAGTGCAAAGTTGTGCTTCTCCTTATTTTCAAGAATGGCCTCCAACATGAGCATCATCTTCTCATATTGAGCATTTGAGAGTTCTTCTTGGTTTTGATCAAGTGCCAAAGAAAGATTTTCGGCTTCAACTCTAAGGAAGTTTCTTGGCTATCATTCACTTTCGAGGCTTTTTGGACATCTAAAGCTTCAAGCATTTCTCCCATTTGTAAGTTTAGCATTTCAAGCGCCAAATCATTTTGGAGACTATTTTCAAAAGCTCATCCAAGGCATTTTGCTCTTTGTTTCCTCCGTCAAGTAGGCATTCTAACATGAGCTTGAACTCTCCATTTTGACCATGCTCAATTTCTTTCACTTCTATGCCCCTATACTTGTCATCACAAAAAGTAAAATCATCATAGGGGGGGTTTGGAGAAAGGAAGGACGAATAAGAACAATTATCCCAATGACCATTTTAACGACCATACTTATCACAAATACTCCATTCATGGGTTTGAGATTGTGCGCATAATCCGCCTCCGGGAGAATTTAAACAATTTTGCCACGAGTGTGGTCCTCCACAATAAGGACAAGGGTTATCAAAGTATGAACAACTACCATCCGACCAATTTTCATTACATGATGCCATTTTTCAAAACTAAGAAAATAAACAAGAACCAAATAAGAAAATAAATTAAGATAAAAAAATAATTACACAAATATTCACAAGTTTGGACCAAAGAGCTTACGCTTATTTCTCAAACAACCTAAATACACCAAATTGTTCCCCGGCAATGGCTCCAATTTTGATGACGTCCAAATCTACTACTAAAAAGTAAATGGACATGGTCACATGCAATATAATTTACCCAACTATGAGTCGTGGTCAAATCTCACAGAAAATAATTTGTAGGCGATTAGGCGTGTAAGAGAATTATCACTTATTATGCTAAGCCAAACACTTAGAATGGTTTTTGAAAATATTTATAACTAAACACAAAAATGTAAACTAACCTAGAAAGCAAGTAAAATGATCAATGGCTACAAGTATGGATACATGGGGAATTACACTCAAGTAACGATCCAATGTATTTCACGATTTTACAAATATGAGTGAGTTTATGATAATTAGCCTCGGATAATAATTCTATATGAGCTTCTTCCAAAGACTAACAAGACTTCCTAATTGAATTATCCCTAAAATAATTAAGAGATTAGACACACCCGAATATAGCTACAAGTAGTTCAATCCTATCCCTAGGTAGAATCTATAAAATGAGGGTTGAAGTTTCAAGTTCTTGTTAATTAATCTTTCCCAACCCAGAATAATCTTTCCCAAAATTAATTCAAAGTTAATGGGCAAGTCTTAGAGTTAGCTAATCTCTTTCGAAACATTAAAGAATAAGAATAATTAAAGAAACAATAACTCACTTCATAATAAATAAAAATCCTTCAATACATAAGCACAACAAGATATTTAATCCACACTTTAAATATGAATATTCCCATAAAACAAGATTCAAGTGTTGGAAAAAATACTACATACTTAGATATAGAATACAAAGCAAGAAAATAAAGAAATGACCATAAATGAGTAAAAAATTCTCAACCAAAAACTTCAAATCTTTAAGACCCAAGTGTGTGTGCAAGAATTCTAGCTTCCAAAACTTGTCTTCTCTAGTCTATGGACTAAAAATAAATCAAAGATATTTTACAAATAAGCTAGGTCGTGTATTAAAGGGTTTGGGATGAAGAAAATGTGAAAAGACAGAAGTGCCCAGAACTAAAGCACGATTTTCGCATTTGCGAATTTAGTTCACAATTGCTAACCCAGGAAATACTATTGCACATCGCATTTGCGATCATTATCTTCGCAATTGCGAACTTGACACTATGCACCTTGTTTCGCATTTTCGATGGAGACCTTCGCATTTGCGAAGGTTGACCTTTTGGTTTGACTTCGCATTTGCAATCCCTCCATCGCAATTGCAACCTCTGTTATCTTCGCATTTCCCACAGTTATGTCGTAATTGCGACATCTGAGGCCATTTTTTAGATGTTCTTCTTTTCAACTTCTTTTTGACTCTTTTTCACTTGGTTTCTTCATGGTCACTTCTAAATCACATAAAACCTATAAAATAAGAAAGTAAACAACATTAAACACATGATTTTATCACTCAAACATAGCAAAAATCTAAGCTTAAAGACAAGATAAGTTAGTAACATACCAACTTATCACATTACTTCGTTTAGCATGTGACCTCTGATTAAACCTACCGCTTCGATTCTGATGCTAGTAGTGATGAGCCATTTTCGGTTCTGGTGCCAAGACCTTTATAAATAGAGGTATTTGGACGCAATTTTGAGGTTTTAAGTTTTTGCTGTTTCGAAACCCTATATTATTCTTTGCTCTCTTCTTGCTTCGAACTTCTCTCCTCTGTTCCTGTGATTTTTATTGTTCTTAACTCTTCCTTGTTTGATACCTCTCTTTCCTACATTAAACTATGTGTGACGTATCTTATGAGTCTGGTGAGGGAAGTCATGTGGCCCCCTTGGCAATGGTGTTTCCCTCCCATGAGCAGAGTGCTCCTGCTGCCGTTGAGGATGGAACATTCCCGTCGGTAGAGGAGATAATTCCCTGCAACCCTGATTCTAGATCTGATTTCACCAAATCACCTGATGTTGAACCTGGAGCCTTTGGGTTAATGATGACGGTGAAATAATTGGAAGAGCTTAATGCTATGTTTATCCTTCCCAAAACATTGAGTTAATCCCGGTTTGGTGGGATATGGTGCAAGTTCACCATACTGGGTATTTCACCTTCTATGCTTATCCCTTCCAAGTTGGTTATTCCCTTCCCCTCCTACCGTTGATCGAGGAGTTTTGTCATTATTACGGTATTTTCCAAGCTTAGCTCGTGCAGTATGTTTATAAGCTCATAAAGATGCTTACCAAATTTGTCGAGCTAGCCGAGATCGAGTTGACACTTCGGCACTTAATACATCTATTCACCCCTAGCTATTATAGGGGAACAATGTTGAATCTTTGCCACTGAGGGGGCAAATGCTTTATGGTGAAGATGGACGACAAAGCCAATCATCAATTCTGGTTCACTTCTTTTTTGTCAGAACTGAGGACGTGGTGGCCAATGTTGACGATATTCCTGAGGCTTGGAATTATGCTCGTAACTACCTAATTTCCTTACTTGTAGGTATATGATTTTTCTTTTGCCCTTGGTCGTGGGTTTTGACCTCTTGTCTTCTTCTCATGCAGCCAAGACCTCGCCTCCTCCTCTGGTCGCTCAAATTTCTGACTGGGTCGATCGGCTCCTCCCTCACATCGTGGGGATTCGTGAATGGCCTAGTTCTTTCAAGAAGTTTAGACATGCTCTCCTTTCAACTGGTAAGTCCCTTTTAGCATCGGTGTCTTAGTTTTTTTTTCTTTTTTTAACCTTTGCTGATCTTTCCCTTTCCCTGTGTTTTCTTAGCTTCGGCCAGGGGATCTTTGAGGAGGTCGAGAGATCCCCCACCGTCATTCCAAAAGAGGAAAGCTACTATGTCCTTGGCTCCTGCCCCTTCTTCGACTTTGGCTGATGCTATTTTTGTCCCGATCCCCCCTCGTTGCCGCATCAGAATTTGCCCTACCTTCGGCCGTGGAGACTTCGCCTTCTCCCTTGTAAGATCTTATAGATGAGGACTACGAACCTTTGCTCAGTTATGGAGATTTGATTCCTTGTAAGAGGAGGGCCGTGGACGTCGGAGGAGAGAGGTCGGAGGCTACTGATGTAGGAGACTGCGATTTTGTCTTTCAATAGACGGCCACAGTGCATATTGGGGAGAGACTAAAGGCTAGTTCTAAGGCCATTTTTACGTATATATAACCTACGGGGGATACAGGCGAAGGCGCGGTGCCTAGAGACGGCCCTGTTCTTCCCAGATATGAAGAGGCCTCATCTTCCGGGATCACGGCTAACGTACCCTCTTCGATTGATGTTAGAGGTAAGTTTATTATTGAGGAGGATTTTGGATCCAATTCCAACATGGATCTGGATGAGATGAGGAAGATTAACGAGGGGCTTACTCAGCTTGAAATGAGGTTGGAGGGAGATTCGAGGACTATTATGATCCCGATGGACCGTAATCTTCTCGTGGATACTGAGAAGATTATCCCCTCCCTGGTCCCTCTTAGTTCTGAAGTTGAGGGTATTACTCTCAAGAATATGAACGACATGAATCTGTCGAATAACATTGCCGGCATCGCCCTTCGGGTAAGTACATTTGTTGTTAGTTGTTTCCTTTGGTTTTGTTCTTTCACGGTCTCCAACTTCCTTTGTTCGTTTTGTAGATGATCGTCTTAGAACTTGAGAGTGCCCGTAGGGAGCAGAGGCGTAAATATATCTACATGAAGTTGAAGGACAAGTACTTCAGAGTCCTAGAGAACTATAGGGAGCTTCGGTGCCGGCTCCGTGAAAATGGCGATGTGCGCCAATTGAGGGATGACTTGAAACAAAGAGGCGAGGAGCTAATGCAGATGGTGGGCAAGTGCAGCGTCTTGGAGGGGACATTAAGGAGCAAGGAGGAAGAACTCGAGCTCAGCAAGGGGGTCGAAGCCTAGTGCAGTGATCTCCAAGCTCAAGTGGTTTTTCTATGAGCCCAGCTTGAGGAGTATCAATTCAGGATGGAGGCTCTTAGTGGCGAGGTCGCCGAGAAGATGGAGGAGCTAGAGATAGGCGGAGTCCTCTCAGTTGGAGGATTTGAGGAAGGCATGTGAGCACGAGATTTTTGCCCTATATGAATTACTCCTATAAATTCAAAACAAAATAATTTCTTTCAGTGTTTGCAATTTTGTGGATTTTCGTGACATGTTTTGTTATTTGTTTGCATTTTGTGTGTGCATTTTAGTTAATGAAAAATACAAAATATTTTGCATTTGCATTTAGAGTTTAACTTTGCATTTTCTTAAAAAATTAGTTATTAATTTAATTGTTTTGTAAAAAGGGAAAAATCAAATAATAATAACGTATTTTTGCATTTTTAATTTTAGTTTCGAATTTGGTAGCTTTTCGTTGATTTGGTATTTAATTAATGGTGGTAATTATTATTTAGAATTAATTAATTCAATTTGATAAGATAATTTGATTAGGAATTAATTTAGGTTTTATTTTTAATTTTAATTTTATTTAAAAGAAATTAAAGAGAAAATTGAAAAAAAAAAGAGAAAGAAGAAAAACAAAAAATGAGATCAGATTTTTGCGCCAAATCTGATTTTTCAGCCCAAAATACCCGTTTAACCCAGGCCCAAACCAGCCAAAACCCGGTCCGGTCACCCATTTACCCGAACAACACCGTTTCCTTGGCAACAGATCAAGACCGTCGAGGTTTCTTCATCAGACGGTCCTGAAGCTAGGATCATCTGATATTTAAGTGTCCGAACCACTCAGACCCCCCCTCGCCGTCTCCAACACTCCCAAAGACCCCAACGCAACCCCACCGTGCACCGCCGCCGGAAATTGCCCTACGGCGGCGGTAGGTCTCCGATGGCCACCAAATTTACACCCTAGCTCCTTCTCCTTCTCCTCATTCCAAATCCACACCCCTTTTCCCTCGAATCACACTCGAACGTCTCAAATATGGCTCAGAAGTTCCAAACCCTAATTCGCCGCCCTATTTTTCCACCGCCTCAACCGGCGATGCCGCCACCAACCACCACCAAATTTACACCCCATTACCTCTTCATCTCCTCTACCCTATCCCGTAGTCAGTTTTCCCCAAACATGGCTTGAGCCCTTCGAATTTCAAAAATAGGGTTCGAGTTCAGAAGCCAAATTGGAGGTCATGCATGCAAGTTCAGTCCTCCGCGTTTATCTGAGTGTCCAAGTCTGTTTCATCTCAGAGTGGTGTTATTCATGTGTTCTTACTGAAGAACAGGCGAGTTGCACTATTTTGAGGTTAAATCAGAATTGTTCGATGTCTTCAAGTCTAAATCAGTAAGTTTTCTCTTTCTTTCTTCATTTTGTATTTTATTTTTGCCCTGCCTTTTCGTTTTCTCCCTTCTCTAGCATGTTCTGAGTGAAATCAGTGTTGGAGTCCAGTTTTCCTTCCCAAATTTTAGCCAAATGTCCTTTGTTATCTTCTTGGTTTCATGTTATTTTTCCTGATAATAGTCTAGGTTGGATTGTTAATTAATTAGTTAATCAGTGTTGTTTTAAATTTTGTTTGTTTTAACTTTTGGGCCATTGGGGTTTTCTTTGTTCACATTTTGTTTGGGAATCTCATGATTGGCAAGGTTGGACCTGGCCCTAAAGAGAGGGTTCAGCCCAGGTCTTGCCAGAAATAACTTGTGTGGAGCCTTTGGGGTCCAACCGGACCCATTCTGGGCTAATAGGATAGGGTAAAAACAAGGAACTTGAAAGGTAATTTAGGAAATTGGGGTAAGGAATCTTGTTCTAACTAACTAGGAAGCTTCTAGAAAGCTGGGGAGGGGGACTAGTTTGAAGTTCTGAGATTTAAAAGAAGGATACCTAAGCAAAAACGAAAATTTCTGAAGGTTTAAAATGCAATGGTGAATTTATTAGAGCTGCCCTAGTGGCTTGCCTATAAAGGCATAAGTTACTTGTATCTCAAGGGAGATTTTTCGAGAGCTGAAAATCCAGAAATAATATAGAAGCTGCATAAATTTACACTTTTATAGACTTCAAGAGCTAAAAAGGGGGTTCTGAGCAGCTGAAGGTTTTAAAAGAGCCGAATCTGTTTGGTATTCCAGTTTTAGTTCACTATTGAGTGGATTTTAGTTCTGAGCTTTGTGTGATATCATTGTGAATACAAAACTGGGCTAAAGTGGTCTTTTCTCAATCATTTCTGGGCTGATTTTGTTGCTGATTCCTGTTCCTGCTACTGATTCCATTACTGATTCTTCATTTCTCTGTTTTGCTTTTCAACTTCCAAGTATTTCCTTCAAACCTTGAATGGAAATGAAGCTTGTTATGGCAATTGTGCTTGAATTATGTAATGCGAGTCGAAGAAATTGATCGTTGCCTTTTCCCGGTTAACTTACCAGCTTTGATGTTTATTATAAGTCGTCTTCACGTTCCTCCTAGGCTCATATAAGTTACTTAGTTTATGGTCATTATCTTTTGGATTTTTTATGGTAATGTATAAATGTTTCCCTTTTACTCGCTTAGCTTGAATGTTTTAAGGTTCTTGATCATGTGTAGGAGCAGCAGAGAATTATTGTAAAGAAATTTTAGTAGTATTCAGTGTATTTCAGGTCTGTTTGGGATTTGTTGAGACGTATGTTGTTTGATTGAATTCATGTTGCTCAGCTTTGTTTTAGCTATACGCTTGCAGATTGAGGCTTGTATATTAGACATACATTGTTTGCTGCTGAGGAGACTCGATATCGAGTCTTAAGGCTCCCGGCGGGTTACCTTGAAATCTGGCTTGGGCTCGCTTGGGCCCAAAGTTCATTTTTCTTATGATGTGGCCTTGTGAATCCAAGGCAAATATGGGCCTGAGGTGCAGACAGGATTAGAATTATAATTTTAGTTGCTCTATGTTTGAATAACTAAGAAAGCAAAGATGTTGGTTTAATCGCTGCTCAACATAGCTTTAACTGATTGGTCTTCAATAAAAATATGTACAATGCTGAGTTCTTGGGTATGATCTGGCGTTGGAGCGTGCAATTGGGCCTTTAACGTTGGCCCCGTGACTTCGACGCGCTGCAAATTTTGTTCCAAGACTTCTGTTATCTTTTCTGATTTGGGCCCGTGACTGATTTGGGCCGGCTGTTGGTTGGGTTCTATATTGATGAGATGTTGTCCCATTTCGTTAAGTCACTTGTTTGCTTTCGACGGAATTCAAATTACCTTAGACCTTTAGCTAACTAATTAGACCTTTTAAAAATGGGTCGAGGCCTGCCCGATTAGTCAAATGTATAACTTATGGCCTTCAAAAGCTCAATTTCGAACTTCCTTTAAAAATTGGGAACGAGTTGTGCCGTGTCAAATAAAATCTTAGAACGCATGGCCCTTTACTAATTTCTTATGATTTAGATATAAAATAACAAATGTTCATAGTTTGCTTTAGGCCCGTTTAATATACCACCGTGATCGTGGACACGTTCGCGTGATATGATTACTGTTTCTAAAAATAAAATCGGAGTATGCGTTTGCGCAACTTCGGCTAAACTTTCTTAATAATAATAATGCGTTATTAATTGTGGACACATTCGCATGACATGATTTTGACACGCCAAACAGACAGGTACACGTACGCGTGACCCGTTTCAAGATAATTATCTTAATTAAAATGTGATAAAAGGTAAATGCACATAGGTTCTAAAATCAGTAATTAAATAATTTTAGTAAGCCAAGTATGATCAAAGCGACCGTACTAGAACCACGGAACTCGGGAGTGCCTAACACCTTCTCCCGGGTAAACGGAATTCCTTACTCAGATTTCTGGTTCGCAGACTGTTAAACAGAGTCAATCTTTCCTCGATTCGGGATTCAATCGGTGACTTGGGACACCGTAAATCTCCCAAGTGGCGACTCTGAATTTTTAATAAATAAATCCCGTTTTGATTGTCCTTTAATTGAAAAAACTCCCTTTATTTATACCCTTACGGGGCGTAGTAAAAAAAGAGGTGTGACAGCTCTGGCGACTCTGCTAGGGAAGGAACCCAGAATCTCTGGTTCGGGGTTCAAGAATTCGAGCTTGATAATATGATTTTGTTTGGCTTTATTGTTAATGTTACTGTATTCTGTGAATCTTTTGTGCTAAATGCTATTTGTTTGCGCTTTAATATTATTCGAATTGTATATAACTGTCTTCTTATGCCACTCATCTGAGTCTTCTGGAAATGGTGCATACGTTCGCGTAGCCCACTTTTTCTTTAGAAATTATACCAAATAGAACGAGGCTGGGCAAGCGACAAGTCCGGGTAGACTTCAGTGCTTTCGGTACGTCTCCCCCTCTTCGGCCCCAGTTGTCCGCTCGGGTACCCCAAGTCTAGACCCAAACCCCAGGATTTAAACCTAGAAAAACCACAGCCTCATGTCGGATCCCTAGTAGGAACATTTGTTTACATCATGTGCATTTGACTTAGGGGACTCAACACAGGGGTTGGGTCCGTCTAGGACAGGTATGCCCGAAATAACAAACCATCCTGATGCATTCTACGTGATATGTGAACATTTATTTGTTTTGGCTTACATGCTGACCGATCAGGGAAAATAAAGCAAAAACGGAAAACCAAGAGTGATATAGGGAAGGAAATAAAGCCTGGTTCTAAAAATCCTGGTATTTGAAAAACGTCCTGAAACTCTGCCCAAAATTTTTCAAAAAGAGTTAATTTCAACAGAGTCAGACACTGTGTTCTTTCAAATGTGTCAAAACTAACCGAACTACGCAGGTCTGATTCTCACCGGATGTGGGATACGTAGGCAACCTACATAAGGTTCGGCCTTATTTTTGAAAAAAAAAAAAAAACAAGAAAAGAGAGTCGGTGGTCGAGTGAATGCAATCTGGATTTTTTATCAAAATAAGCCGATCTAGCTTCGGTATTGCAAAAACAGTCACTTGGATAAAGTTGGCATATAGGGGAAGAAATTATGGTTCTTTTCTTCTTTTCTTTTCTCTTTCTTTTTCTTTTCTTCTTCAAAAAACTGTTTACAAAAGGGTCCACTCGAGTCAACCCTAAACTTAATTTTCCACAGGAACAAATGAATACCATCCAGGATCCGCCAGAAGTGGTCAGGGAACATGCTCAGTTGCACTTGCATATGTGGTGGAATGATCTAGATGAAGATGGTCAGAAATGGGTGAAAAAGCAATTGGGTGCTCTTATAAACATTTTTGAGATCAAACCACGGGATGATCTGATCAAGGCTTTGGTAACTTTCTGGGATCCTGTCCACAATGTCTTTCGTTTCTCGGATTTTGAGATCACCCCTACTTTGGAGGAGATAGTTGGGTACATTGAATTCGGACGGGATTTGAGGAAGCAACAGCTTATATTTCCAAGGGCTCCATCGGTGCACAAGTTCTTTGACCTCCTGAATATCAGTAAACAGATAAATAAAGAACGTGTGAGCAATGGGTGTTGTGCTTTCCATTTCTTATACTTCAGGTTCGGGCATTCTACTAGTTTTGAAACGCATGAAAAGGGACGAGCAACAAACAAGACAAGGGCCTTTAGCAAATTCATCGCCGGTTCGCATTTATTGTGGCATTCTTGGGGATCATGGTTTTTCCAAATGAGAAAGGGACGGTGGATATTTGTATGGCTAGAAATGCACAAATCCTCGCTACCAAGGAAGATCATACATTTGCCCCGTTGGTGCTGGCAGATATTTATCGAGCATTGACCTTATGCAAAGTAGGGGCTCAATTCTTTGAAGGTTGCAGCATCCTCCTGCAAATGTGGTTGATCGAGCACCTTTGCCATCATCCCAGATTCATGAGTTATGGTTCGAGCCCGAATAACTTCGTCACTAGTTAGGATGAGAGGGTAAAAGATTACAACGCACCAGAAGGGTTTGAAACATGGGTCTCTCACTTGAAAATTCCTAACGTAGGTCAGGTCGAGTGGACTATAGGATGGCTCCCAAGGACAGAAGCCATCTATATGACTGATAGCAAAGGCTACCTGAGGTTAATGGGTGTAAGGAGTATCCAGCCATAAGCACGCAGCGGGTCTTGAGGCAATTGGGAAGGTATCAGATTGTGCCTGAAGATGAAGATCTAAGCACCCATGTCATAGAGTTACGTACAGAAGTGGCATTGTCCGAGGCTGTAGTTCAGCAGGATTGGAATAACTGCCGGTATCTAAAAAATGGCACCCAGGTACCAGACATCGCCAAGGGGGAAGTGGATCCAAATTATGCTGCTTGGTTTGAGAAAATGTCTTATGTAAATAACTAGCCAGAGCCCGAAAGGCCCGCCAAAAGGCCTCATGTTCAAGCCTTTGATGATAAAATTCAGGAGAGGTTAGCTTGGGGGGAGAAGGAAAGGGAATATAAGGCCATCGTCCATGGTCTACGAGAAGAACTGAGAAATTTCACCTTCAACAATGATTTGCAGACACAAAAGGCCGAAGGTGAAAGAAGAAGATTGGTGCGAGAAATGAAGCCCTCAGAGCTCAGGTTCGACAGTTGAAAATTGAAGCCGAGAACCCAGGCCGAAGCAGGAAAGATGAAAGGCTCATTTATAACCTTACTCAAAAGGTACGTGACTATGAAGATGACCTGCAGAAAGCTGAGTCTGAACTAGCAAAAGCACGGGCGAGGTTGGCTAAAAGTGCCGAAGGGCGTGCAGCTTTCGTTCAACATATGAAAGAAAGATATGAGAAAGGGGTCGCAGGTTGGGAAAAGGCAATTGGCAACCTCGAGGGTGAAATGGCTAAACAAACCAAAAATTTTAAGGCTGAAAGAGAACATTGTTATGCCTTAATGGCACGGCTAGAAAGACACTTGCAACAACTCCAAGAGCAGAACCAGGTAGCCGAACGAACTTTGGAAGCCAGAACCGAACAAATTGGGCGTTTGTTGCAAGATAAGGGCGTCATAAGAGAGCGAGTCAAAAGGGTCGCTAACTACATCGTGATGAAGTGCAGTAGCTGTGAGGATATGACTAGATCTATATTCTTCTCTACTGTGATGATTTTCGTTCGCCGGGTAATGGAAGATCTCTACCACCTCCAAGGGGATTTAGCGAGTCGGCCTGCGGCAAGGCCGAATGATACCCCGCGGGCCCTAGGGGCAATTGAGGCACTAATGTATTCGTGATTTCTTGAGTCTGTATTTTCTTTCCGTTAAAGTCTGCCAGTTGTTTTGGAGTCTGTATTTCTTTTATCAGAGTATGTGGGTTGTTTGTTTTTTGAATCTGTATTTCGTCTTTCATCAGAGTCTGTTAGTTTCTATTTAAGTTTATTTCCGAGTCCTATTATGAAAATTTGAAAATTCCAAAAATGTTTTATTATTTTTATCTCCAGAACTACGCACGGTCTGATTCATGCGGGGTCATGATACGTAGGAAATCTCCATAGGATTCAACCGTAACCAAATGATAAAGAGAGAAAGAAAATAAGAGGAAAAACAAGAGAGTAAAGAAAAAAAAAGAGAGCGGAAAAACAAGAAAGAAAATAGAGAAAATAAAAAATCAAGAGAGAATAAAATCAAAGAGAGAATGAAAGGAAGGAAAAGAAAAAGAAAGAAAAGGGGGAAGTTTGCAATCGAAAGTAAGAAAAGGCCGGGATGACGCATGCAACTGATCAAATACATAATAGAGTCGGTTAACTGTTTAGGTGCATTCATGCCCAATGTGTGGTTGCCAATTTGTTAAAGCCTAATCTCTAACAAGGTTGTTGTTGATATATTGAGTCCAGGTAGGTGGTTAGTTGATTGGCATTCTGGCAACTCACTCATACAACACTGATCAAAAGATAGGCTGAATATGGCCAACCAGGAACCGGAAACAAGTATTGTCGACCCATCGAAAGAAGTGGAAAAATTGGACGTTAATGCGATGAGGGAAGAAATATATAAGCTAAAGCAACAGATGGCTGAAATGTACCAAGCCTGGGCTAAGGGGCATCCACCACCGGCTTATCCCGCCAACCCTGCTTATATCCCACTATCAGCCCAACTTCCGGAGCCTCCCACTGTGAACTCATCTCCGGCCTTTCCCCTCTACCAACAATGCCACGACACCACTTCCCATACTTCTCAAGCTCTACCACCCAAACAAGTCCCATACACTCCCCCACTAATTACACCTGTTTTTGTGGCACCTCCACCTGCTACATTACATCGATCTTCTAGTAAACCCCTGTTCCAAACTCACAACAACCAGTACTATCCCCCTGAACCCAACTTCAAAGTTCCAGAACCATATCCTTACACCCCTCATCTTGATCTCCCAGCAGAGACCGAGAAACCACCCAAAAATCCCGAGCATGAAGAGATGATCAGAAAGGTCAAAAGCTTAGAACAGTTGTTCCGAGATATGAGGGGGTTGGGAGGTCAAGTAAGTGTGGCCTATAAGGATTTATGTTTGTTCCCAGATGTTCAGTTGCCAGCGGGGTTCAAAATGCCCAAGTTTGATCTGTACGATGGGCATGGTGACCTAGTAGCACTCTTAAGAGGATTTTGTAGCAAAATGAGAGGAGCGGGTGGAAGAGATGAGTTGTTGATGGCATATTTCAGCCAAAGTTTAAGTGGATCGGCCTTAGAATGGTATACCAGACAAGATCACAACAGGTGGTACACATGGGACGATTTGGCCCAAGCCTTTGCCTGCCATTTTCAGTACAACCTTGAAATTATCCCAGACCATCTGTCATTGACAAAGATTGAGAATAAGCCCGGTGAGAGCTTCAGGGAATATGGATTCCGTTGGAGAGAGCAAGCAGCGGGAGTTGACCCTCCGATGAAAGAAAGTGAATGGTTGATTATTTCTTGCAGGCTTTGGAACCCACTTATTTCGGTCACTTGGTGTCAGCAGTAGGTAAGTCCTTTAATGAATTCATAAAAATGGGAGACATGGTTGAAGAGGGACTCAAGTCCAACAAGATCATGAGTTATTCAGCTATCAAAGAGACCACTCAGGCAATTCAAAATGGTACTGGGGATGTGCTCGGGAAGAAGGAGGAGGAGGATGTTGCGATAATTGAGTTAGGAGTTTGGGTTGGATCCAAGAACCTTCCCCGTTACTACAACCAGCCGCGACCCTATCCCCAGACTTACCCCCACACTCCATATAACCCACCACAACACTATTACCTACCGCCAGATCACCATATTTCTGTCCATCACGCACAAACTTATACCCAACCTCCCGCTCACTCACAATGGCATGCGCCGGCCCTACAAAGTCCATACCTAGCTCCACAAAATGCCCATCCACCCCCAAGAACCTACAGAAATCCCCCTGGAACAGGTTTCCGGCGAAATTAAGCCTTTAAGAATGAGAGATTGCAGAAACAGAAGACCTTCACTCCTTTGGGAGAATCATATGCTAGTTTATTTCACCGACTAAGACAGTTGGGTATGTTGAATCCGATCAAGGCTAAACTGCCGAATCCCCCTCCCAGAAATCTTGACCACTCGGTGAGTTGTGAGTATTGTTCAGGGACCCCGGGACATGATAGAGAGAAATGCTATAAATTGAAAACAACCATTCAAGAACTCATTGACACCAATCGGATTGAGGTCCAAGCTCCGGAGGCGCCCAATATCAATCAGAATCCCTTGCCAGCCCATCATGAAACAAATACTATTGAGATAGTGCATAAGGGAGGGGAGCCTAAGAAACCTTCGCAAACCATCATGATGATTCGGGCTAGTGAAGCCAGGCCATTTGAAAAGTCAACAAGTGAGAAGTCTGTGATCAAGTTGAACAGGGCAAATAATGAACCATCTATGGAGGTTAAGAAGGGGTCCTCAAGTGACATTGCAGGAAAACATGAAAGAGCAAAAGTGGTTATTCCAGGAGTGACGAACAAGCCTGTGGTAATTGTGAAGGGCGCCCCCACGGATCCTGTCATTATCAAACTGGTAACTCAATTACAGATAGTCAACAACAAGGAAGTCCCATGGAATTATGAACGAGTGACCGTGACTTACAAAGGGAAAGAGGTTAAAGAAGAAGTGTGTGAGACTCATGGTTTGACTCGATCGGGGACATGCTTTCCCCCGAAGAGTTGAGAAAAGCTAAGACCTCAAAAGATAATCCAGTGTTGGTGAAGAAAGCAGTGACTGAGGAGAAGCAGAAGAATTTCTGAGAAAGATGAAAGTGCAAGACTATTCCATTGTGGATCAGTTAAGGAAGACACCAGCTCAGATCTCGCTCTTGTCATTATTGATCCATTCAGACGAACACCGTCGTGCTTTGATGAAGATCTTGAACGAAGCCCATGTTCCTGACAAAATCTCAGTAAACCACTTGGAAAAGATAGCTAACAAGATATTTGAGGTAAACAGAGTCACTTTTTCTGATGATGATTTGCCCGTGGAGGGTACCGAGCACAATAGATCCCTCTATCTGATGGTGAAATGCGAAGATTCTGTGGTTACTCGGGTACTGGTTGACAATGGGTCTAGCGCGAACATTTGTCCTCTCTCCACATTGAACAAGCTGAAAGTGGAGGATGAAAGAATTCACAAGAACAATATTTGCGTTGGGGGATTCGATGGTGGAAGGAAAGATTCAGTCGGGGATATAGTGCTTGAGCTCACAATAGGGCCAGTTGAATTTACTATGGAATTACAGGTGCTAGATGTGGCTGTTTCCTATAATCTGTTATTGGGACGACCTTGGATTCATGCTGCCAAAGCAGTCCTATCTAAGCTGCATCAAATTGTCAAGTTTGAATGGGATCGACAGGAAATTATCGTACACGGCAAGGATAATTTGTGTGTGCCCAATGATGCCATTGTTCAGCTCATAGAGGTTGAAGACGACAAGGGGCCATGGGTTTATCAGGTTTTCGACACAGTATCGGTAGAGAAAATTCCAGAAGGGAAGTGCGTCCCAACTCCAAAGGTAGCTACTGCATCAGTCATGGTAGCCGTTGAAATGTTGAAAAATGGTTTTGTACATGGCAAGGGTTTGGGTGCATCTCTACAATGTATTGTGCAGCCAGTTTCTCTTCCAAAGAATCTGGATACTTTTGGTCTAGGGTTCAAGCCTACAGTTGCAGATGTGAGACGAGCCCACAAAATGAAACAGAAAGCATGGGCATTGCTAAGGCCAATCCCGCGCCTGTCCAGATCATTCGTCAGGTCGGGTATCAGAAAGCAATTGTTGTAAAAGGTTCCTGGATCATTGATTGGTGCTGATGGAGAGTTGGAAAAGGGGTTCGAAAGGTTATTTGCCGAGGTTAACATGGTTGAGGCTGGGGAAGGGTCCAGCAAGGCAGATGTGCAATTCGTGGGACCACGTGCAAAAGTCAACAACTGGGAAGCTACTCCTCTTCCTACCCGGAGGGAGTCTTGGTAGTGGGTTTTGATTTTCTTTTAGTTGTCTGGATTATTCCAGGGTCTGTAATTCAGATATTATGTTCCGTCCAGTTGGATGTGTTAAAACCCTGTTATCTTTAAATTCAATGAAATGCAATTATTCCTTTCCCTTCATTTCTTCTAATTTTATTTTTGTTTTCTTCTTTTGTACAGTTCTTTTTATGCTGATATCAATGACATGACATGCATGAGGAATCTTCGGCCCAGTTTTAAAAGCCAATCTAACTCTGAAATAATAATACAAGAAATTGAGTGTGATGACGAGTTGGAATTTGATGATGATGAGGCCTATGAAGAAATTAGTAAGGAACTAAGTCATTTTGAGGAAAAGCCCAAACCTAATTTGAACGATACAAAAGCAGTTAATCTAGGGGACCAAGATAATGTCTGTGAAACTAAAGTAAGTGTACATCTGGAACCTCAACTCAGGGATGAGATAATTAAAGCACTGTTCGAATACAAAGATGTTTTTGCATGGTCCTATGACGACATGCCAGGTCTAAGCACTGATTTAGTGGTTCACAAGTTGCCCACTGACCCGGCATTCCCTCCTGTCAAACAAAAGCTGAGAAAGTTCAAAACGGATATGAGTGTAAAGATCAAAGAAGAGGTCACTAAGCAGTTAGATGTCAAAGTCATTCGGGTCACCCGGTATCCCACTTGGTTAGCCAATGTTGTGCCAGTGACGAAGAAGGATGGCAAGACCATGGTGTGTGTTGACTATCGGGATCTCAACAAGGCGAGTCCAAAAGATAATTTCCCATTGCCGAACATCCATATCTTGATTGATAATTGTGCCAAACATGAGATTTGTTCTTTTTTGGATTGTTACGTGGGTTATCATCAGATCTTAATGGACGAGGAAGATGCAGAAAAGATGGAATTCATCACGCCGTGGGGAACGTACTACTATCGGGTCATGCCATTTGGCTTGAAGAATGCTGGGGCAACCTACATGAGGGCAATGACAACAATATTCCATGATATGATACACCAGGAAATCGAGGGGTACGTGGATGATGTGATCGTGAAGTCTAGAAAGCAGTCTGACCATGTCAGGGATCTAAGTTCTTCCAAAGGCTTCGCAGGTACAATCTCAAGCTTAATCCTGCAAAGTGTGCTTTTGGGGTGCCGTCTGGAAAGTTGTTGGGGTTCGTAGTCAGCCGCCGGGGCATTGAACTGGATCCATCGAAAGTCAAGGCCATCCAGGAATTGCCACCTCTGAGGAACACGACCGAGCTGATGAGTTTATTGGGGAGATTGAATTATATCAGCAGGTTCATCGCTCAGCTCACGACAACTTGTGAGCCTATCTTCAAACTGTTAAAGAAAGATGTTGCGGTCAAGTGGATAGATGAATGTCAGGAAGCCTTTGATAAGATAAAGGGGTACTTGTCAAGTCCACCCGTGTTGGTCCCGCCAGAACCAGGGCGACCTTTGATTCTATATTTGATGGTTTTGAACAATTCATTCGACTGTGTATTGGGTCAACATGACATAACTGGTAGGAAGGAGCAGGCCATATATTATCTCAGCAAGAAGTTCACATCTTACGAGGTTAAGTACACTCAGCTTGAGAGGACGTGTTGCGCCTTAACTTGGGTAGCCCAAAAGTTGAAACATTATTTGTCCTCTTATACTACTTACCTCATCTCTTACTTGGATCCGCTGAAGTATATCTTCCAGAAGCCTATGCCCATGGGAAGGATTGCAAAGTGGCAGATCTTGCTCACAGAATTTGACATTGTCTACGTGACTCGGACCGCGATGAAAGCACAAGCATTGGCTGACCACTTGGCTGAGAATCCTGTGGATGAAGAATACGAACCTTTGAAGACTTACTTCCCTGATGAAGAGGTAATGCACATTGATGAGTTGGAACAGATTGAAATGCTAGGATGGAAACTTTTCTTTGATGGGGCTGTTAATATGAAAGGCATTGGGATAGGAGTGGTACTTGTCTTTGAAATAGGGCATCATTACCTTGTTACGGCTCAGCTTCGATTCTACTGTACTAACAACATGGCGGAATACGAGGCATGCATTTTAGGTTTGAGGATGGTTGTGGATATGGGTGTCCAGGAAGTCTTGGTCTTGGGTGACTCGGACCTGCTGGTACACCAGATTCAGGGAGAATGGGAAACATGAGATTTAAAACTCATACCGTAGCGACAATGCTTGCGCGATCTTTGCCAGCGGTTTCAGTCAATAGAATTCAGGCATATCCCAAGGATCTATAATGAAGTCGCCGATGCTTTGGCTACTCTGGCGTCAATGTTACATCATCCAGATAAGGCTTATGTGGACCCTTTGCAGATTCAGGTCCGTGATCAGCATGCTTACTGTAATATGGTGGAAGAAGAACTTGATGGGGAGCCATGGTTCCATGATATAAAAGAATACATCAGGATGGGGGTATATCCGGTACAAGCCACAGATGATCAGAAAAGAACAATTCAACGGTTGGCAAGTGGATTTTTCTTCAGTGGAGGGGTGTTATACAAAAGAACTCTAGATCTTGGATTTCTAAGATGCATAGATGCCAGACAGGCCACAACTATGAAGACTGAGGTACACTCTGGAGTTTGTGGACTGCATATGAGTGGGTACATTCTGGAAAAGAAAATTCTCCAAGCAGGTTATTACTGGCTCACTATGGAGCGAGATTGCATCAGTTTTGTGCGCAAGTGTCATCAGTGCCAGGTGCACGGAGATTTGATTCATTCCCCACCATCTGAATTACATACAATATCGGCACCATGGCCCTTTGTTGCTTGGGGCATGGATGTCATTGGGCCAATCGAGCTAGCAGCATCAAACAGACACAGATTTATTCTGGTAGCCATTGATTATTTTACCAAGTGGGTTGAAGCGAACTTTTTTAAATCTTTGACCAAGAAAGCGGTGGTCGATTTTGTGCATTCAAATATCATCTGTCGGTTTGGGATTCCGAAGGTAATCATCACGGACAATGGCGCTAATCTCAATAGTCACCTGATGACAGAGACATGTCAGCAGTTTAAGATTATACATCGCATTCCACCCCATACCGCGCTAAGGCGAATGGAGCAGTCGAGGAGCCAACAAGAATATAAAGACGATACTTCAAAAAATGGTGGAAGGTTCAAGATAGTGGCATGAAAAGATGTCGTTTGCATTGCTGGGTTATCGCACTACTGTACGTACTTCAGTAGGGGCCACTCCTTATTTGTTGGTGTATGACACGGAGGCAGTAATACCCGCAGAAATTGAAATCCCATCCCTTCAGATCGTCGCTGAGGCAAAAATTGATGATGTTGAGTGGGTCAAAACCTGCTTGGAGTAACTAAGTCTGATTGATGAAATGAGATTGGCAGCAGTATGTCACGGCCAATTGTACCAACAGAGAGTGGCGAGAGCATATAACAAAAAGGTACATCCACAGAAGTTCGAAGTGGGTCAGCTAGTGTTGAGACGTATCTTGCCTCATCAGGCTGAAGCAAAAGGAAAGTTCGCCCCAAACTGGCAGGGGTCGTTTGTCGTAACTAGAGTGTTGTCCAATGGCGCGTTATATTTGACAGATGTAGAAGGGAAATGTGTAGAAATGACTATCAATTCCGATGCAGTCAAGAGATACTATGTATGATTTCTTTGTTTGATTGTACTTGTTTGTATTTGGCATATTTTGAAGATTGAAATGACGAAGGCGTTTTGTTTTGCTATCTAAACACTTTATCCCTCGTCATCCCCTTTGAGCCTTATTTATTTTTCTTTCATGCCCCCTTTCGGAATCAATAGCAATATCAGAAACACAAACGTGAAAGATAAGAAAAGGAAGAAAAGGGAAAAAGAAAAGGAAAGAGAAAGAAAAGAATGAAGAAAAAGAAGAAAAAAGAAAAGAAGGAGAAAAATAGTAAAAGAAAAAGAGAGAAGAGAAAAAAGAAAAAAAAAGAGAAAGAGAAAAAGAAAAATCGCAACAACAAAGTAATTTCTATGACATGAACTACGTTCGACCTGATTCCTTTTAAGTATACGTAGGCAGCCTCACGGTTCGGTCTCATCAAACAAAAATCCAAAAGCCCCCAAGCAAGAAACTGGGGCAGAAGTCGTGGTTGTTCTGAGAAATCTGATTCCGAAAGTTGTAATTTTAACCCATTTGAATTGTTTTGAGCCTTTTATGCCCTTCCTTTCTAAACCTGTCCAAAAGGCCATATTACGGTCCAAAAAAAGACCTTATGATCAGTCTTTGAGAAATGCCAAGTCGAGCAGGTAAGTTAATTCATGTCAGGGGCAACACTCTGGTTCAAGCAGGAAAAATAAAAATGAGAGAGTCTTATTGGTGAAAACCTTCACAGGCACCGTAAGGCAACGGGAGTTGAAAGAAATAAAATAAGAGAGTCTTATTGGTGGAAACCTTCACAGGCGCCGTAAGGCGACTGGAGTTGAGAGAAATTAAAATGAGAGAGTCTTATTGGTGAAAACCCTCACGGGCACCTTGAGGCGAAAGTGAGTTGAAAAGTCAACAAGTGAGAAAGGTCTGTTGGTGGAAAACTATTTCAAGGCACTGCAGGATGAACAAGGTCAAGGCTTGGGTAAAGTAATCAGGTCATGGAAATTCTGAGGCGACAAAGTACGGCAACTGAAAGTTGATTGGTTGGACAGATTGGGCCGATTAATCCGAAATACATGTCATGATCATTGGTACCAGCTGTTCCACTCAGATAAGTTTCTTTTTCTTCTTCCCTTTGTAGCAGTCATCTAGTTTTGGATTCTTCTTATCCTTAACCCGCAAAGTCATTGCATTTCATTTTCTTTTAGGTTTATTTGTCTAAGATGTTTTAATATCAGTCTTGTCCCAAGTAAGTGGAAAAGAATTTCAAAGCTCACTACCAACTTCCAAAATTGTAAATCAAAACGTGGTCAGAGCATACTAAAGACAACATGATGTAAGGTGGGATACAGGGGATCACTAGAAGTTTCACCGGTAGAATGATTTGGTAATGTCATGGGGGATGCAAAGGTTCAGATAAAGGGGTCAGAGGTGTGAAACAACAACATGGGTATAGAACACTCGGTTCGTCAAAGGTCATGGGATTTGAAAGTCAGTCAGAAAGTCAAAGCGGTTCAGGGCCAGTTTGGGAAAGCCATTCAGAACAAAACAATGGAGTGGAAAGATCTTCAGCAAGAATGCCATCAGCTAACCACCACTTTAAATTGATAAAATTTTCTTTGATTGAAACAGGGGTAGAAAATTCGTTTGTTTCGGAGAAACTCTTCGTAGGGGAAAGAGCAAGCATCAAAACAGGTTTGACCGTAAACTTTCAAGACCCTCCTGGAAAATGGGACCTAGTTTAAAGTTCAAAAATAGCATAATCTATCATAAATGTATCCCAAAATAATATAAGTTAGCTTAGAAGTTTGCACGTTCGAGATAGGATTCAATTAGGAATTCCCAGGACCCTCCTGAATAATGGGACTTAGCTTTAAGATTTCGATTAGATAATAATACTTAGCGTAAGTTCTGCTGTAGGGTAGTATAATTCAGCCATGAAAGTTGTTACTCTTAAGATAAAACTTGACTTTTGATTTTTAGGACCCTCCTGGATAATGGGGAGTAGTTTAAGACCCTCTTAGATAACAAGATTTAGCAAAAATCACACCTGTAGAAGACATAACTTAGATTTTAAAAATTGTCATTCAGTTAAGAGTTGTCAGGACCCCCTGAATAATGGGATCTAGCTTTCAATTCTTGGTAATACTTGGTAATATGATTTAGTTTTACACTCACATCTGTGCCCAGCCACCAAACTGGGGTAGAAAACTTTTCTTTGTTTCATCTATTTTGAAGTCAAGAGCCCGCCTGGAGAGCAAGGAATACATTTAGAGTTGAAGCCAGGAGCCCGCCTGGAGAGAAGGGAATACATTCAAGTGAAGCAGTCAGGAACCCGCCTAGATAGCAGGGAGCACATCTCAAGATGAAGTCAGGAGCCCGCCTGGAAAGCAGGGAATACTTTCAAGTTCAACAGTCAGGAGCCCGCCTGGAGAACAAGGGAGTACAATTTAAGTTTTAGCTTTCAAATTCTGTGTTTTGTCTATTTTGAAGTCAGGAGCCCGCCTGGAGAGCAGGGAATACATTCAAGCGCAGCAGTCAGGAGCCCGCTTGGAGAGTAGGGAGCACATCTCAAGATGAAGTCAGGAGCCCGCCTGGAAAGCAGGGAATACTTTCAAGTTTAGCAGTCAGGAGCCCGCCTGAAGAACAAGGGAGTATAATTCAAGTTTTGGTTTTCAAAATTCTTATTGATATTCGGTAATGTGATTTTTTTACACTTACACATGGGCCCACATACCCAAACTGGGGCAGAAAATTTTCTTTGTTTTGTCTATGTTGCTGAAGTCAGGAGCCCGCCTGGATAGCTTGAGAATACATTCACGTTTTGAAGGCAGGAGCCCGCCTGGATAGCATGGGAATACATTGAAGTTCAGCGATCAAGAGCCCACCTGGAGAACAAACTTGGAGAACAAGGGAATACAGTTCAAGTTTTGGAAATCAGGCGCCCACCTGAAGAATAAGGGAGTTCACTTCAGAATGCAATTCAAGTCGGCAACAAAGGAACTTCACCCGGAGAATAAAGGACAACAAGGCAACCAGAACTACAAGATCAAGTTTGAAGATATAGATAGGACTTTTGTAATCCATAGATCATATTCTAGTCTAACTTCATGTTTTATTTTGACATGGTATAATAAGGGGGTTCAGTAAGCAGTAGCAGCAACAACAACAACAGTGGAATCACAGCTTCATGGTAGTCCCAGCTACCAAAACTTTCCGAACTACACTGACCTGATTCCTTTTTAGCCAAAGATATGTAGGCAACCTCGGAAGTAGGGTGCGGTCAAATCTTTCAAAAATGCTTCCCACAGAGTATTCAAACGGGCAAAAATCACTCGTATTCGCTCACTTTATCTTTGCACGAAAACTCTTCGTGTTTCCGGGCAAAGA
The DNA here is from genome assembly GCF_000393655.2 of Nicotiana sylvestris. Taxonomy (NCBI): domain Eukaryota; kingdom Viridiplantae; phylum Streptophyta; class Magnoliopsida; order Solanales; family Solanaceae; genus Nicotiana; species Nicotiana sylvestris. The sequence goes on along the minus strand of NC_091058.1, from coordinate 78,243,073 downwards.
GGGGCAGCTGTGAGCACGTGATTTTTGCCCTATATGAATTACTCCCATAAATTCAAAACAAAATAATTTCTTTCAGTGTTCGCAATTTTGTGGATTTTCTGACATGTTCTATTATTTGTTTGCATTTTGTGTGTGCATTTTAGTTAATGAAAAATACAAAATATGTTGCATTTGCATTTAGAGTTTAACTTTGCATTTTCTTAAAAAAATAATTAATTTAATTGTTTTGTAAAAAGGGAAAAATCAAATAATACTAACGTATTTTTGCATTTTTAATTTTAGTTTCGAATTTTGGTAGTTTTTCGTTGATTTGGTATTTAATTAATGGTGGTAATTATTATTTAGAATTAATTAATTTAATTTGATAAGATAATTTGATTAGGAATTAATTTAGGTTTTATTTTTAATTTTAATTTTATTTAAAAGAAATTAAAGGGAAAATTGAAAAAAAAAAGAAGAAAAACAAAAAAATAGATCAGATTTTTGGGCCAAATCTGATTTTTCAGCCCAAAATACCCGTTTAACCCAGGCCCACACCAGCCAAAACCCGGTCCGGTCACCGTTTTCCCCGAACGACACTGTTTCCTTGGCAACAGATCAGGACTGTCGAGGTTTCTTGATTGGAAGGTCCTGAAGCTGGGATCATCTGATATTTAAGTGTCCGAACTACTCAGACTCCCCCCCCCCCGTCGTCTCCAACACTCCCAAAGATCCCAACGCAACCCCACCGTGCACCGCCACCGGAAATCGCCCTACGACGGTGGTAGGTCTCTGATGGCCACCAAATTTACACCCTAGCTCCTTCTCCTTCTCCTCATTCCAAATCCACACCCCATTTCCCTCGAATCACACTCGAACGTCTCAAATCTGGCTCAGAAGTTCCAAACCCTAATCCGTCGCCCTAATTTTCCACCGCCTCAACCGTCAGCGCCCCCACCAACCACCACCAAATTTACACCCCATTACCTCCTTCATCTCGTCTACCCTATCCCTTAGTCAGTTTTCCCCAAACATGGCTTGAGCCCTTCGAATTTCAAAAATAGGGTTTGAGTTCAAAAGCCAAATTGGAGGTCATGCATGCAAGTTCAGTCCTCCGCGTTTCTCTGAATGTCTAAGTCTGTTTCATCTCAGAGTGGTGTTATTCATGTGTTCTTACCGAAGAACAGGCGAGTTGCACTATTTTGAGGTTAAATCAGAATTGTTCGATGTCTTCAAGTCTAAATCGGTAAGTTTTCTATTTTTTTTCTTCGTTTTGTTTGTTATTTTTGCCCCGCCTTTTCGTTTTCTCCCTTCTCTAGCATGTTCTGAGTGAAATCAGTGTCGGAGTCCAGTTTTCCTTCCCAAATTTTAGCCAAATGTCCTTTGTTATCTTCTTAGTTTCATGTTATTTTTCCTAATAATAGTCTAGGTTGGATTGTTAATTAATTGGTTAATCAGTGTTGTTTTAAATTTCGTTTGTTTTAACTTTTGGGCCATTGGGGTTTTCTCTGTTCACATTTTGTTTGGGAATCTCATTATTGGCAAGGTTGGACCTGGGCCCAAAGAGAGGGCTCAGCCCAGGCCTTGCCAGAAATAACTTGTGTGGAGCCTTTGGGGTCCAACCGGACCCATTCTGGGCTGATAGGATAGGGTAAAAATAAGGAACTTGAAGGGTAATTTAGGAAATTGGGGTAGGGAATCTTGTTCTGACTAACTAGGAAGCTTCTAGGAAGCTGGGGAGGGGGACTAGTTTGAAGTTCTGAGATTTAAAAGAAGGATACCTAAGCAAAAACGAAAATTTCTGAAGGTTTGAAATGCAATGGTGAATTTATTAGAGCTGCCCTAGTGGCTTTCCTATAAAGGCATAAGTTACTTGCAGCTCAAGGGAGATTTTTCGAGAGCTGAAAATCCAGAAATAATACAGAAGCTGCATAAATTTACACTTTAATAGACTTCAAGAGCTAAAAAAGGGTTCTGAGCAGCTGAAGGTTTTAAAAAAGAAGCCGAATCTGTTTGGTATTCCAGTTTTGGTTCACTCTTGAGTGGATTTTAGTTCTGAGCTTTGTGTGATATCATTGTGAATACAAAACTGGGCTAAAGTGGTCTTTTCTCAATCATTTCTGGGCTGATTTTGTTGTTGATTCCTGTTCCTACTACTGATTCCATTACTGATTCTTCATTTCTCTGTTTTGCTTTTTAACTTCCAGGTATTTCCTTCAAACCTTGAATGGAAATGAAGCTTGTTATGGCAATTGTGCTTGAATTATGTAATGCCAGTCGAAGAAATTGATCGTTGCCTTTTCCCTGTTACCTTACCAGCTTTGATGTTTATTATAAGTCGTCTTCACGTTCCTCCTAGGCTCATATAAGTTACTTAGTTTATGGTCATTATCTTTTGGATTTTTTATAGTAATGTATAAATGTTTCCCTTTTATTCGCTTAGCTTGAATGTTTTACGGTTCTTGATCATGTGTAGGAGCAGTAGAGAATTATTGCAAAGAAATTTTAGTAGTATTCAGTGTATTTCAGGTCTGTTTGGGATCTGTTGAGACCCATGTTGTTTGATTGAATGCATGTTGCTCAGCTTTCTTTTAGCTGGCTTGGGATCGCTTGGGCCCAAAGTTCATTTTCTTGTGATGTGGCCTTGTGAATCCAAGGCAAATATGGGCCTGAGGTGCAGACAGGATTAGAATTATAATTTTAGTTGCTCTATGTTTGAATAACTAAGAAAGCAAAGATGTTGGTTTAATCGCTGCTCAACATAGCTTTAGCTGATTGGTATTCAATAAAAATTTGTACAATGCTGAGTTCTTGGGTATGATCTGGCATTGGAGCGTGCAATTGGGCCTTTAACGTTGGCCCCATGCCTTCGACGCGCTGCAAATTTCGTTCCAAGACTTCTGTTATCTTTTGTGATTTGGGCCCGTGACTGATTTGGGCCGGTTATTGGTTGGGTTCTATATTGATGAAACGTTGTCCCATTTCGTTAAGTCACTTATTTGCTTTAGACGGAGTTCAAATTACCTTAGACCTTTAGCTAACTAATTAGACCTTTTAAAAATGGATCGAGGCCCGCCCGATTAGTCAAATGTATAACTTATGGCCTTCAAAAGCTCAATTTCGAACTTCCTTTAAAAATTGGGAACGAGGTGCGCTGTGTCAAATAAAATCTTAGAACGCATGGCCCTCTACTAATTTCTTATGATTTAGATATAAAATAACAAATGTTCGTAGTTTGCTTTAGGCCCGTTTAATATACCACCGTGATCGTGGAGACGTTCGCGTGACATGATTACGGTTTCTAAAAACAAAATCGGAGTATGCGTTTGCGCAACTTCGGCTAAACTTTCTTAATAATAATAATAAGTTATTAATTGTGGACACGTTCGCGTGACATGATTTTGACACGCCAAACAGACGGGTACATGTACGCGTGACCCGTTTCAAGATAATTTTCTTAATTAAAAAGCGGTGAAAGGTAAATTCACATAGGTTCTAAAATCAGTAATTAAATAATTTTAGTAAGCCAAGTATGATCAAAGCGACTGTGTTAGAACCACGGAACTCGGGAGTGCCTAACACCTTCTCTCGGGTTAACAGAATTCCTTACTCGGATTTCTGGTTCGCAGACTGTTAAACAGAGTCAATCTTTCCTCGATTCGGGATTCAATCGGTGACTTGAGACACCGTAAATCTCCCAAGTGGCGACTCAAAATTTTTAATAAATAAATCCCATTTCGATTGTCTTTTAATTGGAAAACTGCCTTTATTTATACCCTTACGGGGCGTAGTAAAAAGGAGGTGTGACAAGGCAGAGTCTCTTGAAGTGGTGATTTGAACTCTCCGCTCCAAGTAAGAAAATGACACAACGGCAAGGCTTAAAGAAGAGCGGCTCTATGAGAGGATTGGAGAGGTGGAGAAAGAGATTTCTGGCCTCTACGATCGAGTTGTTGTTCTATAGGCCGAGAAGGCCCAATTGCTAGCACGACCGTCCTCTTCCCGTACATCAGATTCTCCTAATTTTCCTCGGGATTTATATGAGGAATGGATCCATTTCGAGGCCTAGTTAGACGTTTTTTGAGATTTGCATGCGGCAGGGTCTGTTGTTGAGGCTGACCTCGAAGATGTTCCTATTAGGACTCGTGAAGCTCGAGTCTCTTGTGGGTATGATCCTGCTATGCTTGAGGACGGTGATGACGAATGGGACAAGGGTGTATACCGGCTCAAGGAGAATGCCTGGTATGAGGCCACATATCCTGAGGGCCAAGGTGGCGATGGCGAGGGTATTGATGGTCAAGGTGGCAACGATGTTGAATGCCAAGTTGGCGAGGATGTTGAAGGCCGTAATGGTAGGGGCCAGTAGTTTTCTCTTTTGATTTTTTGTATATGTTTTCCGGCGTCCTCACGAGCCTATTGTAAATAGTTTTAACTAGGTGAAATATCAAAGTTGTTCCTTGCATCTTCTTTTCTTCCTGTGGTTTATTTTCTGTACTTGTGTATATTTTTTGTTTTTTTGTTGGGATGTGGTCGAGGGCTGATAGGTGTATATTCGAGCGAGGTCAAACATAATCTTTCGTTAAATCACGGCCGAGGGCCAGTAGATGTTTGTTTGATTGTAATCAAACATCACCTTTCGGTAGATTGTGGCTAAGGGACGGTAGGTGTTTGTTTGAGCTTAGTCGAATATAACCTTTCGTTAAATTGCGGCCAAGGGCCGGTAGGTGTTTGTTCGAGCGGGGTCGAACAAAACTTTTCATTAAATTGTGGCCGAGGGCTGGTAGGTGTTTGTTTGAGCTTAGTCAAACATAACCTTTCGTTAAATCGTGGCCAAGGGCCGGTAGGTGTTTGTTCGAGCAGGATAGAACATAACCTTTCGTTAAATTGCAACCGAGGGTCGGTAGGTGTTTGCTCGAGTGGGGTCAAACATAACCTTTTATTAAATCATGGCTGAGGGCCGGTAGGTTATTCGAGCTTGGTCAAACATAACATTTCATTAAATCGCGTCCGAGGGCCGATAAATATTTGTTCGAGCTTGGTCGAACATAACCTTTTGTTAAATCGCGGCCTAGGCCGGTAGATGTTTGTTCGAGTGTGGTCGAAACATAACCTTCATTAAATTGCGGTTGAGGGCTAGTAGGTGTTTGTTCGAGCGGGGTCGAACATAAACTTTCATTAAATTGTTGCCAAGGGCCAGTAGGTGTTTGTTTGAGCAAAGTCGAACATAACCTTTCATTAAAATGCGGCTGAGGGCCGATAGGTGTTTGTTCGAGCGGGGTCAAACATAACCATTCATTAAATTGCGGCTGAGGGTCGGTAGGTGTTTGTTCGAGCGGGGTCGAACATAACCATGACACGAAAAAGGTGTGCTCATAAGCGTAAGTTTCTTATTGCTTTTGAAATTGTTGTTTTGGTTACATACTTGGAGAAATTTATAGGTTTTTGGGTGTTGGCTAGCGTTCCAGTCCCAGTTCTAATCTATCTATTCCCTTCATTGGTTGACTTGGAGAATATTGAGAGGTCGAGCAATGAAATAGTAACCACGACCCTACCTTCACGTACTTCAACTCGAAGCATTGCCTTTGCCACCTCGTTAAAAACCTCCTTGAGAAAACCCAAATGGGACAAAACTCAAGTGAGGAAAAAAAGAGTACGACTTGAGGGACGCTTTTTCTGTCAGAAGTTGAAATGTTTGAGGTAACTGATATTCCAGTTGTTTAGTAGTAGCTTTCCTTCCATTATCTCTAGTTGGAATGAACCGTTATTTGCTTTGGCTGTGATTTTGTATGGACCATCCCAGTTTGTTCCCAGCTTGCCTTCTCAGGGATCTTTGCTCACCTGAGTTTTGGCTTTCAGTACGTAGTCCCCGACTTTAAGCAGCCAAACCTTTGCTTTCGTGTTGTAATAACATTCTGCTTGTTTTTTTTTGGTGACCATTCTTAGATAGGCCATGTCTCTTTGTTCGTTAATTTTGTCGAGTTCCTGCCTTCTACTTTTGTTGTTTCATGAGAGTACCTTAAGTTGGGTTCTCCGACCTCTATTGGTATTACTGCCTCATTCCCATAGACCGAAAAGTAGGGCGTCTCTGTTATGCTCGTCTCTGGAGTTGTTCGATAGGCCCATAATACTTCCAATAGCATTTCCGGCCACAGTCCCTTGGCGTCTTCGAGCTTTTTCTTTATGATGTTTAGTATAGACTTATTGGAGGACTCTGCTTTCCTGTTGCCCGTTGGATGGTATAGGGTTTAGAGTATCCTCTTGATGTGCCATTTCCCGAAGAATTCGGCAGTTTTCTTCCCTGTGAACTATGGTCCGTTGTCACCGTTGATTTCCTTAGGTAGGCCAAATTAGCATATGATGTTTCTCCATATAAAGGTGATTACCTCCTATTCCCGTATTTGGGCGAATGCTCCTGTTTCCACCCATTTAGAGAAATAGTCAATTAAAATCAAAAGGAATCGTACATTACCTCGCCCTGCTAGGAGGGGACCCATGATGTCCATTTCCTATTTGATAAACAACCAAAGGAAGGTGCCCGAGTGGAGGTGTTCGCCTTCTTGGTGAATCATTAAGGTAACTAAGTTTGCGGCATCGTTTTTCATGGTGGGCCAGTAGTAACCCGCCTGTATGAGGCATCTAACCAGTGCTCGATTGCCGAAATGAGCTCCGCAATGGCCTTTGTGAACTTCTTCGAGGATGCACTGTGTTTGATTTGGGCCTAAGCACTTCGCTATAGGGCTGCCGTAAGTCCTCTTGTATTGGTCTCTATGAAGGAGACTGCATCTAGCCGCTTAAATTCTTAGTTTCTTAGCCTTTTTTTGTCGCCTGGGAGTGTGTCATCCTGCAAATATGCAAAAATGCGACTGTGCCAGTCCCAAGTTGAGTTTATGGTTCTTACTTCAATTTGGTCTAGTGATGAGTTAAGGAGGTGGGCTATACTGTTATCTCCTGTTGTGATGTTTTTGGTAGCTGCGGCTAGTTTGGCGAGGCCATCAGCTTCGACATTCTACGCTCGTGGGTTTGATCGAGCTGGTATTTGTCGAACTAAGGCAATAGCTTCCAGATTTTGATTTGGTATTTTTGCAATATTTGCACCTTGATTTGGAAAGTCCCTATAACTTGGTTGACTACGAGTTGGGAGTCAAAGCGGAGTTTCAACCGTTTTGCCCCATATTTGAGTGCTAGCCTTAGCCCTACAATTATGGCCTCATACTCTACCTCATTGTTAGTCATATCTGGACACCTTATAGACTGGCGAATTACTTCGCATGTCGGGACCTCGAGTACGAGTCCTAGTCCAGACCCTGATATGTTGGTTGCACCATCGGTGAATAGGACCTAGAGATCTTGTGTTTAAGAGGAAGCTTTGATGGATTCCCTTTCGACTTCGAACATTATTTTTGCACTGAAGTCGACGACGAAGTCGACGAGCACTTGTGACTTTATCGTTGTTTGCGGTTGGTATGTGATATCGTGCTCGCTTAGCTCGATGGCCCATTTGGCTAGCCTACCCGATAGCTCGGGTTTATTCAAAATGCTCCTCAGGGGAAAAATTGTGACGACCAAGATAGGGTGACATTGGAAATAGGGTCTAAGCTTCCGTGAAGCTACGACCAAGGATAGAACAAGTTTTTTGAGGTGTGGGTACCTCGTTTTGGCGTTGATGAGTGTTTTGCTAATGTAATAGATGGTAGATTGCATACCTTTATTTCGCGGATCAAGATTTCACTTACTGCTACCTCGGATACGGCTAGATAAATGAGGAATTTCTCCCCAAGTTCGGGCTTCGAATGCATGGGCAGTGATGATAGGTATGACTTTAGTTCTCACAGATCTTAGACGCACTCGGAAGTCCATTTGAGGTCATTTTCCTTCTTGAGTACGCCAAAAAATTTGTGACATCTATCTGACGACCAGGAAATGAACCTTGATTGGGCGGCGATACAACCAGTCAACCTCTGGACTTGCTTTTTGGTGGTTAAAAGTTATTTTATCCCCTCGATAGATTTGATTTGGTATAGGTTGACCTTGATCCCTCGCTGCAACACCAGGAAACCCAAGAATTTTCCCGAGGCTATGCCAAACGTGCATTTCTCTAGGTTCAGCTTCATTTCGTATTGTCTGAGTATGTTGAAAGTTTCTTTCAGATGATCGATGTGATCCTCTGCCCTTTTGGACTTGACCAACATATCGTCTATATATACCTCCATGATCTTCCGAGCTGGTCTTTGAACATCTTGGTTACCAACCTTTGATAAGTAGCCCCTGCATTTTTTAGTCCAAACGACATGACCCGATAGCATTATGTTCCTTGGAGGGTGATGACGCGTCTACTCCTGGTCTTCTTCCTCAATGAGAATTTTATTATAGACTGAGTAAGCGTCCAATAAACTCAATAATTTGTGCGCGACTATTGCGCCGATGAGTTGGTCGATCTGGGGTAATAGGAATGAATCCTTCGAAAATGCTTTGTTCAAGTCTGTGAAATCCACGCACATCATCCACTTCCCATTTTTCATTTTGACCATCACTACGTTGGCAATCCACTTGAGGTAATGGAGCCGTTTTCTATCACTTTTTCCACCTCCTCACGGACCTCATCGTTGATGGCAGGGTTGAATTTACGTGTGACTTGCCTTACTAGGGGTGGAATGGGTCGACGTTTAACTTGTGTGTGGAGATTTCCTTTGGGATGCCTGTCATATCTGCATGGCTAAAAGCAAATAAATTTGCATTAGCTATTAAAGATTGATTGAATTTACCTGGTTGTTCGAGTTTATAGCCAGTATAGGCCTTCCTACTATAATTGTTGAGGTCCAATTAAATAAGATCAAGGTCTTCTATGGTCGAACCTACAGCCTCGGCCATGTCGGGGTCCATGATGACATCCCCAGTTTCTTCTTGCTTCGACCTCGACCCTGTTGATTGCTATGCCTCTTTTTCTTTATTTTTTTCTGCTAGATGGTTGTGTTGTCCAAGGCAATGCGGTAGCATTCTTGAGATGTGCGATGTTCTCCCTATATGCAGAATATCCTCTATGGTGTCGGGAACTTAATTACTTAGTATATGCTGGATGAGATGGCTCTCATGGAGTGTATCCATGGTCGTCCCACTATGGCATTGTACGTCGTGGCCTGGTCCATAATGTGGAATGTCGTCTCCAGAGTCATGCTGTCGTCCAGGACGGGGAGTGTAATTTCCCTGGATGTCAGCTCAACTACATTATTAAAATCGGTTAGCGTGATGCAAATGCGGCAATATCTTATCCTTGAGCCTCATTTGGGTAAGGACTTTGGTATAGATAACGCATGCACCCTTCCATCGTCCACTATGATGCATTTGACATCGATATCCAAAATACATAAAGTAATAATGAGGGCATCATTATGTGGGAAAATCAAACCGTTGGCATCCGACTCGTCGAAGATGATACTTTCTTTGATTCCGTCGTACCCTTCGTGGGTGATAGACCACTTGAGTTTATGATTGGTGGTGATTTTCACTCCATTGATAGAGGTGTCGTCATTGCCGCCAATGATCATATTGATGGTAAGAGCTGGTGATGCCAGCTTCGGCGGGCCTTGATGTTCACGTCCTTTAGTGAAGTTGGTCCTCCCCTTATCACTTAACAGCTCTTTGGGGTGTCCTTGCCATAACATATTTACGACTTCCTGTCTGAGGGCGATGCAATATTCCATTTTGTGCCCGTGTTCCTGGTGGAACTCACAGAGGGCATCATACTTTCTCAATCTTTGGCTGCCACTTCACTTTTCTGATATCATCTTTGGCGGCCACTTAACTTTTGTTCTAAGTTTCTCAAGAGCGTAGACTATTTCTATAGGTGACATACAAAAATTGTGAGCAGATAATAAAGGAGGCATACCTCTTTCGTTCCAATGAGTCCCTATCCTTGGCCTGGACAGGCCTTCTTCATAGCGGAGGGAGGGTGGGGCGGCTGCCCTAACATATGGTTTGTGACGTTCCATGTTAGGCCGCGGAATTGGATGATCTCTTACGGTATTATCTCTTCGTTCTTTTATGGATTCGGCTTGTACTGAGGTTAGCCGATGAGTTGGTTCGTTGAGATCGTCCTCGTCTGCTCGGACCTCAGCACAATAAGCATTGTGGATTTCATCCTAAGTGGTTGGAGGATACTTCATCAATTGGCTTAACAGCTTTCTAGTTGCTCTTGAAGCACTCTGCTCAGCCCGTTCTAAAAAGTTGCGACCGACATCCCTTCGGATATGTTTGGCAGAGTCATCCTTACTCTGTTGAACCTGGCGAAGAAGTCCCTTAGTCCCTCTCCTAAGGACTGCTTAATAGCAAATATGTTGTTTACTCTCGCCTTGGCCTTCTTGGCTCTGACATGGGCGGTTACAAACTTGTCGGCCATTTCTTCAAAAGTTTCTATGGAGTGGGCTGGCAACTGCGAATACCATGTTAATTCCCCTCCCGTGAGGGTTTCGCCAAACTTCTTCAGCAAAATGGAGGACACTTGTTCCTTGGCGAGGTCATGCGGTGACGTAATAAGTCACATGATCTTCAGGATCATTCATTCCGTCGTATATCCTGAGATAGAGCAACATTTTGAAGATCTTTGGTATGGCATGTGTGGTTTCATTATTGTTGTATGGGTGCTCTACGAACTGGCTAGCGTTCCTTTTCAGCAGCAGCTTAGGAGCACCTGGTATCTTGTCAACTCGTTCTTGATATTCTTTCATCTGGTCTCGGAGTGCCTTATTTTCATTCTTCATTTCTTCCATCCTCTTTAGAATGGCAGCAAGGGCGTTGTCACCTACACTATCAGTAACATTGTGAGTTATACCTATTGCTGGCGGGAGCCAGTTGCACTGCTCGTCTGTTTGTTGTATCGTGCATGCCCTTGTGATTTCTGTAGTCTTGCCTGGAGCGGGTTTATTGAGGACGCTTCCTAGCGTGTCGGTCAACCATGCCTCGAGGAGTTTTTTGTTGGGGGCGTCCCTTCCTCTGTAGATGTGGAGGCCCCTTTTCTGCTGGGCTTCGTTATGTTGCCGTATAGGAGTGGTGACCTCTCTCGTCTAGGGGACGCGTTGGGGGTCGTGTCTTCATCTACTATTTCACAGCTTTCGTTGATGACATTCATGAGGTTGGTTGGGAAACACTCGTCATTCTTTCCCTTTCTCCTCGATTACCTGCCATGTAGGGTTTTGTATACACAAAAAAGGAGATCTCGGGATTTTTGACGTTAGCGACTTGCGTTAATTATAGATCTAGAGGAAGCTAAAAATTTAACCAAGAAGCGCCAAATTATTTTACCAATAAATATAGATCTTGGTTCAAATAACTAAACTTATATTAAAAAGGGTTAATCATAGCTAATAATAATATCCTCAGATTGAGCTTTTAAAGAAGCAACAAATATTACGTAAATGTGGTCGGACAGTGGCGGTGACATACAATAAATATTATAGAAATCATAAGCAATAATGTAGCATTTAATATTAATGCATAGCAATAAATGGAATTTAAGTAAATAGAATGAATGAGTCACCCAAGAAGGGATGAAATATGTGGATGTTCTTTCTGACAATGATGAATGATAGACAATCCCTTGAATAGATGAGTTATTCTCGGATCTAGTGGAAAAGTATAGACAAGAATCTCAGTGAAAAGGTGATGTTTGTATCTTAGCAAATTAGATATGATTCTCTTTCTCTAGTCAAAGTGTGTTTTTACAAATGAATATCATATGTCCCCTATTATTGTGTTTTTTTTTCTATTTATAGGAAACATGCTCCTAAGAAACCTTAATAGTACAAATACAGAGAATATCCACTAGAATATTCTCTTTGATATCCTATCTTGAAACTAGTCGTTATAACTCTGTCAAAGGTACTCGACCTCGGCTTCGACCCTTGTCGACTCTACGACTTCGGCCTTTGTTGACTCTTCGATCACAGACTTCGCCACTTCTTGAGTCATTTCGACAAACGACGACTTGAGAATTTTTTTCCCTAGTATTATCTTGGCTTAAATATTCTAAAGATAAATTTTGACCCATATAATTCTAAACAATATTCTAATTCTTCAAAAAGTTAACCGTATCTTCGTATTCGAATCATCCTATATTTAGATAAAACCAAACTTCATTTCTTAATTAGTTGCCTAAAAAATTATGCCGAAACTATTTAGAACGGACTGAGTGCTTTCAATATCACCTAAGAATCCGTATATTTTTAATTAGTAGTGGCAAAATAGTTAAAAGAAAATGATTAACCACATATATTATTCACTAAAAAATAGGTTGGATAATGAACTTTTTAAAAACGGGTCAAATATGGATAAGAACCATATTATCTATTTAGAAAATAGATAACTAATGAGTTTAACTTTTACATTTGTAAAGCCTCAAATTGGGGGTTCCTCAAGTTTAAGAAACTAGGAATTCTCCCAAAAGTGATCATATTCAAGAAGTCATGGATAATATGGTTATCCATATTATCCGCCGGTTAACCATATTTTATCCGTATTAATATGGGCCGGATCGAATAATTTATCCGTTTTTCATTACCCGCTTTCGACCCGTTCCATATCTGACCTAACCCGCCCGTTTGCCACCCGCTGTATTTAACCGAGCACAATACATCAAAAAGCAATTTTGATAGGATTTAACTTATATACTAACAGTAAGATGAGTCTATTTTTCGGATAATTACTTCAACTTATAATGGACAATTACGTGTCGTTACATTTTGGTTTTCTAATAGTGTATAATCCTTAAGTTTAATTTGATGAGTCACTCATTGCATAGTAGGAGAGATACTGAGCTAGCTAAGAACAAATGGCATGTGGTCCTCTGTTACAAGAACTTTCAGTCAACTTAAAGCATTAAAACAACATACGTTAAATGGGTAACTCATCTAGTCTAGAACTAAAAGAAGAATGATATTTGGTAGTGGTCCAAAATCCAAACTGCATTTCTGGGTCCTATATATACTACTACATGTTTGTGAGTTGAAACTATTTAGAGTGCATTAAATTCATAGTCACCTACCTAGAACACTCCACAGTAAAACTCAACAAATGTGTGAAAACTTTAAGAAAAAAGTACATTAAATCAACCATTTCCATCTCAGACTTTCTCCTTCAATGGACCACCATGCCCATATTATACGTAGGAATATCTAATCTTAGTAATTTTACTTCCTTCACGCGCATCAAAATTTGAAAGAAAAAACTATTTCAAATAGTGAATATAAAGTTTGTGGATTATGGCTAGGGTTTTTTTTACTTCATTTGGTTTGGTAGTCTCTTTCTTGGTATTAATTACAAAGAAAGCGAGAAAGAAATTGAGACTTGTAGCATAATATGTAGAAAAAGAAGGTAGAGAGATCTGAAGATGATGTTAGAAAAATCTTTCAAGATATTGCGAAAGCTAGCTATGGCAAAATTATACTTATATTTTATTATCTATAATACTAGGATATATTATGATTACCCGCAAGAAAAGGGAATATATGTACTTGTCAAGAATTGTAGAAGGCTAGAGATGAGGTAAGAGGTTTTGGTTTGTTTAGAAAATAATATAAAACGAAAGATCAAAGAGTACTGATGTTGAGCTTTACTAGCAAATCAATGTCCGATAGACTTTGAAAGACAATCTGGCCAAAGGAGTAGCCATCACTCCTTACTACTCTTTCCTCCCGTTCCAATTTTTTGTTCAAATTTCGAGAGCCTTACGAATTCTTTAAATATTTTAAATTATTAAATTATTGTGAGTTGTGACTTATACTACGTACTTTTTGTATCATTTTCAAATATGTAAATTTAAGTCAAAATATTACAAATTTTACATTGTATTCACAGTAAAAGTTTGAATCTCAATAAGCGACAATTGTAATATCAAATATTGTAGTACCAAATTCGAGAATTAAATTTAATAATATACTTATATACACACACAAAAAAAAGGTTTAGTTCATTTTAAAAGAAGACTTTATTCAAAATTAGTGAGAGTTCTCACAATATAAATTTCTTACTATAGTGCCATGAATTTTAGTTTTATTAAAGAAGATTCTAATTTTAATATAATTTAAAAATGTACTTCCATTTTGTACTACGGTAATTCTATCATTTTAGGTGTTCTTAATTAATATGATATTACTAGTACATACCTTTGAGTCTAAGGGTTTCAAGTTGAGCAGGACTAAGGCAGAATATCACGAGTGCAAGTTCAGTGCCGAGTCGGGGGAAGTTGGCATGGACGTGGGGCTTTGATCACAGGTCATCCCCAAGAGAAGTAGTTTTAAGTACCTGAGGCCGATTATCCAAGGGGACGGAGAGATCGACGAGGACATCACACGCCGTATATAGGGGTGGGGTGGATAAAATGAAATTAGCATCAGGAGTCCTGTGTGACAAGAAAGTACCATCATTACTCAAAGGTAAGTTCTATAGAGTTGCGGTTAGACCGGTCATGTTGTATGGGGCAGAGTATTGGCCGATTAAGAACTCTCATATCCAGAAGATGAAAGTGGCAGAAATAAGGATGTTTAGGTGGATGTGCGGGCATACTAGGGTGGATAAGTTTAGGAATGAAGTTGTTCGGGAGAAGGTGGATGTAACTCCTATGGATGACAAGGTGCAGGAAGCGAGACTCAGATGGTTTGGGCACGTGTAGAGGAGGAGCCTTGATGCTCCAGTGAGGAGGTATGGGAGGTTGGCCTTGGCGGGTACGAGAAGAGGCAGATGACGGCCTAAGAAGTATTGGGGAGAGGTGATCAAACAGGACATGGCGTTGCTGCAGATTTCCGAGGACATGTTCCTTGATAGAAAGGTATGGAGGTCGAGTATTAGGTTGTAGGTTAGGACGTAGTCGAGTCCAGGGGTGAGGCTAGTTTGATAGGGTTGGCCTTAGATTGCTAGTGGTTAATGTTGTATTCCCACTATCCTTCCACTTTTCATAGCATCGGGGCTTATTTTCTGATTTTGTTATTGCATTTCTACTATATATTTTCTAGTTCTTATGATGCTGTTATTATTTCTTTAATTTGGTTTCTGTTTGATGATACTAATATATTGTCCTTTCGCTTCTCTTCTCGGCTTTTCTGTCTTCTTGAGCTGAGGGTCTTTCAGAAACAACTTCTCTATCACTTCGGGATAGGGGTAAGGTCTGCGTACACACTACTCTCCCCAAACCTCACTTATAAGATTTTACTGCATCGTCGTCATTGTTGTTTTTGTTGTAGGACATAGATTATACAACATTCCGTTTCACAAATAATGCATAGACTTTCACAGATATTACTAATGTATAAATGCAAGTACTAATTAAGTTTCTTATATGGATCCTTATTGCATTAGTTCCTACTCTTTTCTTTTCATTTTTCCTTCTTAGAGGTGAAAAATGAAGAGAGACAGCTGAGAGAAAGAAATAATATAAATGCATGATAATGAAAGGTAAATGTAATGATGACAGTAGCAAAATCAGAAAAAGAAAAAAAATAGCGCAATCTCAAATGTTGAACTCCCAATAAAGAGTGAGAGTCTGGTAACAGTCAGCAGAATTGAAGGAAAATTGGAATGAGACTGCAATACGATGACTTCAAGGTGAGAGTATATATTCCTTCCCTATATGTTAGACCTAATTTAATTTAATTTCCCCTAAGTTTCATAATTTGCAATAGATATCTTGAATTATCAGCGTATTTACGCCACGGAAAAAGTTTAACTAATATTTGGAGGTTTAGAAACTTCCAGAAAAGGTTAAATTTTCTTCGAAAAAATCTCCACCTAACAAGCTTTTTTTAAAAAAAATGGGAAAATTATTTATATAAAGAAAACTCCGAATATTCTCCCAAAAAAATAAATTTGATATATTATGTGAGTTTGGATTAGAGAAATAGTAAAAGTAATGTAAATGATATTAGAAGCGAAATGGTTTCAAGTATGTTCGGACATGCAAAATAAATAAAAATTATATTTTGAAAAATAAGAAGAATGTCCTACAAATTAAGAGCCGAGAATGACAAAACCATAGCCTATTTGGCCAAAATTTTAAAATGTGCTTTTTTAGAAAAGTACTCTTTATCAAAAGTACAATTCAAAAAAAATACTTTAGAACAGTAAGGGTTTCTTTTTATTTATTTTATACTATAATGATATTTATGTGAACACCACTTTTATATTTTTAATTTAAATTAATTTTTGAAAAGCTTATAAAATGAAATAATATATCAAACATTTTAAAACTAAATAAAAGAGTGATATAACTTAAACTTTCTTTACGATATAACCATCTTGAATTCGAGTACCTACCAACCCCATTAATCGTGATTCCCATTGCGTAAACCCCATTAAAGAAGGAATTGCTTTCGATTAATTATTTCTCCCATCAAAAGCTTAAATTCAGAACTCTTGTTAAAGTTAATAAATTATATCCGTCTCATCACATCCCTTAATGAGTATAACTTAAGTAGCTAAAAAGAAAAAGAAAAGAACCCGCTATTTTTAGACTCCAATTGAGTAATTGGGAGAAAGAAGTTTCCCTAAGGTAGGAGTGTAGCTGCAGTCTATCGGTGCATAGGAAAAGGTAGGATTTGGAAGATTAATAAAATGCGGCGATAGAAAGCAATTCGCTGAAAGGGACTGAATTTTTTAAAACATCCAATTATTTTGATCTCGTGCTTTTTCCTCCTTTGTCTGCATCAAATTTCATTGTCATTTAGACCAAAACCTAAACAAAAACCCTTAAGATTAACTTCTTTTTGTATAAACGACAAATAAGTATTTTCCTCCTCTATGAAACTTTTAATACACATAATATTTACATCAAATTAATTATTAATATAAGAATGAAAAATATCACATATATAAATTTAGTGAATAGAAATATTTAGTATATGTGCAGAATTACTTGATACTTATAGTTAGTACTTGATAGAATAGTTGAGGTGTCTAATATTGGAACTGTAAAGAGTAATTTTGTAAAGAATACGTAAAACATGAGCGATGAGGTTCCTAGGTAGTAATTTTCATGAGTTGAATGATCATACTACGGAGTAACTCGTAATATCACTACGTAGAGAGCAGAAGTAGATGTTTTGGCAATAAATATTGGGTAGCGTGCTCTACTGTTCCGTAGCAGAAGATTATGAATTATGAATTATGAATTATGAATTATGAATTATGTTGACGTGATATATGCCATCCATGGCTTTCAATATAATGTTCTCTTTCTGTCTTTCACTCCTAATTCCATTCTCTTTCCACCCCTTTTCTCTTTTCACCTTCCTTCTCTGTGTTACTGCTTGTTCTTTTCCTAAATAGTTCAAGATTCTGGCTGGTATTTTCCTGTGGAGAGTTTCCATTTCCTATTTATAATTATCCAAATTATATGTTTTAAGGATGATATACTTAGATGGTACGTACTATTCGAATGAGAGAAAAATACACAAAGATCGGTTAACAAATGTGCTTAGACGCTCCATCGGAATATGATGATATTTACTAAATCGTACATAATACTACTTTTTAGTAGCTATTGTATAGGATTTCTTTAGAGTTAGCTTTTATACAGAGACGGTAAATAATTATTTTTACATTATAAAGAGCTCATTTGGGGTACTGAAAATCACTTTTACTTGTTCAACCTAAATTTATAAATAAATAGTTACAGTATGTTGTTGGATAAAATTGCTGAAATAGATAATAAGCAATTATTGTGTTTGGTAAAAATGTACTTAGTATTTTAAAATATTCTTAAAGCTACTTACAAAAAATAAATTTTAAGTATTTTTACATGAAAAGGACTAATAATGGAAATTGAATTGAGAGATAATCCGGAATTATGTTTTAGGAAGAGTATTTCAAAGATTTCACAAGATATAGTTTACCGAAAAATCATAAATGTTTTGGTCAAACCAAAAATGCTTACAAGCATCAGTAAAATCATACGAGGGGTAGATCAACTTATGACTTTTGGCTGATTTTGATTTATAAGTATTTTTGATGTTTACCAAACATATAATAAAAAGTGTGTATAAGCTAGCTAGACTAGCTTATTATAAGCTTGGCCAAACATACTCAAATTCACCTAAAAGATAATTATATATAACAATGTAGGTAATCGGAATTAGTATCTTAAAAAAATAAAGACAAATAACATACTATAACATGTTATAATAGACTAAAATAGTATATACTAGTCCTATAAATTACTGTAAATCCTTTCTTCTATATTTTTTTACCCATCAAAATCTGCTGAAGAATTATTCTATTTCTTAGCGGTGTGAACTATAATAATATTTCCCATGTCCATTTGCTAATGCTTGATCTCAAATAAAGAAAAAAGAAGGAAAAAACTAAAAACTGGGAAATGCATGGTATCCTATATTATTAATAATGCTGAAGAACCAAAGAAGTTCACTAATGATCTGTTGGATATTTGCAAGTGCTTCAACTAGCAGAAAACTCTGACATTAATGCTACTTCTGAGAATGTGGCTTTAATAATACCCTCCCAATAGCAGCTGCATTTATATCCAAATGACCACACATCATTTGCAAATTAGTATACTTTTGAATCTTTTCTCTGTATTTATATATGGGAAGAATATTTGTATTACTCCTCCTCACCTTTTACTAGCACATTTACAACTTTACCCTAGTAATCTTTTTGTAAGTACTAGAGTACAAAGAATATCCTAAATTTCTGGCATATTTAACCAGAGACAAAGAGGCCATATCTCCCACATAAAGAAGAATTCCCCTAAATGAAGTCTAAAAATCACAAGAACATATACTAGATAGTAAGTAACATTTTGTAACAAAAATCCATTCATTCATTCATTGAAAAGAAGCTCTAATACTTTCTCTTCTGTCTTCTCATAAAGCACACTTTTTTCTTTCCCATATCTCCACTTAATAATCATAACTTGTCATTGCCTTTTCATCCAAGCAAACTCCTCTGAATTCCACCTTTTTCTAGCCCCTCTTTTGTCCCATATTTTTTTCTTAACTCTTTGCTCTGTCAATTTCAGTCCTTCTCTCCCAGATATCCCTCTGATTTCCTTCCCATGTGCCCCTCCTACACCCCCCCTCTCCATCCCCCCACCCCACCCCCCAACAAAACCAAAACTTTCTTTATAATTCTCTCATTCTCTCCATGTAACTCCTCACTCTTCAGTCTTCAGTCTTCACCTACCTAGCCTATAGCCACATTCTTCACTTTTATCTGTTTTTTTTGTCTACATCCCTTTGTTCTCTTCTTGTTTTAGTACTACTCTCTATACACTATGGAAGCTGCCCAACAACAAAACCAGCAGCACTATCTTCACCAACAACATTTATCAATTGGACAGGTGACAAACAACATTATTGAAGATGGTGTTGGTGGTAATAGCAGCAAAAACAACAGCAGCAGTTTCATGTGCAGGCAAAGTAGTACGAGGTGGACACCCACAACTGACCAGATAAGAATCTTGAAGGATCTTTACTACAACAATGGAGTTAGGTCTCCAACTGCTGAACAGATTCAGAGGATCTCTGCTAAGTTAAGACAGTACGGTAAGATTGAAGGCAAGAATGTGTTTTATTGGTTTCAGAACCATAAAGCTCGTGAAAGGCAAAAGAAGAGGCTTATTGCTGCTGCTGCTACTGATAGCAACAATAATATTCCCATGCACATGAGAGGTGTTTGGAGATCTGCTGATGATCCTATCCACCACAAGTATAACAACACTACAGGTAATTTACTGGTCAAAATATCATGAAAGACAAAAGAAAATATAATCTTTTGCCTTTCTTTTTTGTAAGAAAGTTAACTTCTGTAACTATTACTAGGTACTAACATTTCACAAAAAATTGAACTTTATTATGAATGGTTCTAAGGACTTGTTTCATATACAGGTATTCACTGTCCATCAGCTTCTTCTCATGGTGTACTGGCCGTTGGACAGAATGGAAACTATGGTTATGGAACTTTAGCTATGGAAAAGAGCTTTAGGGTAAGTTTGGTGTAAATTCCTTAACTAATAAGTTAAAAAGGAAACTACTTAAGCCCAAAAAAGAATCTTTTGGACCAGTTTCAAGCTATCATGACAATCCACCAATATTGGGGTAAATAGTTTCTGTTGCTTATGTTTACTCTTTTTTTTCGCCAAGTTTCTTTCTTGTAAACATGAAATGAAGAAGAAAAGGACATAGTCACATAATCAAGACAACAATTTTCCCAAACTTGTGAGTTTCTTCTATAAAGAACTAAACACCCTTTTCTTTACTTCCTCTTTATTTTCCCCTTAAACCAACTCTAATAACACAAATGGAAGAGATATTTCAAGTTATTAGCAGTAGGATAATACTTTCTTTGAGACACAAAAGAAAAGGTGCAATTTTTTTTAAAAAAATTGAGCTTGTCATATGCAAATTTCCTTATAATAGTA
The DNA here is from genome assembly GCF_000393655.2 of Nicotiana sylvestris. NCBI lineage: Eukaryota > Viridiplantae > Streptophyta > Magnoliopsida > Solanales > Solanaceae > Nicotiana > Nicotiana sylvestris. The sequence continues at coordinate 78,222,678 of NC_091058.1, read as the reverse complement.
TATACTAACTTAAATAAATAATTAACAAAAATTGAATTTCTAATTAATGTTAGCGGTTCAAAAACAGGACTGTTCAATATCACCAGGTGGTAACTCCAACGGATCAATGGGTCATCAAAACTTTACATGGGTTGGAGTTGATCCCTACACTTCTCATCAAGCTTATCCTTTTCTTGAAAAGACTAAACATTTTGATGAAACCCTAGTAGACGATTATGAGGAACTGCAACAAGAAGAAGAAAATTACCAAAGAGCCTCTGCTTTAGAAACTCTCCCACTTTTTCCCATGCATGAAGAGAACATCTCCAGTTTCTGCAACATCAAACATGAATCTTCAGGCGGATTCTACACAGAATGGTACCGTTCAGATGATCATAACTTGGCTGCTGCGGCCAGAGCTTCTCTTGAACTTAGTCTCAACTCTTTCATTGGCAGATCTCCTAATTCCCCTTAAATGTTTTAATAGTTTATAGGATCAGTACTTAGTTTCTTTAATTTAGTCTTATGCTAATTAGTAGTACTAATTTGGTGTGTCTATGGACCATGGTAATGTTAATTATAGTATTAATCTAAGTTACTTCCTATGTAATGTTAATTAAAGTACGGAAAAGTTAATATATGATGGTTCCAAAGTTCTCGATCGGCTGCACCAACTTGCAATATTTATGAGTTTTTGCCTTTTGTTACTATTAGACCTAGTTAGGTAGCAGACAGTACGAAGGAAATATATTGTACTGTGTTGTACCTCCCTGCAGTTAGAGTTGCCTACGGCAAAATAGAACCTAACATGCCATGGGTTTCTAGGCTTTATAGTACCCATATTCTAAGGCTAAACAGTAATAGAGACCGTGAACTGATTATGAATATTTAATGGAAGAATTTATTTTTTATGCACTTATACTGTTAAAGAAAAATTGCACCATTAGGTAAAAGTAACTCACAAAATCAGGTAATTGTCTATATTGAGTATAATGTGAAAACGTAAAAAATAAAGTAAATAACCTACTAAAATGTGTTAAAATATATATACAACAATAACAACATACCCAATATATTTCCATATTTGGGTCTGGGAGAATAGTGTGTACGCAGAACTTAGCCCCTACCTAGTGAAGGAAAATGTCTTCAAAATATAATCGTGTAAAATAATATTACAGGGTATGTAAGTTAAATTCATAGTATAATGTTTTAAGAACCGCACGGTCAAGGCTCGAGCCAGGGATCACAAACACTGGGATTCTTTTTTTTTTTTTTAGAAACTGCCAAATACCTTTTACCATTGATCTTTGGAGCATTGTTGATTTTGTGTTCTTTCTCCTTGATTTCCTTTCACTTGTACCAGCTTAACAAGTCAATAGATCATTAATGAAGACATTTTAGCTTTATTTGATTAAAGATAGAAATACCGATATTTGGTTTTCTTGTCACTTTTGGTAGCTCAAGTATCAAGAGCTGATTGTACCTATAATTAATATTGGGTTTGGTCATCCATTTAATTCCAAGGAGGAAAGGATTTTTGTGATAGTGGGTAAATCATTTTGTCTCATAAGAAGTAATGTGAGTATTGGTTACAGTATATAACCTATAGAATTGTCTTATTAAGTCTTTATTGCTCATTAGAATTTTGGTCAACAAGTGTCTATTTCATTGAGGTAATCATCTCATGCGTGTCTTGAACTTGTCTGTTTTACATCTCTCTCACGTGGAATAACAGATTGTGGTGTTCTTTTCTGAAATAACTTTAGTAATATTATCATATAGTACTAGTAGAATAATACTAATATTAGGGTTTGATCAAGGCCTTGAATGGATGATCTTTGCACTTAAAAGCTCCTACCCGTACTAACAAATGGCGACAATTAATAAGGGGAAAAAACAAAAGAAAGTAAACAAGCACGGATTTATTAGACCTAAAAATTTATGTTAGGAATATCTCTCCAACAATTGATTTTCACTTGGGTGCTTTAACTCGTTTATTAGACCACTGTAAAGTACAGAAATCTATATATCTATATATATATTCTATATTCTATATATATTAAAGCAAGAAAGTTATCATATATAATTGACATTATAGTTAAGCTAATTGGCAACCTAATAAATGTCAATAGTATATGATAACTTTATTCTATATTTTATACAAATATAATATATATATATATATATATATATATATATATATATATATATATATATATATATACGGAATTTGAATTAAAAGATAATTTTAAATTTATAGATAAAGTTCTAACATTCGAATTTAAATTAAAAATAAAATTTATCTTTTTTATCATGTTATCATACTTAATTCGGTTAATGATCATATGCAATCATGTTAGGAAGTTTTGTTATTTTTTCTAATTATTTAAATACTACTTTGCCCTCTAGCAAAGAAAAAAAACTACTCCATATAACTATAAAACTCTTTCACATTTAAAATCCTATAAGTATAGTTCTTTGAAACACTGTAGCTAGATTTGAATAAAACGAAATTCTTTTAAAATAAATGTAATATATAGGGTACATCTATATGTTTATCTAAATAACAAAAAAGAGCTTACAAAACCAAATAAAAGTTTACTTACATATATAATAAAGTAAACATACATGCTGGAGAAAGAAACATCACAAAATCAATCAATATAAAAAAAAAGTTGTTTCTTTTTTCTTTTTGAAGAATATTTGCTTGAAGAGTCAATTTGCATAAATGGACATCAAACAAATAACAAAACTTTAGCTATACATATTAATTTTAATTTAGCATATTCAAGGGTATAAGCTGAAACCCCTTCGTTTAGCTGTAGTCAAGCCAATATTGCAAGGGTATAATATTTTTTTCGTTGAAGAATATTAGTTTTGAATCATTAGATTATGTAAAAGGTTTTTTTTTTCAAACTCAACAAGAGAGAAATTGGTTTCTAATTGATAGTTTCTATAGTGACTTTTACGTGTAACAAAGAGTATATATAAAGAAAAAATTGTTATGACATAAAATATTTTTTTAATGTAAACAAACTATTTCGAAAAAACTCTTTATTTTTTTAATTCAAAGATAATAAAAAGATAAGAATTTTTTAACATTAGTAGAGAGTTTTAAAATTGTTATAATAGAAGTTATATCATGAATAAACTCAAAAATCCGAAATCATATGGAAAATTTACATAATATCCGGCCATATTTATTGTTTACTTTTTATAGCTAATATAAATAGATGATATACCGGCAACACATGATTATACACATATTATAAATGGAGTATATATATAAATTACACATCATTCAATTTTTTAATTTAAGTGGTCAGGTGAGCACCTATTTAGGCTGATTAGATAAAGCCAAAAGAAAAATATGAAATAATTTCAAAAAAAGATTAAAAATATAATTAAATTTCATATGTAGACAATTTTTTAAAAACTCATCCTTTTATAGTGAAATAAATTAATTTTTTGTAACAAAAGAAATGACGACATACAAAATATGATAAAAGAAAATAAATATTGAAAAAAATGTTAGAAAGATCTAAAAACCATAAATAAAAGAAGACAACAAATTTCTTCTTATGTTTCATCTTTGTTGAGTATAAAAAATTTAAAAGTTAATTTCATCGATTTCAAATATATTTTTTCCAACTCAAATACATAGATTATAAGATAAGGATATCTTAGAATATTTTTTTTTATTTGCATTACGTGTCGTTTTTTAAAAATCACTATTACTAACAAACTGATATGATATTCAAATTTGAATTGGAATACAATTTGAGTAGTTTGTATTGAGGTTAAGCCAAGTATGGTGTCGAAAAATAAATTACTTGACAATTTTAAAACAATATATGCAATATTTTATAATAATAATCAATTAATTTAACATTTAATGATTCAAAGAAGAAATTTTTTGTATATATAGGGTATTAAAAATTTAAATTCTGGGGCTAGAGATATCGATAAACTTAAAGTGAAGTCATACTGTAATAAATCCGGCCAAAGAATCATTTAAATTTTTAGATAGCCAATTTAAGTGAATTTTAAATTAAGGATAATATCTTCACTTGCATCATTATAAAGATAATCATTATTATAATATATATAAAGTTTTAGAAATTGAAATTTCAAAATAGAAATATTTTTTGAAAGATAAAATCATACCAAATAAGAGTTCAAGTCGTAGTATAAGAGTCACATCGTAATCAAAGAATCGTTTATATCGTGTCAACCTTTGTGCTTTGCCATAATATGAGTTATTATTTCACTTTGTGGCTATTTTTAGGTTCCAATGACACTTATGAGAATAGTGCAAAAATAAAATTATAACTACGAGAATTGAGAAAATGTTAAGTCTTTTTTCATGTAGTGTTTCTTAATTAATAACTGACGATTATCTATAATTATTTAGAAGGTTTAAATGTTAAGGTTATTTACATATAATTCAAATAACCCAGATATTTAACATGGTTAATGTCAAATATCAAAATGGAGTAAAAAAAATTCACTAGCTAAAGAATTTTTTATATTTTTAGATAGCCAACTAAAATGAGTTTTGAATTAAGAATAATATTTTCAATTACATTATTATAAAAATAATTATTATTGAAAAATAATGTTTTAGAAACTGAAATTTTAAGAAAGAAATATTTTTTAAGAGATATCAACACACCAAATAAGAGTTCAAGTAGTAGTAAAAGAGTTAAGTCTTATCCAAAGAGTCATTCATTGTCTCAACATTTGATTGTTTTGCCATAAATATGAGTTATTATTTTGCTTCCTGACTATTTTTAGGATCCAATGACACCGGCAAGAATGGTATAAAAAAAGAAAAATAAAAGAAATGGTTAATTTTTTTTTATGTAGTTAATATCCAATGATTATCGATATTTACTGAGAAAATGTAAATTTTAAGATTATTTACGTCAAATCCAAATAACTTAAATATTTGACATAATTAGTGTCCGCACATCCGTACGGGGTACTAATACTAGTATGATCTGAATGACATGGATCCCCTCTTAATTACTACCTTTTTGAATATTTGGGAGAGCTCTACTGATTAACATCTTTATTGATTCCGTTTTACTTGTTACTTACTGAAGTACAATTTACTTTAGTCATCTTTCCCGGGTAGTTCATGATGTTTAAAGCGATCAATTCTGTTAGTACTATATGAGGTTTTTTAACTCATCTTTCGTTTCCTGTGCTACCGCACTTTAGAAGCATTTAAACAAAATGGCGTAGAAGACTAGTGTGGAGGAACACTACACCAAACACAAGGGTGTTTTTGGTACTAAAGAAATCTAAGCTATTTTCTTACTTATTTTTTGGTATTTGGTAAGTAAACACAAAATATTGTTCCAACTTCCAGGAGCATTATATACTATAATATAAGTAAACACTACAAGGAATGAAAGTGGAAGCGGGGGTAGTGGGCTGGGGGTGAGGGCGAGGGCGAGTGGTAGGGGGCAGGGTAGGGATGGTTGGTAGGTGGAGGCCGGCAGAGGCGTATCTAGAATTTAAATTCTATAGGTTCCACATTTAAAGTTTTTAGTATTGAATCTATTATATATTTTCAAAGTTATGGGTTAATATCTATTATTTATTACAATTTAGGTAATTTTTAAACATAAATTTATGCTCCGCGCCGAAAGTACTGGGGTTTAGCTGAACCCGCTAGCTCTATATTGCATCTGCCCTGGAGGTGGGAGGAGTGTTGGGGATTGGAAAAGAGGCGGATCGGATTAAACCCTAGAGGTTCAACTTTTAAATTTTTTAATATTTAACCCATTATATTTTTAAAGTTATGAATTTATATCCATTATTTTTATAATTTAAATAAATTTTTATATATAAATTTACACTCTGCATCAAAAATTATAAGTTCAATTAAACTTAATTAAACCCGTAGAGTATAAGCTACGTCCGCCTCCCGGTGGAAGGGGACTTATCCAAACTTGTGAAATTTATTTTTCCTACTCGCAATAGGAGTGTCATTTTCCCCATTTTGAGAGACAGTGTTTAAAGTATATCTCCTTTTTTACAAAAGGGGTCTTTATACAAATAGCATATCACATTTATTATTTACTTTTTTTAACAGATATATATATAAATTATATGCTGATTATACATAATTTTATAAATATTAAACAAGGATTTTAGTTTAAACGGTTGAGTGGACGACTAAATAGATTAATTCCTCTTTATATAAAATTGGGCAAAAATAAGCACAGCGGCAAAACTTCACCTTCTTCCTCCTCTTTTCTCATTCATTTTCTTTATCCACAATTGTTCTTCCTGGGAAATGATAAGCAAAACTTGGTGCAAGGAATCTTTAACACCTGATATAAGTTGAATGTAACATAGATTGATCTTTTATGCTTGTAGCTGATGTTTTTAATATGTCTTGAGAACAAAAGGAAATACGTAATAAGTTACGCTTAACATCAACTTCATACATGTATGAAAACCAGTATAGCTGTTAAAAATAATCACATAATAATCATACAATACATTACATGATTATTCCTCGTAGATTAAACCTTATATTATTAAATGATCTTTTATGGAGTATTCAATAGTACTTTATATGTTAAAAAACTTCTTTTCTTTATATGCCTCTGTGATCAGTCAAGCATGCTCTAAGTAAAGAGAGAAAAATCCGTTTTGTTCAGCCACATACAATGAAGGGCGCGTGGAAGCAGTGATCAACAAGAGTATTGACAGACGACAGACATACCAATGGGGATTGGGGACCCAGCCTTAGGGTGGGGTGGGGTGGTGGGGGTAGGGCGGTGCCCTAGCTCTGAAATCCTAAGTCCTATAGCTCTATAGAGAAAAGGCAGTCAGTGACAGTGAGTGAATTAGTCAGGGCTTGTTGATATCCAATCTCATCCAACCCAATCCAAATAGTACACTAAAGAAAAGATTTTCCAATGATCATGATTTAAGAAGACTGCTCCGTCTCCCCTTTTTTCATCGTGAACAGCAATGGCAAAATGATGAGTTTGAAGAATTTATGATTTTGAGCAAAAGTGTGCCTCCTGCCCCTATACTAATGCGGCCGTTATTTTGGGGCAGAAAGGAAAAAGAAGAGTATATTTTTTGAGGTTTGAACCTTACCCCCCTTCATCGTAAATATCATCAGACAATTCTTTGCATGTCTCCTCATACATACTCCATCTCTCTCTCTCTCTCTTTCTCATCTTTACTACTTGTGTTTTCCAATGCCAGCATCCTCCACAATAATTCTTTTCTTTCATGTAGTTTACGGGAAAAAGAAAATTCATTTGGACTATGACCACTGAAATTCGAAATATTGCAACTTGACAACTGAGACAATAACATGTTGGGTAATGCAAGTGTTCTACTATAGATTAGGTACGTCTAGTTTTCACTACCTGAAGATAGAAGCACACAAGCAATTGGAAATGTTAAGATGATATTCCCTCCATCAAATTTTATGTGCTATTATTTGATTGGACATGAAGTTAATAAAATTTTAAAACGTGTGATCTAAATAAATTATAGATATTTGTGCGGCTATAAATCGTTTTATTAATGATAAAATAAAATTATAAAAGTTAATTTTTTTAAATATAACATTACGAAGGTGTTTGGATTTGCTTTTAAAAAGTACTCTAAGCTAAATTATTACCAAATTTGGAAAGGGTTCATTCTTTTTGGAACGGACCAAAAAGGAAATAGGTTCACATAAACTGAGGGAATAGCTTATAAGCTAAAACTCAAAAGCCATAAATTGGTAATACCCATTACCCAACTTTTGGCTTTTGGCTTTTAGCTTATTTTTGTACTTGTCATGTCTAAAAATAAGTGCTTTTAAGCACTTTTTATCATTGTCAAACACCACAAAAACTAGAAAAATGCTTAAAAGCCAATAAACACTTAAAATTAACCACTCCAAATACCCTCTATAACATTTTTTTGGGGGACACGTTAATAAGGAATTTGTGCCACATAAGTTAAGATAGAAGAAGTAATGAGTAACAGCTCGGCCTTACATCTCTACCCATCAAATGGTTCATCAAAGAATCAAAATTGTTACTTATAACAACTTTATTCTCTCCACCTTAAAGAAATTGATCTTGCACAATATATCAGATAAGGCAATTTAGGTCACCACTTATAATGGCAAAATGTCAAAAGTTCTAATCTCTTAACAACAAACTGAATTTTGGAAGCTAGCTGTGTGGGTGGCCTACGCCTTCCCGAGTGACTAGTTTGAGCACAACTCACTTGAATCCATCAAGCTCTACATTCGAACATTTGTAAGTGTTGAAAAATACCTAGCGATAGGGGAATATAAGAAATCATAGTGTGTGTATATATGCCATATATTGTTAAATTGTATGTTTCCAAACTCATTGAGTTTAAATCTTAGGATAGTCTTTTACACTTTGGTATTATACTTCCAGTTGCAAAAAAAATTCCTTCCAGCTCCCACGTTTTTTTTTTTTTTTTTTTTTTTGCCTATATACTATACTATAACCATGGTATTTTTCTTTAATTTGCTTCTTTTTTTTCTTCTTTTTGGCATTAAAATTACCCATAAACTCATTCCGACGCAAGCACCCCTGGTCCGACCCCGAAAAATGGAGATAATTATGACAACCATGGAAAAGGACTCGTGAAGAAGCAAGTCACCAGACTCGAAAGAAAAACAGACAAAGCTATCTAACTGACATGTGGGCCAATGACGTCGATGGTCCAGGCCAGTTATTGTGATGGGCACATATAACACTTCATTCACATTAGAGTGATTTTCTTCCATCTGCTTTGGCCCCACTGCCTTCAAAAGCTTTTTTTTCTCTCAATAATTATGAAGCCAGTCCCAATCACAAAGATTTGGGTGGGATGCTTTACCATATATGGTTTGACAAATTTTTCATGCTTTCCTGGTTTTGATGACCCTCATTCCCTTGGGAGTACTGTCCTCTCAAACTTCTACTGAGCATGTGTTCGAAGAAAAACAGAGCCAATGAGGAAATTATGGACAATGCTTCTGTTCTTAGTTCATGGATACTTGGAGATTTAGTTGTGGATCCACGATGATCTTTGTAACTTTTTGAATCCACTTTTACGTAATGTCCTTTATGAGTAAGATGAGGCAAGAACCAGCATCCATTTTCACTTTCTAACATACAACTCGGAGAGATTTCAGTTCCGTTCACTTATTGTTTCAATTTCACCTCTGTATACTTTCAAGTAGTACGGAACTACTTGTCCTTGTTAAAATAAACAGCCCCGCACTCAACTCTAAGCCAATCCAACAACCGTCTTGAAATAATTTAGACTCACTACCATGGGTCGGTCGCTCTCTATACTAAGAAATTGATCTAACAAAAAGTGCTCATCGTGAGAAATCACTATGGTACATAACACAACACATTCCATAGAACATACAGAGCGGCAATGAAAATTTGATAGAATCTCCTGTATTGTAGCCAACTAAAATGTAAGTGAACAAAGCTACTGCAATTCACAATAAAGCAGGGAAGCAGAACGCTGAAGTATAAGCACATAACATCAAGAACAAAATCGAGTCAGATAAAGTTATTTACAAGAAGGAAATAAGGGAATACTGTCTAATTTATCTACAGCACTATACTTACTTGCAATCGAGAATACCAATTTACTCTTTCTTTTCCTTTTATCTTGAAATGGTAGACAGTTAAAACCATTGGTACAGCATCAGAAAGCCTCTCTTGATGCCGCATCTCCAGGCCCACAGGATGAATCTGGACTTAGTAGGAGATGGAGCACCAAAAAGTCCAATCTCATTAATTACATTAGAACCCTCAAAGTTTTAGAAGTTTCGCTCATAAAAATCACCAAATGTGATCTTCAAACAATCAAACAAGGTTCATGACAAATCAGTCCAGTAATAGGAGGACTATACCGCCACAGTTCTCAGCTCAACCAGTCATTTGACCTTCCAACTACAGATTTTTCTTGTAGCCCAAACTGCAATTATGTAGGACAGAACATCAGTAAAACTCAGAAGTCAATGATATCAAACAGGATATATTTTTTGACAAGCTATGTTGATTTTAGTACAATGAAGGGACCAAGATATTATGCGGCATTCATAAGCGGACATTTTTCTTCTAAGTTGCATCATTCAGCAAAAAATGGAGGTAATTCTATCTTTCATGAGTCTGACTTGGGAGAGAAGACAATAGGGATGAGCTTTCAACAAGCTATCGTCATTATGGTACTATGATAGAACCAGGACAATATGCAGCATTCATAAGCAGCAGACTTGTAAGCAGAATAAAGCAAGAAAGATAGAGTGGTTAGCTTTCTGGCCTTTGATCTACTGCTGAGCTTGTTAAATGTTCTATGCACATATGGTAGCTTTCCAGTAGCTGAACTAGTTAGCGCATAAAAATATTTGAGCTAAGTGTATAAGAAGAAACTAACCAAAAGCTATCCTATCTTCTACTGAATCTAGACTCCCCAATTTGCTCTATATACTATAGTATCCAAAGGCATATGTACCTTGTTTATAATGAGCCGGGGATTCTACCCTTTGGCCAGATAAAGTTGACATGATTAGGCTAAACTATTGCTCAAACTCAAAAACTGTTCTGAAACACCTGAAAAGTTTAGCATTTGCCCCTGACAGGCTACTCAATTGAGGCAGGTGTTCTTAACAGCTTTCATTTTCTTGCCCTGTATTATACAACAATTTCATTCAATGACTAAGGATATTATCAAGCAAATCAATATGGGCTGCAATAGTATGCTCCAGAGGAAGAGAGGGACAGAGAAAGAGAGAGAGGGGTCCCAGCAAATACATCAACATAATGATGAACTTATCACAACTGCATAAAGTAGAGGTGGTATCGAACTGTCGCCGATGTTTGGCACTGAACAATCTCGTCAAGCAAGTTCATACTTCATGGGTACAGTTACGACTCGAAGCATTTAGCAATTAGCATGTATTTCAAACTACCACCTAATGCTATAAACACAAATGGGAGCAAAACCTGTTGATTTCACTCCACTGTCTACCAAAATAGAGGATAGGATTATCAGAGATAATGTCTTTAAGAACCAGTTGTATCAGTACATGGCAGTGTCTATGTAAAACAATTGATGCCATGCAACAACTAACAAACTGTGTAGAAATCTACACATTGAAAAAGAAATCTTGAGCTCTACATAAGAAAATTCAGTACCTGAACTTCCTGTGTTCTAGTTCAGAAACCACTCTGAGGATCACGCATTATGATCTGCCAAACCCTAATGTTATGTAGACAATGCTCAGGAGGCACAAGCCAAGAGGATTTGGTAGATTTGTTCTATCTCTTCCCAATACGCCGACTTACCATGAAATTCCTCTATTTTCTTCCCACATAAGCTCCCAATTTCGATAAGTCTGGGATCCAAAATGAAAGCTCAGAAGAACCAGTCACAAACATTAAGCTTCCTGGAGCCCACTTGATCATAGGTGGCTCAGTATCTGTACTCATCCAACTGGCTACCTAAGAGATGCAGATGGAAGAATAAGATTGGTCAATACAATCAATTAAGCAAAGAGCTATTGTAACTAAGAAGCTTCACCGCTTCTGTATGGAAGAAGCTGCTTGAATTCTTTTCTTTTTCCAATTCGATCTTCAAGTGACACATTCTCCCTCACACTACTAGTATGACTCTCCGCTTACATCATTTCACATCATTTTCTATAGCTATTTATCAATTGTTAATTAACAAGTAATTCAAATTACAAATATTTCAAAGCGACATCTTTGTCAACCCATGCACACACCAAAATGTGGCATGATACGAAAAGAAGTGAACTCCCTAGAAACACTCACAGGGCAAGAGATGCAATTGAAAATAGAAGGGTGTGAGGAAAGGAAACAGTGGTTGACTCATCCCTAAAACTAGCAAAAAGAAAAAGTTGGTCCGTAAAGCATTATATTTCCTTCTGAACAAACTCCTTTTATCATTTACAAATAAAGTTTCCTGCAAAGAGAATACTAACATTAACCTCCCTCTAAGATTACAGCTAGTGAGTCTTCCCCAAAAAATAATTAAATTATAGTAGCTAGATATACACTTCTTATCACGAGCAAATATAAAGGGTTTGATAATAGCAGATATATGGTTTTGTTCATACCTCTTTGCCACTCCGGACACTCCAAGCATACACACTACCATCACCTGATCCTGCAAAGTAGTTCAAAGCAACATGTTATCTTTCTCTTTTTACCTTCTCGTTCTTTTGGGAGGGGGGTGGGATAAACAAATAAATTTGCTGGAAAAATTTATTTCATTTGGATATGCATCTGAGGATTAAGAGAAAAAAGAAAATGAACCTAATTGTCTATAAGACAAAAGAATCTGATATTCATATACCCTTCTGGAGTTGATTCTGTCCTAACCCTACACTGGTTTCTGGTTAAGCAGCTTCACGGGCTATAAAATGTCTAGTGATTCTTGCTGCGAGACTACTTTCCCTACCAAAAGACAAGCTGCTAACTAAAGCAATAGATGAATAAGCTTCCGTCTTTCTCCTCTTTTCTCTCTTAAGTTGAATGAAGTTCTTCTAGAAAGATTTAACTAATTTCTAGGGGAAGCTCGAGATCATTTCACCACTAGTACTAAGCACAAAATTTTCGTCATTTTTATTGCACCACTTCTGTGATGAGTACCTTCGATGATTGTACCTGTGAAGACTTTCACAAATGGACTAACGTAATCTAAAAAAAAATATGATCTTAATTTAAAGCAGGAAAAGAGGAGGAATTTTTTAAAGCAAATGCCTATATTCTGCCAGTACGAACTCAATCCATGCAAGTCAATAACATTCACGATTTTGAGAATTAATAAACTAGCCTCAAGCACAAATTTGTTGTATTTAAAGTTTCTTTAGTCACACACTTAACCCCCCAGCAAAATTCGTGATTTTGATCCCAACTAGTTGTATCTCCGATATGGATCCCTTTGCTTTTATTGCATTCTGCTCTTAGTTAAGTTTGCATTGATTTCTAAAGATTTCAGGTAATTTGAGACAATTTTCCTTTATGTCATTTTAGGTCTACTTATGTTCTTTGAATTATGTAACACGATAAAAAAATTCTTCATGGGTGGCAATGAGACTTGAACACAGAACCTCTATATGCTCTTATACAACATACAACATTAACTCTAATTATAGGAGCTCTCCAGATATCAATTAAGCAACCAACCAAATTCAAGCAATTTTTCTCCAATTATGCAACCCAGCAATGCACACCCACCACCTACAAATAGAAGGAGGCCCTATAGAAGCGAAGCTTATCATCAGGACCAAACAGTAGTACACAAAATTGCATCCGCATAATAGAATGATCTGTACACAAAGATTTGGAAAGTGAGAGAGACATGATATCCAGAGGACTTGATGCACCATAAAAAGAAAACTGTAGAATGATCTACACACCAAGATTTGGAAAATGAGAGAGACATAATATCCAGAGGACTTGATGCACCATAAAAAGAAAACTGTAGCAATACAGTGTTATCAAAGGCGAAAAGCGCAAAAAAGCTCTAAGGTCCATTGGGGCTTCAAGCGCAAAGCACAAATAAATCATGGGCTTTAATGAAAAAAGGCGCAACGGGAGAAAAAGTAAAAATATGTATGTAGTCTCCAAGACTAATCATTATAAGCATTAATAACAAGTATATGGACAAAGAAATTGAAAATAATTTAAGATAAAGTGAAATATCAATTGTTTAAGGTCGCTTTTTCAAGATTACACTCATTGGCGAGAAAAGTATGCCTTAGAGCTTTGATGCAACACTAAAGCGCCCACAAAGCGAGGCGAAGCGCTCAACGTGTTTTAAGCCTCGCTTCAGGGCTTAAGCGCGCCTTTGACAACACTGTAGCAATATCATAACTTCAAAATGGAAGAACCAGAGGAGTATTAAATAGCAGGAGCCCAGCATGAATATCATGAAGAAACTGTTACCTGATATAACAAACATTCCTTCTGGGCTGAAAGATGCCTCTAATGTTGAACTACTTGAAACAGGCTGCACATTATATGTTGATAACTGCAGAAAAGAGGGTGAAAGCATAATCTATTTAGTGACAACACTACAGAAAAAATCCAAATGCTCCTCTGAACTCAAGGGTGGAAACAACTCACTAGTGTGCCACGAAAAGAATCAAGCACATGAATATGCCCATCCGTAGTTGTCAAAAGCATAAGTCTCCCATCATTACTGAACTTAACGATGTTAGCATCAGACAAATCTCCACCAACAGAGAAAATTTCAAAAGGCCCCTTCAAAGAGTAAAGCAAAAGATGAAATTGACAAATATTATGCATATCAAATGGTAATTCATTTTCATGTATCAGATGCAAAACCTTTTCATAATTGCGTGCATCAAACATCCTTATATATCCTCCAAAAGCAATAGCAAATACAAGTCCTTGCTCATCAATTGCAGTAGCTGGTCTTCCTTGCACTCGAAGAAGGCCCTAAGAACAGTAAACTTAGCAATTAATCAGATAAATGAAAAGAACATTTGGTAAGGATTATAATGTCAATGAGCTGAGGTCTTTACCTGGCATTTATCAGCTCTTTGATCCCAAAGTAGAACAGATCGATCGAGCGAGCCAGAGAGAAAATACTCCTTCCTAGAGCATAAGCTAAGAGACACAACCCTGCAAATGACAAATACAGACCTCACTTTAGGATTGATATTCATTGGAAATCAGATAAAAGTTGATACTGCTGAGAACTGTGCCTGTCACGATGACCCTTGAAATACCGCAAGTACTTGTTGTCATGCAATGAAAGAAGCCGTAGAGATTCTGAAACAGTCCATCAAACAAATTAGTAATTCACTTGTTCTGCTTTGCAAGGATTATGCACAGGAATTTGTGATATTAAAGTACGCCCATACCATCCCAACCATTCTTGGAAGAGTATATAACAGTTGTAGGATGGGAAGTGAAGCTAACAAGATCAACCCCGTACTTTTTGCTGTTAATAGTCTTCAAACATCTGCAGTGACGGATAAATCACATAGCACCTCCAATAACATCGGAAGAAGGCAACAGCAAGATGACATTCCAGAAAAAGAATAATATCTTATGATAATACAAAATGTGGGAGCAGAAGAGCATTTTGCCAAGTTCCTATGAGAAGCCACCTTTTTGATAGAAAAGAGTTCTATGAGAAGCCAACGTGGTTACTATTGATAGGAAAGTTTAAGTTTAACGCTTGAAAGATTTTTCTGAGTATTTAGGCACATTATATTGCACCATCAACTCTTCTTTTCATGGACCTTAATTAACATCGATGTTATTAATTTTAAAAATAATAATAGTTTATCCATGCAGGCGTTCTGACATGACCTTCTTTTGGCCAAACTGATATATCCACTAATTTAGTTCGTCTTAAAAGCTAAATAAAAAAGGGTGACTTCAAATCGCAAGTGGAAATAACTATAACAATAACTAAACCTTATTCCCAAGCAAGTTAGAGTCAGCTATATGAATTCTTACTACCATGTCGCTCCATTTAACCCCATCTAGAACCAATATTATACCAACTGGAAATGACTAATAGCTGTAAAAGGAATTTAAATAATTACTGGGTGCAGCAGCACTTTTTTTCTTTTTTGGCAACCAATACGCCATCTTATTGAACATTGCTCTTTTTGGGCAGAGAAAGAATATTAGAACATCTTTAACTTTTCTAATGCATCGCTTATTCAGCAACTGAAAGATCTGAACCACAGCCTACGAAGAGAACCAAAAAACAACAACGAATAAAGTATGAACTATTTAAATAATTACATTGCCAATAAAGTAAAAGAAAGATGCTTACGTTGCATTTGCAACATCATATAGACGAATGGACTCATCATCACTGGCCGTCACCAGATAATTTGATGTTTTATGAAAATCCATTGAACTGATCCTACCACTCTGCATGTAGGCAAAATCTATGTCAATATTTCTAAAATGATTTCACAGTCTAGACACTCTAGCAAAGAAAAACAGCATGTTTCACCAAATAGAATATCCTCAGTGACGAGTCCAACTAATAGGAGATAATAAAATTGTATGCAGTTCTAAATACATCAAATGATTCTACACTAGAAAAGTTGCACGGTGATCAATCATAGCTCTTGAAAGTTAGTTTATATTACCATTACTCAATCTTTCAAAACACAAAGATAGACCAGAATATGCAATAACTAACAAATAAGGATCATATGACTACAATATTAGAGCTTGTTCTGTTTGTTGTATAGAAAAAAATAAAAATCCCCAGTATAAACTTCTATACTATTAGTACAATGATTGGTCTTCAGTATAAAACTCTAACTACTACTACAACTCTAAGTTTTCCTGATAAGGTACAAGTTTTTACAACTCTAAATTACTATGTAATACAGAGTTTAGCTTCTTAAGAAAAAAAGAAGGTTCTGAATAAAACTCTATATACCTAATACTTGCATAACTTATATCGGAACCTATATATTATTTTGTACAGGTAGAATGTGGAATAAGAATACGTGTATTAGCCATACAAGGATTAGGTAATTTGTCTTTTCTGCATAACAATCCATGTATTATTATTCATCACACAAAAACAACCCCTATAGTATAACACCTAAAATACATAACTCGTCCATGAACCAAACGACCCCTTAATGTAAGAGCTGAACGGGTCTTAATACTTGTCAAATAGAACCAATCTTTTGTGTGCCTGTGTATATTTCTTTCCAAAAAATTGAGCAATAGATCTGTTTATTTCACTAGCAAGTTCTCCAACTACGTTAACACCCAGTAATGTAATATAACTTTAAAAAAGAAGAAGGTGTATAATGCTCTTATGTATTAGCACTCATCAAAAATCACAAATGATGATAAAACAACTGCTTTAAACCATTAAAATTTAAATTTAGCTTAGAGAAACAGGATTTTCCTAATTTAAAGGTCAAGCAGCGGTCCGGCTAGGGTTGTCCTACTGGATTTGGAAGTTACATAAACACAGAGTGCAATTACATTCTACTGCTACTCTTTCTGAACCTAATGTTGTCCTTTAAGTAATTAACAAGCACCAGTATGAATAATAATAATAATAATAATAATAATAATAATAATAATAATAATAATAATAATAATAATAATAATAATAATAATAATAATAATAATACAAAGGAAGGTACAAAAAACGAGGACAAATTTTCAGCTTTTAAGAACTTCAGTTTCCTGTAGCTTATGAAATGCTTAAACAAAGAGTTATAGAAAACGTACATAGTCGCGAAACGTCATGCCGACTTCCATACTCTGTAAGATTTCTTCAGTGATCTCTAGTGAGACCTTGTCTTCTCTCTCAGGTTGTCCACCTGAGTAAAATTTACAATTGTCAACAAGCAACAGTAAAACGAATTAACTCAAGGAGAACTCAAATTGCTTCTGCATCACATTTTAAACTCTACCTGCCATGGTTGTTCTTCAATAACTAGAGACGCAAATTCCACTGTTTGTGCCCCACCGACGACGGAAGTTTTCAACTGAGAACGCGAGCGAAGAGATGTCGCGCTTTTCTCCAGGATAACTCAGGATCTGTTAGAATTGGGCCGTTTTAGATACTTGGGGCACCTTTGTTAGTGATAGCATGGACTAGCCACTTTTCAGGAGCAAAGTGTACAGATAATCAATCGACTTTAAGTCATTCAAATTATAGCCGAAGTTTCTGAATTTTTATAAATTTAACCACTTTAAATTAACTTCAGACTCGTGCAATTATAGCCGAAGTTTCTGAATTTTTACAAATTTAATCGCTTTAACTTAATTTCAGGCTCACGCAATTATAGACGAAGTTTCTAAATTTTTACAAATTTAACTACTTTAAATTAACTTCAGTGTCGCGCATCTAAAGTTCAGGGAAGTATATTTATTTAAATCCTTCACCTAAATCCTTTTTTTCCACATCTAGCATATTAATTGAAAAAAATTCCTTGAATTTCCTTAATCGTGTTTGAAACAAGATGTTCATAATGTAGATATGAATTTAAATTTTAGCCACTGACAAGCATTTACATGTTTAGTGTAGTATTTTACCATCTTATTAGGCAATCCACCATCATTGCCAAGTTATCATCCTGTGCTTAGTTTAGATGTTTAATTGTAGTTAGTCTTAAGTGATATGATTATTGAATAAAATAAGCTCCTTGGGTATTTACCCACAAAAGAATTAGTAGTACACTTTTACACTGTATACTAATGTAAAATTTTATTTTCTATGTTGATAGCACAGAGTACTCTTATTCATTTACACAACAAATAAATGTTTAAACCGGAAAAAAAAGTATGTTTACCTCGAAAATACGAGTAACAATTAAACTTGATTTGTGGTTTTAAAGATACGTGATTTAGTTCAATACCAATTAATAATCAAGAAATATGAAGTAAAAATGAAAGAGACAAGTGAATCAAACCAATGTTACTCAGCTGCGGTGACCTCGAGCCCAGTGACCTCGAAGTGGGCTTAGAACAATAAGAACAATTAAGTAAGAAAAGTAAAGCAAGAACAATTCTGATGAACAGTGGGCAAAAAGTAGAGAGTATATTCTTTTCTCAATGATTAGATGATCTTACAAATGATTGGAGTCCCCTTTATATAATAGAGGAACCCTAAATAAGGAATATTTCTATTTACAGTAAGGAATATTCTTGGTACAAATATCTAACCGCCTAGTACGGAATGGTACAATCTTATTCCGGGAAGACGAAGGCCGAAGCTGCATAGGCCAAGGCTGAAGTTGAGAAGACGAAGGTCGGGCCTGACAAGTCCATTGTCGTGTACTTAAAAGATGCCGAGGTTGTTCAAGCGGAGCTGAGGGAGGCCTCCGACCGGGGAAAACAGAGCAATGATTTGGCCAAGTGCCAAGCCCGGAGGGAGAATCTAGAAAAAAAATCCACGCCCGAGAGTTCAACCTTGTTGAAGAGATAGCCGAAGCAAAGGCGCGGGAAACCGATGCCAGGTTTCTTGTCTCTTCCGATGACGAGGATGTTGTGAGCGGCTCCGGGGACGGAGAAGGTGAAGAAGGTGCCTCCGAGGAAGAGGGGGTTCCTGAAGACAAAGGTGTCGAGGGTGCAGTTCCTGAGGATGGCGCTTCCGGGGATGTGACCCCGATAATAGACTAGGTTCTCTTTTTCTTTTTTTGTGCAAGGGTCCTTTGTGGGCGTTATAAAATATGTTTTGTAAGACACCCCTTATGAATTTAAAGTATCCTTTTGCTCTGTCCTCGACTTGCGTTGAATTCTATTTTGTTCTTATTTGCGAAGATTTCGATTGTACGATTCAAATAATCAGTCCGATTATTGGTTCGGACTTAGAACATAATAAACCCTTAGGTTTTTATTGTTCAATATAATACCCCTTAAGGTTTTGTTACTCTTCGAGCTAAGTTTAAATTGATTCGATGTGAGCTCGGGATGTCGGATTTCTCGAGTTTGAGTTGAGTGAGAACGAGGTCTCGAACTTTATATGTTTTGGCCCTTAAGCCTTTTTAAGTTGGCCCTTAGGCTCTTATAATTTAAATTGATTCGATGTGAGCTCGGGATGTCGGATTTCTCGAGTTTGAGTTGAGTGAGAACGAGGTCTCGAACTTTATATGTTTTGGCCCTTAAGCCTTTTTAAGTTGGCCCTTAGGCTCTTATATATCGGCCCTTAGACTCTTATACATCGGCCCTTAGGCTCTTATACATCGTCCCTTAGTCTCTTTAAGTTGGGCCGATTCGGCCTCTAAAGTGGCTATAATTTTTTCCTCTTTTCGGCTAAAAGACTTAGTGAAAATTTTTGTATGCCTTAGCATGTATTTTTTGTACCCGTTTGGGTTTTTCGAAGGTTCAACGTATCAAAACCTTATTAATAATTAGTTTGTGTAAACATAATCGAATACCTCTTAAGGCTGATGTTATCGAAGCCTTTAAATTATTCGAGGGCTGAATTTATCGAAGCCCTTTATATTTTGCTTTTGCCAAGGGTAGCCTGATTTAACCGGTTTTTTTAAAGTGTTTGAAGGCCTTTAATTTATGGCGGAAGTCGGACGTCTCCGAGCCGCATTATTTCGGGCGTAGCCTTTTTATATGACTGTAGGTTTAATATCGGGTATGTCACTTGGACTTGTTTCCCGATAACTTTTTCGAACTTGTCCGAAAAGTTAGTCCCCGAGTATATTGGTCTTGGCCTTTGTTTCAAGGGGATGCCTCTTTGAGGTCTCATGAGTCCGAGTTTTTGATGACTCGGATATGCTGACTGTTGATGACAATCCCCGAGTATTTCGGGCTTGTATTTGCATTTTGGCTCTTGAGCCATTTCCCGTAGGATTATAAGTGTAGAGCTCGTATAATAGTAGACTTTATCGAGATACAAAGGTGTTTTTGATATAAACATAGTGCTTCTTTAAATAATTGATACATGCGTACATGTTTTGTCGCAGGGGATCGACTATTCTATATGGACACGGTTTATCTGACCGTTTGGCCGATTACAAAGTTCTCCTATCGAGGCCCTCTTGGACATAAAGTATTTTCCTGAAAATATAACCTTTGAGGGTGATGCCCCCCCAGTATTCGAGGTTAATTGAAAAGAAGCCTTGGATACTGTTGAGTTCTCCTTAGGTAGCACATAGTTGTTACCTCGTTAAAAACCTTGCCGGTAAAATCCATTTGGGACAAAATCCGATCTAAGGGAAAAAGAGTGCAACGCATACTTTAAAACCTAAGGCCTTCGTGTAAAAAGGGTGCCTTTGAGATCATATGTCTTTAATAGCTTCGATCGGAAATTTGCAATGAGTTAATTTTAAACTCAAATGGACAAAAGGATAAAGTCATACCTTAGCAGTAGTATCGTTTGAGTAATGATATGTTCCAATTGTTTGGCAGTTGTTCGCCTTCTATTGTGCTAAGTTTGTAAGATCATTTACCGACAACTCCGAGGACTCGGAACGGTCCTTCCCAATTCAGGCCTAGTTTCCCTTCATTTGGGTCTCGAGTATTGAGGGTGACTTTACGTAGGACTAAGTCCCCAATTCCAAAGTGTCGAAGGTTGGTTCTTCTATTGTAGTATCTTTCAATCATTTGCTTCTGTGCAGCCATCCGAACAAGTGTTTCCTCTCATTTTTCATCTAATAGCTCGAGGCTAGTGTTCATAGCCTCATGATTTGATTCCTCCGATGCATGTCGAAACCTGGCGCTCGGTTCTTCAACCTCGACGGGGAATAGGTCCTCGGAGCCATATACTAAAGGAAATGGGGTGGCCCCCGTGCTAGACTTCGATGTTGTCCGATATGCCCAAAGTACCTCGAGTAAAACTTCTCTCTATTTTCCCTTTGCATCGTCTAACCTTTTCTTTAGGTTTTGAATTATAGTTTTGTTTGTGGATTCGGCCTATCCATTTCTAGTTGGATGGTATGGTATTGATAAAATCCTCTTTATTTTATGTGCCTCGAGGAACTCCGTCACCTTGATGCCGATGAATTGTTTTCCATTGTCACACACAATCTCTGTGGGTATCCCGAACCGGCATATGATGTGGTCCTAGATGAATTCAATAACTTCTTTTTCTCTAACCTTCTCAAAAGCCTGTGCTTCCATCCACTTAGAAAAATAATCAGTCATAAACAAAATAAATTTAGCTTTACCTGGGGCCGTTGGTAGAGTGCTGACTATATCCATTCCCCATTTCATGAAAGGCCACGAGGATAGGACTGAATGGAGTTGTTCTCCGGGCTGATGGATCATCGGTGAAAATTGTTGACAATTATCACATTTTCTGACAAATTCTTTAGTATATTTTTCCATGATATCCCAATAATAACCTGCTCTGATGATTTTGCGAACCAAAGACTTGGCGTTAGAGTGATTCCCACAAGTGCCTTCGTGGATTTCTCGAAGAACATAATCGGTGTCGCCCGGCCCCAAACATATCACCAATGGCCTATCGAACACTCTTCTGTATAATGTTCCATCCTCATTTAGGGCGAACCTAGCAGCATTGGTTCGTAGAGCCCTTGATTCTTTGTGATCCGATGGGAGCTTTCCATTTTTCAAATAGTCGACATACTTATTCCTCCAATCCCAAGTCAAACTTGTTGAATTTATCTCAGCATGACCCTTTTCAACCATAGACCTCGATAGCTGGACGACAGTCCCCGAGACGATGTCATCTTCATTGATCGAGGATCTCAAATTAGCAAGTGCATCGGCTTCACTATTTTGCTCTCGAGGCACATGATTGAGGGTCCATTCCTTGAGGCGATGCAATGTTACCTGTAGTTTGTCAAGTATCTTTGCATTCTATCTTCTCAAACCTCGAAACTCTTGTTTACTTGGTTCGCCACCAATAGGGAGTCGCATTT
This sequence comes from Nicotiana sylvestris, assembly GCF_000393655.2. Classification (NCBI taxonomy): domain Eukaryota; kingdom Viridiplantae; phylum Streptophyta; class Magnoliopsida; order Solanales; family Solanaceae; genus Nicotiana; species Nicotiana sylvestris. Next base: position 78,200,285 of record NC_091058.1, on the reverse strand, counting down.
GACCTCGATGACCTCTGCTCCCAAACTCTTAGCTAGCTCGAGACCTACAATCATGACCTCATACTCGGCCTCATTGTTAGTTAATCAAGAAGTTTTGATAGATCGCCTAATGGTGTCACCCGTGGGTGGCTTCAAGACAATGCCAAGCCTGGATCCCTTCACATTCGAAGCACTGCTTGTAAAAAAGAGTCCATACCCCCGATGTCGTACCCGAACTTAGCAGGAGTTCTTTCTCCACTTCGGGTACGAGGTTCGGCATAAAATCGGCCACGAAGTCAGCTAGGATTTGAGACTTGATGGCTATTCGGGGTTGATATTCGATATCGTACCCGCTAAGTTCAACGGCCTATTTGGGCAATCGGCCCAATAATTCGGGCTTATGCAAAACATTTCGAAGGGGGTAAGTGGTTAACACACATATAGGATAACTTCCGAGATGTGCTTATCAACGCAAGTGCTAATTTTTCTAAGTGAGGGTACCTAGTTTCGGAATCTCCTAGAGTTCGGCTTACGTAATAAACAGGAAATTGCGTACCTTGATCTTCTCAAACTAGTACTCTACTTACCGCTATCTAGGACACTGCCAAATATAGGTAAAGATTTTCATCTGCCTTCGGGGTATGGAGCAGAGGTGGGCTTGATAGATATCGCTTTAATTCTTCTAAGGCTTGTTGACATTCTTGGGTCTACGCAAAATCCTTTTTCTTTTTGAGCAAGGAAAAGAACCAGTGCCTCCGATCTGATGACCTCGAAATGAATCAATCTAGAGCAGCTATTCGACCTGTTAACCTTTGCACGACCTTCACACTATCCACGATCGTGATATCCTCGGTGATCTTGATTTTATCGGGGTTAATTTCGATGCCCCAATTTGACACCATGAAGCCGAGGAACTTACCCGAGCCGATTCCGAAGGCACATTTCTCCGAGTTAAGCTGCATATTGTATTTTCTCAAAATTCTAAATATTTCCTGCAAATGAACTAAATGGTCCTCTATGCACAGGGACTTAACCAACATATCATCAATATAGACTTCCATTGTTTTACCTATTTGTTCTTCGAATATTTTGTTAACTAGGTGTTGGTATGTTGCTCCTGCATTTTTTAGTCCTAAGGGCATTACGTTGTAACAATAGGTTCCAATTTAGTAATAAATGAAGTCTTTTCCTGGTCCTACCAGGAGTAGGCATCGAGAAAAGTTAGGATCTCGTGGCCGGTCTTGGCATCGATCATACGATTGATATTGGGCAGTGGGAAAGAATCTTTTAGACATGCTTTGTTCAAGTCCTTATAGTCTACACACATTCTAAGTTTGTTTCCTTTTTTAGGAACTATGACTATATTGGCTAACCATTCGGTGTACTTTACCTCCCGAATAGACCCTATTTTAAGAAGTTTGATTACCTCGTCCTTTATGAACGCATGTTTTACCTCGGACTAGGGCCTCCTTTTTTGCTTCACCGGTTTGAACCTAGGGTCGGTGCTTAGCCGGTATGTAGTTATTTCCGGTAGAATTCCTGTCATATCTAAATGGGACCAAGCAAAACAATCCATATTATCAATAAGAAGAATGAGTTTTTTCCTAAGTTCGGGGGTTAATCTCGTTCCTAGGTATACCTTTTTCTCGGGCATGTATTCGATCAGTATGACCTGCTCCAGCTCCTCGATAGTTGATTTGGTGGCATCGGTTTCTTCGGGAATGACGAAGGTTTGAGGAGTAGGTAAATCCTCATCTTCGTCTTCGATTACCTGTTGCTCCGACTCCATCGAGGCTGGAGGCGGTGATTGCTATTTGGCTGTCTGCTTACCTTTGGTGCTCGACTTCTCTGAGGTTGAAGGCTCTGGTATCAGCACCACTTCCTTGATTGCAATATCTCTTTCGCAGCATGTTGCTCTTCGTAGACTGTTTTCACTCCTTCCTCTGTTGGGAATTTCATCATCCGGTGAAGAGTTGAAGGCAATGCCCTTATGTTGTGTATCCATGGTCTCCCGAGGAGTAGGTTATACATCATGTCACATTCAATGACATGGAATCTAGTGTCTTGTATGGTCCCGGCTACGTTTACTGGCAAGATAATCTCTCCCTTTGTTGTTTCGCTTGCCATGTTGAAGCCATTCAGGACCCGGAATGTAGGTACAATCTGATCTTGTAGGCCGAGTTGTTCCACGACCCTCGATCAGATTATGTTTGCTGAGCTACTTGGATCCACTAAAATACGTTTAACTTGAATTTTATTTAAAATGATAGAGATTACTAGGGCATCATTGTAAGGCTGAGATATGCCTTCTGCCTCCTCGTCATAGAATGATAAGACGTCCTCGGGCACATAGCTCCGAGTTCGTTTCTCTCTGGTGATTGATACTTTGGTACGCTTGAATACAGGTTGTTGAGGGGCATTGACTCTGCCAATAATCATGTGGATTACATATTGTGGTTCTTCTTGCTCATTTTTCCTTGCGTCTCTCTCCCTAAAGTGATTCTTAGCCCGATCACTTAGGAATTCTCGAAGGTGTCCCACGTTGAACAAACGAGCCACTTCTTCCCTTAGTGCCTGCAATCTTCTATTCTATGACCATGTGTGCCATGATACTTGCACATCAAGTTCGGGTTTCTTTGAGAAGGATCGGTTTGTATAGGCCTGGGCCACTTGGTGTCTTTGATTCTCCCAATAGCGGAGACAATCCCCGATGCATCTATGCTAAAGTTGTACTCTGATAATCGAGGAGCTTCGACGGGGTCGGTATGTTTATCAAACCCGCTCTTACTCATGAGTCCCTGAGAACTTTGGCCTCGATGGTTCTCCGATCATTTCGAGGAGTGTTACAACCCGAGTTATTGCTTTTTTGATCGACGTACGGCTGATACCATTCCTTGTTTGATCTCAATTCTAGGTCAGTGTCCCTCGGGGGCTTGGCTGTGAATTTGTTAGGATGAACTGAACCCGAGGGGGCTCCCAGCTGGTCGTCCTCGACCCTGATTTTTGATTGGTAACGATTGTGCATATCTGACCATGTCACAGCTGGATACTCGATCAAGTTCTGCTTTAATTGTCGAGATGCAATCGAGCTTATTTCATTCAAACCCTGCATAAAAGCTTGTACTGCCCAGTCATCCGAGACTGGTGGTAACTCCATTCGGTCCATCTGGAACCTAGACACGAATCCCCTCAACATCTCGTTGTTCCTCTATTTTATCTTGAAGATATCCAATTTTCTTGTGGACACCTTTATGGCCCCGGCGTGTGCTTTTACAAAGGCGTTTTCTAACATAGCAAACGAATCAATAAAGTTAGGAGCTAAGTTGTGATACCAAATCATAGCTCCTTTTGATAGTGTTTCCCCAAACTTTTTCAACAAAACTGACTCGACTTCATCGTCATTCAAGTCATTTATTTTGATCCCACAAGTGTATGAAATAATATGCTCGTTAGGGTCAATTGTCCCGTTATATTTGGGTATATTGGGCATGCGAAACTTCTTGGGAATGGGCATCGGAGCCGCACTCGGGGGGTATGATTTTTGTATAAAAGTTTTGGCATCTAAACCTTTCAAGACCGGAGGTGCCCCGGTATTTGATCAATACGGGAGTTGTAAGTCTCCACCTTTTTGTCATTTTCTTCAATCTTCTTTTCTCTGGACTCGATCCTCTTGGTGAGCTCTTCGAGAATCCTCGTAATGGTGGGGTCAGTCCCCGAGTCATTTATGTTCGACCTCTCTGGTGCTGGTTCAGCATGTTGAGTATTTTCACGTTCAGCTACGCTCGGAGTTTTATTCTGACTTTGAAGTTGAGCGATGGTGATCTGCTGAGTTTGCTGCATCTCGAATATCACTTGGAGGCTGATTCCCCATCTCCCATTCCTCGTGCTCCTTGGCCACCAGATCGGGCTTCCCTACGCTCATTCTCTACGGGGTCTGTGCCTAAATACGCGTTTAGAGCATTATGTGAACTGACATCAACTGGCTCCATATTTGGTACTTTCTCAAGGTTTATTGGTGGTGCTCCGACCCATATACTATTGTTTTCTCCAAGACCTTCATTGTCATTGTTGCGCCCCTTTTTCCTCGCGGAGTCCGGGTTTCGACATTCATGGGGGAACAACTCGTTTCCTTTTGGGAATTAGGTATTTGAAGAGTCGCCACCTAATAGATTATGGTGTGTTAGGACACCTAGAGCGATTAACTCATGTAACTAGTTTGCATCACCAAAGATTAGGGTAAGGGCTCGAAATAACCTTGAGGGGAAGGTGTTAGGCACCTCTCGCGGTCCACAACGGTGGGTCCCGGCCAAACTTAAACTATGTGAATTAGTCAATTATCAAGTAAGCAAGCATTTGCAAATAAAGTAGTTTTCCCCATCTAAATGCATATATGATCAAGGAAGTTTAGATAATAAAGGTAAAAGAGGTTTGGATAGCTTACACGTGTATATATAAAGAAAGGGGAATTTTAGATAATGTAAACACATATAGGAATTGGGAAAGGGAAGTCCTAAGTTGATTAGCCTACAGGATCAATCTGTGCAATACCCGGTAATCCTCCTCAACTAGAGGGGCTACACGTGACATTAGCGCGCAGGTCATCATATCCTTTTACTACCCATCACCCCACCTTTAATGGTTATATAAGCGAGTTTGATTAATGACCCCTAAGGGTGTTGTTACCCGTCCCTTCCTTATGGTCCTAGAGGAACTTAGGACCTCTAAATCTGGGTAGTTCTAGACAAACCTAAGGTATTTAAAAGATAAAAAATCTAGGCGACAAACAAATAACATGTAGGACAAGCAAATAGAAAAAAACAGTTAAAAGGCTCATAGTCCGCATGTATATAGGCAAATAAGCAGCACGTCTAAAACACAAATTCAGATAATTTCTAGAAAGAATCTTAGGACAAGGTATCTAGGTGAACATTAATACACATATCTTGCAACGGTATTTCATAACTCAATGGCAGGTTCTAAATCCGTTTACTTACTGGTTTTAAATATGTGAGAATTAAACAGTTTATACACAATCGAAATGCAGTTTCTAGTTTTATATAAGGACATTCATCACCTAAGGCTCGCCAAGGCGTGAGGACTATACAAGAACTGTTTGAATAGTTGAGATCTTTTAACCTATGAGCATACTGATCTAGGTGATACATATTATAACAGGTGTTTTATATCAATTTGTATTTAGAGACATGACGTCTACGTATGGGATTGTTTAAACCTTTAGTAGACAGTGAATGGAATAAACACGATTCAAACAGATGCAAATAGAGTTCCTAGAAACATGGTATCTAATGTATGTTAGAGATGACTATTTTGTTAGGGTAGGATTATTAACCTAATAGCAAGATCTCTAAGTGAAAGTACTTATGCAAGATCAAAGCGGGAATAGCGATATATGGCATATAGTATGCTGAAGCCATAAACATGAAGGTCCTAAAATCAGGTTATCTAATGCACAAGATCATCATGGTTTAAATGCAAATGAAACATCCATCCTAAAACATGGATTCTAATACAGATTTGCAGAATATAAAGCCTATAGCATGTTTTCTACCCAGTTTTACCCACAGTACCATACAACTACCCTCGCATTTCATAGTTACCCCAATATCTTTTTACAAATAATTATTACATACCAAGATTGAATAAATTACATAAATACGATATAGATTCAACTATATGGAGCTTGATGTAGGCCCAAAGCAAACCTGGGTACCAGGACTTCAGTAGTCTCAAATGCCAAGGGTTTCATAGCCCATTTCATGTCCAGGTGTGTCAGAGTTCCCTAAGGACCTCAAGGATCCCGGGCAGTGCTCACACCCAGACTTTTCACAATAAGGGATTGAGTAAGTGTAGTGTGGAGTAGCCACCCCCAGTGTGCCAGAGTTCCAAAAGATCTCAAGAGGATCCCAAGGCAGTACACACACTGGAGGGGCAGAACCTAGGGACTTAAGAGTAGAGTGAGAGTGCTTGACATAGTTTTGAAAAGTTTTTGACAAGAAAACAGTACTGAAATGATTCTATACGTAAAGAGGTTTTCTGAAGAATAAGAACTAATTGAGTAGTAAAGTAGTTTGAAAACAATGTGAACACTTTTGGAAAAAAAATCAGCAATCAGTCTAATTGGTTATAGGACAAACAGGTTTAGCATCACTCAACAACAAATTTCACCCAGGGGTTGTGAGAACTGGGGACACATAGAGCATATAACAACAGGATGCACAGAGATTTTCAAAGGTATTATAGGATTAATAAGTTAGTTATCAAATATGTGGTAGAGACGTAGAGCAAGGATTACAGAACAGCCATGTTGAAAACATATTAACACTGGACAAGCTAAGCACACAACCAGAGTTACTTTGGGATACTAGACAACTTAGCAAAGTAGATTAAGCAAGAACGTAAGTAAACAGTTTAGGCAAGCATCATAAGTACTCCTAGTTTAAACATGCTGACATACTTAACAAGCAGATTGAAACATGTTGGATAAAGCAGTAGGCGAAATTGGACATATTATTCACATGTTTAACAGAACCAAATTCAGACATGCTAGTTGAAACAATAATAAGGCAAGGTGATTTAGACATGCTGGTTACATATTAAGTAATATGATAGTAAACAAGAAATAGGATTGGAACTCATAATCAATGAACTAAAACAACAATGAAACACATAGAGGTTTTAGACTTCAAAATTGAATTAGGACATACCAGTTAGGAGAGAAAAACACAGAGTATAGAGCAGATGTTGTACAATAGCTAGCCTTGGCTTACAACCGGCTAGATCAGTGAAGATTGCAAGTAACAGAGAAGAACAGAGAGATTTTAGGTGAAAGTGTATTTTTTTAACCAATGTTCGTGTGTTAGAAGTGAAAATAGAGGAGAGTATATATAGTAGTTAAGAGCAAAAGAATAAGGTAAAGGAGATCAATCATTCAGCAATTAAGGAAGCTACAGAATCAATTACACATAAATTAGTGTAGTTTTCCCTTAATTAAGGGTAATTACCCAACGGTAAAAAGCAAAACACATTTAAGGAAAGAAAATCAGGTGAGAAATTAGGGGTAAATTGATAGAAGTTCAATTAAAGAAATAATTAGTGAAGAATTAGTAAATATCACAGTTAATCAAATAAGGTAAGAAAACTAAATAAGGTCGCAAATAAAGAAAATAATCAAGAATCAACACATAGTTTTTTAACAGAGCCAATCAGTGAATCAAAAATTGAAAACAGTACTGATCTAAGGGAGAAAATATAAGTCTTCCACAAATAGACAAATAGGCTAAAACACAATTTCATAAACACACAGAAATCAGTCGAGAAGTCGAACCAGAAACCCTATAGAGATGAACTAGGGTGAAAAATTACAAGACATTAAACAAAATAATGTAGCAAGTAATACATGCAGGCTTAGAGTCAAAGCAAACTATAAGAAACTTAGGGCTTTAGCGTAAATCAACTAGGATATAGGCAATCTCAACATGAATCAATCAGTAATACTTAAGAACAACGATTAAACACTCGAAAATCAGAAAAGCTTTGAGAAGGTGAGTTCAGTGAACCCTAGTTTTAGGAAAAATGGAGAATCAATTGAAAAACCATAAAACTTTTGTGAAGACATGTAAAATAGGTTCGATTCATCTCAGATATGGACAGATCCGAGAAGGTCAAAGGCTTTAAATTAGGGTTTTCAGAAAGGCAACACAGACGAGCATAGACTTAGGAATCCATGGAAAAAATGAGAAAGATCTTACTCAAGGTCGAGCAAAATGGCCTGAAATAGGCAAGAAAATCCCAAGGTGTAAACAAACCGCTTATGTCCATTGAGAATCTCCTCAAGGATCCAAGAAATGGAGATACCATAGCAAGTAGGAGGCTAATATAGGCTTGAGAAGACAGAGAAACATCGTAGAACGGAGGGCTAAGCCGGTGATGGCGCATGAAGACTAGGGTTTAGGTAGAGAGCGTTTGAGAGAGAATGGAACAGGTGATGGCGGGGTATGGTGGGAAAATGATTAGGGTTAGGGGGGGTCTTTTGGTTTAATTATGGTAGGGGAGTCCTGGACCGTTGATCAAGAATGATCAATGGCCAGGATTGGCCAAGGGGTTTGGGTCGGGCATGTAGGGAATTGGGCCTAAGGCTTGGGCTAATTTTATAAGGGGTATTGGGCTGGTAGATTTTAGGCTAAAAATTGAAACATAAGAGACTATTTGTTAAATACCCCAAATAATTGATTAAAAAATAATTTGTAAAATAATTATTAATTATAAAAATGAATTTCATGCATAGAAATATTTTAAAAACAGTTATTTAGTATTTTAAAATACAAAGGACTAATTTCTGGTAAAATAATGCAAAAATAGTTTGACTCAATAGGACCATAATAGTAAGATTAAATCAAGACACGTTCTAAATTCATTTGTGATGCAATTTTATAATTATTTATTAAAGGTAAAATACTAAGCAAATTAATTTAACAAATGTAGAAATTGTGAAAAAAATACCAACTGATGCTAATGCATGATTTTGAAGATATATATGCATTTTAAAACCATTATAGGAAAAAATTGGGTATCAATAGCTGCCCCTCTTTACCCGGGAAGGATGAAAGAGTTTTCGGATAAAGAAATAATGGCCAATTTTGACCGAATGGGATGTTTTTAAAAATATAGGCCGAACCCTGGTCTTTGACTGCCTACATATCCATGGTTTCACAGGAATCAGGCCTGTGTAGTTCCAGATTCATCGGCGGAATATACCGATGAAGTCATTACAAGAATGGACACGAGATTTCGGGATGGATGCAAGAGTGGTTATGGTGAACTGTCAAGTTTGAGATAGTTGAAGGAACTGGAGCGAGGTCGCTCCTACTGGGATAGAGGTTGCTTACTGGTCACCTGCAGATAAATAGATGCTACAAACATGTATTTGCGCAGAAATTTAAACATGATGTTGATTCCCTTTGGACCATGAAAGTTGTCTTTGGATGGTTGAGGATGATGTCCTTAGACCGTGATGTCCTAGGCCATGAATTGTTTAGTGAAGTTTTGTAGGCCATGAAATGGTGTTCTCGTGCCATGAAGATGGTGCCTCCGAACCATGACGCCTTTTAATAATGATATGCAAATTTGAGAGATCCTCAGGCCATGGCATGATATCATCTGGCTATGAGGATGATGCCTTTAGACTATGATGCCTTTGGACAGATTGGCAATATTTCAGCCCATGAGATGCAATAATATGATGCTAAGTGAACAAGACAAGGCTTAGTCTTGTGAGGTTGAGGGCAGAGCTTAGCCCAAAAGAGGAGCAAATAGATAGTGCCAGAATAGAGCAACATTTATGCAAGGAGGGACAATGCTTAGTCCCACGCAAATAGAAGGCAGTGCTTAACCTTATGCAAATATGGAGGTAGAGCTTAGTCTCATGCAAGATTCGGGACAGGGCTTAGTCCCATGCAAATGGAAGGCAGTGCTTAGCCTTATGCAAATATGGAGGTAGGTCTTAGACTTATGCAAGATGGAGACAGAGTTTAGTCTCATGCATGATGCGGGATAGGGCTTAGTCCCATACAAATGTAAGGCAGTGCTTAGCCTTATGCAAATATGGAGGCAAGGCTTAGCCTCATGCAAGATGCGGGATAAGGTTTAGTCTCATGCAAAGAGAAGGCAGTCCTTAGCCTTATGCAAATATGGAGGCATGGCTTAGCCTCATGCAAATATGGAGACAGGGTTTAGTCTCATGCAGGATGTGGGACAGGGCTTGGTCCCAAGAAAATATAAGGCAGTGCTTAGCCTTATACAAATATGGAGGCAGGGCTTAGCCTCATGCAAGATGCGAGACGGGGCTTAGTCCCATGCAAAGAGAAGGCAGTGCTTAGCCTTATGCAAATATAGAGGCAGGGCCTAGCCTCATGCAAATATGTAAACAGAGTTCAGTCTCATATAGGATGCGGGATAGGGCTTGGTCCCATGCAACTGTAAGCCAATGCTTAGCCTTATGCAAATATGGAGGTAGGGCTTAGCCTCATGCAAGATGCGAGATGGGGCTTAGTCCCATGCAAAGAGAAGGCAGTGCTTAGCCTTATGCAAATATGGAGGCATGGCTTAGCCTCATGCAAATATGGAGGCATGGCTTAGCCTCATGCAAGATGCGGGACATGGCTTAGTCCCATGCAAATAGAAGGTAGCAAAGTAGAATGTTTCTTAGCTGGGGCTACATTCACTGTCTGGTGGCCCGATTGATAGTGATTTTGCTTCGTGTATCTATTTGCGAATGCTATTGCTACGTCAGATGTGCCTGCGTTCAAAGAAAAATTGTAAGTTTTGCGAGGAGGAGGTTGGTTCGTGCCTTTGTCCACTAACCTTACTTTGCTCCATTCTAGAGGCCTTGTTTGAGTTTCCTTGGGTAACACCTAACTGTTACAGAAATAGAGTTTTCGAAAATATGCAATTATTGATAAAAATAGAGTTATTTTAGAAACATATTGAAACATCAAGTAATTTTAGATGAACTAGTGTTTGTAACACATTTCAGAGACATTGCAGCTTTCTCGTGTTAGAATTTTGAGGGTCCTCCTCAAAATTCTGCCCCAGTTTGGTGGATGATCCTTCGTCCGTTTGCAAGTAACGAAACTTGTCGATCCTTCTTCAGAATTTTGAGAATCCTTCTCAAAATTCTGCCCCAGTTTCTTAACCAATTTCTGATTTCTGGCATGCAATGGCGTTGGCTGGACTTGCTCCGAAATTTTGAGGGCCCTCCTCAAAATTCTGCCCCAGTTTCTGATCTTGGGGGAAATGAAAATTTTATTATGATATGACCGAACCCACAGGGCTGCCTATACATCCCCTCTTAAATGGGAATCAGGTCAAGCGTAGTTCAATTACATCATGTGAATGTGAAACATCTAAGCATAATATCTTTTGACTGCGTCAGAATTGATTGGTTTTGGCCAAATTTCTCCATCTATTTCGGCAAGTGTGAGTGCTCCTCCTCTTAGCACCCTGTGAACCATGTAAGGACCTTGCCAGTTGGGAGAGAATTTCCCTTTGGCTTCATCTTGATGTGGGAAGATCTTCTTCAGCACCAACTGTCCTGGTGCAAATTGCCTTGGTTTGACTCTTTTGTTGAAAGCTCTAGACATTCTATTCTGATAAAGATGACCGTGACATACTGCGTTCATTCTCTTTCCATCTTTAAGGGCCAATTGTTCATAGCAGCTCATTATCCATTCTGCATCGCTGAGTTTGGCTTCTTGTATGATCCTTAAAGAAGGAACCTCTACCTCGGCTGGGATGACAGCTTCAGTACCATAAACCAGCATGTAGGGAGTTGCCCCGGTTGACATACGAACTATAGTGCGGTATCCCAACAAAGCAAAGGGAAGCTTCTCGTGCCATTTCTTGTGGTTTTATACCATCTTCCTTAGTATCTTCTTGATACTTTTGTTGGCGGCTTCTACGACTCTATTCATTTGAGGTCTATAGGCTATGGAATTCTTGTGCTTGGATTTGAAAGCCTCACACATGGCTTTCACCACATCACTGTTGAGATTGGCGGCATTATTAGTGACAATAGACTCGGGAACTTTGAATCGACAAACAATATAATCTTTAACAAAGTCCGAGACGACTTTCTTGGTTATAGCTTTGTAGGATGCAACCTCTACTCATTTTGTGAAATAGTCAATGGCTACTATAATAAACCTATGCCCGTTTGAAGTGGTGGGCTCGATATGACCGATGACATCCATCCCCCAAGCGGCGAATGGCCAAGGTGAGCTTGTTTCATTAAGCTCATTCGGCAACACTTTTATCATATCGGCATGCACTTGACATTTGTAGCATTTGCAGACATACTAGACGCAATCTGTCTCCATAGTCATCCAAAAGTAATCACCCCTAAGTATCTTCTTGGCCAGGACAAAACCATTCATATGCGGGCCACAGGTCCCAGCATGTATCTCCTCAAGTAGCTTAGAAGCCACTTTTGCGTCGACACATCTTAGCAATCCCAAATCAGGAGTTCTTCTATACAAGTTTCCTCTGCTGTAGAAAAAATGATTGGACAATCTCCGAAGTGTGCATTTCTGAGTGTGGTTTGCATGCTCCGTATATTCTCCTTTTGCCAAATACTCTTTGATGTCATGGAACCAAGGTTTTCCATCTGCTTCTTCTTCAACATGGGCACAATACATCGGCTGATTATGAATTCTCACTGGGATGGGATCAATGAAATTCTTGTCTGGATGCTGTATCATGGATGACAAAGTGGCCAATGCATCGGCAAACTCATTCTGAATTTTGGGCACATGCCGAAACTCTATCTTCGTGAACCTTTTTCTCAATTCTTGTACATGGTGCAGATATGGCAATATCTTGGAATTCTTGGTGGCCCACTCTCCTTGTACCTGGTGCACAAGCAAATTTGAATCACCGATTACCAGTAGCTCCTGAATATTCATGTCGATTGCCATGTTGAACCTTAGTATGCAGGCTTCATATTCTGCCATATTGTTGGTGTAGGGAAATCTGAGTTTAGCAGATACCGGATAATGTTGACCTATTTCTGATACCAAAACTACTTCAATACCCACTCCTTTGAAATTTGTAGCTCCATCAAAGAACATCCTCCAGCCATCGTATACTTTAGTAATGTCTTCTCCTACGAATGATACGTCTTCATCAGGAAAATATGTTTTTAAGGGTTCGTATTCTCCTCCCATTGGATTTTCAGCAAGGTGGTCTGCCAATGTTTGTCCTTTGAATGCCTTTTGAGTTACATAGACGATATTGAACTCACTTAACAGTATCTGCCACTTGGCTAACTTCCCAGTCAGTATGGGTTTTTGAAATATGTACTTCAAAGGGCCCATCCTGGATATGAGGTATGTGGTATAGGCACAAAAGTAATGCCTCAATTTCTGGGCCGTCCAGGTCAAAGCTCAACAGGTGTGTTTCTGCAGAGAGTATCGTGCTTCATAAGGTGTGAATTTCTTACTTAGGTAGTATATGACTTGCTCCTTTCTTCCTATCTTGTCATATTGTCCCAGAACACATCTGAAGGCTCCATCCAACATAGATAGATAGAGTATCAAAGGTCGTCCTAGCTCTGGCGGGACCAAGACTGGTAGTGTAGACAAGTACTCCTTGATTTTGTCGAAAACTTCCTAACAATCCTCGGTCCAGCTTGTCTCGACATCTTTCCTCAACATCTTGAAGATGGGTTCACATATGACTGTGGATTGTGCTATGAAGCGACTGATATAGTTGAGACGTCCTAGGAAGCTCATCACTTCCTTTTTTCTCCTAGGCGGCGGTAACTCCTGAATAGCCTTTACTTTAGACAGGTCCAGCTCGATCCTTTGACGACTGACAATGAATCCCAGTAACTTTCCTGCAGGAACCTCGAATGCACACTTTGCGGGGTTCAGTTTCAAGTTGTACCTTCTTAATCTATCAAAGAACTTTCTCAAGTCCTCTATGTGATCTGCGGCCCTCTTGGATTTGATAATGACGTCGTCCACATACACCTCTATTTCTTTGTGCATCATATCATGGAAGATGGTTGTCATGGCCCTCATGTAAGTAGCCCCAACATTCTTTAGACCAAATGGCATCATATTGTAATAGTATACCCCCCACGATATAATAAAAGCTGTTTTCTCTGCATCTTCTTCATCCATCCAGATCTGGTGATAACCCGTGAAGCAATCTACAAAGGATTGGAGTTCATGCTTGGTTCAATTGTCGATCAGGATGTGTATATTTGGCAGTGGAAAGTCGTCCTTAGGACTTGCTCTATTTAAGTCTCGATAGTCAACGCATACTCGGACTTTCCCATCTTTCTTCGAAATTGGTACAATGTTGGCTAACCAGGTTGGATATTCAACCACCTTGAGGACTTTGTCTTTGATCTACTTAGTAACCTCCTCCTCTGAGTTTCCGCTTCACCGGCGGACACATGGGATTGGTAGGCAACTTGTGAGCTACTATGGATGTGCTCAAACTGGTCATGTCATCATATGACCATGCGAAAATGTCCTCATACTCCTTTAAGAAACAAATGTACTCCTTTTTCTCTGTCAGCGATAAGTGATTGTTGATGCAAGTCTCATTGACGATCTCGGCGTCCCCCAAATTTAGTGCTTCGGTTTCGTCCAGGTTGGACTTAGGCTTATTTTTAAAGTTTTCAACCTCCCTGACAACTTCCTCAAGTATCTCATCTTCTTCATCTGAATCACTATGCTCATATTGCATTGCCTCATTACATGTCATAGTCACTGGTTCATCAGGAAAAGTAACAATAATGTTGTAGAAAGAAAAAATGTGGAAGATAATAATGAATAATAAAGAGCAATGCATTTGATGAAGACTTAAAACAACCAAACAAGTACGACTTGATGAATCGAGCATTTATTTTGAAACAAGTGAGTCTTTAAAACAAAATTACTGAAAATCTTAGATGCCTAGAATGACTATAGAAATAAAATCTGCAAAGCTGCCTAGGGACTCGGCAGGCCCGGGATGGTGTGGCGGTCCAGTTCCTGAGAACAGCTCCCTTCTCCATAGTCTGAATAGTGAGGCCTTCTTCCCCCTCCCCCTTATTATTGCACTGCAATTCATGTCTTCGTCCTCAAAGAACAGATTCCTCAACCCAGCCAATGCTTCTTCTTCTGTAGTTCCCCATATTGTGTCATCTTGGTAAAAAGTTTGACCCAGATGTGGTACTGGTTACTCAAGAGGGTAATATGGTCTACGCCATGGAGGCGACCAATCATCATACTCTTGCCATGTATACTGGTATCTGAGCCCGAAAGTAGTACCATGACGTTTCAGTTGTATTGGTTTAGTAATACCCTGGAGATTCTTTCCAAGCCCTTTGCGGGTTCATAGCTAGACTATGGTAGTATGCTTTCTATTTTGCTACTCCACCATTTGTCCTTCTCAAAGGCATTGACACGTTCGATGTGATGATAGGTTTCCCCTTATAGCCTTCTTTTATTCCCGACAACCGGGATAGTTTGACTGGTGTAAATGGGGTTACTCCCGTCTCTGTGAATGATCACATGTAGTATAGAAGCCATAGCTCCAGCGGCATGTATCCATGGTCAACCCAACAGAAGATTGTACGAGGCTAATATGTTGAGCACCTGGAATTCAACGTCGAACCAAGTTGGCCCCATCTGCAGGCAAAGATTAATCTCCCCAATCGTGGCCCTTTGAGACCCATCGAAGGCTTTCACGTTCATGCTTCCTGCCCGTATTTCATGAAAACCTTTGCCCAATCTTTTTGAAGTATCCAACGGACAATGTTGAGGCTTTAACCCCCATCAATCAAGACCCTAGAGATGAATTTGTCTTCAAATTGCACTGTGATATGCAATGCTCGATTGTGATTCAACCCTTCAGGCGGTAGCTCATCCTCATGGAAGATTATTTTATGACTTTCCAGCACGTGCCCTACCATATTGGCCATTTCTCCGCAGGTGATATTGTTGGGTACATAAGCTTCAGTCAACACTTTCATCAAAGTATTCTTGTGCGCTTCTGAATTTTGCAACAGTGATATGATGGATATCTGGGCTGGGGTTTTGTTCAAATGATCAATGACAGAATATTCCCTTGCTTGTACTTTCCTCCAAAGGTCATCTGGCCCTATTTTAATGACAGGCTGCTTGGTAGTGGCATCCTTACTTGGTCCTCCCAAGTGTTCAGGTGTATAGATTCTTCTAGTCCTAGTCATTCCTTGTGCAGCATCGGATTCCTCCATCTTGGCCTTTCCTTTTCTCCTAGCTTCAGCAGCGTAATCCCAGGGTATTGCTTTTGAGTTAAAAGTAGGTGTGGTTGATGCTGTCACTGTGAAATGTGTGGCCACTTCTACTTCAAATGGGACAGGGGTGGTCGCAGGTAGAGCTACCTCTACCTCAAACAGAACTGATGTAGTTATCTCAACTTCGATCGGTAACTGAGTCTGTACTATAATAGGAGTAAGTGTGAATGCGGGTTTAAAGTCATCGCCTTCTAGAATAAGCCCGATTGACCCCTCAGGATCCCATTCTTCATCCATCTCTATCACATGTATCCCAACACTCCTATGATCTGGGAGAAGATTGTTGCGGACATTGGGTGCAGCTTCTTTCGCTTGTATAACCTTGTTGTCAATTACTGTATGGATTTTGTCTTTCAATGTTCGACACTCGTCAATGGTGTGCCCTTTCATACCAGAATGGTATGCACAGGTTTTGTTTGGGTTGACCTATTGGGATGGGTTTTCTACTGCCACAGCAGGAATGGGAATGGCGTAACCAGTGGCTTTCAACCTTTCATATAGCTGGTCGATGGGTTCAGCAATAGCGATGTATTGTTTGGGTGGTTTGCGGTCAAAATTAGGTCTTGGCCCTGGATAATTTTGGCGAGTTGGAGGTGACTGGAAATGAGATGGTTGGGAATTATAGGTATGATAGACGGTGGCCGATTGGGAATATCTAGGAGATGGGGGTTGATATGTAGGGGGTGGTGCTTGGTAAGCGGGTGGAGGTGTTTGATTTGTGGGTAGAGGTGATTGATATGTGGGTGGAGGTGTTTGATATGTAAGTGGAGATTTCGAGCCTTGAGCCACCATTACTGCCCCAACGTTTTTCTTCTTTAATATGCCGCCTGATTATAATGCCTTGTTTGTGGCCTGTAATGTCTCAAAGTTTGTTGCCATCCCGCTCTTGATGCCTTCTTCGATTCTTTTCCCAAGTTTGATGATATCAGAGAATTTATAGTTTTCAATAATCGTCAACCTTTCATAGTATTGCAGATCCTATGCTCTGAGGAAAACTTTTTCATATGTTCCTCGTCCAAAGATGGCCTGACTTTGGCTGCTTCTGACCTCCAATGAGTAGCATACTCGCGGAAAGTCTCAGTGGGTTTCTACTTGAGGTTCTGAATATAGAAAACATCTGTTGCATTTTCTGTGTTGAACCTGAATCAGTCCATGAAATTTGATGCCATACTCACCCAGTTGGACCATTTCTTAGGATCTTGACAGATGTACCAGGACAAAGCATCTCCAGTAAGACTCCTCATAAAGAGTTTCATCTAGATCTTTTCATGCTTTTCGACCCCGACAAGTTTGTCACAATAGGTCATTAGATGAACCCTGGGATCACCTGTACCGTCAAACATCTAGAACTTGGGAGGTTTGTACCCCTCTGGCAGTTCTACATCTGGCTGTATGCATAGGTCTTCATAGTTCAAACCTTTAATCCCTTGGCCTCCTTCGACACCCTGAACTAGACTAGTCAACTTCTTGAGTTCTTTAGCCATGTTCTTGATGAGTAGGTCCTTCTCAGCGGATTCTGTTGTATATGAAGTTGGTTGGATAGATTGAGGTACGGTTTTCATGTATATAGGGTTGTTTTGGTGAGTGCCAAGAGCCTGGGTGTAGTGGTGGTCATTGGTTGAGTTTTGAGGATCAGGAATGGGTTGTGGTGTGTTATGGAGAGTATGATAAGTGGCGGTTGGTGGGTACTGGATTGGTTGATGGTGGTGTTGTGGCGGAGTCGGTATTGGTAAGAGATTGAGATTTTGAGGTAGGGTTGCATATTGATGCGGTGCAAGAGGGTTTTTTGGATGTTGGTTCAGTGTGTTTTGGGGAGACACTGGGTTTTTGGTGTTTTGTTGGTTAACATCGGGGACATTCAGGGTGAGGATAGGTTTGCCAAGTTGCAGACCTGCTCAAGTTGCAGACCTGCCATCGGGGACATTCAGGGTGAGGGATAGGTTCAGTGTGTTTTGGGGAGACACTGGGTTTTTGGTGTTTTGTTGGTTAACATCGGGAACATTCAGGGTGAGGGATAGGTTTGCCAAGTTGCAGACCTGCTCAAGTTCTCCCTTTAATTCTAGTATCTTTTGTTTCAACCTCAAAACTAAATCATTTGGTGCCGGAGTACTCCTACCGTCTGAAGTTTTTGCATTTTCCACATTCTCTCCTTTCGAATACCATTTAAGTCGTCCATTTTAGCTTTGCCTTTGCTCTTTGTATTACTTGGAGGAGGAGGGGGTGGTGGGCCTCTAGATCTGGTGTAATACGCTGATGATGCCAGTATGTGCAAACCAACCTTAGTGGATGGGAATAAAGAACAAAGAAAAACAAAAGGTAAACAAGTTAGTAAGGATTCTGAAATGTTTGCAGTATTTAAACACATATTGCGGGAATATAAATTCACATCCTAATTTGGGAGCCCCGTTGTGCCCGAGGTAGGACTAGAGACAAATAAATTTGGAGAAATTCAGTGCCAATAATTGCCTCATTTCATTAATGTAAAAGTAAACGACCCAAAACGACACTAAATAAAATAATGTTGCTAGTGGAACTTGGCCTTATTACATTTAAAAGAAAAGCAAGTAAATCTAATCTACTTGGTCCCAGAAGGACCCTCTTTTGGATGTTGTTGTCGATCAACTCTTCCATCTCGCACATGTTCAGTAGTAGGAATGCTCTTGCCATATGCCCTCCTTTATTTCCTTTAGCGTTCTGGAAGTCGGTGACCCTCTTCCTTATCTTCCCTTCCAATTCCATTAAACTGTATTCCAGATATTCCATCCTCTCGCTGGATTTAATAGCTCTTTCTTTCCACTCGTTAATCATTTCCATGTCGACCTTATGTTGCGCCATATGCTCAGCTTCAGACTCTTGAACTCTTTTGCGTAGCTTGTTGTACTTTACCTTTGCTTCGACAAACTCATCTATGACCCTATTTCCGGGACCAACCCTTGGCTCAAAGACTCCTAATAGATTATTATCCAACCATGAGGGGTAAAAGTATGAATGGCCCGCATGATATCTATCTGGATCGATGGTATCCTTCTCCATAATAATCTTTAAAGTCCACATATGTTGTGCTTCATTCTTATATGGGTTGGCGTCACCCTGGAAATCAGCTATGAAGTGACTCATCTTAGCAACCTGTGGTATGACTTGTCTCCTGCCTGCCTGTCTCATAACTCTAAGGGGAGCATAAGGGTATATCCCTCTTAACCTGATCAACACCAAATATGGGACATCTCTAGATCTTATGATGAACTCGTCGGTGGGTAACCACTCGAACATCCACTGAACCTGGTCCTCAGTCAACTTGTTGAAAAACTGCACCCATCCTACAACATCCTTAGGTTGATCGAACATGTTTAGAATGTAAGTCATCCTTTTAGGGTGATGGAAGGCCATGTGGTCATTCCACGACCTTTGTGGAAACTCTTGGCGGTATTGACCCCTTTGGAGATGTTCTAACAGCCAGACTTGTAATAGCAAATTTCAACCCTCAAAGAATCTAGACCCCTTCTGATCATAGAACAATAGTATATGTCTGCCCCTCAATCCCATCCATCAGAGTTTTAGCCACTATGGCCAGCCTAGTATGGATTTTATCCCATTGGATTAGGAATACCAGCATGCCCAAGAAGCGCACAATGAACACGATGACCCTACGATGAACCCAGCCCAAAGAGGTGATTGAGAACTCATCATCAAAAATACGGTAAGAGCTACTGTGACTATATCTTTCATAAAGGAAATCAAAAGATATGTAGGAGTTTTTCAGGCACTCCAAATCACCATTTTTATTTAGCCCCATCATCTTAAGGAACCCTCTAGTGGTGCAATTTTTAGGTGCTAGCAGACCAAGGCTATCCCAAGGCAACTCAGCAAATCCCCTTATTTCTTTTAGAAGAGGAGTCATTTCTATGTCTCCAAAACGGAACACAGCCTTTTCCTTATCCCAAAATAGAGTGGCAGCCTCGATTAACATCTTGTTTGGTTGAAGATCCAATAGTGATGGCAAATTCACTAAGACTCGTTTCACATGATTTTGGTCACTTGAGGGAAGATCCCGGCTATCACAAGGCAACTCAGCAAATCCCCCTTTTTCTTTTAGAAGGGGAGTCATTTCTATGTCTCCAAAATGGAACACAACCTTTTCCTTATCCTAAAACAGAGTGGCAGCCTCGATTAACATCTTGTTTGGTTGAAGATCCAATAGTGATGGCAAATTCCCTAAGACTCGTTTCACATGATTTTGGTTACTTGAGGGAAAATCCCTCCACCAATCTATCAAAAGTGGAGGAATACTACCGACCATACCGAATCTGGGGACTTCATGCCTCATTTTCTGCAAAACAAGAGATAGTTAGACCCTTTCCCCCTCCAGGTTTGTCTATTTATACAGTAATGATTAGCATATTGGCATTTATTTCTCCAAAATTAATGCACACAATCGTGGTTACATCCGTTGGGATTATGGAAAACCCGATGGACTTTTGGACAAGGCTTGTTTTAAAGGGTTATTATGCGGACAAAATATTAACCCAGCTAGGTTTGACCATGATGCATATACAATTAATCAGAGTAAGGCTGCTATAGAGGTCTAGACTGGGACCCTCAAGCGAACAACTTGAGGGGGAAAGGCACGGAACTGTCGAACGCACCGCTGATCGACTAGTTTACCATAAATACATCTTTCCGAATTTAAAGGATAATATATAGGAAGAACGCAAACACTCATCAAGCATTGCTATAGGATTGATTACGCACGAGTGGAATATGATGTTGAGCATGATTTATGCAACAATAAATAGCATGTTGTCAAGTATTTGCACGTAAATAAAAATGATAAATGCTGTATTTAAATAATTAAAAGATAGTTACGGAAAAAGAAAATAAAGAGACAAGTCAGTTTTAGGAAAATGAAGAAATCATAAATAAGTAGTTAAATCCAAATAAAGGGGAAAGGGTACACGGGATACAACATGCTTAGACTAATTCACAAAAAATAAATCTGTTATGGTAAAAGCCTAAATATATCCCCAGCAGAGTCACCATGCTGTTGCGACCCCTTTTTCCTCGCAGAGTCTGGGTTTCGATATTCATGGGGGAACAAATCATTTCCTTTTGGGAATTGGGTATTTGAAGAGTCTCCACCTAACAGTTTATTGTGCGTTAGGGCACCTAGAGCGATTAACTCATGTAACTAGTGTGCATCACCAGAGATTAAGGTAAGGGCTCGATATAACCTTGAGGGGAAGATATTAGGCACCCTTAGCGGTCCACAACGGTGGGTCCCGACCGAACTTAAACTATGTGAATTAGTCAATTAACAAGTAAGCAAGCATTTGCAAATAAAGTAGTTTTTCCAATCTAAATGCATATATGATCGAGGAAGTTCAGATAATGAAGGTAAAAGAGGTTTGGACAACTTACACATGTATATGTAAAGAAAGGGGAATTTTAGATAATTTAAACACATATAGGAATTGGGAAAGGGAAGTCCTAAGTTGATTAGCCTATAGGATCAATCTGTGCAATGCCCGATAATCCTCCTCAACTAGAGGGGCTACACGTGACATTAGCGCGCATGTCATCATATCCTTTTACTACCCATTACCCCACCCTTAATGGTTATATAAGGGAGTTTGATTAACGACCCCTAAGCGTGCTGTTACCCGTCCCTTCCTTATGGTACTGGAGGAACTTAGGACCTCTAAATCTGGGAAGTTCTAGACAAACCTAAGGTATTTAAAAGGTAAAAAATATAGGCGACAAACAAATAACATGTAGGACAAGCAAATAGGGAAAAACAGTTAAAAAGCTCATATTTACCTCCGCATGTATATAGGAAAATAAACAGCACGCCTAAAACACAAATTCAGATAATTCCTAGAAAGAATCCTAGGACAAGGTATCTAGGTGAACATTACACGGATCTTGCAACGATATTTCATAACTCAATGGCAGGGTCTAAATCCGTTTACTTACTGGTTTTAAATTTGTGAGAATTAAACAGTTTATACACAATCGAAACGCAGTTTCTAGTTTTATATAAGACATTCATCACCTAAGGCTTGCCTAGGCATGGGGACTATACAAGAACTGTTTGAATAGTTGAGATCTTTTAACCTATGAGCATGCCGATCTAGGTGATACATATTATAACAAATGTTTTACATCAACTTGTATTTAGAGACATGACGTCTACGTGTGCGATTGTTTAAACCTTTAGTAGACAGTGATTGGAATAAACATGATTCAAACAGATGCAAATAGAGTTCCTAGAAAGATGGTATCTAATGCATATAAGAGATAACTATTTTGTTAAGGCAGGATCATTAACCTAATAGTAGGATCTCTAAGTGAAAATACTTATGCAAGATCAAAGCGGGAATAGCGATATATGGCATGTAGTATGCTGAAGCCATAAACGTGAAGGTCCTAAAATCAGGTTATCTAATGCACAAGATCATCATGGTTTAAATGCAAATGAACACATCCATCATAGAACATGGATTCTAATACAGATTTGCAGAACATAAAGTCTATAGCATGTTTTCTACCCAGTTTTACCCACAGTACCATACAACTACCCTCCCGTTTCACTAGTTAACCCCAATATCTGTTTACAAATAATTACTACATACCAAGATTGAATAAATTACATAAATACGATATAGATTCAACTATAAGGAGCCTAATGTAGGCCCAAAGCAAACCTGGGGTACCAGGCCTTTAGTAGTCTCAAATGCCAAGGGTTTCATAGCCCATTTCATGTCTAGGTGTGTGAGAGTTCCCTAAGGACCTCAAGGATCTCGGGCAGTGCTCACACCCAAACTTTTCACAATAAGGGGTTGAGTAAGTGCAGTGTGGAGTAGCCACCTCCAGTGTGCCAGAGTTCCAAAAGATCTCAAGAGGATCCCAAGGCAGTACATACACTGGAGGGACAGAAACCAGGGACTTAAGAGTAGAGTGAGAGTGCTTGACATAGTTTTGAAAAGTTTTTGACAAGAAAATAGTACTAAAATGATTCTATAAGTAAAGAGGTTTTCTGAAGAATAAGAACTAATTTAGTAGTAAAGTAGTTTGAAAACAATGTGAACACTTTTGAAAAAAAAAATCAGCAATCAGTCTAATTGGTTATAGAACAAAGAGGTTTAGCATCACTCAACAACAAATTTCACCTAGGGGTTGTGAGAATTGGGGACACATAGAGCATATAACAATAGGATGCACAGAGATTTTCAAAGGTCTTATAGGATTAATAAGTTAGTTATCAAATAGGTGGTAGAGACGTAGAGCAAGGATCACAGAACAACCATGTTGAAAACATATTAACACTGGACAAGCTAAGCACACAACCAGAGTTACTTTGGGATACTAGAAAATTTAGCAAAGTAGATTAAGCAAGAACCTAAGTAAACAGATTAGGCAAACATCATAAGTACTCCTAGTTTAAACATGCTGACATACTTAACAAGTAGATTGGAACATGCTGGATAAAGCAGTAAGCAGAATTGGACATACCAATCACAGGTTTAACAGAACCAAATTCAGGCATGCTAGTTGAAACAGTAATTAGGCAATGTGATTTTGACATGCTGGTTACATGTTGAGCAACATGATACTCCCTCCGTTCTAATTTATGTGAATCTGTTTGACTGGACACGAAGTTTAAGAAAAAATAAAGACATTTTGAGTTCGTGGTCCTAAACAAGTCAAAAAGGGGACCTGAGTATTTGTGTGGTTATAAAAGCTTCTCATTAAGGGCAGAATTAGAAGTTTAAGCTAAATTGTTTCCAAATTTAGAAAGGGGTCATTCTTTTTGGAATAGAAAAAAAGGAAATAGATTCACATAAATTGGAACAGAGGGAGTAGTAAACAAGAATCAAGATTGGAACTCATAATCAATAAACTAAAACAACAATGAAACACATAGAGTTTTTAAACTTCGAAATTGAATTAGGACATACCAGTTAGGAGAGGAAAGCACAGAGTATAGAGCAGATGTTGTGCAATAGCTAACCTTGGCTTACAGCCGGCTAGATTAGTGAAGATGGCAAGTAACAGAGAAGAACAGAGAGCTTTTAGGTGAAAATGTGTTTTTTAACCAATGTTCATATGTTAGAAGTGAGAATAGAGGAGAGTATATATAGGAGTTAAGAGCAAAAAGAATAAGGTAAAGGAGATCAATCATTCAACAATTAAGGAAGCCACAGAATCAATTATATACAAATTAGTGTAGTTTTTCCTTAATTAAGGGTAATTACCCTACGGTAAAAGGCAGAATACATTTAAGGAAAGAAAATCAAGTGAGCAATTAGGGGTAAATATCACAGTTAATCGAATAAGGTAAGAAAACTAAATAAGGTCTCAAATAAAGGAAATAATCAAGAATCAGCATATAGTTTTTTTAACAGAGCCAATCAGTGAATCAAAAATTCAAAACAGTACTGATCCAAAGGAGAAAATATAAGTTTTCCACAAATAGACAAATAGGCTAAAACACAATTTCATAAACACACAAAAATCAGTCGAGAAGTCGAAACAGAAACCCGATAGAGATGAACTAGGGTGAAAAATTACAAGACATTAAACAAAACCATGTAGCAAGTAACACGTGCAGGCTCAGAGTCAAAGCAAACTATAAGAAACTTAGGGCTTTAGCGTAAATCAACAAGGATCTAGGCAATCTCAACATGAATCAATTAGTAACACTTAAGAACAACGATTAAACACTCGAAAATCAGAAAAACTTTGAGAAGTTGAGTTCGGTAAATCCCAGTTTTAGGAAAAACGGAGAATCAATTGAAAAAACCATAAGACTTTCGTGAAGACATGTAAAAATAGGTTCTATTCATCTTAGATATGGACAGATCTGAGAAGGTCAAAGGCTAAAAATTAGGGTTTTCAGAAAGGCAACAGAGACGAGCATAGGCTTAGGAATCCATGGAAAAAATGAGAAAGATCTTACTCAAGGTCGAGCCAAATGGCTTGAAATAGGCAAGAAAACCCCAAGGTGTAAACAGACCGCCTAGGTCCCTTGAGAATCTCCTCAAGGATCCAAGAAATGGAGAAACCATAGCAAGTAGGAGGCCAATATAGGCCTGAGACGACAGAGAAACATCGTAGAACGGAAGGCTAAGCCGGTGACGATGCCTGAAGACTAGGGTTTAGGTAGAGAGCGTTTAAGAGAGATGGGAACATGTGACAGGGGGTATGGTGGGAAAATGATTAGGATTGGGGGTGGGGGGAGGGGGGTCTTTTGGTTTAATTATGGTAGAGGAGTCCTAGACCGTTTATCAAGAATGATCAACGGCCAGGATTGGCCAAGGGGTTTGGGTCGGGCAAGTAGGGAATTGGGCCTAAGGCTTGGGCTAATTTTATAAGGGGTATTGGGCTGGTAGATTTTAGGCTAAAAATTGAAATATAAAAGGCTATTTGTTAAATACCTCCAAACAATTGATTAAAAAATAATTTGTAAAATAATTATTAATTATGAAAATGAATTTCATGCATAGAAATGTTTTAGAAATAGTTATTTAGTATTTAAAAATACAAAAGACTAATTTCTGGTAAAATAATACAAAAATGTACGCATGGGCTATAATTGCAAAGTTATTGCAATTATGGCCAAAAGATGTCAATTTGGCTATTTATGAAATAGTTTGGTTTCAATAGGACAATAATAGTAAGATTAAATCAAGACACGTTCTAAATTCAATTGTGATGCAATTTTACAATTATTTATTAAAGGTAAAATACTAAGCAAATTAATTTAACAAATGTAGAAATTGTGGAAAAATATCAACTGATGCTAATGCATGACTTTGAAGATATATATGCATTTTAAAACTATTATAGGGAAAAATTGGGTATCAACAGTCATGAATAGGTGCGTTTTGTGTGCTAGACATGTTTCAGCCTGAGAATAAAAAAATCTTGGCAAGAAAAAGTGTAAAAACAACGTGTGCTATGAGAATCAGTAAAGAAATAATCACTATTATCTTTAGCCCCACGGTGGGCGCCAAATTGTTTACCTTGAAAATACGAGTAACAATTAAACTTGATTTATGGTTTTAAAGATACATGATTTAGTTCAATACCAATTAATAATTAAGAAATATGAAGTGAAAATAAAAGAGACAAGTGAATCAAACCAATGTTACTCAGTTGCGGTGACCTCGAGCCCAGTGACCTCGAGGTGGGCTTAGAACAATAAGAACAATTAAGTAAGAAAAGTAAAGCAAGAACAATTCTAAAGAGTAGGCAAAAAGTAGAGAATATATTCTTTTCTCAATGATTAGATGATCTCACAAATGATTGGGGTCCCTTTTATATAATAGGAGAACCCTAAATAAGGAATATTTCTATTTACAGTAAGGAATATTCTTGGTACAACTGTCTAACCGCCTAGTATGGAATCATACAATCCTATTCCGGGATTTGCGCCATGATCTTGGGGACGTGGCAGGAATCTAGCTCATTCTGTTATAAATCCATAACGGTACTATTTCGGGTACGTCGAGCACACTTAACTCCGGTGTTTCTCGTACTCCTGTCTTCGGGCATTGTATTTTATCTTCGAGCTCGAGTCTGGTCCGCCGGTCTTCGAACTCGACCTCGTCCGGACTTGGGCCTAGGACGGACCCTTCCCGTAAATCGGAGGCAAACGATTAAGAGACAACACTGAGAACTAAATTGTATTAGACCGATAAAATTACAGTGTGTGATTGTATTTTGTTTATCGATCTAGATGCATAAGAAACGCCATGGCAAGCCTCTTGATGAGTATTCATGTCCAGTTGTCCACACAAAAGAAGAAGACAAAAAGGAGCTGAACACTTGTTCCCTCAGAGTTTAGTCTTAAAGTTTATGTAAACAGAAAATAAGTAATCCAACATGAAGTCAGTAAGTCGGTGTAGTCAATTACCCGCAAAAAAGAAAAGGTAAAAAGCTAGGGAAAGAATAAAGAACAAGAAACCCAACATTCACTCTGTAGTTTTTCGTTACACAACAATTTACAAGCTATGTGTCAGATCGAATTTTCGACCTTGAAGGTACAAACCCAAAATAAATAAAAAAATTGTTTAAAAACGAAAAAGGTAAAGCCTAATTGATATACTCCAGTATTTAAATAGAAAAAAATTTCACATAACTGGCACAGGAAAGACAACCTCCGAGGAACCATCTATCAACATAAAACTACCGGCGGAGGAATCACCATCACCGCCGTCATCAGTGGTGGCGGACTTCTTAATGAACTCTATACAGTCGGCGACAGCTTCACTGTGATGAGGTTCATGGCCGGAATAATAACACCTATGTGAAATAGGCGATGAAGATCGCTGCGGATCCTGTTGGTTGGCTTTGGACATAGCAGATAGCATGATCAACCGGAAAACAGCTTGCCGGAAACGATCGAGCACCGACATCGGCGTTAGCCGGTTACTTTTTCTGGTGCAGTTGCTGCCTCTCAGTTTTGGCATGCAAAAAGGATTCTTCATTCTTCTTCTTCTTCCTTTTGATTTCTCCATTGATGAATATTGGATGATCAGCTCTGTTGGTCAAGGCTTTTTGGATGATTGGTCTAAGGTTTTCTTTGTGTAATTGTGTGGGAATCTAGTAGCAAAGTTCCAACCACATGGTGTTTAATATATACGTACCAAGAATGTGCTAATGTTAAAGTTCGAGCAAAACGAATCTTTTATTGTTGTTTAGGCAACTTTTGAAGTTTATCTAATGGGCAAGCTAAGTGCCGAATCATTTTGAAGGAAATGATAATAGATTATACTATTAGTTTAAAAAGATAGAGTGAATATGAAATTTGTGGTTAACATGATTGTTCCGTTTTTGCTTTTTCAAGACATGATTGTTCAATTAAATAGCAACCAATTTGCATTTTGCTTAACGACAAAGTTGCATCATCATTAATTAGCAGCCATCAAGTGCAATAACTGCACAAACTTTTATTAACGCAAAGGCAAATAATCTCAAAGATTTTTCTTCAATATCACGATGGCACAAAATTAGAACAAGATTACGCAAGAAAGATGGTTAGAACTTTTTTAACTCATACTAATAATTAAGAAATCGTTACGAGGCATGCTAGGCCGACAAATAATTTTTGAAGAAATTAAAAGGTGAAAGACAAATTATTACTTAATTTTACATACTCTAATATATAAGACATGATAAACTTCACAAAAATATAAATGGTATGCATATATTGTGTCACATAAATTAGAGTTATTTTATTTCTTTGGTAAAAAAGTAGAATTATAATTTTGTAATCACTTTCTATCACTAATTAGAATACTGCAACTGATAGATCAACTGGTTGTTATCAAAACTCAAAAGCATGAGAGTATATATATAAATTAAAACACATTCAAGATTACCCATGTATTTCGGTCGTTGACTCATGTTTAGTGTAGAACACTTCAGTTAACTTCTAAGAAAATTCTTACATAAAAACGTAAAAGAATCAATTTTATTAGCTTGTTTGTGAAAAAAAACACTGGTAATGAAAAATATATGAAAGGGCCATTATTAAGGCCGAACATCTTGCTGGAAATACTGCGAATCACATTGAAGTCAACACTCAAAGCCAGAGACTCCTCCAGAAATCTAGCAACTTAAATTTTAATTATGTATTATTTCTTAGCGAAATGACAACTAATTAAACTAATGCATGGTCTCACTCATTGTCTAAGTTAGGGAAATGCTCGTATTGAGTAAATTAAAAATATTCACAAAATATTATTTTAACTGTTTTCCAATAATCGTTTCGTGGTTTTAAAATATTGAGACAAAAATGGGATCGAGCTAATAAAATCCTTGTCTTGTGTGGAGAGTTTCACATGCATACATGTGAGCCTAGTTTGATTGGAGAGAATACTAGTAGTACCACCAATAGCAGTTTTTCTTATAAATGAGAATAAATATTTATTCCTTTACCATTACGTCCATATTCAATTCAATATAACCGACTTACCGGCCATTATACGTTCGATGTTATTCAACCATTCTCTAACGTATACCAAGATGGTGACCAGAAAAAACAAAATTTTCAGGAATAGATTATAACTTTGAAATGAGTGGCTCTTGAACAATGAGAATTTGAAAATTACAAAAGATTTGTACACCAATAAACGAAAATCTCTATTCGTTTCTGAATTAGATTCTTTGTCGGGCTTTCCAATAATTAATTGTAGTACATGTTCTCGCAGAAAGGAGTGCTTATTTTAAGGAGTGATTGTTTTGTGATTAGTCCCGAGAGGCTCTGAGTATAAAACTAATAGGATAATCTAGAAGTTGCAGCTTTATCTTTTGTGTTACAGTTTGAAACATTCATGAACATGGCAAATTGTCGCTCTGGATCAAGTGTATGCGTTTCGTGAGATCAAATTAACAAAGATATGGTAATAAAATCTTCCTGCATCATATATCAATTGCACGATCAGATCATGCACGTTTAGGGTTCCCAGTTATATGTGTTAGGACCGAAAATATCGAGTGTCATGCGGAAGCTAGTAAAGCAAACCTTGAACGACGATAAATCATACAACAATAAAAATATACCAAAAGAGACACAAACATTTAACGTGGTTTGGTCAACTAACCTACGTCCACAGCGGAGATGAGCAATCAACTATAAAAAGAGACTACGAAATATCGAGAAAACAACCTCACGAAGAGGCAAACACAAGTGACACTATAACACTTGTCCCGTAAAGTTCTCCCCCTAAACATGACTCTCAAACCCCATATGACTACATTGTGGATGCTACTGAATGAGAAGTAAGGATCCTCAATTTAAGTCCAAACCTTTTCTTACAAGAAAAATGACTAGCCAAGTATAGAAGAATTATAATTTCCTTCTACGAAAAGGAAAACCCAATTAAGGTAATTATATTGCCCTTTCCTTCAACAAATAGGAAAACCAAATATGGTAAGAAAATTATGGCAAACACCTAACAATTCTCCCCTTTGGCCGGAATTTTCTAACAAAATAAACTTGATCCACCTTCTTCACATAGCCTTCAACAGGCCGCATCTCCAAATCTCCACCACAAAGTTTGTCTCAGCGTGCGTAGCACACCGGTCAAATTTCTCAGACAAAAATCACGATTATCGTCAAATATGTTACAGCAAGAACTAAACCCGCCAAGATGAACCTGTCTTGAACCTTGCTCTGATACCACTGTTATGACGAGGAAGAGGCAAACCCGAAAATAAAGAAGATAAAGAACACCAAATTTTAACGTGGAAAACCCTTCAAATCGAAGGTAAAAACCACGGGATCACAAAGATCCAAAAAGCTCCACTATAACAATAAGAAGGTTACAAAAGTTCTCCAAATTGGATACACAACAAGTGCCAAATACGGAGCAACAACTGTAACAAGAGCAACAACTAATCAATTGAAGAAAGAGTATAATCCACAAAACGAAGCAGCTGTTTGAGGCTCGAAATCAGATGCTACGAGCCACCAAATCCGATCTCCACCGTTCAAATCCAAGACCAAGATGTTAAACACTCAGTCAAATTTTCAGCCCGATCTAATGGTTAACGAATCGAAAATGTGATTTGAATGTTGGCTGGTCGGAATAAAAATCTGCAGCAAAACAAATATTTTTCTTCTCTCTTCTCTCTTGACGAAAGCTCTCTCAAAAACCACTCTTACATGCTTAAGTTTTTCAAAGACTTGTATCAATGAGCATAGAATAATTCTCCAAGGTTGTCCTATTTATAGATCATGAGTGATGCTTTCTCTTAAAGTCAAAACTCACTCAAAATAAGAATAAACCGAATCCAATTCCAAATAGGAATGGAAACCAAAAGAGGATAGGATTAGGCCATTGGGCCTTTGGCTGGACAACATGGGCATGAGCCCAACAAACTCTCCCTCCAGCCAAGGGGCCAAATGTGTCTTTAAGTAGAGGAACAATTGACAGGCTTCATGCCTGCCAATTTTCTACAAAATTCATGTTTATCTGCAACCACCGCCTTTGTCAGCATATCCGAACGATTTTTATCAGTGTGTATCTTCTCAACCTCAAATAATTTCTCTTCCACGACCATTCTTATCCAATGGTACTTTCTTTTATATGTTTGGTCTTAGAATGAAAAGTAGAGTGCTTGGTGAGACAGATAGCACTCTGATTATCACAAAATAAGATATACCTTGGCTTCTCAAAGCCAAGATCATTAATAAACTTCTTCATCCATAATAGTTCTTTGACACTTTCTGTGGCATCAATATATTTAGCTTCTGTGGTGGATAGAGCTATGCACTTCTGTAGTCTAGATTGCCAAGAAACAGCTCCCCCTGCAAAAGTGATCAAATAACCGGAAGTGGATCTTGAATTATCAAGATTGCCTCCTAAATCAGAGTCTATGTAACAAACAAGTTCAGGCTTGCCATTGCCAAAGCACAGCTTCAAATCTGCAGTACATTTCAAATACCTTAATATCCATTTTACTGCATCCCAATGTTCTTTTCCAGGATTAGAAAGGAATCTACTAACAGTACCAACGACATGTGAAATATCTGGTCTAGTGCAAACCATAACATACATCAAGCTACCAACGACAGAAGAGTAAGGAATACGAGACATCTCCCTTTTCTCTTCATCAGTAGATGGACTCTGACTAATACTCAATTTGAAGTGTTTAGCAAGATGAATACTAACCACTTTTGCATCTGTCATATTGAACCTCTTGAGTACCTTCTCAATGTATTTCTTTTGGGACAAAAATAACTCCTTTCTGTCTCTGTGTCGGTGGATTTGAATGCCCAAGATTTTCTTTGCTGGCCCCAAGTCCTTCATCGCAAACGATTTGCTCAACTACTTCTTAAGGACTGCAATTCTGGATTTATTCTTGCCAACAATAAGCATGTCATCCACATAAAGTAATAAAATAATAAAATCATCATTAGAGAACTTCTGGAAGAATACACGGTGGTTTGAAGAAGTTTTCTTGTACCCTTGTTTTTCTATGACAGATTCAAACTTCAAATACCATTGCCTTGGAGCTTGTTTCAATCCATACAGTTTTTTTTTCAATTTGCAGACATAATTTTCTTTTCCCTTAGTTACAAAACCCTCAGGTTTCTCCATATAAATCTTCTCATCTAAATCACCATGAAGAAAAGCAGTCTTGACATCTATCTACTCAACCTCTAAATCTAGACTTGCAACTAAGCCTAGAACCACACGAATAGAAGACATCTTCACAACAAGGGAGAAAATTTCATCAAAGTCAACTCCCTTCTTTTGACCAAAACCTTTAACAACTAACCTCGCCTTGTATCTAGGCGTAGAGGTATGGTTATCTTGCTTTATTCTGAATATTCATTTGTTAGATAAAGCTCTCTTACCTTTCAGCAATTTCACTAACTCATATGTGCCATTCTCATGGAGTGACTTCATCTCATCTTCCATCGTTTCGATCCACTAATCTTTGTGAGTATCTTGCATGGCTTTATCATAATTGTTAGGTTCTCCCATGTCAGTAAAAAGTACATATTCATCAGGAGGATAGCGCATGGATTTTTGTTTCTCCCTTGTAGATCTTCTAAGAGAGGTTTCAGGAGCATTCAAAGTAGTTACCTGTGTAGGAATTGGTTGCTGATCAACCACAACTTCATCAACTGGAGCATCCATAACATCTACACCATGGTGATCATTTTGATCTTGATCACGATCTCCATCATTGTCTTGGGTTCCTTCATGTGCAATAGGTGCCTTAGCAATTGAAACTGGATCAATATCAACTAAGCTCTCATCATTCTGAGAATCTATCTTCTCAACTTTGTCAATATCTTCAATAGTTTGATTTTCAAAGAATATTGCATCACGACTTCTAATAAGTTTATTGTCAACTGGATCATAAAAACGATGCCCAACCCATCTTGACCATAACCGATAAAGATGCACTTCTTAGTTTTGACATCCAGTTTCGATCTCTCATCTTTAGGAACATGCACACAAGCTTTACACCCAAAAATTCTCAAGTGATCATAAGAAACATCTTTGGCAAACCAAACTCTGTCTGGGACATCACCATCTAAAGCAACTGCAGGAGACAAATTGATAACATAGGCAACAGTATTAAGTGCTTCCACCCAAAATGTATTTTGAAGTTTAGCCTCTGAAAGTAAGCATCTAACTCTCTCTACTAGAGTTCTATTCATCCTCTCTGCCAAACCATTCAATTGAGGTATCTTAGGCGGAGTTTTCTGATGACGAATTCTTTTTTCCTTGCAATAGTTATCAAAGGGACCACAATATTCACCACCATTGTCAATGCGAATACATTTTAATTTCTTCCCCGTTTATCTCTCAGCTAAGGCCTGAAATTCCTTAAACACGCTAAGTGCTTGATCTTTAAATTTCAAAGGATACACCTAAAGCTTACGAGAATGATCATCAATGAAGGTCACAAAGTAAAGTGCACCACCTTTTGACTTTACTTTAAAAGGACCACACAAATCAGAGTGTACTAGCTCCAATAAATCGGGCTTTCTTGAGGGAGGATGGCTATGAAAGGAAACCCTTTTCTGTTTGCCAGCTAAACAGTGTATGCACATTTTCAGCTTTGCTTGTTTCACTCTAGAAAGCAAACTTTTCTTGGCCAAACACGTAATCCCCCTCTCACTCATATGACTCAATCTTCGATGCCACAATTCTGACAAAGTATCACTTTCCACCAGATTTATTGAGTCATTAAGAATAGAGCCATGTGTCACATATAAATAACTAGACTTGACTCCTCGAGCCACTACTAACGAGCCCTTGGTGGGCTTCCATTTGCCATTAAAGAGGGCATTATGGTAACCTTCATCGTGTAATCTTCCTGCGAAGATCAAATTGAAAGGAAAGTCTGGAGCATGCTTGACATCTTGAAGAACTAACGTTGAACCATTATTAGTTTTCAAACAAACTGTGCCAACACCAAACACCTTAACTTCACTGGCATTGCCCATTTTTAACACTCCAGAATCAACATGAGTATAAGATGAGAAAAAGTCTTTTCTTGGTGTGACATGTGAGGTAGCTCCAGAATCTACTATCCAGCTTGTCTCATGGGATACCAAATTGATGACATTTTCATTATAAGCAAAAAGAAAGTCATCTCGAATAATAGCAACAACATTGTTCTCGTTATTTTTAGCTTTCTTTCCTTCTCTAGTGTCTTGATTCAACTTGCGGCAAAACCTTTTGATGGTCCTTTCTTGCCACAGTGGTTGCATGTAATATTATAGTATTTGGAATTTGACTTACTTCTACTTTTACCTCTATTCCTTGAGCCTCTTGTTCTATCTCTCCCCCGGTCTTCAGTAACCAAGATATCTGCTTGTGAGGACGAACGCTGAGATTTTCTCTTTACTTCCTCGTTCAACATACCACTCTTGGCATATTCCATGGTCACCTTACCTCCAGGAACTGAATTTGTCAAAGAAACACGAAGAGTTTCCCAAAAGCTTGGCAGAATATTAAGAAGCCAAAATCCTTGTATCTTATCATCAAAATTAACTCCCATTCCAGATAGTTGATCAAGGACGCCCTAAAAATCATTTATGTGATCAAGGATAGGGCTGATTTTCTTGTATTTAAAGGTCATCAATTGCTTTAGCAGAAACAATTTGTTGTTCCCGGTTTTTAAAGCATAAAGAGTCTCTAGCTTTTCCCACAATGATCTCGCATGTATCTCATTCACAATATGGTTGCGAACATTATCTTCAACCCATTGTCGTATATATCCACATACTTGTTGGTGCTCGAAATCCCAATCTTCATAGGATATACTCTCGGGTTTATGAGCTGAAAAAACGGGTAGATGCATCTTCTTCACGAACAACAAGTCTTTCATCTTGCTTCTCCAAATATTATAATTTCTCCTATTTAAACATACCATTTTGCTCATATTCGCCTCCATTCCGTAACAACCCGGATAAATAACCAAGGATCTGATACCACTTGTTAGGACCGAAAATACCGGGTGTCATGCGGAAGCTAGTAAAGCAACCTTGAACGACGATAAATCATACAACAATAGAAATATACCAAGAGAGACACAAATATTTAACGTGGTTCGGTCAACTAACCTACATCCACAACAGAGATGAGCTATCCATTATATAAAAAGAGAGTACAAAATATCGAGAAAACAACCTCACGAAGAGGCAAACACAAGTGACACTCTAACACTTGTCCCGTAAAGTTCTCCCCCTAAACATGACTCTCAAACCCCATATGGCTACATTGTGGATGCTACTGAATGAGAAGGAAGGATCCTCAATTTATAGAAGTCCAAACCTTTTCCTACAAGAAAAAGGACTAGCCAAGTATAGAAGAATTATGATTTCCTTCTACAAAAAGGAAAATCCAATTAAGGTAATTATATTGCCATTTCCTTTAACAAATAGGAAAACCAAATATGGTAAGAAAATTATGGCAAACACCTAACAATATGCACGCTACTGTCTTTGAGGCAAAAGAGGTAACAAATCAAACACGGATACGATCGATGTATGTTCGGTCTTTTCATCTCAAAAAATCAACCATAAGTCAAATGCAAGTTTAAAATATAAGTCGGGTGGGTGAAATATATAGTATTACATCAACTACCATTCCCTATCAAGTTATAAGCAGTTATTTAATTAACATAATTAGACAAAGACTATGGACAAATAATGGGCATATCCAAACAATTAATGTATCCGCCACTGGCACAAGCATTAGTTATATATCACATTTTAACCACTAATATAGAAGAGCCATCTCATTGTCTATACGCCTAAGGTCGTCGGAAGAACATTCATAAACCATGTGATTCTCCAATTCTATTTATGTGTCTAGGTGAAAATGAAAAACAACGAAAACAGAAAAAGAAAAAGGCAGAAAAGAACTACTCCTTCCGGTCCATAATAGGTAATTTTTTGGCCTTTTTTTAGTCCAAAATATCTGATTTTTCTAGATTTCAAGAATGAATTAATTATTTTTTTCTTACATTGCCCCTGGAGGAAATAGTATTGGAGTATGTGTTAGGAGTGTTTATGTGAAGAGATAGTAAAAGTTAATATGGTCAATTTTATTGCTAATTAATATTAAAAGGTAAATTTCTTAATCTTTGTGAAAACAACCAAAAAATTACTTATTGTGAACCGGATGAACTAGTAGCGAAGGGGTTATTCCAATGTATCCTGTTAGGAAAATACTTGGTGGTACTTTTTGTTAGATCAGTAGGTAGTATTTATGCTTTGAAGCATGTAAAACCCTTTAAATTCTTAAAGGTATTAATTCTCTTTACTATAAATGATTATTCTTAGAAATTATGATGAATCTTACTGGATACAACAAAACTTCCAATAACTTGCAGGCACTAGTTCCTAAAATATTTCCTTTAAAAGTTCAAAAAAGAACAAAGAATTTCCTGAAAAATCTGAAAGAAGTTGAGAGAAATATGATTTCAGAAACAGTGGAAACTGCATATTTGTGATGTCAAGGATGACTGGATAAAGTGTAGTTTGTTGATCATATATTAGGCTTGCCCGTTTAAGAGCACTGCAGGGACTTTCTCGCGTTGACAGTACCCCACCCCTACCCCCCTAAGATATGTGAGCTAATTAACAAAGAAAGTTAAGAAAGGTAGTTTAGACAATTCTTAAATGTTAAATATACCGGTATTAGGGACTAGTATATAACTAACCATTTGTACCTAATAAGTTCAGCTAAGTTAATGAAATGAATTTCTTCTCTTCTTCTTCCTCACATTTCTCTCTACTGCTTCGTTTATCTTGTTCTCGTATTAAAGGTATGTCCTCATTGTAAATCTCAGATTATTACATGGTATCAGAGCAATCGAGTTAGATATTCTAGCTATTTTCTATTCGCGATTATATTCCGCACATTTTCAAGTTCAAAATCATTCTGATCTTTGAATCACACATTGATTCATTTCTTCTTGAACATTTTTTTGGAAATTTGTTGATTCTAAAAGTTTATACAAAATGGGTTCAATTAGAAAACAAATTAAAGATACTGTACTTCAAACTGGAACCAGATCCCATGTTGGCAATGGAATTCCAGCTACAGGAGAAGGATCTGGAAATGTGACTACAAGCATTGACTCCAATCATCCCCTATTTCTTTTACCAGCTGATGTAAGAGGTATTCAAATCATTTCTTTTTAACTTAATGGCGTTGAGAATTATTCTATTGTGTTCCGATCCATGTATGTGGCTTTATTGGGGAGAAATAAATTAGGGATGATATATTGTACATGCAAGAAAGAAAACTGCCTGAAATAGATGTGGAATCGCTGGGAAAGGTTAATACGATTGTGTTATTTTGGATTATGAATTCAGTAGCCTTTAGGCCTTTTTGGAGGTATAATGTATGCCCCTAGTGCTCAGGCTATATGAGAGGATTTGTCAGAAAGATTCAACAAAGTAGATTGCTCAAGAACCTTCAATCTTCACAAAGAAATTGCTACTCTTACTCAAGGGACATCCTTTGTTAATGTATATTTTTCAAGACTCAAAGATTAATGGAAAGAGTTTGAATCATTGGTACCAGCTCCAGGCCGCGATTGTGAAAAATTCAAAGAATTTGTAGTTTATCTGCAGAAATTGAAGTTGTATCAATTCTCATAGGATTGAATGATTCATATGCACGAGTCAGGAGTTAGATCCTCGTGAGAAGTCCATTACCTAATGTCAATCAAGCATATGCTATGATTATAAGTGATGAAGGACAAAAGTCTGTTGCTGCAACTTCTGGCTTACTAGGTTCTAATCCTGCTTAAATTCAGAAAATTATAAGGCAGTGAAAATCAGAGATTTAAAAGAAACCACAATATTCAATGTGAATTCTGCAGACTAAAGGGATATAACAAAGAAAATTGCTATAAATTGTAGGCTATCATACTAATTACAAACATAAAAGGGGAGGGGGAGCAAGAAACAATACAACATATAATATGGTTGGTGAAAACTATCAGCAGAATCACACCCAAAATGCCTACAGTATAGGCAGTGATAACTATACATATAGTGAAACACAACTAATATCGCCAAATCAGTACCTTGCTCCAACTACTGCAACTTCTTCCAATATGGATAACAGGTATGAATTGAGTCAACTACCACAGATGGGGATGCTCACCAGAGAACTATATGATTATATTCTTCAGTTATTCAACAAGAACACTACTCAACAAACAAACTCTACCTCAACATCTGCAGTTAATGCAACAGGTACATCACATGCTTTAATAGCTTATCAGCAACAGGAAAATAGAGATTCATGTAATGGTTTAGTGTCTTCTGAAAATCCAAAGGAGTGAATAATAAACACATGTGCTAAAAATATGTGGTAGCAGACATGGATCTACTAAATAGTTCAATATAAACAACCTCAGAATCCAAAGAAAGTATTCCTACCAAATGGAAATGTGTCATATGTTACACATACACGAGCTAGCAATCTGCCAAACAATAGCATCATTACTAATGTGCTTTATGTGCCTCTGTTTAAGTTCAATTTGCTCTCAGTATCTAAATAACTAAGGAACTTAGATGCTCAACCACCTTCTTTCCTAATTTATGTATATTCTAGGAGCTCTTCAATCGGAGGGTGAAGGAGATTGATAAAAAGTTGTGTGGACTTTACATTCTACAAAATCAAAAGCTTGCTTAACAGAATGTTTCACTATCAGTTAGAGGAGAACATGAAAACACTTAAGCAAGACAACATATAGATATTGAATTGTGGCACACGAGGTTTGGACATGTGCCTACTACAATACTTAAGAAATTAATACATGTGAATATAGAAACTATAGCTTCTAAAGTGAATAAATGCACTGTGTGTCCATGTACAAAGCAGAAAAGGTTACCTTTCCATGTTTTATCTAATACTATGGATCTATGGGGACCTTATAAAATAGCTATTATTGATGGAAACAGATATTTTTGACAGTTATTGATGATTTTTCAAGAATGACTTGGTTGTTTCTTCTCAAACAAAAGATTGATGTATGTATTATATTACAATAGTGCATTACCTTTGTTAAAACACAATTTGATAAGACTGTGAGAGTCATTAGGACTGATAATGAGAATAATTCATTCTATAGCAATTTATTTCAGAAATTTGATTGTTCATCAGAAAACATGTACCTACACTCTTCAGCAAAATGGAGCTGCTGAGAGGAAGCATAGACACATATTAGAGGTTACTAGAGCTATTAAACATCAAGAAGGGATTCCTATAAAGCTCTGGGGCCACTGTATGCTAGCAACTATATATCTCATAAACAGACTACCTAGTTATGTGATTGGTAACATAACTCCATATGAAAACTTTACAAAAGAAGACCATCCTACAATCACCTGAAAATATTAGGGTGCTTATGTTATACTAAGATAGAACAACATCATGACAAACTAATATCAAGAACCAGAGAAGCAGTTCATATGGGATATGTTGAAATATAAAAAGTTGCCTACTATATGACACAACTGAAAAAAATATTCTTTGTAAATAGAGATGTTGTGTTTAGGGAAGATGTATTTCCCTTCAAGAACAACGAAGAAGGCATTCAAACTATATTTCAAAATTCATCAACTACAAGTCTACATTATAATCTATATGAAGATCCAGCAAGGGCTTGACTAATTCCTCAAAGTACAACACCATCTACTGATACTACAAATGTCTCAACACCTATAGTGCATCATGTTCCTCACAGTAGTGATATTCAAAGTTTAGATGAGGGGGTTGAAGAGTTTCAACAACCGCAAAATGATCAAAATCACATTCCTCGTACTGATATTCAACATGCACCTGAACCAAATTTGTCACAAGAAGAATAAACTAGTAATAAAAGGTTAGGAAGGGAAAAAAGACCTCCTATATAGATGAATGACTTAGTGTCTCTAAACATCCCCCCAAGAAGTTCCTTATGCCTTGCTAAAATACATTTCCTACAACAACCTGTCACCTACCTATCAAGCCTATCTATCAGTTTCTTCTACTTCTACTATTGAACCTTCTAACTATAATGAAGTAGTCAAAGATCCAAGGTGGGTGAATGCCATGAAGTCTGAAATTGAAGCCTTAGAAAGCAACCATACTTGGGATTTTGTATCTCTACCAGAGGAAAAAACTCCAATAGGTTGCAAGTGGATATATAGGGTAAAGTATAAGCAGCGGCGGATTTATAGCTCAACATATAGGGCATGTGAACCCATGGTCTTTCTGCCAAATTAAGTATTTTACATACACATTTTCTAAAATTGATATAATATTAACTGCTGGCACCCATGCTTCAAAGAGACTAAATGGTGCACTTGATTGAATGCTGAATTATTTATACAGAGGAATAGGTATCAATTCTCACTTAATACTGTTTTTCTCCTTTCTTTAGTGGTGCACCCATGTTATAAAAATCTTAGATCCACCTCTGAGTATAAGGTACCATGAGAAATTGAGAGTTTTAAAACTAGGTTGGTAGCAAAAGATTATAGTCAAAAAGAAGGTATTGATTAGTAGAAAACTTTTTTCCCGGTAGTAAAAATGAAAACAGTTAGGACGGTACTATTTATTGTTGCTGGAAAGTAATAGCATATACATAAAATGGATGTATATAATCCCTTTCTATAGGGAGACTTACATGATGAAATCTACATGCAATTACCACAAGGATTCAAGAGTCAGGGGAAGAAGAACCCCGTTTGCAGACTCATAAAATACTTGCATGGGCTAAAACAAGCCCCAAGGCAATGGAATGCCAAATTAACTAAAGTTTTATTGAGATTCAAGTTTCAACAGAGCCAGTATGATCATTCATTGTTTATCAAAAAGACAAATGAGGGTACAACTATAGTACTTGTATATGTTTATGATATGCTCATAACAAGAGATAATCTAAAGTTGATTGAAGAGACCAAAACTATACTACAACATGCATTCAAAATGAAAGACTTAGGTGAACTAAAATACTTCCTTGGAATAGAATTTGCTAGGTCCAACAAAGGGATTCTAATGCACCAAAGAAAATATACTCTGGAGTTAATCTCTAAGACTAGATTGAGTTCTAAGACTAGATTGAGTATTGTCAAACCTGCTATCATGCCTATGGATACTAATGTCAAATTAACTAACAAATAGTATGATGAACATGTTAAAACAACCTCTTCAGATGATAAACCTGCAGATCAGAGTGCCTATCAGAGACTAATTGGAAGCTCCTATATCTAATCATGACAAGACATGATATATCTTATAGTGTCCAAACTCTGAGTCAGTTCCTACAGCAACCAAAATAGTCACTTATCAATTGGAAGTTGTAATTTGAATTGTCAGATTCTTAAAATACCAGCCATGACAAGGAGTTCTTCTGTTAAGCAGTTACAAAAATAACATCACAGTATATTATGAGGCTGACTAGACTGCCTGTTCTTTCTCTAGAAAAATTAGTAACAAGGTATCTTATCAAGCTTGGAGATTCTCTTATCATTTGGAAGTCAAAGAAACAAACTGTAGTCTCAAGAATTTCAACAGAAGCTGAATATAAAAGCATTGCTTCAATAGTTGCAGAACTGATCTGGTTAGTAGGACTGCTGAAAGAAATTGGAATTGAGATTCAAACACTAGTTGAGCTATTCAGTGATAGTAAAACAACCATGCAAATTGCTACAAATCTCGTATATCATGAGAGAACTAAACATATCAAGATCGTCTGCCACTTTATAAGAGAAAAGATCTTACAATGATTGATTACAACAAAATACATTTCCACTAAGAATCAACCAGCAAACATCCGAACTAAGGAACTTAACAAGGCACAACATGAATGGCTATGCTCCAAGCTAGGAGTTCTTAACATATTTATATTACCTAGCTTAAGGGAAGTGTTGAGAGATGTGAGCTAATTAGCAAAGAAAGTTTAGAAGGGTAGTTTAGATAATTTTTAAATGTTAAATCTACCAGTATTAGGGACTAGTATATAACTAACCATGTGTACCAAATTTCAGCTAAGTTAATGAAATGGATTTCCTCTTTTCTTCTTCCTCATGACATCTCTCTCTACTGCTTCGTCTATCTTAGCTTGTTCTTGCATTAAAGGTATATCCTCACTGTAAATCTCAAATTATTACACCTCCACAAAAAAAAGGATTAAAGCCCTTCATTTTATATAATGCTCTATCTTAATTAATTAATTGTCAATGGCCTCGAAGTGATGAAGGCACCAATTGTTAGTTGCCTCCATTAATATACTATAACTCTATAAGATGTCTTTGGTCAAATATGCAGTCAACAACATTAAGTTAATTCTGCATATGCATGCCCCTTTCACTTTAGCTAGCTAGTCTGATGTTTCTTCAGATGAGAAAACTGAAAAAAAAGTATTTCTCTAAATTAAATCTATGAATCAACTGACACCTAAAAAGTAAAAAAAAGAACAAGATCAATCAAGATTCGTTGAAGTACCAGTTTCTCACTCATATATCCAAAAGATACTATGATGAGGTCATCACTCGTTTTGAAAGTAAATTCTATGTTTCGAGACCTTAAAAACCTTTTTTGTCTTACCTCAATTTGCGTGCATAGTCCGAGCGCATTTCTGGAAAGCTTTTATGTGAAAACTAAGTAAGATAAGGAAATTGACTTTTAAAATTGATTAAAGTTGACTTTGGCCAACATACTTGGTAAACGGACCCAGACCCGTGATCCGTCAGTCTCGTAGGGTTCGTAGTAAAATATGGGACTTGGGTGTATGCCCAAAATCAAATTTCGAGGTCCCAAGCCCGAGAAATAAATTTTCGAAAGAAATTGTTTAACTGAAATTATAAGAGTTTTTGGAAATGTAAAGATGTTTGAAATTGATGGTATCGGGCCCGTATTGTGGTTCCGGAGCCCGATATAGGTCTTATAAAAAATTTAAGTTGAATTTGGGAAGTTTGGTGAGAATCGGAGTTCGTTTAGTATAAATCAAACCTTTATTTGAGAAAATGAAAATTTTGATGTTCTTGAGTGATTTCATGAATTTGAGGTTTAATTCATTGTTGTTGATGTCATTTTGATGATTTGATCGCACGAGCAAGTCTGTATGATGTTTTTGGGCTTGCGTGCATGTTTGGTTTGGAGCCCCGAGGGCTCGGGTGAGTTTTGGATAGGCCGCGGAGTGAAATTGGACTTAGGAAAGATTGCTGGTATCTGGTATTTTTGCATAGGCCTCTGATCTCGCAATTGCAAGATCAGGATTAGCAATTGTGATGTTCTCAGGAATGGGAATTGACACCCAGGTGTCGCAAATGCAAACCAAGCCTGGGCAGGTCATGATCGCAAATGCGACATTTTGGTCGCAAATGCAAAAGGGGCAGGGTCGCAATTGCGACCATTTCTTCGCGGTTGTGAAGACTGTAGAAATTCCCAGGGTTCGCAATTGCAAACCCCTGATCGCAAATGCGAAGGTGACGGGTTTCTTAAGTGTTCGCAATTGCGAACCCCTGGTCGCAATTGCGACATCAAAGACCTGTTAAGTGGAATTTCAAACGGGATTTCATTCATTTTTACAACTTTTCAAACCCTAAAACATCTTGGGCAA
This sequence comes from Nicotiana sylvestris, assembly GCF_000393655.2. Taxonomy (NCBI): domain Eukaryota; kingdom Viridiplantae; phylum Streptophyta; class Magnoliopsida; order Solanales; family Solanaceae; genus Nicotiana; species Nicotiana sylvestris. The sequence continues at coordinate 78,156,850 of NC_091058.1, read as the reverse complement.
TTTTTCAAAGGCACCTACTCTTCCAAATAATTAGTAAGTCATTTCTAACTCATTTTCTTTAATCTATAACATCTTTTCACATGATTTCAATTCAAAAAAGGGTTTTCATGGGGAAATTTGGTGTTTTTTGGTAGAACTTATGATTTTCAAATTTTGGGGATTTGGCCCTCGATTTGAGGTTTGATTTCAAAATAAATTATATATTTGAGTTAGTGGGTGAATAGGTGATCGAGTTTTGGTTCGTACTTCGGGTTTTGACCATGTGGGCCCGGGATCAATTTTTGACTTTTTGGGGAAATCATAGAAAACCTATTTTCATGCACTAGAATTGATTCATTTAGCATTTATTGATATCGTTAAGTAAATTGTGGCTAGATACAAGTGAAGTGGTGGTTGAATCGTGGGGTAAAGCGGTAGTTGAGGCTTGATTGTGTTCGTGGCATTGAGATAAGTATTTGGTCTAACCATAGCTTGAGGGATTAAGAGTTATGTATTAATTGCTATGTCTTAATTGTTGAGTACTACGTATAGGTGTGGTGACGAGTATCTATACGTCGATGTCAAACATGCCCGTGAGTCTTATACTATGATTGATGTGACTCAGTTTCGTATTGTCCATGCTTAATATGATGATTTCTAATGTTGAACAAGGCTTATGGAAGTATTCTTGGTAATTGAACATTGTAGAGCATTGGCTCAAGTTGAGAATTGAGTTGTGAAGTAATTGTGGAAAAGAGAAGAGGTTTATGATATTGTCTCCCTTGCCGGGATGTTATTGCTCTTGATTTTGTTTCCCTTGCCGGGATGTTATTTCTCTTGATATTGTTTCCCTTGCCGGGATATTATTGTTATACTATTGTTCCCTTGCTAGGATTCTATTGTGATTTTATTGATTCCCCCACCCGAATTGCTTTGTGATTGTTGCTTGGGTAAGGATGAATGTAAAAGTACGAAGGGTGATGTTGTGCGTGATATTTGTGAGTGAGTGTTAATGCACAAAGGGTGATACCGTGCCGATATTGTAAATATAATAGCACGAAGGGTGATGCCATGCCATGATATGAGTGATAATGCACGAAGGATAATGTTGTGCCATAATTATGTGAGATAAAAGCACGAAGGGTGATGCTGTGCCAATTATATTAATTTTTATGGTAAGAACGAGAGTAAAAGCACGAAGGGTAGGGCTGAGGTTGAGGCCTCCGATGCAGTTATCACAGGTACTATTCTGGTTTGTACTCGAGATGCTTAAGTCCTATTTGATCCAGGATCTACATACTCTTATGTGTCATCTTATTTTGCACCGTATCTGGTCATGCCTAGTAATTCTTTGAGTACTCCTGTATATGTGTCTGCACCGGTGGGTGATTCTATTATGGTAGATCGTGTCCATCGTTCATGTATAGTTGTGATTGAGGATGGACTGGTTATCACCTTACCACACTATCTTGGATTGTCACGCCAAGACTATGACCTTAGCCTTGCCGAGTTTACCTCGTCTAGAGTGGAGAAGGACTCCTGTTCATTCTATCTATAGGGTTATCTCATATATGAAGGCTCGGCGTATGGTTGATAAGGGATGTTTGGCCTATTTGGCGTATGTTCGTGATTCTAGTGCCGAGGTTCTTTCTATGGATTTTGTGCCTGTTGTTCGTGAGTTTCCTGAGGTATTTCCTTCAGACCTCCAGGTATGCCAGCCGATAGGGATATTGACTTCTGCATTGATTTGGCTCCGAGCACTCAGCTCATTTCTATTCTGCCGTATCGTATGGCCCCGCCAGAGTTGAAGGAATTGAAGGAGCAGTTGCAAGACTTGCTTGATAAGGGCTTTATTAGACCTAGTATCTCGCCTTGGTGTGCGCCGGTGTTGTTCGTTAAGAAGAAGGACGGATCGATGAGGATGTGTATAGATTATCAGCAGTTGAACAAGGTAACAATCAAGAACAAGTATCCATTGCCGAGGATTGATGATTTGTTTGATCAGCTTCAGGGTGCCAAGGTATTTTCGAAGATTGACTTGAGATCTAGCTACCATCAGTTGAGGATTAGGGCATCCGATGTCCCTAAGACAGCTTTCCGTACTCGGTACGGGCATTATGAGTTCTTGATGATGTCATTTGGATTGACAAATGCCCCAACAACTTTCATGGATTTGATGAACGGAGTTTTCAAGCCTTACTTGGTTTCATTTGTGATAGTCTTCATTGATGATATTTTGATCTATTCCTGCAGCCGGGAGGATTATGAGCAACATATGAGGGTTGTTCTTCAGACTTTGAGAGATAGTCAATTGTATGCTAAGTTTTCGAAGTGTGAGTTCTAGTTGAGTTCAGTTGTATTCTTGGGTCACGTTGTATCAGTAGAGGGTATTCAGGTGGATCCGAAGAAGATAGAGGCAGTCAAGGACTGGCCTAGACTCGCGTCAACTACAGAGATCCGGAGTTTCTTGGGTTTGGCGGGCTATTACCGTTGGTTTGTGGATAGGTTTTCGTCTATTGTATCCCCGATGACTAGGTTGACCCAGAAGGGTGCCTAGTTTAGGTGGTTGGACGAGTATGAGGCGAGCTTTCAGAAGCTCAAGATAGCTTTGACTACGGCGCCGGTGTTGGTATTGCCTACAGGTTCATGGCCATATACAGTTTATTGTGACGCATCTCGTATTGGACTTGGTGCAGTATTGATGCAGGATGGCAAGGTCATTGCTTATGCTTCGCGACAGTTGAAGATTCAGGAGAAGAATTATCCAGTTCATGATTTGGAGGATGCCATTGTAGACATGTGATTTTTGACCCTCCCCGAGATTTAACCCATTTTAGCATTTAAATGTTTAGTTTAGGTCTAATCTAGTTATTTTAACTAGTTTTGACCCTTTTTCTTTATTTTATCAAAAATAAAAATTACAAAAATATTTCTTATTTTTAGTTACTGTTAGTTTATATACCTTTCGTAAAACTAAAAAAAATACAAAAAAATAGTACCTTATTTTTATTTTTGAAAATACCAAAAAAATAGGTTTGTTTTAATGATTAGTCTTATCTTAATAGTTATTTTACTTAAGTAGGATTATTTGGTAAATGAGGTCGTATTTTTTGTCTTATTCACAGAGAAAGAATGAAATTTGGCTCAAATAACTCATTTAAAGCCTAATTTTCGGACCTAGCCCATAATTCCGAGGTTCATACCCCTTAACCTAAAAAACTCTAATCTTTAAAAAGGCATCAGCCGTTTTTCTTTGGATAGGGACTAACATATACGAAAAATACAAGACCTAATACACAAGAGGAAAAAAAATCAGAAAAGACCTAAGGCAAAAAACCTTTCAGCCGTTCCTAAAAGGAACAAAAGACCTAGACCCTAGGCATCAGAAGATCCGTCGCAGAAGACATAGACCCCCCCCCCCCCCCACCGTTCTGCTTCTTCTTCAACCAAACAACGACCCCCCTGAACATTTTCCAGCTTCTGAAACAAAATCAAGAACGCCTAAAAAATCAGCCGCTGATAACACAAAAAAGGGACCCCATCCATTCTACTTTCTTCTTCAACAAAATACCTACCACTGTTCCTCTTCGTCTTCACAAATCAAACACCAGAAACGGCCAAACGGACACCAACCAGCGATCTCCTCCAACGACCTTCCTCTCTAACAAAACCTGTAACAACCAACGCCGGCCAGATCTCCTCAACATCACCATCTCCGGCGGACATAAACAAAAAAAAAACGAGCAACAAACACATACAAAGCACATCAAATCGACATCCAGCAACAACCATGAGATTTGCTCGAAATCGACCCCAATAACCAGTAAAAAGCAGCCACAAATAGCTCGTTTTCAGCCTGTTCGTTGTCAAGTTTCCGGCGAATTTGAGGTCCATGGAGTTTTGGCGAGGTTTTCAGGTTTAGTATGTCGATTCAAATTGAGGTTCCGGTTGCAGGTTCATCTGCTTGTTTAAAGATTTGTTGAGTGTTCTCTCCTTAATCAATATTTCAAAGAGTGTGCTGCAGTAGAGGTACATTTCTCGAACCTATATGTTATTTCATTTCGTTATTCATAGTTTGGTGAAGGATTTTTGGTATTCTGTTACGTTGGTTTGTTTGCATTTGCTGGCTTAGTTTCATTATTTGGTTAAGTGCCTTGATTCGTGATAGTGAATAGGATGAATTAATATTTCAACGCTACCTTGACTTATATAACTAAAAGTTTCGTAACTTATTAGGTATATGAAATGGTGAAGGAAACGACTTGAGTTGAAACTGATTTAGGCATTTGGTGCGCTATAGGGATATAATATGCTGTTGTTTTTTTAAGTTAGCCTTCATGTCTAGTTGATACTTATGTCACTATTTTCTTGAACTTGCTTGATAAAAATCATGGCTCAACCTAAGCTATTGTGTTGGTTAATTAGGAAAAGAATCTGGGTTTAAGTTGGTTTTAAATGTAAATGGTTTGTTGTGACAATCTTGCTTACAATTAGAAGCACACAGTGAGTTAGGCTTGGGTTTATAAAAATTGAAAGGTTCTGGTCGAGGGGATTAATTTGAAGTTAAAAGAAATTGAGTTATTTTTCTTATGGTTTTGTCTAATCGCGTTGTTAGAATGTATGTTTAGACCGACCACACCTGGGTAGGCAAACCTTTAGGCGCGTTTTGAATTTATTATCGTGATTATGGACATGTTCGTGTGACATGATTACGGTTTCTAAAATGAATATTCGTAGTTTGCTCTAGGCACGTTTAATGTATCACCGTGATTGTGTACACGTTCGCATGACACAATTACGATTCTAAAAACATAATTGGAGTATGCGTTCGCACAACTTCGATCAAATATTCTTAATAATAATAAAGCATTATTAATTGTGGACATGTTCGCATGACATGATTTTGACGTGCCAAACAAATGGGTACATGTACGCGTGACCCGTTTCAAGATAATTTCTTAATTAAAAAAGGCAAATGCACATAGGTTCTAAAATAAGTAATTAGACAATTTGATTAAACCAAGTATGATCAAAGCGACCGTGCTAGAACCACGGAACTCGGAAGTGCCTAACACCTTCTCCCGGGTTAACAGAATTCCTTACCCGAATTTCTGTGTTTCACAGACATTAATACAAAGCCAAATCTCCTCGATTCCGGATTTTAAACCGGTGAATTGGGACACCATAAATTATCCCAAGTGGAGACTCTGAATTTAAATAAATAACCGTTTCGATTATTGTCACTTTAATTAAAAAACTCCTATATACCCCTTCCGGGGGTAGTAAAAGGAGATGTGACAGCTCTGGCGACTCTGCTGGGGAGAAGAACCCAGAACTTTTGGTTCAGGGTTCAAGAATTTGAGCTTATTAATATGATTTTTACTTGGCTTTATTTATTGTTGATATTACTGTATTTTCTGAACCTTTTGTGCTAATTGATGTCTATTTACCGCTTTGATATTATTTGAATTGTATATAACTGTCTTCTTACGCCACCCCTCTAAGTCTTCTAAAAATGGCGCACACGTTCGCGTGGCCCGCTTTTTCTGTAGAAGTCATGCCAAATAGAACGAGGCTGGGCCAGCAACAAGGCCGGATAGACTTTCGTGCTCCTGGTATGTTGCCCCCTCTTCGACTTGAGTAGTCCGCTCGGGTAAGCCAGATCAATAACACAACCCCAAGGTTAAACTTAGAATAATATAACCTCATGACGGATCCCTAGTAGGCACGTTTGTTTGCATCATGTGCATTTGACTTTGGGGACTCAACACAGGGGTTGAGTCCATCTAGGACAGGTGTACCCAAAAATAAAAGATCATCCTGATGCATCCTATGTGCTACATGTTAAAATCTTCAAGGGTAAAAGGGTCATTTGGCGAATCAATGATAGTTGAGGACAAATGAAAAAAAAAGAGGGTGAAGTGTGAAAATAAATCAAGTAGGGCCCAGTTATATTTTCTTTCACATTTTTGTTAAGAAAAAGAAAATAAAAAATTCAAAAAAAAAGATTTTGCACTTTTTCATCATTTTCCGAAAATCAAAAAGGGGGAAAGGAAAATCTAAAAAGAGTTTATATGTTTCATTATTTTTCAAAAAAAAAAAAGACAAAAAAATATATTTTCTCTAAATCGGTTGTTTTTTTCTCGCCCGTATCCAATCTGCCCGAACTACGCATACCTGATTCTCGTCTTTCAGGGCGTGATATGTAGGCAACTCACATAGGGTTCGGTCTTCCTAGTAAATCTTAGGTTCTTGGCTTTCCGGGGTCTTAGCCAAATTTTGCACTTCTAGCCATCTTTAGGCTGCATAAGCCATTTTGCAAAAATAGCCTCAATCATATCTTGCATGTTGTCCAACAGGAAGTGTTATTGTCTCACATAATGTTCTAGGTCTTTAACTTTATTTGGTCTTAATTTTCTCATACATGTGTGGATCTACTTACCGGAGTTTGGGCATGACAGACGCCCTAGGACCATCCAGTCAGAGTCGCTCATTCAGGAGTTTGCTTAAGGAGATTTCTTTTATGAGTCTGTTGTAATTTTTATGTCATCTTTTACCTTCTAGTTTGTACAGTAATGTCGAGTCTTTTGTTATTGTATTTTCTATTTTGTATTTGGAAAAGTTGTTATAACTCAAAAATCCAAAAAAAAGAGATTTTGCGTTTTATATTTCCATTAGAAATTTTCTTTAGAATATTAATATCTAGAACTCAAAATAAAGAAAAATTTTCTTTTAGTACATTAAGACTAAAAATTCAAAATAAAATAAAATTCCTTTAGCACTTCTTTAAAAGTTTTCTTTAAGATATTAATTTGAAAATCCAAAAAAGATTTTCTTTTGAGGTTCCTCTTTGGGAAATATAAAATAAAGAAAAAACAAATTTTATTTTCACTAGAACTTTAAGACATTGTACATAGAAGAAACTAAAAAACGTATTTTATCTTTTGTTTATCTTTAGAATATCAAAAATTGAAATCCAAAATATTGTTTACCTTTTTCATTGCTTGTATCGAAATCTTTCTTCATGATATCAAGTGAAAATTCAAAATATTTTCTTTGGTTCGTTCTTTAGATTTTCTTCCTAAAACAAAAAGAATCAAAAAATATTTTTTTTTCTTCTAGGTTTTTTTCCTTAATAATTTCCCATAGAGTATTTGTTTCAAAAAAAAAAAAAAATATGCCCGTTAAGCTTGAGTTTGGAATAGGTTATAGAACACTAAGTCTAGAAAATTAAAAAAAAAAAGGATTTGCTTCTTTTTTTTCTCTTTTCTCATCAGAGTAGTCATTAAGGTAAAAAGAAAAGAAAAAAAAGAAAAAGATAATGAGAACATTACTTTGTTTACTTTATTCCCGTTCTTCCCGAACTATGCAAAGATCTGATTCATGCGGCGTCATGATACGTAGGCAACCTACATAGGGTTCGATCGAATCATTTTTTTTATTAAAAGAAAAAAGGAAAAAAGGAAAAAAAGAAAAGAAAGAATTAAAAGAAAAAAAAAGAAAAAAAAAAGAAAAAAATGAGAGGTGAAATTAGGGGATGTGAGAAATGAGAGGAAAGGAAAGAGTAATAATTAGAAGAAAAAAAAAGAAGAAAGAAAGTGAGCAAGCCAAGAAGTGCCAGAACAGAAAAGAAAGAGAAGATTGAAATGAACAAAATGGGATGATGCCAAGTGACCTTATGACCCTCGAAGTCATTCTTGAATCATTAATTGTTGCTAGATGCATTGCACGTAATGTGATATTTTTAGCTGTTAAATGCCCTAATGCTAACATGATGTCTTCATTTTGTTCCTCTTTGTTATCCTCATTATAGCAGAAGGGTGGTTGGTTTGTGGTTCTTAAACTGGTAACTCTTCCATACAACGCAAGGTCAAAGAGCAAGGTAGCCATGGCTAGCAAAGACTTGGGCACAAGAGTTGTTGACCCGTCGAGGGAGTTTGTGGAGTCGGAGTCTTAAACGAAAGGGGAGGTCCAAATGTTGAAACAACTGATGACAGAAATGTATCAGTCTTGGATTAGGGGGCATCCTCCACCTTCATTCCCTGCTAACTACACTGAAAACCATGCAAGTATCCCACCACCATCACAAATCTAGATTCCAACTGCTACTGATATCACTCACAACCTTTTCACACTCTACTAGCCTAAACCACCTCATATCCCTCTCATTTGGCCACTCATGCTCTTGTAGCTCCTCCTCCAGCTACTTTTCCTCGATCCTCTAACGAGACTGTATTCAAAGTCCCCAATGCCCAACACTATGCTCCAGAACCAACTTTCAAAGTCTCGGATCCATACTCTCACGCTCCTCATTTTGAGGCTCCTGGTGAAACTGAAAAGCCTGCTAAGATAGTGGAGCAAGATAAGATATGCAGGAAGGTGAAAATCTTAGAGTAGTCTTTAAGAAACATGCAAGGGATAGGGAGCCAGATGAGCGTGGCTTACAAAGATTTGTGCTTATTTTCTGACATCCAACTACCTGCTGGGTTTAAGATGCCAAAGTTTGATTTGTATGACGGACATGGAGATCCCGTGGCCCATTTGAGAGGCTACTGCAGTAAGATGAGAGGAGGCGGTGGGAAAGACAAATTATTGATGGCATATTTCAGTCAGAGTCTGAGTGGGGTAGCTCTGGAGTGGTACACCCGCCAAGACGCTAGCAGGTGGTACACATGGGATGATATGGCTCAGGCCTTTGCCCGGCACTTCCAGTACAATATAAAGATCGTCCCTGATCGCATGTCCCTCACCAAGATAGAAAAGAAGCCTAATTAAAGTTTTAGGGAATATGGGCTTGATGGAGAGAGCAAGCTGCCAGAGTCAATCCCCCGATGGAAGAAAAAGAGATGGTCGAGTACTTTCTTCAAGCTCAAGAGCCAACTTACTTTGGGCATTTGATCACGGCTGTGGGTAGGCCTTTTAATCATGTGGTAAAAATGGGAGAAATGGTAGAATATGGGCTGAAGTCTAGCAAGATCATGAGTTATTCTGCTTTAAAATCCACAACACAAGAAATTCAGAACGACACAGGAAGCTTGTTGGGTCAGAAGGAGCATGATGGTGTTGCCATGGTTGTCTCAGGATTAGGACATGGTTCAACGGGTCCGCCTCACCAATATACGCAACCTCAACCCCAACCCCAAACCTATCCCCGATCTCCACATAATTGATAATAGGTTAAATCTAGGTAATTTGGCGATTGTTTATGCTCCCACTTGATTATATTCCAATATCATAATATGGTTAATTGATGAAAACTAGGCTCTAATTGTGAATTGTATATATTGCAGGATGACGAGCCTAGGTGATGCCTTAAATAGTTGTGATTGAAACCATTTTGGAGCAAGAAAGACCCCTCAGACCTGAGTACGCTTGAAGACGAGGAACAGAAGTGATGAAACACAGAACTGGACATGCGCACCCAGGTGCGCGACCGCACTACTTTTAGCGCGTCCATGACAGAATCTCAGCCAATTAGCGCGGCCAGATGTGCGTCCAGGTGCGCGGTCGTGCTAGTCCAAAATCCGGGAAGAGTTATTTAGGGGCAGAATTGGAAATCTGGAGGAAAACTCACTTAACCTATATAAAGTCAAGCTCGCCCAAGGAAGAGAGTAGCGTTTTTTCATAGTCTAGTGCAAGAAATAGAGAGACAAGAGGCACGGAGGAGATTTGACCATCAAGTTCTTCTTTTCTTCTCTTGGTTTTTGCTATTTGGGATGAAATTGAATCTATTTGTGATGAACACTAGCATGAGTAGCTAAAACCCATTGTTCTAGGGTCATAGGTGAAACATGAATGTGGTTGTTTGAAGTTTAATTTGACAAAGTTGGTTTATCATATTGGGTTGTTTATTTAATTCTGCTTTTAATTATTTTGCTGAGTAGCTAACAGTAAAATACTATCTACGAATCTTTAGTTGAACTCGAAAGTGGGAACTTTAGATTGCATATAGAATTAAATAGAGCAAGTTCTTGAACCCAGGCCTCGGGGAACTGATTAGCAATTGGGATAGACATATACTCAATTGCCTTGCTTGGTTGAAATACAGGAATTGTAAATGCATTCTTGTTAATCTTAATTCCATAGACATATAGGCATTGAGTTAACTTGGATAGGCGAGTAAGAACTCGACAGATTCTTATAAGTAACATTAACCCTGTCAATCAACAGTCCAGGTAAATCGATTAGTCATTTTAAGTCAAGAACATAACACGATTGTTAACTAGCCTGTGACCCCAGAATATCCTCTCCTACTGTTTGTTACTCGAAATTGTTATTTGTTTGGTTTATTGCTCTAGTTAGATTATTGCTGGGTAGTTTAGGTAGTAAAACAATTACATCTCTATTTTGTGAAAAAAAACCTCTTGGATAGACAAATTAATTGAGTTTGAATTAGTCAACAGTTAATCATAAATCTTCGTGGGAACGATACTCTACTCTCTACTCTATTACTTGACGATCACGTGCACTTGCGTGAGTGTTTTTGGTCGTAACAAGTTTTTGGCGCCATTGCCGGGGACTTAGAAATTAGCTACTTGACTGAGTTGAGCTTTTATTATTTATTTATTCAAGTTTTAATTTTCAGTTCACTTTGTTTGTGCGAATACAGGTTTTCTTTTCTTGAATGCGAAGAAGTAGAAGCGCAAACAATCTCCTTCCTCTTGATCCCGAAATTGAATGAAAACTTCACAGATTGAGGAGGGAGGTGGACGATAGAACTAGAATTGAAAGAGAGTTGGACATCATAGTTCAACCACAGCCAATTGAGATGGCAGGTTATGAGGAACGCGCGGTGATTGAAGCCGCAAGGCCCAGTCTGGCTAATATGACTCAGGCTATTGTGAAGCCTGATATCACTGGGCACTTTGAGCTAAAACAATACATGGTGCAGCTGATCCAATCCACAGGGCTATTTGTGGGCTTACCTCATGAAGACCCGCAGAGGCACATTCAGAATTTCTTGGAAATTACGGACACTTACAATTATCTGAACGTTTCCAAGGACTATGTCAGGCTGACACTTTTCCCCTTTTCACTGATCGGGGAGGCTAAGGAGCGGTTGAATAAGGAGCCAACGAATTCAATCCGTACTTGGGATGATCTGGCAAGGAAATTCTTAATCAAGTTTTTCCCCACTAAGAAAATAAAGATATTGAGGAGTCAAATTCTTGTGTTTGAACAACGAGCTAGTGAGACACTTCGTCAAGCATGGGAAAGGTACAAGAAAATGCTCAGAGACTGTCCTCATCATTGCCAGACGGACGAGGTATTGGGTCACACTTTTGTTGAAGGGTTAGATGATGCTTCAAAGATGAATCTTGATTCATCTTGTGGGGGTAGTTGCATGGCCAGACCGTACAGTAAAATCCAAGTCTTGCTGAATAACTTCACTGCTAATGATAATAACTGGCAAGGTGATGGTGATTCACGAAAGGCAGTTAAGCAAAAATCAGCTGGGTTACTTGATCTCGACGAAGTGTCAGCCATGAGAGCCGATATTGCAAAGCTGGCCAATCAGATGACTAAGATGACAATGGCAGCCACAGACAATGCAACATGTACAACAAATGACTATTTGCTGCTAACTGTGTGGTGACAGTCATATGAGTGATATGTGCCCCACAAATCCAGAGTCCATCTATTATGTGGGGCAACAGAACAGAGGTCCACCGAATCAGCATGCACAATACGGGAATTATTTCAATCCAAATTGGAGCAATCATCCCAATTTCTCATGGGGTGGAAATCAGTAGAATCAGAATCAGCATAGACCCCAAGGGAGTTTCAATCAGCCTCAGAGACCACCCCAACAAATGGAAGAAAGTACCAATGATTTGCTAAAAAAGTTGTTGATTGACAATCAGCAACTCATGACCGACTTCAGAAATCTTGAGAGGCAAATGGGGGAGTTAGCAACAAATCAAAATACTAGACCTGTAGGCGCTCTCCCCAGTGATACAGAAAAGAACCCTCAAGTGAATGCAGTTACACTTAGAAACGGGAGGAAGTGCCAAAGAAAAAGAAAGACAAGCCCATACCTGAGGGAGAGTTGATCCCTAAAGTGACTCACGAGCCAAAGAATGTTGCTGAAATTCCAGAGCCAGTGGAGGCCCCAAGGCCACCACCACCTTTCCCCAGAGATTGCAGAAAAAGAATGATGATCGCATGTTCACAAAATTTCTCTCTATGTTGATCCAGGTTCAGTTGAATATCCCACTTGTTGATGTGCTTCATGAAATTCCAAAGTATGCTAAGTACATAAAAGATATAGTGGCTCATAAGAGAAGATTAACTGAATTTAAGACAGTGGCACTTACTGAGGAGTGCACTTCAAGGGTCCAAAATAAGCTCCCTCAAAAGCTTAAGGATCCTGGCAGCTTCACGATTCCTGTGCGCATTGGTAATATTGATGTGGGTCGTGCTCTTTGCGATTTGGGGGCGAGCATAAATCTGATGCCCCTGTCTTTGTTCAAACAATTAGGCCTGGGAGCTCCAAGGCCCACTACTGTGATGTTGCAGCTAGCTGATAGATCGATAGCACACCCTAAAGGGGTAATTGAAGATGTGTTGCTGCAGATTGGGAAATTCATCTTCCATGCTGATTTCATTATCCTCGATTATAAGGCTGATGAACTGGTTCCAATCATATTGGGGAGACCTCTCTTAGCTACTGGTGATGCAATTATCAAAGTGAGAGAAGGAAAAATGATTTTGCGGGTAGATGACGAGGAAGCAGTTTTTAATGTCTACAAAGCAATCCAACTTCCCCGCCACTATGAGGAGCTCTCAATGATATCTATTATTGAGGCTGATGAGTAGATTCATTATCCGAGTGTATATCTAGATGATTCTCTAGAGAAAGCACTTATGTTGCTTGATAGCCTGAGGGCTGATGAGGAGGTTGAGAATATGATGCACATCCTAGATACATCTTGTGCGTACATGCAAGGGATACACCCCTTTGAGCCTTTGAATAGGCCAGAGGGACCTCCTCCAAAGCCGTCATTTGAGGAAGCCCCAAAATTGGAGCTTAAACCTCTTCCACCTCACCTGCAATATGCTTATTTGGGTGACTCTAACACTTTACCCGTTATTGTTTCTTCTGACTTGTCTAAATTGCAGGAAGAAAAGTTGTTGAGAGTGCTACGTGAGCACAAGCGATCACTTGGGTGGACGATGTCTGACATTAAGGGCATTAGCCCAGCCTTTTGCATGCACAAAATCCTTATGGAGGACGGACATAAGCCCAGTGTAGAGCAACAACGCCGACTCAATCCAATCATGAAAGAGGTGGTAAGAAAAGAAGTGATTAAGTGGCTTAATGCAGGTATTGTATTTCCTATCTCAGACAGCAAATGGGTAAGCCCAGTTCAATGTGTACCCAAGAAAGGGGGATGACTGTAGTAGTTAATGAGAATAATGATTTAATCCCTACAAGAACTGTCACCTGGTGGAGAATTTGCATTGATTATAGAAAATTGAACAATGTCACCCGGAAGGATCACTTTCCCCTCCCCTTTATTGACCAAATGCTTGATAGATTAACTGGCCAGGAGTACTACTGCTTCTTAGATGGTTACTCGGGGTATAATCAGATTGCTATAGCCCTAAAGGACCAAGAGAAGACCACATTTACGTGTCCTTATGGCACGTATGCGTTCAAGAGAATGCCCTTCGGTCTTTGTAATGCACTTGCGACTTTTCAAAGGTGTACGATGGCCATTTTTACTGACATGGTTGAGAGGTTTGTGGAAGTGTTCATAGATGATTTTTCTGTGTTTGGATGTTCTTTTGATAACTGCTTAATGAACCTTGATAAGTACTTGTTAGGTGTGAAGAAACTAACTTGGTGTTAAACTGGGAAAAGTGCCATTTCATGGTACGTAAAGGTATAGTTTTGGGGCACAAGGTATCCAAAGATGGTTTGCAGGTGGACAAAGCAAAGGTGGAAGCGATTGAAAAAGTGCCCCCACCGATATCTGTCAAAGGCATTCGTAGTTTCTTGGGCCATGCAGGTTTTTATCATCGTTTCATTAAAGATTTCTCAAAAATTTCCTCTCCCTTGTGCAGGTTGCTTGAGAAGGATGTCGCCTTCAAATTTGATGCTGCATGTCTGAAGGTATTTGAGGAGCTGAAGGGAAGGTTGGTGACTGCACCAATCATAATTGCTTCGGATTGGGAGCAGCCATTTGAGTTGATGTGCAATGCGAGTGACTTGACTATTGGAGCTGTTTTGGGGCAAAGGAGAAATAAAATCTTCCACTCCATCTACTATGCGAGCAAAACTCTGAATCCAGCTCAGATGAACTACACAGTCATTGAAAAAGAGTTGCTTGCCGTGGTGTGGGCGTTTGACAAGTTCAGGTCATATCTAGTGGGGACCAAAGTCATCGTCTACACAGATCATTCAGCTATCAGATACCTATTTGAGAAGAAAGACGCCAAGCTGAGACTGATTCGGTGGGTCCTTCTCTTGCAAGAGTTTGACCTAGAGATCCGAGATCACAAAGGAACAGAGAATCAAGTGGCTGATCACTTGTCCAGATTAGAAAATCGGAACCATGTAGGTGAAGGGGGTGCAATCAAAGAAACATTCCCTGATGAGCAGTTATTGGCAATCACCTCAAGCACAACCCCGTGGTATGCAGATTATGTGAACTTTATTGCAAGCGGGGTGACACCACCAGAATTGACACCCGATAATAGAAGAAGGTTCCTGCATGATGTGAGGCTTTACATGTGGGATGAGCCATTATTATACAGGCTCTATGCAGATCAGTTGGTGCGAAGATGTGTTCCTGAGGAGGAGATGAATGCCATACTTCATAGTTGTCACGCCTCGCTATACGGAGGTCATCATGGTGGAGACATGACCACCCAGAAAGTGCTACAATCAAGTTTCTATTGGCCAAAATTATTTAGGGATGCACACACCTTTGTTAAAAAGTGTGACAGGTGCCAAAGAACCGGAACGATCACAAAAAAGCACGAGATGCCGCTGCAAAACATTCTGGTAGTGGAGCTTTTTGATGTTTGGGGAATTGACTTCATGGGACCGTTTCCGTACTCCAATGGTCATAGGTACATCTTGGTGGTAGTCGATTATGTGTCTAAGTGGGTGGAGGCCATTGGTATTCCCACTAATGATGCAAAGGTGGTGGTAAGCTTTGTTAAGAAGCACATCTTCACACGCTTTGGAACTCCCAGAGTGTTGATCAGTGATGGAGGAACGCATTTCTGCAACAAACTGCTGAATAATGTTCTTGCAAAGTACGGAGTCAAGCACAAAATTTCCACTGCCTATCACCCCCAGACGAGCGGTCAAGTGGAAGTGTCAAATAGAGAGGTAAAGCAGATTCTTGAGAAAACAGTGAGTGCAAATAGAAAAGACTAGGCAGGGAAGTTAGATGACGCATTGTGGGCATATCGAACTGCATACAAAACTCCCATAGGTACTTCTCCGTATAAGTTAGTTTATGGGAAGGCATGTCACTTGCCCGTCGAACTTGAACACAAGCCTATTGGGCAATTAAAAAGCTGAATATGAATGGGGACTTGGCTGGCGAGAAGAGGTTGCTGCAACTCAACGAGCTTGATGAGTTTCGTTTGCACGCATATGAAAATGCCAAATTGTATAAAGAGAAGACTAAGAGGTGGCATGACAAGCACATCCAACATCAAGAGTTTGAGACAGGGCAAGAAGTTCTTTTGTTCAATTCAAGGTTGAAGCTTTTCCCAGGAAAGCTTAAATCTCGTTGGTCAGGCCCTTTTGTTGTAGTAAGTGTGAAGCCTCATGGAGCTGTGGAGTTGCGGGATATGAGTTCAGCTGGTACTTTCTTGGTGAATGGTCAAAGGATAAAACATTACTGGGGTGGTGACTTTGCACGTCACAAGACCTCGGTGGACTTGACGGATGCTTGAGAACGTGTTGAGTCGTGCTGCGACGTTAAATCAGGCGCTAGATGGGAGGCAACCCATTGAATTGTTGTAACCGTCATGCCACGACATTAAATAAGACGCTGGTTGGGAGGCAACCCAACGATAGTAGTAGTGTTAATTTTGTGTTTTAGGAAGAGCTAACCAATGCAGGTGACAAAGGGCAGGTGCTAAGGCCATCGAACGGGGTAAGAACAGGTGAAAAGTTAAAGAAAAAAATCGCCCAGGTGCGCGCCCGCGCTACTGGACGCGCTAAACTGCAAAGTTTCTGCCTTGGCCGCGCACCTGATCGCGCTACTAGCGCGGCCGCGCTACCGGAGGCGCATCTAGGCACGCTAGTAGCTCTTGGGTTCTGTATTGGACGCGCTAAATCTAGCGCGCTCGCGCATCTGAGCGTGCTAGTTCCGGCGTTTTCAAGTGTATTTTCAGTTTTTTTTCATTTTTTTTATTTTGTTTATTCTTTAGACTCAATTACCCCTTTCCCCCATCTAATAAATGCCCCCCCCCGTACCTGAACCTTCCATTCAACAAAAGAAAACCCCTCCCCCATTCCAACTCAAACACAAACAAACCCTTCCTCCAAACACTCCCAAATCCCAAAACCAGCCGTCCCCCATCTCATGACCCCCCCCCCCCGAGTTCACTAGTATCTTCCCCATTCTCCTTCACCACAGGTATGAGACCTAGTTTCTTTCTTCCTTTTTATTTCTCTCTCTATTTTTTCAGATTTTTGGTTGTATTCTTATGCCTATGTTGTAGTAGTTGTACTTAGATTTTGTAGAGAAATTGGTGCAAGATGTTGTAGTGTTGGTGGATGATAAGTGTGGGGTGGAATCCCACTTGATATGTGATGTTGGTGAGTGTAAGTGGGTGATTCTTGTTCTAAAAAGTTTAAAAAGGGGTTGTGAAGGCCTAATGCCCACAATGTGTTTGTGGAAAGGTCCCAATGATCGTGATTATATAATTTATGACCCCTTATGCGTGTGAAGTCTGAGTAACCGTATTGAGTCACAAAATTTCTATTGGGCTGTGCTAATGTGTCTCCGTTTTCCAGGCATCATGACTCCATCTAGGAAACGACGCGCCATAGTTGCCTCGTCGAGCAGCCAGGCTGGTTCATCTAGGTCATGAGGGGCTGCACCTATACGCTCCTTTGATAGTTCCAAATTTGTTTCGGCCAATGCTCAGTCCCGCTTTGCGTAAAAGGCTCGTAAAAAGCCAATTCCGGAGAGAGGTATTCATGTCAGACAGCTCCAGAGACACTGCCCTCACATGTACGAGGAGTTGGTGAGGCGGGGGTTGCACACATTCATCAATGAGCCCGGTGAGGGCAATGCAATGGTTGTGCGGGAATTTTATGCGAATGTGGCGGAGCATGATAATGGAGTAGTCACGGTGCGCCGAAGGGCAGTGAATGCTTCTGTTGATGTGATACGAACGGCCTACCAACTGCCTCCACCTCCGGTTGGTTATGATGACTTCTATGAATACGGCCGCAACCCAACGAACGAAAAATGGGCGCGATTCTTTGAGACAATTTGTGCACCCGGGAAAGAAGTGGTCTGGATGGACTATGGGGAGAAGTTTCACTCCTCAGCACTCACCTTTGAAGGGAAGTGCTGGCTGTACCTCATAAACAACCGCTTGATTCCGTCTCATAATACTACAGAGGTCAATGGGCCCCGTGCTGATTTGGTGCTTTGTAAATGGTCACGACTTCGACGTGGCCAAAGTGATGCATGAAGAGATATTCGTCCACAACCAAGTCAAAAGGTATGGGTTCTTTTTCCCTTCTTTACTTACTCAACTATGCAGGGATGCTCAGGTGCCCGAAAATTAAGCTGTGGATGGGTTGGTGAAAAGGGAAGGCCAATTCCGTGCTGATAAGGTGACCACGGGCAAGGACTCGGGAGTAGTAGAGGAGGAGGCGAGCGGTGGCCGGTCTGCGAGTAGTAGCTCTGATGATTCTCATGAAGGAGAGGATGCTGAGGAGAACATGGGGACAACACCGCACGCTCAGGAGCAAAATGTGGCAGCAACAGGACCATCTGGGACGACAACATCTTCAGGAGCTGCCCGGGTGTCCCGTTTTACTGCGATGGAGGCAGAGATGGCTGGTTTGCGAACCTCCACAACTAATTTGGGCACTCGAGTAGACGCTGTAGCTGACCAACAAGTGAAGTCGGAAAAGAAATTCATGGGCTGGCTGCGAGCTCTGGGCCGTGCGTGCCACGTCAACCCAGACACCGTCTCCGACCAGGAGTGAGCCTTCGGGGAAGTTCTTTTACCTTACTACTCTTTCAAATTTTAAGCCATGGGGACATGTATTCATTTTTAAGTGTGGGGTGGGGATTCCTTCATTGTATGTATGTGATTGTATCAATTGACTGTTGGTTTTGTTTTGTTTCATTTTGCTTTGATAATTTTGATGCTGTTAAGTAGGAATCGTTAGTTTAAAATAGATATATGGCTCGTCCCGACGATGGATCCCTGTCGACGGGGTTCTTGAAGGACTGAGTCGAGACAAAAAAAAGACGTAGACTCCTCCTGATGATGGATCCTGTAGACAATTTTCTTGAGGGAAGTTAGTCTAGAGAAAACACCAAAAAGATTTTTTATTTTTTTCTTAGATAGTGTAGCAACTCCCCCTTGGTTTTTCTTTAGGCCACGGTTCTTTTCTAAGGGTTTAACTTGAACTGGGTATATGTAGTTTTCTTTTTATTTTGTAGACTAGGTTAATGGGCTACGAGCTAGAGAATCAAAAGAGAACCCATAGCGTTGACACACCTGAACACAATAGACCCTAAATGCTTAGTCTTATTTGTTGAATCTCACTAAAGTGCCTTAATTTTTATGTTTGTTGCTGAATTGAATGCTCGTAACGGAGTGTCTTGATGAGCTGATCTGGAATGAGTTTTATGCCATGTGTGGTGAGGTTTTTGTGTAGTCCATGTATTGTACTTGTGTCTAGAACTTGCCCGGTATGTGAGTTGAAGCGGAATTTTAGGTGATGCTCGGTTTGGAAAATGATTTTAGGCTTTCTTTGATCTTTTTGAGCTTAATTGCTTGTCACAAATAAAATTTGTCCCTAGTTAACCCTTTTGAGCCTATGGACTTTCGTTTGGCACCCGCATTACGAGCCTATACCCTTTTTGTTCTTAATTGATATTGTTTTGATCCTTTTACCTCTTAAAGAACTTTAATTGTGAGATGAGCGCTAAAAGAAGTAAGAAGGAACTAAGTGTGGGGTGGATTTTGAGTGGAACCAATAAAAGGAAGAAATGTGCACTTGTTTTGTAAACTAATACACCACTAGCGAAAATTGAGTGAAAAGAAAAAATAAACTGAAAAAAAAGAGAGAGGAATACATTGTGTCTTGTTCCAGCTAGTGGGTATGAATTAATATAGTGCTTAAAGAAGAAGGGAGTATTTGTAGGGTGATATTGTTTATGGAAGTGAAGTGGGTTGAAGAATTTGCACTAAAGTTGCTCATGTGATGTATTAAAGTGCTTAGGAGGGTTAGTGCATATTCCGAAATATATCCTACCCATCCCTTAGCCCACATTACAACCGGGAAAAAGTCCTAATTGATTTTGGGTCGAGCAAGCCTACATTAGTAAAGATTTACATTAAGGGCAAGCTTATGGTACCAATTGCATGCATGTGACTTCTTTATGAGGGTGAGTGATTTCTTTGATATATGTGAGCATATGATGCGAATGTGTGGATTGAATTCAATTTTCGTCGATGTGATTGTGAGGGCATATGATTTGTGACGGAAAAGCAAGTCTTGACTTCTGTGTAGAGTACGTTGAGGAAGTATGAATATTGTATGGCACTTGAAGAGTCGACTTTTGAGGCTAGGATTGTTCACTGCTAGGCGTAATGTATGTAAATTGTTCTGGGTGTAGGGCATTAGGGGAAATGGTTGAGTGAAGGAACCTTTAAAATGTATAGTTTGATTGCTCGAGAACTAGCAATGAAGTAAGTGTGGGGAGTTGATAATACGTTAAATCTAGGTAATTTTGCGATTGTTTATGCTCCCACTTGATTATATTCCAATATCATAATATGGTTAATTGATGAAAAATAGGCTCTAATTGTGAATTGTATATATTGCAGGATGAGGAGCCTAGGTGATGCCTTAAACAGTTGTGATTGGAACCATTTTGGAGCAAGAAAGACCCCTCATAGCTGAGTACGCTTGAAGACGAGGAACATAAGTGATGAAACACAGAACTGGACATGCGCGCCCAGGTGCACGATCACGCTACTTTTAGCGTGTCCATGACAGAATCTCAGTCAATTAGCATGGCCAGATGCGCGTCCAGGTGCGCGATCGCGCTAGTCCAAAATCCGGGAAGAGTTATTTAGGGGCAGAATTGGAAATCTGGAGGAAAACTCACTTAACCTATATAAAGTCAAGCTCGCCCAAGGAAGAGAGGAGAGTTTTTTCATAGTCTAGTGCAAGAAATAGAGAGACAAGAGGCAAGGAGGAGATTTGACCATCAAGTTCTTCTTTTCTTATCTTGGTTTTTGCTATTTGGGATGAAATTGAATCTATTTGTGATGAACACTAGCATGAGTAGCTAAAACTCATTGTTCTAGGGTCATAGGTGAAACATGAATGTGGTTGTTTGAAGTTTAATTTGACAAAGTTGGTTTATCATATTGGGTTGTTTATTTAATTCTGCTTTTAATTATTTTGCTGAGTAGCTAACAGTGAAATACTATCTACGAATCTTTAGTTGAACTCGAAAGTGAGAACTTTAGATTGCATATAGAATTAAATAGAGCAGATTTTTGAACCCGGGCCTCGGGGAACAGATTAGCAATTGGGATAGACATATACTCAATTGCCTTGTTTGGTTGAAATACAGGAATTGTAAATGTATTCTTGTTAATCTTAATTCCATAGACATATAGGCATTGAGTTAACTTGAATAGGCGAGTAAGAACTCGACAGATTCTTATGAGTAACATTAACCCTGTCAATCAACAGTCCAGGTACATCGATTAGTCATTTTAAGTCAAGAACATAACACGATTGTTAACTAGCCTGTGACCCTAGAATATCCTCTCCTACTGTTTGTTACTCGAAATTATTATTTTTTTGGTTAATTGCTCTAGTTAGATTATTGCTTGGTAGTTTAGGTAGTAAAACAATTACAACTCTATTTTTGTGAAAAAAAACCTCTTGGATAGACAAATTAATTGAGTTTGAATTAGTCAACAGTTAATCATAAGTCTTCGTGGGAATGATTCTCTACTCTCTACTCTATTACTTGATGATCACGTGCACTTGCGTGAGTGTTTTTGGTCGCAACAATAATCCACCTCAGTATTATCCTCCGAACAATGTCCGGTCATCTGTCCAACCATCGGGTCACTCCTTATGGTGAGTGCCAGCACCGCATAATGCACTCTTGCCTTCACAACATTTTCGAGCGCCCAACAACCCTAGAAAACATGGGCAGGGAGGGAAACAAAGGCAAAGAAATGCTTTCACGCCCATCGGAGAATCCTATACAAGCTTGTTTGAAAAGTTAAAGCATTCTGGCCTAATTGAGCCGCTCCTCGACTATACTCCAGACCCATATAGCATTGAAGATTGTCTCTCTTTGAAAAGGGAAATAGAAAGAATGATTCAAGAAGGGTTAATTGTGATCAATGACAGTGACAGGGAGAATGCGGATCCTCTTAAGAACTTGTGGACTAAAGTTGATGATATTGAAGTTGGTAATGGTCTTTGAAATATTGATGCGAAACTCAGTGGCTAAGATGCCGTGCTTGGTAATTGGAAAGACGCTCCATTTCTTGGTTAGCCGGAGAGGAGTTTTGGTGGTTTATTTTGTTGTCATTTCTGTTGCCCGGGTTATTTTCAGGGTTGTAATCCGGATATTGTCTTGTGACTCAAACCCTTCTATCCTTTTATTTTGCCTAGTTTGTTTAGTCGTAGTAGCTCGCTTAGTGTTGTCTGGTTTTGTTCCAGGGTTGTAACCCCAGCTTATTTTACTTGTTTTGTTGTTCAAACCCTTTCACCATCTATCTAATGCAATTTTCTGCTTTCTGTTATATCTAGTCAGTGTTTGTTTAGTTCTCTTTCCCTTTTATAGTTCCTTTCCTGCTGACTCTAGTGACATGACATGCACGCGTAATTCTCAGCCTGGTCATAAAAGTTAGTTCAGTCATGAAGCAATGAAACAATTTTGAAGATGATAGGGACATTTGAGGGAAATAAGTAAAGGCATTTTGAGATCACTTCAAGCTCGAATTGTGTGAAACTGGGGCAGATAAAACTTAAAGAAACACTATTGAAACACATCCCGCCGCATCAGGTTGAAGCTAAAGGCAAGTTTGCCCCAAATTGGCAGGGGCCATTCGTGGTAACAAGAGTGTTGTCCAATAGTGCTTTGTATTTAACAAATATAGAAGGTAAATATGTAGATATGACTATCAATTATGATGCAGTCAATAGATATTATGTATAATTTCTTTGGTTTGTATAATTGTTGTTTGTATTTGGCATGTTTTGAAAATTGGAATGAAAAAGGCATTTTATTCTGCTATCTAAATATTTTATCCTTTGTTACCCCTTTGAGCCTTATTTGTTTTCTTTCATACCCATCTTTTTAGAAGCGGTAGCAAAATTCAGAAGCACGGACACAAAAGGTAAATAAAGAAGAAGAAAAAGAAGAGAAAAGGGGAAAGAAAAAAATGGAAAAAGAGTAAAAAAAAGAAAAAAGGGAGAAAAAGAAAAATTAGAGAGAAAAGTACAAAAACAAAGCAATTCCTATGTCATGAACTGCGTTCGACCTGATTCCTTTTAAGGATACGTAGGCAGTCTCACGGTTCGGTCCCATCAAAATAAAATTTCAAAAGTCCCCAAGCAAAGAAACTGGGGCAGAAGTTGTGGGTGTTGTAAGAGATCTGATTCCAAAAGTTGTAATTTTGAGCCCTTTTAACTTGTTTTTGAGCCTTTATGATACCCTTTGTTTCTAATCCTATCCAAAAGCTACATTACGGTCCAAAGAAAGACCTTCCGATCAATCTTTGAGTAGTGCCAAGTCAAGCGAGTTAGAGGTATGATTCTCATCAGGGGCAACACTCCGTTCTACACAAGGAAAACAAAAAAATGAGGGAGTCTTATTGGTGAAAACCTTCACAGGCACCATAAGGCGACGATAAGTTGAGAGAAAGAACAAAATGAGAGAGGCTTGATGGTGAAAACCTTCACAGGCACCGTGAATCAGATGGGATAATCGGAGCATTGAAGCCCAATTTCACGACTCAGAGGTACAATAAGAGTTGAACATTGGATTTGCTTGACTGATTAGGCCACTTAATCAAAAGGTGCATGTCATGGTCATTAGAGTTGGTGTCCACATCTGATAAGTTTCTACTTTGTAATTTTCTTGCTAGGTATCATCTCTTTCCATTGTCCCTTACTCTGTTCCTTTTGTCTTGTTTACTTCCTTTTCTTGAGTCTGTTTGGTCAAAAAAAGTGAGAAATGACTTCAAAATTTTTCTACCATTTTTCCAATTGCGCAAAACGGAATCTGTCTTGCACATCAAAGTGGCATAAGTCAGGAAAGAACAACAGGCGCACTGAGTTGGCAACCATCAACGTGTTTTGGGATTCATGTAGAATATAAAGGTTCGATATAGGTCAATTCATGAGCAATGCAACAGATAAAGGATATTGGGTTTGAACGGATTAGAGGTATTTTATGTGATAAGGGTAATAGAGAAAGTGGTTAGTCAATAAACAGGAAAGGTATTTCAAGTTAAAATCAAGGTTATCATGGCAAGTGAAGGAGCAATCGCCCGCAAAGTCAAGGCCACAAACCAACCATCATATTTAAACTCACAAGTTTTCTTTGTCTGAAACAGGGATGAAAGCTATGTTCATATCAAAGCTTGGAAGCTTGAATTTTTCAGGTGTAATGCCCCAATTTTGCTTATGCAAAGGCTATTGAGAAGATCACACATCACCCCTAGGAGAAACACTTCCTAGTCTGGGTTTTCAAGTTATATTTTGTTGTAGGAGATGCACTTCCTAAATTGAGGTTTCACCCTTAAGAGACGCACTTCCTAGTTTGGGTCTTTAAGATTATATTCTTGTTTTAGGAGACGCACTTCATAAATTGAGATGTTTTACCATTAGGAGATGCACTTCCTAGTTTGGATCATATGAGTTTTAGTTACTGAAGTTTTCACCTCTAGGAGTCGCACTTCCTAGTCTTGGTCATTTAATTTCATCCCTAGGAGATGCACGTCCTAGTTGGAGTCATTAAAATTTTACCCGTTAGGAGACGCACTTCCTAGTAGGGGTCTTTCAGATTATACTTATTAGGAGACGCACTTCCTAGCTTTGGTCATTTAAATTCATCTCTAGGAGATGCACTTCCTAGCTTTGGTCATTTAAATTCATCTCTAGGAGACGCACTTCCTAGTTTAAGTCATTGAAGTTCCACCCCTAGGAGACGCACTTCCTAGTCTGGGTCTTTCATGTTATATTTTATTTTAGGAGACGCATTTCCTAAATTAAATTTCACCCCTAGGAGACACACTTCCTAGTCTAGGTCTTTCAGGATATACTTTTAGGAGATGCACTTTCTAAATTGAGATTCTACCACTAGGAGACGCACTTCCTAGTTTGGTTTATTCAAGTTCATTAGGAGACGCACTTCCTAGTTTGAGTCATTGAAGTTCTACCCCTAGGAGACGCACTTCCTAGTCTGGGTTTTTCAGGATATATTTCTGTTTTGGGAGACGCACTTCCTAAATTGAGAGTTCATTCATAGGAGACGCACTTCCTAGTTTGGTTTATTCAAGTTTCACCCCTAGGAGACGCACTTACTAGTTTGGTTCATTCAGGTTTTATTTTTAGCAGATGCATTTTCTAGTCAAAGTTTTTTGGTTTTACTCATAGGAGTCGCATATCCTAGTCTAGTCTTTAGTTTACTATCATCATTGCATCAATAGTATAAGTGGTTTACAATATTGCTAACAACTCACAAAACTTCATAGTGCAAAATGGGGCAGAAAATTCTGTTTGTTTTATTTGTTTTGATTGCAGGCACCCACATGGAAAAAGGGAACACAGAAAGTTTCAACAATCAGGCACCCACCTGGAGAACAAGGGAAAACAGTTCAAGTTTCAAGGGAAGCAGTTCCGAAGGAAGACAGTTCAAGTTCAGCAATCAGGCGCCCACATGGAGAACAAGGGAAGACAGTTCAAGTTTCAAGGAAAAGTAGTTTCGAAGGAAGGCAGTTCAAGTTCAGCAATCAGGTGCCCACCTAGAGAACAAGGGAAGAAAGTTCAAGTTTCAAGGGAAAGCAATTTTGAAGGAGGACAGTTCAAGTTCAGCAATCAGGCGCCCACTTGGAGAACAAGGGAAAACGGTTCAAGTTTCGAAAGAAGATAGTTCAAGTTTTGGCAATCAGGCACCCACCTGGAACACAAGGTAATTCACTTCAGAATGCAATTCAAGTCAGCAACAAAAGAAGCTCGCGGCAAGAATGTGAGTCAACAGTCCGAGATAATCAACGGAAGTTAGCCACAATCCAGAATAAAAAAAAAAGGCAAGAAGTGAATCCAAATGTAGAAGTGGAGAACGTTGTGAACTACTCAAGACATGATGGCTGAAATCACGAGCATTGCATGTCCGGTTTTGATCTGAAGAAGAATGAACTAACACCTGCAGCTAGCAAGCATCGAGGTTCAAATCTATTGTCTGCATGAAGAACCATTCAAGACTCAAGATCAAGCTTCAAAAGACTTATAGATAGGAATCTTGTAATTCATAGTTGACAGATTTAGCTAGTCTTTTTTCATTTTTTGATTTTTGATGTAATACAAGACCGCGGACCGGAACCTCGGCGGAACGGCACCTCGACTGGCTCTCCACCTCGGTAAACTCCGTCACCCTTCCTACTTCTGAACTACACGTGGCCTGATTCCTTTATAGCCAAGGATATGTAAGCAGCTTAGATACCAGGGCTCGGTCACATTCTCCTTTCTCTTAGTTTTTGGTCTTTCTACATAAGGGTCGGGTCAAAAAACCTATCTAGTCGTTCTTTGTCTGAAAATACTTCGTGTTTCCAGTCAAAGAGGGGCAGCTGTAGACATGTGATTTTTGACCCTCCCCAAGATTTCACCCATTTTAGCATTTAAATATTTATTTTTAGGTCTAATATAGTTATTTTAACTAGTTTTGACCCTTTTTACTTTATTTTATCAAAAAATGAAAATTACAAAAATATTTCTTCTTTTTAGTTGTTGTTAGTTTATATACCTTTCGTAAAACTAAAAAAAATACAAAAAATAGTACCTTATTTTTATTTTTGATAATACCAAAAAAATAGATTTGTTTTAATGATTAGTCTTATCTTAATAGTTATTTTACTTAAGTAGGATTATTTGGTAAATGAGGTCGTAATTTTAGTCTTATTCACGGAATGTGACGACCCGGCCGGTCGTCTTACTAATTTACACCCCGATAGCCTATTAACTGCTTTCCCCGAGTCTATTTCTGCTATTTTGATTTGCCGGGATGTTCGGTTTTAAGTTACGGAGAGTTTTGGGACACTCAGTCCCTAAATGAGAGCTTAAATATTAGAAAGTTGACCGTAGTCGGAATAGTATGAAGACGACATCAGAATGGAAATTTGATAGTTACGTTAGCTCCGTTGGGTGATTTTGGGGTTAGGAGCGTGTTCAGATTATGATTTGGAGGTCTGTAGCTAATTTAGGCTTGAAATGCCGAAGGTTAAATTTTTGAAGTTTCCGGTCCGATAGCAAGATTTTGATCCGAGGGTCGGAATGGAATTCTGAGAGTTGTAATAGTTCCGTTGTATCATTTGGGATGTGTGTGCAAAATTTTAGGTCATTCGGACGTGGTTTGGTTGGGTTTCTGATCAAAAGCGGAATTTGGAAGATTTTAGAAACTTAGGCTTGAATCCGATGTGTTTTGGTTGTTTGATGTTGTTTGAAGTGTTTTGAAGATTGGTACAAGTTTGAATAAGGTTTTAGGATATGTTGATGCCTTTGGTTGAGGTCCCGAGGGCCTCGGGGTGATTTCGGATGGTTAATGGAAAGTTGAGAAAATGTTGCAGCTGCTGTATTTTTTGCTGCTTCTGGTATTTTCGCATCTGCGGTTTGGGGACCGCAGATGCGGAGCCGCATAAGCGGCGTAGAGGACCGCAAAAGTGAAATTTGGGATTTTCCTCAGGAACCGTAGATGCGGTGAAATATCCGCAGAAGCGGAACCGCTCCTGCGGTTAGAGTTCCGTTGATGCGAAAGCTGGGCCCTTAAGTGAAAGTCATAGATGCGACACTTGTTCCACAGAAGCGGGACCGCATATGCGGTCCCAGGGCTACAATGCGAAAATCGCTGGGCATAACATATAAATAGTTGCCTTCACGAATTCGAGGGATTCTTTCACCATTTTCATCCTGGTTTGAAGCTTTTGAGAGAGATTTTTGATGAAAAACAAAAGGGAATCACTTGGAGGTAACATCCTTGATTTCATAACTTGCTTTTATGTAATTACAGACCTAATTAGTGGTGAGAAATTGGAAAAAAAATGGTTAATTAGGGCTTGAGTTTAAGAGGCCTTTAAATGAGGATTTGAGGGGTCATTTGGACTCCAATTTCAGTATTCTTATTATGTATAAACTCGTGAGAGTACGAGGTTCCCGAAAATATAAATTTCACCCGATTCCGAGGCGTGGACCCGAGGGGCATTTTGGTAATTTTCCTAATTTCATGTATTAGCTTAGACTTTAATTGTAAAATCAATTACTTGAAGTGTTATTTACATTATGCAATTGAATTGAATAGATTTGGGCCATTTGGAGTCGAGTACTCTTGGCAAAAGCGTGGTTTCAAGTTGACTTTGAGCCGGTTCGAGGTAAGTGGCTTGTCTAACCTTGTGTGGGGGACCTTCCCCTTAGGATATGATATATTTGATAGATGCCTTGTGTAAGCACGTGATTTTTGACCCTCCCCGAGAATTTTCACATTTTTAGCATGAATATGTGAAATTGGGTCCAGTATGGCTATTTTAACTATTTTACTTTATTTCGTTGCAAAAAAAGAAAAAATTCAAAAAATATATATATAAATTTTAGTTTATGTATCTCTCATAAATTTGAAAAATACAAAAATTGTACTTTATTTTGGTACTTTATATAAATTCGAAAATTACAAAAAATAGTTTTATTAATATTCTATAGTCATTTTTAACTTGGAAAAAATACAAAAATATTACCTCATATTTTATCTTAATATTTAAAACGAAAATTACAAAGAAAAAAAAATAGTTTTATTAATATTTTGTAGCTATTTTAAAAATCTTGAAAAAATATTTAAAACTATATAGTTTTGTTTAAATACTAGTCTTATTTTTGGTAGTTATTTTGCTTACATAGGACTAGTTAAGCAACGTGTTCCTATTTCTCGGGTCCGGGCAAAAGAATAATATTCGGGTTCAAACTACCCGGTTTTAGGCCTAATTTTCGGACCTAGCCCATAATAAACCGTGTCCAGGACACGTGGGGAACCCCACCACGCGTGGGGGACATATGCCTCGAACCCCACCACGCGTGGGGCTCATTTTCATGGGCATTATGTTACAAAACACGGGGACCAACGAAAAGGACGGGGGGAATTTGAAAAAGGAGGGATTTTAAGAATTTTGAAAAAAAAAAAAGGAGAACATGTACTGTTTATCTTCTTCTTAAAAGAAGAAGCAGAAGATAAAAAAACGGGGGGAACGAGAAAAAAAAAAGAAGGAAAGGAGCCCCCTCCATCAACAAACGACCCTACTGACCACGCATTCCCCTCCGTCGACCAAGCATCTCCGCCATAACCACCAGCCCCATCACCACCGTCGTCAACCTCCGAACAACCCCCCCACCATCAACACTCCATGAACGACCAACCAACTCCTCCAACCAGTCCACCCCCCGTCGTCTTCCCCACCGTGAAACCACAATAACCAAACAAAAACCAGTCGCAAACCCCCCCCCCTAACGCCTGAACACCACCGGACAACCCCGACGGAGCTGCTCCACCATTTTCAGCTTCGCTGCGTTTCCGAGCAGTTGGTTCTGCATGCTTTCGCGTCGCACCCCCTCGTCGTCAACAACCCACAGTCGTCGACCAAACAGTCCGTCAGTGAAGTCGAGTTGAAGTCGAGTTCCAGTCCAAAGTCCAAAAGTTGAGTCGAGGTCCGGTTCGTCGAGTTTATTCCGGGGTTTCGTTGTTGTTCCTCGTTCAGTGAAGTCCGGCTTGAACTCCGTCGGGGTCGTGTTTGTCGTCCTGAGTTTGCCGAGGTTCAAAGGTTAGTAAACCTCAAGTATTAGATAAGGAAATGTTACGTTAAATGTTCGAAGATGCAATATATAAATTGATATGATAATTTTCTGCTTATGTTTTCACCATATGCGTTTTGTTCATTTTTTGGTGTTATGAATTTTTGTTTATTTGATATCATTTAATTAAGTAGGGTTAGTTATTCCACGACACAGTTTAACGTCAATTTGTTCGTCTTTTCCCTTGCTTAGTTCATTCGGACAAAACTAGTATTACTTGTTGTTATTACTTCCAAAACACTCATTTTGCTAGATTCCTTTTATTAAAATTGTAACGAGTTATGAGATTTCAGTTGTAAATAGGCTATAAGGTTTAGTACTGTTAAAGGCATAAAAATGGCATCCCTTTAAAAATATAAAAAATAAAAATAAATAATAATAATAAAAAAAATAATAAGTAAAATGAGACGAGCCTCGCCAAATAAAAGGGACAAATTGCGGGGCCCTCCAAGTATATATATTAAATACTTAAATTCCGGGACGGGTCGTTTAGCAAATTTCACGGCCCTCCCCAAAAATAATAATGCGCTAGTTGCTTTAGGCGCGCCTTTAATAATTTAATTTTCTTAAACTCGGGTGCGCATTTCATGCGACCCAAATCCAAATTCTAAAACATCAAATAAAATATGTTTCGGATTGTGGGTGCATTTCATGTGACACAGTCCAAAGATATGTTTTAAGCGATGTTCACATTTCTTAATAATAATAATTAATAAAGCGGTTAAAAGATAAAATTTGCACATGGTTCATAATTGTATTAAAAATCAGATAAATAAGCCGAATATAACAGTTGAGCGACCGTGCTAGAACCACGGAAACTCGGGAATGCCTAACACCTTCTCCCGGGTTAACAGAATTCCTTATCCGGATTTCTGGTACGCAGACTGTAATATAGAGTCATTCTTTTCCTCGATTCGGGATTAAAATTGGTGACTTGGGACACCCTAAATCTCCCAAGTGGCGACTCTGAAATAATTAAACCAATCCCGTTTCGATTGTCCTTTAATTGGAAAAAACTCCCCCTGCGCCCCCGCGGGCGCGGAAAAAGGAGGTGTGACAGCTCTGGCGACTCTGTTGGGGAAATTTTTAACCCAGAACCACTAGTTCAGGGTTAAGAATTCGAGCTTAGAATAATTGTTATTATTTGGCTTTATTTATTATCTGATTATTACATGTTTTGAGCCTAATGTGCTAAATGCTGCTTTTACCGCTTTGATATTATTTGAACTGTATATAAATTGTGCCGAAACCTTTCTCTTCTTACCTCCGGGGATGTGCTTACTGGTTGAGACTCCCTATTCTGTTAGTGTCATACCCTAAATAAAAGAGGCTCGGAAAGTTTCTAAGCCGGCTGGCCTTTTGGTTCCCGGAAAGGAGCTCCTTCCTCAGCTCGAGTTGTCCGCTCGGGTACACTGTCTAGAACACCGACCCAGGTTTTTGAACCTAGTATAACAAAGCCACATGCCGGATCCCTAGTAGGAACGTTTATTTGCATCATGTGCATTTGACTTAGGGGACTCAACATAGGGGTTGGGTCCGTCTAGGACAAGCAACCTGAAAATAATAGACAATCTTTCGGCATCCTATGTGCTACATGTTGTATTTAGTCAAGGGCGTATGGGTCATTTGGTCATTTCCAGCATGATGTTATTTTAATCAAAGCATGGGGAACATTTGTGGAATCCAAGAAGCCTTGGAATTCCCTATGTCCCCCACGCTTGCTTTTTGGGAAAGCACATGGGGAACATTTGTGGAATCCAAGAAGTCTTGGAATTCCCATATGTCCCCCACGCTTCATATGTTGGGAAAAGCGCATGGGGAGCATTTGCGGAATCCAAGAAGTCTTGGAAATCATTATGTCTCCCATGCCACATTTTTGAAAGAAATAATAAATATAAAAAAATAAAAATGCAAATAAAAACAAAGCATGAAAATTCAAAAAAGATTTTGTATGTTGTCATCATTTTCCACATATGAGAAAATCGTGAAAAAAGGAGAAAATAACAGTATAGAAGTCCGAGTAGAGTTGAAACTCTGCCGAAATTTTGAAAATGAAAAAATGTCTTGTAAAAGCAAAGGAAAAAAAAAATAAAAAAAAAATCATCATTGTTCTGTCTGGTTTTTTTAAAAATATCAAAGAAAATAGTTTGTTTTGCCATTAAATGAAAATGAAAAAGAGTTTGTTTTTTTTAAAAAAAAAAAATATTTTATTTTATTTTATTTTGTTTGTCTATGAAAATGCCAGAAATAAAAATAAAAAAGGAGTCTGGCGTTTAATGTGATTTTATTATTTGTTCCAAAAATAAGTATATATATAATCCGAAAAAAAAATTCAAAAGAAAGTTCAAAATTCAAAAAGATAAAATAGATAAATAAAAATCCGAAAACATTTTGATTCTTCTTTAGAAATTCAAAATTCAAAAAAAAATCATTTTAGAAGCCTTTCTTATATTGAAGGTAAAATTCCGAAAATATTTTCTTCTTTTCTTTGGAATAAAAAAAACGAAAATCCAAAAAATATTAGTCCTTCTTTTAAAAAGAAAATCAATCAAAAAATAATATTTCCTTGCTTCTTTTAAAGTAGTTCTTTTAAACGAAAATTCAAAAAAAAGAGTTAGTTCATCTGCTTATTATTATTTGCCTACTTATTCTTATTGAGCCGAACTACGCGGGTTTGATTCTCACCGGATGTGAGATACGTAGGCAATCCTCATCGGGTCCAACCCCACCTTCTCAAAAAGAAGGAATGTTTTATGTTTTTCGTTAATTCGTTTGTTTGTTATAAATGAAAATAATGAAATAATAGTCTAATAATGATTGTTGTGGAAAAAGAATAATAATAATAATAAATAAAAAAAATAGAAATGGAAAAGGGTTTTCTCAAAAATATCTTATTTGCCCGAACTACGCGGGTTTGATTCTCACCGGATGTGAGATACGTAGGCAACCCTCATCGGGTCCAACCCCACCTTTTGCTGAAATAGCCAAAAATCAAAAATTTTAATCTTGTCATAAGTAAGTCGGGTGATGTCCAACCCACCTTTTGCTAAAATAGCCAAAAAACAAATAAATAAAAAATATATGTCAAATTTTAATTTTGTCATAAAGAAGTCAGGTGACGCTGTTTTATCAAGACATAGCCGAATGTTCCCGAAAGGGACGCCGGAAGGCTGACTTTGCATAAACAGCCACCTTTGGGTCATTTTTTAAGACTTGGTCCAGTTGACCCCCACAACCTAAAAATCTTCGTCCCCG
This sequence comes from Nicotiana sylvestris, assembly GCF_000393655.2. Lineage (NCBI taxonomy): Eukaryota > Viridiplantae > Streptophyta > Magnoliopsida > Solanales > Solanaceae > Nicotiana > Nicotiana sylvestris. The sequence continues at coordinate 78,124,296 of NC_091058.1, read as the reverse complement.
AGACATTGAAAGGCCGTGTTTGTAATATTGAGTTTTCTAATTTGAAAAACGATGAAAAAAAAAGTTATAAATAAGTCAGGTGATGCTGTTTTGTCATAAATAGCCGAATGTTCCTGAAAGGGACGCCGGAAGGCTGACTTGGCATAAACAGTCATCTTTGGGTCATTTTGAGATATGGACCCACACAGCCTTAAAAAAGCTTCGTCCCCGAGACGCTGAAGGGCCGTGTTTGCAACACCAAGTTTTTTATCATAATTTGAAAAAAAAAACAAAGAGTCAACGGTCGGGTGAATGCCGTTTGGATGTTTAGTCAAAAAAAAAATGAAAAAATAAAATAAGCCGATCTAGTTTCGGCCGCGTCTTAAACCGTTCTTGCCGAAATAGCCTTAGAGTATCTTTCAGTTGTCGAAAGGTTATTTTCGTAAAAGAACGGACAAGTTTGTAAAAGTGTCATAAAATAATCCTCCCCGGCCTCAAAATTCATGTGAAATTTGGAAGGGGCCACATTTGCAAAAATAACCATCTGGTTGCATTTGTCGAACAGAGAAAGGGAGCTAGAATTTTGTTTTTGAGTCTACCAATCTTTTGATTAGAACATGCGGTTTGTTTGATTTTCAAGTTTGCGGGTCATCTTTAAATCCTTGAAACCTAGTTTGTTCTAATATGAATAGTGAAAAGAAAAAATGTTCATTATTGTTTATCTTTTATTGGCACGAACTACGCAAGGTCTGATTCATGCGGGGTCATGATACGTAGGCAATCTCCATAAGATTCGACCACAACAAAAGGAAAAAGTGGAAAAAGAAAAGAAAAAGCAAAATGAAAAAAAGCAAAAACAAAAAAAAAGAATGAAAAAAGATGAAAAAGAAAAATCGAAAAAAAAAGAAAAAAAGAGAGAAAGGATGTTGTTAATAATGAGGACCGACTGAGTCCATTCTAACCTATTTGTTTTGCAAAGAAAGTTAAGGTGATTGGTTTGTGGTAAGCCAGACAATGACACCCAGAATCCTTTACTTGCACCTCATGATGCACACTCTGCGGGGATCAGGCCTGATGACAGAAGCATTCGAATCCTGTTGGAAACTTGTTGACGGAGATTGATGATATTGAAGCTGGTAATGGTCTTGACAGTATTGCTGCGAAGCTCAGTGGCTAAGATGCCAGTTTTGATAAAGTGGGAGCACGCTCCGTTCCTTGGATTAGCAAAAGAGAAGCTGGTGGTGGCTTATTTTGTTGTCATTTCTGTTGTCCGGATTATTCTTAGAGTTGTAATCCGAATATTTTCTGGCGTCAAACCTTCTTATCTTTCCATTTTGTCATAGCAGTTTGTTTAAATTTTGTCCAGTTTGTGTTAGGATTTTATTCTGGTTGTTTGTTTGTTTTATTATTCAAACCATTTCGCCGGTAGTCTAATACAAAGCCGGTCTTTTGTTAGTTCCAGTCGTCTTTTCGTTTAGTCCTTTTATCATTTCGCTCAATGCCGATTCTAGGGACATGACATGCGCACCCAGTTTGGGCCTAATCTTAAAAGTTAATCATAAAACCCTGGAAAGGCGATTCAGACCATTTAAAGGAAATAAGGACGGTTGAGATTATTCAGAGCTCGAGTCATATGGAACTGGGGCAAGTGAAACACAAAGAAAAACCGTTAAAAGCAAGATTCGCCAAATTGGCATGAGGGTCGCCCAACGGTGCTTTAGAAGTGACAGATGAACAAACAAATGTTGAATATAATTGTCAAGTCCAGCACCCTCAAAAGAGAGTACAAATATAAATTGTGTTGTTTGCACTTGGCATGTTTTGAAGACTGGAATGACGAAGGCATTTTGTTCTGCTACCCAAACACTTTATCCTTCGTTACCCTTTTGAGCCTTATTTATTTTCTTTCATACCCCTCGTTCGGAATTAGTAGCAACGAATAAAATACGCGAGCATGGCAGGTAAGAGAAAAGAAAGAAAAGAAAACAACAAAATGGAAAAAGAAGAATAAAAGAAAAAGAGAGAAAGAAAAAAAACGACAAAAGAAAATGAGAAAAGAAAAAGAGAAAAGAAAAAGGATAACAAAAAGCAAAAAAAAAGGGGAAAGTCAAATGAAAAAGAGGAATTGGGAACTACGTTTGACCTGATTCCTCAAAGAGGATACGTAGGCGCTTCACGGCTCGGTCATAGTTTTGAAAAATGAAAAAAAAAACAATCAAAATATCCCCAAGCAAGAAACTGGGGCAAAAGTTGCGTTTGTTGTAAATAAATCTAATTCCGAAGGTTGTAATTAATAACCCGAAATCGATTCATTTTTGAGCCTTTAATACCCTTTCTTTCTAGCCCTATCCAAAACCCACATTACGGTCCAAAGAAAGACCTTCTGACCAGTCTTCAAAAGATGCCAAGTCAGACAAATAAGATTCTTACCGGCGAACATAACATTCTGTTTCCACAACAGAAAGGACTCTAATCTCCAACAAAAAGAGTCATGCCGGCAACACTCCAAATTCCCAGCTGGAAAGTGATACAAATGAGAGAGTCTTATTGGTGAAAACCTTCACAGACACCATAAGGCGATAAAAGCTGAGAGAAAACCAAAATGAGAGAGGCTTGATAGTGAAAACCCTTCGGGCACTACAAGTCGAATAAGAGTGAGAATCAGATGGGGAATCGCCAATTGAAGATCTTGAAAGAGGATTGACGGTAAAGGATAGGCCCCATATGCATGTCATGGCCATTAGAGTCGGCATCTGCATTTGATAGGGTTTTTATTTATAGTTTCTTTTGTTAAAAGAGTCATGTTTTTTCCTTTGTCTTTTTATTCTATTCCCTTTTATCTTTTTTCTTTCATAGAAAAATCCCCAATAGAGTCTGTCTGGTCAGAACAAGTATGAAGTGACTTCGAATAGGCCATCAGCTTTCCAAAAATGAGATCTGACTAGTACATCCAAGGGGTATAGTCAGCAGGGAACAAACGCGAGGCCAGTGTCAATACAGATATCCCCAGCAAAAGGGAATTGACAGAAGGATTGACAAGCGTTATAAACCTCAAGGCCAAGGCCCATGGACAAAGCAAGGAAAGCAGTGAGCATGATTTGGCGAAATCCATACTAGACTAAAAGGTCGGGGAAATGCCAGTTTCCGAGCTATGCCACAAAAGAAGAGGGATATCCCCATCAGAAAGGGATTGTACCCAGCAAATAAAATCGTCCCCAACAAGTTGTGCAACGCAAAGCAAGGAAGGAAAAGAGGAAAAGCCATCCCGTTGGGAGTATCACAACCAACCACCATGTTTTAAACTAACAATTTTGTTTGATTTGAAACAGGTAAAGGAAATGGCATTGATGCCAGAACTGCAGGCCACAAGGGATATTATCAAACTGGGGCCAGAAAATTTTCCTTCCATTTAGAAAATTTTCTGGAAGTCAGGTACCCCCAGCTGATAACATTTTACCCAACAGTGTTATCCCTAGCAGGTAAGTAAATAATTCCTCAACAGTGTTATCCCTAGCGGTTGCGAGGGGTCCAACACAAGGTTGGAAAGTCGGTATCCTCAGCGGTTAGACTTCAAAGGAGGAAGCTAATAATAATAATAATAATAATAAATAAATTAAAAAAAAAGAATAAATAATAAAAAATGGGGAAGGTAGAAAATGAAAATTCATCCCAATCCCCAGCAAGTATTCGAGGTAAGACATCTTCAAGTCTTAAGGATATTTTGGGTTCATCCGCCCTCAAATAGGATATGTCGGGTTCATCCGCCCTCAAATAGGATCTGTTGGGTTCATCCGCCCTCGAATAGGATATGTCGGGTTAATCCGCCCTCAAATAGGATCTGTCGGGTTAATCCGCCCTCAAATAGGATCTGTTGGGTTCATCCGCCCTCAAATAGGATCTGTTGGGTTCATCCGCCCTCAAACAGGATATGTTGGGTACATCCGCCCTCAAATAGGATATGTTGGTTTCAGTCTTTAAATTTATTAACAGGCGCCCACCTGAATAACGAGAGGAATACATTTCTGTCTTTTCATTTTTTTGTTCTGGGTCACCCACCAGTATAATGCGGGAATACATTTTTGTCTTTTCATTTTTTTGTTCTGGGTCACCCACCAGTATAATGCGGGAATACATTTTCTGTCTTTTCGTTTCTGTTCAAGGTCACCCACCAGTATAATGCGGGCATATCATTTTTCATGTCTTTACCAGGCGCCCACCTGTATAACGAGAGGAATACTTTTATGTCTTAGTTTAGACAGGCGCCCACCTGAATAACGAGAGGAATACATTTCTGTCTTTTCATTTTTTTGTTCTGGGTCACCCACCAGTATAATGCGGGAATACATTGTTGTCTTTTCATTTTTTTGTTCTGGGTCACCCACCAGTATAATGCGGGAATACAATTTCTGTCTTTTCGTTTCTGTTCAAGGTCACCCACCAGTATAATGCGGGCATATCATTTTTCATGTCTTTACCAGGCGCCCACCTGAATAACGAGAGGAATACTTCTATGTCTTAGTTTAGACAGGCGCCCACCTGAATAACGAGAGGAATACTTTTGTCTGTGCATTTCATATTTTAGGCGCCCACCTGTATAACAAGGGAATACATTTTGTGTCTTTACCCATAGGAGATGCATTTCCTCCTAAGTTTAAGTTTTACCCATAGGAGACGCAGTTCCTCCTAAGTTTAAGTTTTACCCCTAGGAGACGCATTTCCTCCTAAGTTCATTTTAGTTTCACCCGTAGGAGATGCATTTCCTCCTAAGTGGTTGTTAAAGAAAAAAAAATCAAAAAAGAGGAATAAAAAGATAATAATGAAAAAAAGGAAAAAAGGTAAAAATCCATCCCCATCTAAATAATCCCCAACAATTTCGAGGGAGGACAACACAGGTAAGTAAATAATTCAAAATAAAAAAAAAAAAAAGAGAAAGCGAAGGTTTCATTAATAGGAGACGCACTTCCTAGTTTGAAATCGTTAGAGTTCACCCATAGGAGATGCATTTCCTCCTAAGTTCATTTGAGTTTTACCCATAGGAGATGCATTTCCTCCTAAGTTTGTTTTAGTTTCACCCATAGGAGACGCATTTCCTCCTAGGTTTGTTACAGTTTCACCCATAGGAGACGCATTTCCTCCTAAGTTTAAGTGTTACCCATAGGAGACGCATTTCCTCATAAGCTTAAGTTTCGCCCATAGGAGATGCATTTCCTCCTAAGTTTGTTTTTACCCATAGGAGACGCATTTCCTCCTAAGTTTATGTTTTACCCATAGGAGATGCATTTCCTCCTAAGTGGTTGTTAAAGATATTAAAAAAAAAAAACAACAAAAAATGACCTAGTCTGATGAACTTTCTCCTAGGATCAAAATCTTAGTCTGATGAATCTTTCTCTTAAGATAACCAAAAAACAAAAAATGACCTAGTCTGATGAACTTTCTCCTAGGATCAAAATCTTAGTCTGATGAATCTTTCTCCTAAGATACCAAAAACAAAAAATGACCTAGTCTGATGAACTTTCTCCTAGGATCAAAATCTTAGTCTGACGAATCTTTCTCCTAAGATAGAGACCTAGTCTGACGAACCTTCTCCTAGGATCAAATCTCAGTCTGATGAATCTTTCTCCTGAGATACCAAAAACAAAAAATGACCTAGTCTGACGAACCTTCTCCTAGGATCAAAATCTTAGTCCGATGAATTTTTCTCCTAAGATAGAGACCTAGTCTGACGAACCTTCTCCTAGGATCAAATCTCAGTCTGATGAATCTTTCTCCTGAGATCCCAAAAACAAAAAATGACCTAGTCTGATGAACCTTCTCCTAGGATCAAAATCTTAGTCCGATGAATTTTTCTCCTAAGATAGAGACCTAGTCTGACGAACCTTCTCCTAGGATCAAAATCTCAGTCTGATGAATCTTTCTCCTGAGATACCAAAAAAAAACATCAAAATCTTAGTCTGATGAATCTTTCTCCTAAGATACCAAAAAGAAAAGACCTAGTCTGATGAACCTTCTCCTAGGATCAAAATCTTAGTCCGATGAATTTTTCTCCTAAGATAGAGACCTAGTCTGATGAACTTTCTCCTAGGATCAAAATCTTAGTCTGATGAATCTTTCTCCTAAGATAACCAAAAAAACAAAAAATGACCTAGTCTGATGAACCTTCTCCTAGGATCAAAATCTTAGTCCGATGAATTTTTCTCCTAAGATAGAGACCTAGTCTGACGAACCTTCTCCTAGGATCAAAATCTTAGTCTGATGAATCTTTCTCCTAAGATACCAAAAACAAAAATGACCTAGTCTGATGAACCTTCTCCTAGGATCAAAATCTTAGTCTGATGAATCTTTCTCCTAAGATAACCAAAAAACAAAAAATGACCTAGTCTGACGAACCTTCTCCTAGGATCAAAATCTTAGTCTGATGAATTTTTCTCCTAAGATAGAGACCTAGTCTGACGAACCTTCTCCTAGGATCAAAATCTTAGTCTGATGAATCTTTCTCCTAAGATACCAAAAACAAAAATGACCTAGTCTGATGAACCTTCTCCTAGGATCAAAATCTTAGTCTGATGAATCTTTCTCCTAAGATAACCAAAAAACAAAAAATGACCTAGTCTGATGAACCTTCTCCTAGGATCAAAATCTTAGTCCGATGAATCTTTCTCCTAAGATGCTAAAAAAAAACATTTTGAAAAAAGAAGAAGAAAGAATACATCATAATCTAGTGTTTAGTTCACTCTCAGCACTGCATCAGTAGTATCAGTGGGCTACGATTTTGCTAACGACTCACAAACCTTCCCAGTGAAAACTGGGTTAGGAAATTTTGTTTGTTTTGTTTGTTTTGATTGTCAGGGGCCTGCCTGTAGAGCAAAAGATTGTTATATGTCAAAGATTGAAGAAGTTAGGGGTCCGCCTGCAGAACAGCGGGATCGTTCAAAGTTCAGGCCGTAACCCATTGGAAGGCAGAAAGCCACAACAAAAATCCCCAGCACTCAATCCAAGATAGAAGAACAAGAATCTCGCCCCAAGAATGCGAGTCAACAGTCTGAGAGGGTCAACAAAAGCTAGTCACAAAAAGAAAAAGAAAAAAAAAGAAGAAAAAGGAAAAAAGAGAAAAATGAATGAATCCGAAGCACGGATGAGGAGAGCAAATGTGATCTGCTCAAGAACTAGCGCCTACAACTAGCAAGTATCAAGGTTCAAATCCAAAGTCTGTATGAAGCACCATTCAAGACTCAAGACCAAGTTTCAGAAGACTTAAGAGATAGGAATCCTTGTAACTAGTAGCTGATAGGCTTAGTTAGTCTTTTTCAGTTTTCATTTTTGTTGTAACGACAGGACCGCGGACCGGAACCTCAACGGAACGGCACCTCGATCGGCTCTCCACCTCGGTACACTTCACTATCTCTCTCATTCCCGAACTACACGTGGCCTGATTCCTGTATAACCAAGGATATGTAGGCAGCTCAGATACCAGGGCTCGGTCACATTCCCTCCCTTTCCTTAAGTGTAGTCCGTCCAAGTAATGGTCGGGTCAAAAACACGTCTAGTCGTTCTTTGTCGGAAAACTCTTCGTGTTTCCAGTCAAAGAGGGGCAGCTGTAAGCACGTGATTTTTGACCCTCCCCGAGAATTTTCACATTTTTAGCGTGAATATGTGAAATTGGGTCTAGTATAGCTATTTTAACTATTTTACCTTATTTTGTTGCAAAAAGAAAAAAAATTCAAAAAATATATATATAAATTTTAGTTTATGTATCTCTCATAAATTTGAAAAATACAAAAATTGTACTTTATTTTGGTACTTTATATAAATTCGAAAATTACAAAAAATAGTTTTATTAATATTCTATAGTCATTTTTAACTTGGAAAAAATACAAAAATATTACCTCATATTTTATCTTAATATTTAAAACGAAAATTACAAAAAAAAAAAAATAGTTTTATTAATATTTTGTAGCTATTTTAAAAATCTTGAAAAAATATTTAAAAATATATAGTTTTGTTTAAATACTAGTCTTATTTTTGGTAGTTATTTTGCTTACATAGGACTAGTTAAGCAACGTGTTCCTATTTCTCGGGTCCGGGCAAAAGAATAATATTCGGGTTCAAACTACCCGGTTTTAGGCCTAATTTTCGGACCTAGCCCATAATAAACCGTGTCCAGGACACGTGGGGAACCCCACCACGCGTGGGGGACATATGCCTCGAACCCCACCACGCGTGGGGCTCATTTTCATGGGCATTATGTTACAAAACACGGGGACCAACGAAAAGGACGGGGGAATTTGAAAAAGGAGGGATTTTAAGAATTTTGAAAAAAAAAAAAAGGAGAACATGTACTGTTTATCTTCTTCTTAAAAGAAGAAGCAGAAGATAAAAAAACGGGGGGAACGAGAAAAAAAAAAAAAAGAAGGAAAGGAGCCCCCTCCATCAACAAACGACCCTACTGACCACGCATTCCCCTCCGTCGACCAAGCATCTCCGCCATAACCACCAGCCCCATCACCACCGTCGTCAACCTCCGAACAACCCCCCCACCATCAACACTCCATGAACGACCAACCAACTCCTCCAACCAGTCCACCCCCCGTCGTCTTCCCCACCGTGAAACCACAATAACCAAACAAAAACCAGTCGCAAACCCCCCCCCCTAACGCCTGAACACCACCGGACAACCCCGACGGAGCTGCTCCACCATTTTCAGCTTCGCTGCGTTTCCGAGCAGTTGGTTCTGCATGCTTTCGCGTCGCACCCCCTCGTCGTCAACAACCCACAGTCGTCGACCAAACAGTCCGTCAGTGAAGTCGAGTTGAAGTCGAGTTCCAGTCCAAAGTCCAAAAGTTGAGTCGAGGTCCGGTTCGTCGAGTTTATTCCGGGGTTTCGTTGTTGTTCCTCGTTCAGTGAAGTCCGGCTTGAACTCCGTCGGGGTCGTGTTTGTCGTCCTGAGTTTGCCGAGGTTCAAAGGTTAGTAAACCTCAAGTATTAGATAAGGAAATGTTACGTTAAATGTTCGAAGATGCAATATATAAATTGATATGATAGTTTTCTGCTTATGTTTTCACCATATGCGTTTTGTTCATTTTTTGGTGTTATGAATTTTTGTTTATTTGATATCATTTAATTAAGTAGGGTTAGTTATTCCACGACACAGTTTAACGTCAATTTGTTCGTCTTTTCCCTTGCTTAGTTCATTCGGACAAAACTAGTATTACTTGTTGTTATTACTTCCAAAACACTCATTTTGCTAGATTCCTTTTATTAAAATTGTAACGAGTTATGAGATTTCAGTTGTAAATAGGCTATAAGGTTTAGTACTGTTAAAGGCATAAAAATGGCATCCCTTTAAAAATATAAAAAATAAAAATAAATAATAATAATAAAAAAAATAATAAGTAAAATGAGACGAGCCTCGCCAAATAAAAGGGACAAATTGCGGGGCCCTCCAAGTATATATATTAAATACTTAAATTCCGGGACGGGTCGTTTAGCAAATTTCACGGCCCTCCCCAAAAATAATAATGCGCTAGTTGCTTTAGGCGCGCCTTTAATAATTTAATTTTCTTAAACTCGGGTGCGCATTTCATGCGACCCAAATCCAAATTCTAAAACATCAAATAAAATATGTTTCGGATTGTGGGTGCATTTCATGTGACACAGTCCAAAGATATGTTTTAAGCGATGTTCACATTTCTTAATAATAATAATTAATAAAGCGGTTAAAAGATAAAATTTGCACATGGTTCATAATTGTATTAAAAATCAGATAAATAAGCCGAATATAACAGTTGAGCGACCGTGCTAGAACCACGGAACTCGGGAATGCCTAACACCTTCTCCCGGGTTAACAGAATTCCTTATCCGGATTTCTGGTACGCAGACTGTAATATAGAGTCATTCTTTTCCTCGATTCGGGATTAAAATTGGTGACTTGGGACACCCTAAATCTCCCAAGTGGCGACTCTGAAATAATTAAACCAATCCCGTTTCGATTGTCCTTTAATTGGAAAAAACTCCCCCTGCGCCCCCGCGGGCGCGGAAAAAGGAGGTGTGACACCTTGTACGTGAGGTGACGAGCGCGTACTTGAGCTAATTGTTGAAAATCCAGTTTTTTCCTTAAGTATTTCAATTGAGTTCTTTTTTCTGTTTTATTCTACTTGTGAATTTAGCCTGTTGCTAGTTTAGAAAAGCATGTTTAGTTGACTTAATTTCCTATTTGCTTAAACTGCCTTAATTGCATTATGTGAAGCATGTTAGGCTAGAATTAATTGTTTAGTTGGTACGAAATTTAGTTTAATTGGGTATTATTGTGTTGCTGCTGTGTGTTTTTACCTTGGTACTACGGGACGACATCTTGGGAGATCTCCTATACGTATTTATGATCTGAACTAAGGTGCGGGATACCAAGAGATACTTGGCACGTATATTGAGGATACCAAGAGATCCTCAGGATACCAAGAGATCCCTAGCATATATTGAGGATACCAAGAGATCCTCGGAATACCGAGAGATCCCTAGCATATATTGAGGATACCAAGAGATCCCTAGCATATATTGAGGATACAAAGAGATCCTCGGGATACCAAGAGATCCCTAGCATATATTGAGGATACCAAGAGATCCCCGGGATACCAAGAGATCCCCAGTTATCATCCTTGCTATGAGTGGTCTTTCCTTGTGGTTACCTTTATCTCTGTTTCCGTTATTATACTCTTATTATCTTGTATATATTCTTATTATAGATTTTCAATTGTACTGCTTATCTTATCCTATCATGTTTATATTTATTTAATCTCAATAGGGCCCTGACCTTCCTCGTCACTACCCAACCGAGGTTAGGCTTGGCACTTACTAAGTACCGTTGTGGTGTGCTCATGCCTTTTTTGCACATATTTTTCATGTGCAGATCCAGGTACTTCTACTCAGGCCTACCATCCTTGAGGGAGGCGACTACTTAGAGACTTCGAGGTACATCTGCCGCGTCCGCAGACCGAGGAGTCCCTTTCTATTCCTGGTTTTTAGTATTTAGCCCTTTTGTACTTTCTGTTCTTATTAGACAAATTCTGGAGTTAGAGCTATGTAGTATTTCCTTTTCTTAGCTTGTGATTCGTGGATTTTCAGGTCTTGGACTTGGATATTGGTTTTGAGATTTATATATGGTGTATGCCGAGCGGCACATTTAAACACTGTTATTGCCTTATTTCTGTTTTTAAATTGTTTACTTCCGCAAGTTTTGGATATCTTCCGCAATTTAGGCTTACCTAGTCGTAGAGACTAGGTACCGTCACAATGGTTCACGAAGGGCAAACCGGGGTCGTGACACAGAGAAAGAATAAAATTTGGGCTCAAACAACCCATTTTAAGCCTAATTTTCGGACCTAGATCATAATTCCCAAGCTCATAATTCCTAGGCCCATACCCCTTAACCTAAAAAACCCTAGTCTTTAAAAAGCATCTGCCATTTTTATTTGGATGGGGACTAACATATACAAAAAATACAAGACATAATACACAAGAGGAAAAAAAATCAGAAAAGACCTAAGGCAAAAAACCTTTTAGCCATTCCTAAAAGGAACAAAAGACCTAGACCCCTAGGCATCAGAAGATCCGCCGCAGAAGACATAGACCCCTCCCCCACTTTTCTGCTTCTTCTTCAACCAAACGACGACCCCCACCGAACATTCTCCTGCTTCTGAAACAAAATCAAGAATGCCTAAAAAATCAGCCGCTGATAACACAAAAAAGGGACCCCATCCGTTCTGCTTTCTTCTTCAACAAAACACCCATTGCCGTTCCTCTTCGTCTTCACAAATCAAACACCAGAAATGACCAAATGGACACTAACCAGCGATCTCTTCCAACGACCTTCCTCTCTAAAACAAAACCTGCAACAACCAACGCCGGCCAGATCTCCTCAACATCACCATCTCCGGTGGACATAAACAAAAGAAATGAGCAACAAACACATACAGAGCACATCAAATCGACACCTAGCAACAACCATGAGATTTTCTCGAAATAGACCCCAATAACCAGTAAAAAGCAGCCACAAATAGCTCATTTTTAGCCTGTTCATTGTCAAGTTTTCGGCGAATTTGAGGTCCATGGAGTTCTGGCGAGGTTTTCAGGTTTAGTCCGTCGATTTAAATTGAGGTTCCGGTCGCAGGTTTATCTGCTTGTTTATAGATTTGTTGAGTGTTCTCTCCTTAATCAATATTTCAAAGAGTGTGCTGCAGTTGAGGTGCATTTCCCGAACCTTTATGTTATTTCATTTCGTTATTCATAGTTTGGTGAAGGATTTTTTGGTATTCTGTTACGTCGGTTTGTTTGCATTTGCTGTCTTAGTTTCATTATTTGGTTAAGTGCCTTGATTCGTGATAGTGAATAGGTTTATATAACTAAAGGTTTCGTAACTTATCCGGTACATGAAATGGTGAAGGAAACGACTTGAGTTGAAACTGATTTAGGCATTTGGTGCACCGCACAGATATAATATGCTATTTTTTTAAGTTAGCCTTCATGTCTAGTTGATACTTATGTCACTATTTTCTTAAACTTGATTGATAAAAATTATGGCTCAACCTAAGCTATTGTGTTGGTTAATTAGAAAAATGAATCTGGGTTTAAGTTGGTTTTAAATGTAAATGGTTTGTTATGACAATCTTGCTCAAAATTAGAAGCACACAGTGAGTTAGGCTTGGGTTAATAAAATTTGAAAGGTTCTAGTCGAGGGGATTAATTAGAAGTTAAAAGAAATTGAGTTATTTTTCGTATGGTTTTGTCTAATTGCATTGTTAGAATGTATGTTTAGGCCGACCACACCTGGGTAGGCGAACCTTTAGGCGCGTTTTGAATTTATTATTGTAATTATGGACACGTTTACGTGACATGATTACAGTTTCTAAAATGAATATTCCTAGTTTGCTCTAGGCACGTTTAATGTATCACCGTGATTGTATACACGTTCGCGTGACACGATTACAATTCTAAAAACAATATTGGAGTATGCATTTGCGCAACTTTGACCGAATATTCTTAATAATAATAAAGCGTTATTAATTGTGGACACATTCGTGTGACATGATTTTGACGCACCAATCAAATGGGTACACGTACGCGTGACCCGTTTCAAAATAATTTCTTAATTAAAAAAGACAAATGCACATAGGTTCTAAAATAAGTAATTAGACAATTTGATTAAGCCGAATATGATCAAAGCGACCGTGCTAGAACCACGGAACTCAAGAGCGCCTAACACCTTCTCCCGAATTAACAGAATTCCTTACTCGGATTTCTGTGTTTCGCAGACATCAATACAGATTCAAATCTCCTCAATTTGGGATTTTAAATCGGTGACTTGGGACACCATAAATTATCCTAAGTGGCGACTCTGAATTTAAATAAATAATCTCATTTCGATTATTGTAACTTTATTTGGAAAAACTCCTATATACCCCTTTCGAGGGTAGTAAAAGGAGGTATGACAACCATTGTTCACGCGCTGAAGATTTGGAGGCACTATTTGTATGGTGTGTCATGTGAGGTGTTCACGGATCACAAGAGTCTACAGTATTTGTTCAAGTAGAAGGAACTAAATTTGAGGTAGAGAAGGTGGTTGGAGCTGTTGAAAGACTATGATATCAATATCTTATATCATCCGGGGAAGGCCAATGTGGTGGCTGATGCTTTGAGTATAAAGTCAGCCAGTATGGGCAGTCTTGCTTATATTCTGATCGGTGAGAGACCGCTTGCTTTGGATGTTCAGGATTTGGCCAATCATTTTGTGAGGTTGGATGTTTCTGAGCCCAGCTGTGTGTTAGCTTGCACAGTCGCTCGTTCCTCATTATTTGAGCGTATCCAAGATTGGCAATATGATGATCCTCATTTGTGTGTCCTTAGGGACACAGTGCGGCACGATGATTCCAAGTAGGTTACATTAGGATATGATGGAGTTTTGAGGATGCGGGGTCGAGTTTGTGTGCCTAATGTGGATGGACTACGAGAGTTGATTCTAGAGGAGGCCCATAGTTCCCGATACTCTATTCATCTGGGCGCCGCTAAGATGTATCAGAACCTGCGGCTGCATTATTGGTGGATAAGGATGAAGAAGGATATTGTTGCATATGTGGCTCGGTGTTTGAATTGTCAATAGGTAAAGTATGAGCATCAGAGACCTGGTGGTTTGTTCCAGAAGATTGAGATTCCTGAGTGGAAGTGGGAGCATATCACTATGGACTTCATTGTTGGACTCCCACAGACTCAGAGGAAGTTCGATGCAGTATGGGTTATTGTTGATAGGCTGACCAAGTCAGCACATTTCATTCCTGTGACAGTTTTCTATTCTTCTGAGAGGTTAGCCGAGATCTATATTCGCGAGATTATTCGTCTTCATGGTGTGCCTGTGTCTATCATTTCGGACCGAGGTACGCAATTTACCTCACATTTTTGGAGGGCAGTTCAGAGTGAGTTGGGCACACGGGTCGAGCTGAGCACAACATTTCATCCTCAGACGGATGGGCAATCCGAGTGTACTTTTTTGGAGGATATCTTCTGAGCCTGTGTTATGGACTTTGGAGGCTCGTGGGATCAGTTTTTGCCTTTAACGGAGTTTGCCTACAACAACAGCTACCAGTCGAGCACCCATATGGCTCCTTAAGAGGCTTTATATGGTAGGCAGTGCCGGTCACCGGTTGGGTGGTTTGAACCAAGAGAGGCTTGGTTGTTGGGTACAGATCTAGTACAGGATGCCTTTGACAAGGTTAAGATTATTCAGGATAGGCTTCGTACAACTCAGTCTAGGCAAAAAAGTTATGTTGACCGTAAGGTTCGCGATGTAGTATTCATGGTCGGCGAGCGGGTGTTGCTTCGGGTGTCGCCTATGAAGGGCGTGATGAGATTTGGAAAGAAGGGCAAGCTAAGCCCTAGATTCATTGGTCCTTTTGAGATTCTTGATCGAGTGGGAGAGGTGGCTTACAGACTTGCATTGTCGCCGAGTTTATCAGCCGTGCATCCAGTATTTCATGTGTCCACGCTTCGAAAGTATCATAGCGATCCATCCTACGTGTTAGACTTCAGCACTGTCTAGTTGGACAAGGACTTGTCCTATGAGGAGGAGCTGGTAGCTATCTTAGACCGGCAGGTTCGTCAGTTGAGATCAAAGAGTTTTTCTTCAGTTCATGTTCTATGGAGGGGTTAGCCTGTTGAGGCAGCGACCTGGGAGTCCGAGTCCGATATGCGGATCCGATATCCCCATCTTTCTCCGGCTCAGGTACTTTTCTTTTGTCCGTTCAAGGACGAACAATTATTTTTAGAGGTGGAGAATGTGATGACCCAAAAGGTCATCACTCATTTTGAAAGTAAATTATGTGTTCCGAGGCCTTAAAAATCTCTTTTTGTCTCACCTGGATTTCCATGCGTAGTTCGGGCGCATTTTCAGAAAGCTTTTACGTGAAAACTAAGTAAGATAAGGAAATTGGCTTGTAAAATTGATTAAAGTTGACTTTGGTCAATATTCTTGGTAAACGGACCCAGACCCGTGATCCGTCGGTCTCGTAGGGTTCGTAGTAAAATATGGGACTTGGGCGTATGCCCGGAGTCGAATTCCGAGGTCCCAAGACCGAGAAATAAATTTTCGAAAGAAATTATTAACTAAAATTATAAGAGTTTTTAGAAATGTAGAGATATTTGAAATTGATAGTATTGGGCCCGTATTGTGGTTCCGGATCCCGGTAGAGGTCTTATAAAATAATTAAGTTAAATCTGGGAATTTTGGTGGGAATCGGAGTTCGTTTAGTATAAATCAGACCTTTATTTGAGAAAATAAAAATTTTGATGTTCTTGAGTGATTTAATGAATTTGAGGTTTAATTCATAGTTGTTGATGTTATTTTGATGATTTGATCACATGAGCAAGTCTGTATAATATTTTTGGACTTGCGTGCGTGATTGGTTTGGAGCCCCGAGGGCTCGAGTGGGTTTTGGATAGGCTGAGGAGTAAAATTGGACTTCGAAAAAATTATTGGTATCTGGTATTTTTGCCCAGGCCTCTGATCTCGTAATTGCGAGATCAGGCTTCGCAATTGCGAAGTTCTCAGGCATGGGAATTGCGACCCGGGCATCGAAAATGCAAACCTAGCCTGGGCAGGCCATGATTGCAAATGCGACATTTTGGTCGCAAATACAAAAGCGGCAGGGTCGCAATTGCGACTATTTCTTCGCAATTGCGAAGACTGTAGAAATACCAAGGGTTCGCAATTGCGAACCCCTGATTGCAAATGCGAAGGTGACAGGTTTCTTAAGGGTTCACAATTGCGAACCCTTGGTCGCAATTGCGACATCAGAGACCTGTTAAGTGGAATTTCAGACGGGATTTCATTCATTTTTATAACTTTTCAACCCTAAAACATATTGGGCGATTTTTCAAAGGCACCTACTCTTCCAAATCATTAGTAAGTCATTTCTAATTCATTTTCTTCAATCTATAACATCCTTTCACATGATTTCAATTCAAAATCAAGGGTTTTCATAGGGAAATTGAGTGTTTTTGGGTAGAACTTAGGATTTTCAAATTTTGGGGATTTGGACCTCGATTTGAGGTCCGATTTCAAAAAAAATTATATATTTGAGTTCGTGGATGAATGGGTGATTGGGTTTTGGTTTGAACCTTGGGTTTTGACCATGTGGGCTCGGGGTCGATTTTTGACTTTTTTGGAAAATCATAAGAAAATCTATTTTCATGCATTAGAATTGATTCATTTAGCATTTATTGATTTTCGTTAAGTAAATTGTGGCTAGATACAAGCGAATTGGTGGTGAAATCGAGGGGTAAAGCGGTAGTTGAGGCTTGATTGTGTTCGTGGCATTGAGGTAAGTGTTTAGTCTAACCTTAGCTTGAGGGATTAAGAGTTGTGTCTTAATTGCTATGTGTTAATTGTTGAGTACGACGTATAGGTGTTGTGATGAGTATCTATACGTCAGTGTCAAGCATGCCCGTGAGTCTTATACTATGATTGATGTGACTCCGTTTTGTATTGTCCATACTTAATATGATGATTTCTAGTGTTGAACATTGAACATTGTAGAGCATTGACTCAAGTTGAGAATTGAGTTGTGAAGTAATTGTGGAAAAGAGAAGAGGTTTATGATATTGTCTCCCTTGTCGAGATGTTATTGCTCTTGATATTATTTTCCTTGCTGGGATGTTATTGCTCTTGATATTGTTTCCCTTACCGGGATATTATTGTTATACTATTGTTCCCTTGCCGGGATTCTATTGTGATTTTATTGATTCCCTTGCCCGAATTGCTTTGTGATTGTTGCTTAGGTAAGGATGAGTGTAAAAGCTCGAAGGTGATGCCGTGCGTGATATTTGTGAGTGAGTGTTAATGCACGAAGGGTGATGCCGTGCCGATATTGTAAATGTAAAAACACGAAGGGTGATATCGTGCCATGATATGAGTGATAATGCACGAAGGATAATGTCGTGCCATGATTATGTGAGGTAAAAGCACGAAGGGTGATGTCGTGCTGATTATATTGATTCTTATGGTGAGAACGAGAGTAAAAGTACGAAGGGTGATGCCGTGCACTTGCGATTGCTTTCCTTATTCTTGCTTATAGTTGAATTTTGGTGCTCCGCATGCTTCTTTATTGAATTTTTATTTGTACACGATATTCCCCCGATCATGTTTCCCCTTCCTATCTTTAATTGCTAATCTCTATCATTATTACTTGTTGTATATGATATAACTGCACAGGTTTATTTGGTAGTCTTGTCCTAGTCTCATCATTACTTCGCCGAGGTTAGGCTAGACATTTACCAGCACACGGGGTCGGTTGTGCTGATACTACACTCTACACTGTGTGCAGATCCCGATGCTGGAGCTTTTGGACCACAGTGAGGTTGTTGCCTTCAGTCCATCAGGAGATCCAAGGTAGTCCTGCAGGCGTCCGTAGGCCTTGGCGTCCCCTTCCTATCTAGTTTTTCTTCTGTTCTTTACTATTTCAAAGACAGACATGTATTTATTTTGTTCGGACCCTATTTATAGTATTCTTAGATAGTCTGTGAGATTTTGATACGAGTTCTGGGTGTGTTATGTTTATGAATTCTTATCGGTATTATCTTTAATTGTTATATTTCATTCTTCCGCATTATTTCTGCTGTTTATAAAATGTTAACTCACATTTGTTAAGGGATTAAAAATGAAAAAGGTAAAATAATTGGAATAATTCGCTTGCCTAGCTTTCACTAGTAGGCGCCATCACGACTCCCGAGGGTCGAAAATCTGGGTCATGATAGATACTCACTACTATTTATTTATGTACTGTAAAGAAAAGAAGCTACACTTCTAGATAATTGAATGAAAAAATCAAAAAGAGAATGACTAATAATTTGATGATAGGCATTGAGTTAAAGCTAACAAAATAGTATAGTAGTACACTCTACTACAGTATTTAATTCCTTATTCAAAACAAGGCCAGAAGCTGTATATCGATCATTGCATGTTTCTTCTATGCTCATCAGAGGTACTCAGGGGAACAAGGTTTAGGACTTTTAAGTTTCATGCATTTTCCTGATTTCCCTTCTTGGAAAACAAGGCACCAATTAAAGGGATTAAAGGCTTCCTCTTCAATTTCTTCTTGAGCTGTGAAGGACTAGTCTCACATTCTTTCTTAACATCTTCCTTGTTGACAGCAATGACCTTAGTAAGCAGAGGGGGACTAGCAAACTTGACAGATCTCTTTTTCTGGAACTCGATCTGCTCCTCATCATCTTCCTCTACAGTTTGTATTTTGGCTTCAACTTTTGATGATGGTTGCTCAATGAATTTTAGCTCTTCAATCTCTGGATCCATCATCACTAATGGTACTTTGTGTTGGAGTTCTCTTGTCTTCAATTGTTGTATCTCTCTTCTTGTCTGTTCCAGCTCTTCTTTAAGAGATTGAAGGCAATGGGCCATAAATGTTCCTTCTTCTTTAGCTTTCTGGAGGCTTTGTTTTGTCTCTTCAAGCTCAACTCTTACTGCTCCTCCAAATTTGGGTTGGTTTTGTCCACCACTTGCCTTTGTCTGCACCTGACGTTGATCATTGAGATACTGATAAATTTGTAGGGAGTTGTTACGTAGAACCTATTTTGCTAGTCATGTAGCCAATATTTTATAATATTCCATCAGCTCCTCTTTGGCCATTGATTTTGGTTTAATTTTTTTAAAAAAAGTTTGAAAACATTGTTTGTTTATGAAATATGATCAGGTTTTGAAAGAAAAAAAAAATTCAAGTTCCAAAAACTGGTTTAGGACATTTTCTGGGTAAAATTTTTTCTTCTACTCACAAAACTTCAACTTTTTTTCAAGTAAAATGCATGTCCAAACACAACTTTCAATATTTATTTTTCAACACAGCTTCAAAAACTCTTTTTTTAAGTTTCAATCAAATCTATATCCAAACGCTAGCTTAATTATTCCGGTAGCATGTAATGATATTCCATGCAAACACATTCAGAATTTTAGTGCCCGTACCATACGTGTTATATATGGTTTAATTTCAGTCGGTTAGTATAATTCCATGTAATCAAATGGGCGCACAGTCAGTTTGTACTTTAATTTTTTATCATAATATAAGTAAGAGGTATTATCACTTTTAGCTCGCGCCAGAAACTATTTACATCTGATAACAAAAAAAATATATAAAATTTGTATAATTTTTGTATATAACATACACAATGTATATATATACAAATTGTATACATTTTTTTGACTATTATTTTTACAGCGATTATACAGTGCCATTTTTCCTATAAGTAACAGGTTAACTACTGCTTTACTAGGTTACCACTTACCAATATACTATCACAGAATTTACGTATCATTTACAAGTGACTGACTGAAAATATCTGTCACAACTCGCAATACAGAATACTCAAACTCAGCCTTAAAATACTTGGGAATATAATGGTAATGCATCATATAGCAATTAAGTCCATAATATGATGGAGTGCTAGTGAATTATATATGGGGCTTATTCAAGATCAAAGCCTTTCAACGATCAGAACTTGAGAAAGAGGTTAACACAGAAAAGCTATAAATGAAGGAAAAAAGAACCTCTTTAAGCTGCTTAGCATGTATCTCTCCAGCCAACACCTTTTCCCCGAACAACATAACTGCTTCCTTTACCGATCGAAAAGGCTGCCGCATGTCGATCTCCACACGTCCCCTCACCACCACTCCTTCTAATTCCCTTTCCATTTTCCTTTTCAGAATGCAGGAAAGTAACTGAACTTCTTCTTTTCTATTTGTGCAGTGGTAATTAATTAAAAGGAAACTAGAAACTCCTCAGCAACTGCATTAATGAAGTTGACGACGAAATTTTGTATTGTCATTTTGATTGTCAAATTTAGGTTTATATATGAGAGAACGAAGAAAGAGGTTGTTTGTTACAAATTGGTAGGATAATTCTAGGATTACCTAATAAAGAATGTCATGAAAATCATTTTAGGGAAGGAGCTAAGGGTGTTGGAGGTGGGGGGATTCATTTCTTCGCGTTCACTTCACTAGAAGATATATATTTGATTTGTTTGTTATTTGATGGTGATATTTACTGCTTATAATGATCTGTTTGGTGGTTGCACCATCACATTTCAAATGCCTACTAAATCTTACAGCAATAACAATTTCCCTAAACAAAGAGATAAGAATTAGAAAAAGAAAAAATCAATGTAGTTGTGAAAGAGATTTTCCGAAGTCTTGGTGCCGCCACCCTCACCAAAAGTGGACCTTTAAAGGGACCCAATCTTCGTTTTTTCTGAAATTGACCTTCCTCCTATGATCCAATTCAATATGTATTTTTCTGTCTTTATATACGGCAACTGTTTCCTGTATATATAACTACGTATATATGTTTGTAACTAGATATGTATATGGTCTATTTTCATGCTTAATTCCGATCAAAATCATAGGAGTTCACGAAAGGGACATCAAGAAAAAAGCTCTTATATAATGATATATTGGTTGTACAGATTGATTTGATTGCTGAATTTCTAGTACTGTTCACTTATATTTAGAACAAAACAATCTTAATCGTCTTGAAATAAAATTAAAGCGGCTACTTGTCAAGAAAGAATGTATAAAAAGAAGTCATCATAATCGTATAAGAAAAAATATAGACATTGTTTACCTCGAAAATACGAGTAACTATTAAATTTGATTTATGGTTTTAAAGATATGTGATTTAGTTCAATACTAATTAATAACCAAGCTAACATATAAATGAAGGAAATAAGTAAAATCAAACCAGTGTGTAAGACAGTCTCGACCTCGAGCTAAGGTGGCCTCGAGAATAATAATCAAGTAAAAAGACGATTCTAATGAAATATGAGCCAAAAAGTAAGAGAGTATATTCTTTGCAATGATTGATGATGGTTACAAATGATTGGGGTCCTCTTTATATAATAGGGGAACCATAAATAAGGTACATTTCTATTTACAGTAAAGAATCGTATTGCGACAGTTGTCTAACCGCCTAGTACGGATTAGTACTAACTCGTACAAATCTATTCGGAATTTACACCACGATCTTGGGGAAGTAGCCGGAATCTTGCTCATTCTGCAAAGCCATAACGACATTATCTCGAAGCCGGTCACGTTCGGCCTCAATATTCATCGGTCACTTTGATCTTCGATTTTCGAACTCTGCCATCAGCATCAAACCAGTGTACTTTCGACCGATTCTTGAAGTGGTTCCTCGAGCCCACTAAATCGAGCATACTTGATTTTGACCGTATACAGATAGTCCCCGTGTTACTTAGAGTAAGATGATAATAAACGACTTGATCCTCGATGCTCCGATGCCTCGATCATGCTGTCAATCTCGTGACGTCAGCGACTGAAGCGATTGAATG
Source organism: Nicotiana sylvestris (assembly GCF_000393655.2). NCBI lineage: Eukaryota > Viridiplantae > Streptophyta > Magnoliopsida > Solanales > Solanaceae > Nicotiana > Nicotiana sylvestris. Next base: position 78,102,429 of record NC_091058.1, on the reverse strand, counting down.
GTCGCTTGTGCATAGTTCCCAAGGTAATTATTGGAGGCGGCTGATGGTTGGCCGTTGGTTTCCCTAAACCGTTAAAGTGGCCTCTATAAATAGGCCAATTTTACAGTTTTTGCAATCTTTACTTCTCAAATCACCCTTAAAATCTCACTAGCCTCTTCAACTTCTCTGAGTTCACCCTTTTCTCCATTTGTTCTAACTACAACATCAAATCCTTCTCTTCTCTTGAATGTCTTAACCACAATGGCTAAAACATCTAAAACCGTTCCTCAGAAAGAAAAAGCTTCATCATCGCGGTCGGCCAGAGATAGAACGGTGGTGCCATCTCGTATCGATGAGCGTATTCTCGGGCCATGCGAGCTAAATTTCAATTTTAAAATCGATAAAACGGCATCGACACTAGGCCGATATGAGCCCATGTATCGATACATCTGCTTGATAACCGAAGATGGAACTTGAGCAGGTGAAAAAGGATTGTAATTGGGAGAATAAGGATGTTGTGATCCCTTCCCCCGATGAGGACATTACCACCCTTAAAGTAGGGTACTTAAGCATGTATACTTACCCTTTCACATCGGGTCCCGTAGATCAAGCTCTGGGTTCCACAGACCCAGTGATTCTTGATTTTTGCCAACAATACCAGGTGACACTTGGCCAGATCTACCCTTTTTTCTGGCGCATCGTCAATCTGATCAGATATTTCTCAGGCCTAGTCGAGGGGATGCCTTTTACCCTTGACCACCTGATCAGGCTATACATCCCTCGCATTTATCGAGGTGGCCTGATAAAGCTTCAGCGTCGATCCTCGAAGTCCCTTTTCTCCAGCATCGATGAGGACAAGGACAGAGGATGGATGAGACAGTTTGTCCGAGTCACGACCTCCGATCTGATTCCTGCTGAGAAGATGCCATTCCCCGATGAGTGGAACATGAAACGTAAGAACAAACTTATCGATGGTGATTAATATCCTGCTTTCCCTATTCTTTCTCGATCTAATTCTTTTCTGATGATGCAGTTGTCTCTTGGTTTCTTGGTGTGGTTCCGGGCCTCGCAGGTTGGGTCCAGCAACTGGCATCCACTTCTTCCTACGCGGAACGCAGTTGGTGTGATTTGGCCAAGGGTCGATGGGAAGCTAAAAACCATGGTGAGTTATCTTGTTTACATATTGATGTTTCGTAATTGAATACTCACTTTACAATTATGCAGGCCTCGGAGACGCCATTGCTATGCGACCGCCCCCGCCCGTTGAAGAAGAAATCCCAAAATCGACCAAAGAGAAGAATAGGAAAAGGGGGTCGCCTGCAAGTTCCCTGAAGCCAAAGAAAAGCAAGGCTCAAAAGCCTAAGGACGATCCTGCGTCCCTATCTTCAGAAGCGGCCCAACACCTTGGGGATGACAGGAGGAGGGAGAAGATAACGACTGCCTGTTGGTAACTCAGAAAAGAGGAAGCACTGACATTTCGAAGGCCGCTGAACCGATGGTGGCTGATGCGGTTCAATCTCAAACCGAAGAAATTTTGTAGGGGAGCTCGAGTAGAGTCCCCGATCCATTAGGTGGTAAAAATACGTCTCGTCCCGGGGGACATTTGGTGGGCGAGCCCGAGGAGCCTAGTTCTGAGGCCCTCCACAGAGAGGATAATATCCCAAGTAAATTACTTGGGATAATAATGTGGATGACTCGCCGCGAGCCTTGTGTTCTCCGAAGGGCAATTTCGAGATGCCCGGGCCATGAGGACTCTTGATGTGGGAACGACCCATGAAGGGAGTGATATTTTTCGGGAGTGCCTTGTAGGGATCGAAGATGGTCCCGATCCTGATGCCTCATTTATCTTTTATGAGGCCCAGAGGCTTTTCAAACAAGTAAGTTTTTTTCTTCATAATTATGCTCGAGTTTTTATTCTTATTTTTCTCAGTCTGACTCCTTTTCTTTGTGTGAAGGCTGTGGCGCTTCATCGACAAGCATTTTCCAAATCTCGAGTCGAGATTGCCCGATGCGAAGCCGAACTCAAGAAGCTGGTGGAAGAGAGGGATGACCTAAAATGCCTCTATGTATAGAAAGAAGAAGAGGCCAGAGATCTTCGAGTTGAATTGGCGAAAGCTCGTCAAGAGCATACTGAGCTCATTGAAAAGGTAATGTATCCCTTATCCTGTTATGCACTCATTTGATTTAGTGACTAATACTTCAACTTTGAAGGCCCAGCAAAAGGGCGAGCTGGTGGAGCAGCTTCAAGATAAGCTCAAGGTGAAAGAGGCCGAGACCTTGGGGTGGAAGCAACATACGGATCGTCTCGCCTCGGAGAAAGACACGCTTCGGGATCAACTGACCTCGATCGAGTTCCATCTTTAAAATGTAAAGGGAGAAAGCCTAGCCCAGAGCCAAAATATTGAAGAGCTCGAAGCTAAATTGGCCGCTGAGCTTGCGAAGGCCAAATCCGATGCAAAGGCGTTTGTGTCCTCTATCGAGCTGACGCCGAAGCTGCCAATATTCGGGCACAGGAAATCTCTATAGCGGCTGAAGTCAAATTATCATGTGCTCTTGATCACGCTAGGCGACAATCCCAGAGAGAAACTCTCAAGGAGGTGCATGCTCGTGGTTTAGACCTATCAGCTGACATTGAAAAAGCAAAAACTTTGGAGGATGAGGGTGACGCTTTACTCTCTGATGGTGAGGATTCCGCCAGTGGATCAGTGAGCAGAGGAGATGAGGATGAAGTCCCCGAGGAGGAGGTTACTGAAGACGCGACTCCCAAGGATGTAGCTCCCAAGGATGTGGTTTCTGAGGACGTGGCTCCCAAAGTAGCTTAGGCTCTTTTGTTTTTGGTTTTTGTATAAGTCCCTTTGTGGGCATTGTAAATACTCTTTATGAAAATAAGGAATTCCCTTTATTTTCGCTTCATCTCCGATTTGTATCGAATTCTGCTTCGTCTTCATTTATGAAATTTTTTGATGTTATAACTTTAATGATCTAGTGAGCACTGGCTCATATTCAGAATAGAACAAACCCTTAGGTTTTTTAGTGAGCAATGGGTGATCTTTGAACTTATAATAGAATACCTCTTAAGGTTTTTGTTAATCCTCCAGCTATGCTTAAGTTGATTGGGTATGAGCTCCGGATGATGGGACTCCTAAGTCCGAGTTGAATGAGAGCAATGTCTCGAACTCTACATGCTTTGGCCCTTATGCTCTTTTAGGTCGGCCCTTAGGCTCTTTAAGTTGGGCCGATTCGGCCTATAAAGCGGCTATAATTTTCCCTCTTTTCGGCTAAAAGACTTAGTGAAAATTTCTTCATGCCTTAGCATGTGTTTTTTGTACTTGTTGGGTTTTTTCGAAGGTTCGATTGATCGGAACCTAATTTGTAATACGTTTGTGTTACGATAATTGAAATTCCTCTTGTGGCTTTTTTCGAAGGCTGATGTTATCGAAGCCTTTACGTTATTCGAGGGCTGATTTTATCGAAGCCCTTTTTTATTTGCTTTTGCCGAGGGTAGCCTAATTTAACCGGCTTTTCAAAGTATTTGAAGGCCTTTAACTTATGTCGGACGTCTCTGAGCCACATTATTTTGGTCGTAGCCTTTTTTATATGACTGTAGTCTTTGATGTGGCCGTAGCCTTTAATATGGACATAGCCTTCGAGTATGTCATTTGGACTTGTTTCCCAGTAACCTTTTGAACTTGTTCGAAAGGTTAGTCTTCGAGTATGATGGCCTTGGCCTTCATGTCGAAGGGATGCCTCTTTGAGGTCTTATGAATTCGAGTTTGGATGACTTATATGTTGATTGTCGATGACAGTCCGCGAGTATTTGAGGTATATTCGTGTTTTGGCCCTTGTTTCGTTTCTCGCAAAATCACAAGTATGATATTCGTATAGTAGCAAATTTCTTTGAGACACAAAGTGTTTTGATATAGAAAAAATGCTTCTTTGAATAATTGGTACATGCGTACATATTTTGCCGTCGGGGTTCGATTATTCTATATGGACACAGTTCATCTGACCGTTTGTCTCATTATAAAGTTTTCCTATCGAGGCCCCCTTCGGCGTGAAGTATTTTCCTTGAAAATATAATCTCCGAAGGTAATGCCCCCAGTATTCGAGGTTGATTGAGAAGAAGCCTTGGATACCGTTGAATTCTCCTTAGGTAGCACATAGTTGTTGCCTCGTTAAAAACCTCGCTGGTAAAATCCATTGGGGATAAAATCCAATCTAAGGTAAAAATAGTGCAACGCATGCTTTAAAACCTAAGGTCTTCGTGTAAAAAGGTGCCCTTGTTTGAGTAGTGATACATTCTAATTGTTCAGCAATTGTTCGCCTCCCATCGTGCCAAGTTTGTAAGATCCTTTACCGACAACTCCGATGACTCGATACAGTCCTTCCCAATTCGGGCCTAGTTTCCCTTCATTCGGGTCTCGAGTACTGAGGGTGACCTTTCATAGAACTAAGTTCCCGATTTCGAAGTGTCGAAAGTTAGTCCTTCTATTATAATATCTCTCAATTCTTTGTTTTTGCGCCGCCATCCAAACAAGTGCAGCTTCTCATTTTTCATCTAATAGCCCGAGGCTAGTATTCATAGCCTCGTGATTTGACTTTTCCGATGCATGTCAAAACCTGGCGCTGGGTTCTCTAACCTCGACCAGAATTAAGGCCCCGGAGCCATATATTAAAGAGAACGGAGTAGCCCCCGTGCTGGACTTTGATGTCATTCGATATGCCCAAAGGACCTCGGGTAGAACTTCTCTCCATTTGCCTTTTGCATCGTCCAACCTTTACTTTAGGTTTTGAATGATAGTTTTGTTTGTTAACTCGGCCTATATATTCCTGATTGGGTGGTATGGTGTTGATAAGATCCTCTTTATTTTGTGTGCTTCGAGGAACTCCATTACCTTGTTGCCAACAAATTGCTTTCCATTGTCACGATCTCGGCAGGTATCCCGAATCGACATATGATGTGGTCCCAGATGAATTCAATAACTTCTTTTTCTCTGACCTTCTCGAAGGCTTGTGCTTCCACCCATTTAGAAAAGTAGTCAGTCATAAACAGTATGAATTCAACTTTACCTGGGGCCGTTGGAAGAGGGCCAACTATGTCCATTCCCATTTCATGAAAGGCTACAAGGACAGAACTGAGTGAAGTTGCTCTCCGGGCTGATGAATCATCGGTGCAAACCTTTGATATTTATCACACTTTCTGATAAACTCCTTAGTGTCTTTTTCCATGCTATCCTAGTAATACCTTGCTCTACTAATTTTGTGAATCAAAAACTCGGCGCCGGAGTGATTCCCACAAGTGCCTTCGTGGATTATTCATAGAACATAATCGGTATCCCCTGGCCCTAATCATACCGCCAATGGTCCATCGAAAGTCCTCCTGTACAATGTTCCATCCTCATCCAATGTGAACCTAGCAGTTTTGGTTCGTAGAGCCCTTGACTCTTTATGATCCGATGGGAGCTTTCCACTTTTCAAATAGTCGATATTCTTATTCCTCTAATCCTAAGTCAAACTCGTAGAATTTATTTCGGCATGACCCACTTCGACCACAGATCACGATAATTGGACGACAGTACCCAGAACAATATCATCTTCTTCTACTGATGACCCCAAGTTAGCAAGTGCATCGGCCTCACTATTTTGTTCTCGAGGCACATGATCTAGGGTCCACTCCTTGAAAAGATGTAGGGTTACCTGTAGCTTATCCAAGTATTTTTGCATCTTATCCCCTCGACCTTCGAAACTTTTGTTTACTTGGTTCACTACCAACAGAGAATCGCACTTGGATTCATTGACTTCTGCCCCCAAGCTTTTAGCTAGCTCGAGACTTGAAATCATGGCCTCATACTCGGCCTCATTATTAGTCAACCTAGAAGTTTAGATAGATTATCGAATAATACTACCTATTGGTGGCTTCAAAACAATTCCAAGCCCGAACCCTTTTACATTCGAGGCTCCGTTCGTGAAAAGTGTCCATACCCCTAATAATGTACCCGATTTTAGTAGAAGTTCTTTCTCCACTTTGGGTACGAGGGTCGGCGTAAAATCAGCCACGAAGTCAGCTAAGATTTGAGACTTGATGGCCATTTAGGGTTGATATTCGATATCGTACACACCAAGTTTGATGGCCCATATGGCCAACCAGCCCGATAGTTCGGGCTTATGTAAAACATTTCGAAGGGGATAAGTGGTCAAACACACATATGGGATGACACTAAAAATATGGCTTTAACTTTCTAGATGCTCTTATTAATGCAAGTGCCAACTTTTGTAAGTGTTGATATCTAGTTTAGCATCACCTAGAGTTCGACTTACATAATAAATAGGGAATTGCGTACCTTGCTCTTCTCGAACCAGTACCCCACTTACCGCTATCTCAGACACTGCCAAATACAGGTAAAGCTTTTCTCTACCTTTGGAGTGTGAAGCAGAGGTGGGCTTGATAAATATCGTTTTAAATCATCCAATGCTTGCTGTCATTCCGGGGTCCATGCAAAATTATTTTTCTTTTTGAGAAAGGAAAAGAATCTATGGATTCGATCTGATGAACTAGAAATAAATCGACCCAAGGAGGTTATTCGTCCTGTTAGCCTTTGTATGGCTTTCACACTGTCTACGATAGTGATATCCTCGATGGCCCTGATCTTGTCGGGGTTGATTTCGATCCCTTGATTTGATACCATGAATCCGAGGAACTTGCCCAAACCGACCCCGAAGGCACATTTCTCTGGGTTAAGCTTCATGTTGTATTTATTCAAGATTTTGAATGTTTCCTGCAAGTGAGTTAAATGGTCCTCTGCGTTCAGGGACTTAACCAACATATCGTCAATGTAAACTTCCATTGATTTACCTATCTGTTCCTCGAACATTCTATTAACTAGGCGTTGGTATGTTGCTCCAACATTTTTAGCCCGAAGGGTATTACATTGTAACAGTATGTTCCAAACTTAGTGATAAATGAGGTCTTTTCCTGGTCCTCCGGGTTCATCTGAATTTGATTGTACCCGGAGTAGGCGTCAAGAAAAGTTAGAATCTCATGGCCGGTTGTGTCATCGATCATGAAATTGATGTTCGGCAATGGAAAAAAGTCTTTAGGGCATGCTTTGTTTAAATCCTTATAATCTACGCACATTCTAAGTTTATTTCCCTTTTTAGGAACTACAACTACGTTGGCTAACCATTCGGAGTATTTTACCTCCCGAATAGACCCTATTATAAGAGGTTTGGCTACCTTATCCTTTATGAATGCATGTTTTACCTCAAACTGGGGCCTCCTTTTTTGCTTTACCAGTTTGAACCTGGGGTCGAGGCTTAGCCGGTGTGTTGTTATTTCCGGTGGGATCCCTGTCATGTGTAAATGGGACCAAGCAAAACAATCCATATTATCAATAAGGAATTGAATGAGTTTTTTCCTAAGTTTGGGTGTTAACCTCGTACCCAGGTATACCTTTCTCTCGGGTATGTATTCGATCAGTATGACATGTTCCAGTTCCTAGCATTAACTTGGTTGCGTCGGACTCTTCGGGAACAACAAAAGTTTGAGGAGTAAGAAGATCCTCTTCTTCTTCTTCTTCGGTTACCTCCTGCTCCGACTCGATCGAGGCTAGGGGCGGTGATTCCTATTTGGCCGTCTGCTTATCTTTGGTGCTTGACTTTTTCGAGGTCGAAGGCACTGGTGTCGGTATCACCTCCTCGACTGCAAATATTTCCTTTGCAGCATGCTATTCTCTGTAGATCGTTTTCACACCATCCACTATTGGGAATTTCATCATCTGATGAAGGGTTGAAGATAATGCCCTCATGTTATGGATCCATGGCCCCCCGAGAAGTGCATTATATCTCATGTTGACTTTGATGACATGGAATTTTGTATCTTGGATGATCTCGGCCACGTTCGCTGGTAGGATTATCTCCCCCTTTGTTGTTTTACTTGCCATGTTGAAGCCATTTAGGACTCGGGATGCAGGTACAATTTGGTCCTGTAGGCCGAGCTGCTCTACGACCCTCGATCTAATTTTGTTTGCTGAGCTACCTGGATCCACTAGAACACGTTTAACTTGAATTTTATTTAACAAAATAGAAATTACCAGGGCATCATTGTGCGGCTGAGATATGCCTTCCGCTTCCTCATCATTGAATGATAGGACGCCCTCGGGCACGTAGCTCTAAATCCATTTTTCTCTAGTGATCGACACCTTGGTGCATTTGAATATAGGCCCTTGTGGAACATCGACACTGCCAACGATCATATGAATTATGTGTTGCGGTTCTTCCTGCTCATTTTTCTGTATGCATCTCTTTTCCTGAAGTGTTTCTTAGCTCGTTCACTGAGAAATTCTCGAAGATGACCCTTGTTAAACACCCAAGCTACTTCCTCCCTTAGCTGCTAGCAGTCGTCGGTTCTATGGCCATGTGTGTCATGATACTTACACATCAAGTTTGGATTCCTTTGAGAAGGATCAGTTTGTATAGGCCTAGGCCACTTGGTGTCTTTGATTCTTCCAATAGTTGACACGATCCTCGATGAATCTACACTGAAATTATACTCTGACAATCGAGATGCTTCCACGGGGTCGGTATGTTTATCAAAACCATTCTTACTCATGAGTCCCCGAGAGCTTTGACCTCGATTATTTCTCCGATCGTTCTGAGGAGCATTACACCCTGAACTGTTGATTCTCCGATCGACATATGGCTGACACCGTTCCTTGTTTGATCTTGATTCCCTGTTTGTATCCCTCAGGGGCTTAGCTACCATTCTATTAGGATGAACTGAAACCGATGGGGCTCATAATAGTCGTCCTCAACCCTAATCTTCGATTGGTAACGATTATGAACGTCTGACCACATCACTACTGGGTACTCAATCAGATTCTGCTTTAATTATCATGACGCGATCGAATTCCACTCGTTCAAACCCTGCATAAAAGCTTGTACAACCCTGTCATTCGAGACCGGTAGTAATTCCATTCACTCCATTTGAAACCGAGATACAAACTCCCTTAACATCTCATCGTTCCTCTGTCTTATATTAAAAACATCCGATTTCCATGTCGCCACCTTTGTGGCCCCGGCATGTGCTTTCACAAAGACATCTGCTAACATAGCAAACGAATCGATAGAGTTCGGGGTCAAGTTATGATACCAAATCATGACTCCTTTCGACAAAGTTTCCCCAAAATTTTTAACAATACTGATTCGATCTCTTCATCATTCAAGTCATTTCCTTTAATCCCGCAAGTGTATAAGGTAATATGTTCATTTAGGTCGGTCGTCCCGTTGTATTTAGGTATATCGGGCATGCAAAACATTTTAGGAATGGGCTTCGGAGCCGCACTCAGAGGGAATGGACTTTGAATGAACTTTTTGGCATCCAAACCTTTCAAGATCAGGGGTGCCCCCGGTATTTGATTAATACGAGAGTTATAAGTCTCAACTTTCTTGTCATTACCCTCAATTTTCTTCTCCCCGGACTCGATTCTCTTGGTGATTTCCTCGAGCATCCTCATAATTGTAGGGTCAATCCCCGAGCCATTACCGTTTGATCTTTCCAGTATTAGCTCAGTACGTTGAGTGTTTTCTGGTTCGACTACACTTGGAGTTTTGTGCTGACTTTGAAACTGAGCGATAGCAACCTGTTGAGATTGTAACATTTCGAATATTACTTGGAGGCTGACTCCCCCGTCTCCTATACCCTATTTTCCTTGGCCACCAGATCGGGCTTCCCTGCGTACACTTCCTCCGGGGTCTGTGCCTAAATCCGCATCCAAAGCAATGTGCGAACTAACCTCGACTGGTTCCCCATTCAGCACTTCCCTAGGTTAATCGATGGTACACTGACCCCTACATTGTTGTTTTCCCCATGAAATACAAGACCCCCATTGCCGTGTACGAGTTTGTTTTGCGAGTTTGACATGTTTTAACCTGAGAACAAAAAATCTTGACAAGAACAAGTGTGAAAATAACGTGTGTTATCCGAATCAGTACTGAAATAATCACTATTATCTTTAGCCCCACGGTGGGCGCCAAACTATTTACCCCGAAAATATGAGTAGTAATTAAATTTGATTTTGATTTTAAAGATATGTGATTTAGTTCAATACTAATTAATATACATAACATATAAATGAAGGAAATAAGTAAAACCAAACCAGTGTGTAAGACAGTCTCGACCTCGAGCTAAGGTGGCCTCGAGGTTGGTTAAGAATAATAAAGCAAGAACAATCAAGTAAAAAGATGATTCTGATGAAATATGAGCCAAAAAGTAAGAGAGTACATTCTTTGCCAATGATTAATGATGGTTACAAATGATTGGGGTCCCCTTTATATAATAAGGAACCCTAAATAAGGTACATTTTTATTTACAGTAAAGAATCTTATTGCGACAACTGTCTAACCGCCTAGTACGGATTAGTACTAACTCATACAAATCTATTCCGAAATTTACACCACGATCTTGGGGATGTGATAGGAATCTTTCTCATTCTGTTATAAAGCAACAACGGCATTATCTTGAAGCCGGTCACATTCAGCCTCAATATTCATCAGTCACTTTGATCTTCGATTTTCGAACTCTGCCATCGGCCTCGAACCCAGTGTACTTCGAACTGATTCTTGAAGTGGTTCCTCGAGCCTATTAAATCGAGCATACTTGATTTTGACCGTATACAGACATCACGTCAAGGGACAACTGCCTTTTTATTGAAAGGTTAATTAAAAGAAAACACAATAAAATGGACAAAGAAGAGAAAGATAAATCTTCTACCCTTTTCTTGATTCTAATCTGCATCTCTTACCATTTTATCTAACTTTCACAACGTTTGGATGAAAATAAAGGGGTTTTGCAGTAAATTCTCCTTTATGTTGCTCTAATTCAGGGTCATTCTCTATATGTGTGATATTTTGGGCATATATCACTTTTAGCTCGCGATCGAAATTATATATCTCCGATAACCGCATAAATATATAAAATTTGTATATTTTTTATATATTACATACAAAAATATATTAAATACAATATATATTTTCCGGCTATTATTTTTTGAGTGGCCATACATTGTCATTTTACGACATTTAATATTATTACTAACAAAATCATCATTTAACTTTACTTTAAAATTAGAGTTTTACTACATGTAATCTTTATGTTTAAGCCAAAGTCTATAAATACCTTGCACCCCTGGGTTTGACTGATTGTAAATTTTTTCACACATTATAGAAATGCCTCCTCCCCTTGATCTCTCAAAAAGACTTGTGTGCCATTTTTATTCATGAAATGTCTTAAAGAAATTCACGTGAAAATCAAACTTCACTAAGCATTTTTTTCATTAATCCAAGTAAAAAAGAACAATGTGTAGGCCTTTTCTTATAGTAGTACCTTCTAAATCATTGCTTATAAGACACTAACTAACACTTTCATGAAAGACTCAAAATTAAATTGGTTACTTGACTAAAAAGTATGAAACTCTTTGTTAAACTAATTAAGTAAAAGGATAAGGGATTAATCCAAGTTAAAGATAATAACCTTAGATCTAGAATTAGTTTATGTGAATAACGTGGGACCACGATAAAGTGGGCTTAATGCCATACATAATAAATGTCGATATATTTAATGGAATGCGAATAAGCAATAAATAACAATAAATGACACTAAATGTAAATAAGGAAGAAGATTCACCCAATAAAAAAAGATATGAATGATTCCTTCTTCTGACAATGATGAATGACAAGACTATGAGAGAATATTATACATTTTCTTGGATCTGGTGGAAATGACAATGGATAGAATGTAAAGATTGAATCTCTCTCAGAAAGTTGTTCTTTGTATTTATCTAGAGAGCTTACTATTCAAAAGTGTTCTTATCAAATGGAATACTACATGCCTTTTGCCTTATCTCTCCTACTATTTATATGGGATATTCCCAAAGAACCGTAAAAGGTACAATAGAAGGAATATTCAATAGAATATTCCCTTTAAAAGTTCCAAAGTTGTACTGGCCATTATTTCTGTCCATGTTGCTCGACCTCGGCCTCGATGAGCCACTCAACGACTCATTATTGTTGACTACTGATCGACCTCGGCCAAACTGCCCCATTATAAGTTACAATTATCACGATAATCACCTCTTCGTGCTGAATTTATTCGGTCGGATTTTGACCCATACAGTTAGTCCCTCCGTTTATCGAGGTTGTCTTTTGATCGATCTCAACGAGCAGACTTCATTAGTCTCAATTCGAGAAATTCGAATGGGGAGGTCGATTAATGGGAATCGCAGCCAAGATGGTGACATGGCGTTTCGAGACCACACTTAATGACGTCGGTTTAGAATGACGCCACAGCCTCACGCATCATCATTACGCATTTTCTCGATGCGTTGCATCATTTCTAGTGTCGTTGTCGCTTTGATCCCAGTGCATTTGATGGTTACTTGTCCGATCCGAGCACTATTGTTCTCTATAAATAAAGGGGAGAAACCCTTTGAATGAACCTTTACAAACTTTTTCTTATATTGATAAAGTACGCGGAGCTCGCCAACCGTGAGATTTTCATCCGCCATCTGCTGCATCTTTTTGTGCCGAGCTTTCACAAGGGTACGATGATAGACCTCCGCCACCGTGGGACCAAGGGACTGGTGGTGAAAATGGACGATAAGACAAATCATCAACTTCGGTTCAACTTTTTCTATGTCAAAATCAAGCACGTGGTGGCAAATCCAAGTGGATTCCCTGAGGCGTGGAACTTCGCCCGTAAGTATTTTTGCTAACTGATTGTTTGTTGTTTCTCTTCGGTGATTTAATCGATCTTCCTTTTTTGTGCTGCCGAGAAATAGCCTCCTTTGTTGGCTGCCAATATTCGCTACTAGGTGACTCAAATTTTACCCCACACGATGGGGATCCATGAGTGGTCATTGTTCAACAAGAAGTTTGGGCATAAACCTTCTTCGACCGGTGAGTCAAGTTTTGATTTTTAGTTACTTTGACCTTAATACCGTCTTCTTTTTCACTTTATGTAGTTTTTCTTTGTTGGGTTCCGAGGAAAGCGAAGGCTCCCACCCCCATTTTTCGTCAATCGGGTGCCTCAACCGGGTCTCTGCTCGCTGCGACTATAGGCGAGTCTGCACACACTATTGCTTCTTTTCAGGCCTCGACCCTACATAGGCCTGGTCACCGGGAAGCTGCCCCATCAGCGGAGATTCCTACTTCTCCTATACTGCATTTAGTGGACGAGTCATAACCGATCGAGGAGGAAGCAACTCTTCTAAAAAGGCATAGAGTAGAGGTCCGCGGCGAGGCGGTAGGGAACGAAGAGCCAACAAGGGGCGATCCCGAGCTGGCCACGGTCGCACCCTAGGGTGGCATGGTTTTTGATGAAGAGACTGCATCCCCTTCAGATATGGAGATTGCTCCCTTGTCATAGGTCACCGTGGAAGGAGGAGGACGATCAGATGCAGCGGAGTTTGTTCTGAGGAGTGATCCAATGACGTCAAAGCGGGATGACGATCCTTCCTTTGTCGAGGAGAGGGCAAAAGGTATGGCCATGGATGGATATGAGTCCATTTCCGATACCGACCACGAAGAGGAAATGATGTTCGATAACGGGTTTACCCGGTAGAGGTAAGAACAGAGGGATCTACTCGTTCTGTAGTCATCCCCTTGGATGGCGACTAGCTGACGAACACAAAGTGTGTAGTTCCTTCTTTGGTCCATCTTTGCTCTGGCACCGAGAACAGGAATTTACAGTCGTTTAAGGATGCCGATCTGTCATTAGGAATATCTGCAATGGCTTTGAGGGTAAGTTTGTATTTGTTTTTGTTGTTCTTGTACCTTACTTCCTTTCTCCTTTTTGTTTTTATTGACTCTTTTTGGCTCGTCCTTTTTCCTATAGACTCTCATTTTGGAGATCGAGAGCGCCCACCAAGAGGAGAAGTTTCAAGAAAATGGTTTTGAAGTATCGCAAGTACCATGACAAGTACCGTGAGATGCGCGCCTGGTTCAGTGCGGACAGTAATTTTTCGTCCCTTAGAGATGAGTTGGGGCAGAAGGACGATGAGCTCGTGAGGGTCATCATCATATGCAATGAGATCGAGGCAGCACTTAGAGCCAAGGAGGACGAGCTCAAAGTGAGAAGGGGGTCGTGGTTGTGTGTGTCTACCTTCAAGCTCAAATGCCATTCCTGCGGGCTGAGCTTGAGCAGATCTCGATCAGAGCTAATGGCTTAAGTGATGAGTTGATCGAAAAAGTGGCAGAGTTGGAGAAGGCCGATGAGATAATCGAATGATAACTCTTTAATTAATTCGAACGAGGTCGAATATGAGTTGATTCGAGCGATGTCAAATATTACTCGTGGCTGATTCGAACGAGGTCGAATGTGAGTCGATTTGAGCGAGGCTGAATGTTGACTCTTCATTAATTCGAACAAGTTCAAATGTGAGTCGATTCGAGCGAGATCGAATGTTGACTCTTAATTAATTCTAAAGAGGTCGAATGTGAGTTGATTCGAGCAAGGTCGAATGTTACTCGTAGTTGATTCGAACGAGGTCGAATGTGAATATTTTGATTGGTTCAGAGTTAAAACTTGGTGGAGACAGGCGAACATCATTTGTTTGTATGCTTTGCTTATATATATACATTAGAGAAGTTTACACATTTTTCGGGCTAGTATTCCAGTCTCAGTCTATCCAGTCCCTTTATTGTTTGACCTAGAGATGTATTCGAGGGGCCGAGCAATGAACTTGCCAACTTGTAATCTCACTTGATCATGCTTAACTTCGAAATGTCCTTCTTGATGCCTCATTAAAAACCTCCCCGAGAAAACCTAATTGGGACAAAACTCATGTGAGGGAAAAAGAGTACGGCTCGGAAACATCTTTCCTTAGAAGTTGAAGTACTTGAGGTGCGCGATGTTCCAGTTGTTTGGTAAATGTTTTCCCTCCATTATTTCTAGTTGGAATGACCCTTTACTTGTTGTTGCCGTCATTTTGTATGGGCCATCCAATTAGTCCCTAGATTTCCTTCTCGTGGATCCTTGCTTGCTTGTGTTTTGGCTTTGAGTATGTAGTCTCCGACTTTGAGCGGTCTGATCTTGGCTTTTTTGTTGTAGTATCGCTCTGCCTGTTGTTTCTGAGCGACAATTCTTATGTAAGCCATATCTCATCGTTCTTCAGCCTCGTCGAGGTCTTGCCTCCTGCTATCATTGTTTCTCGGCCCGCTCTCGAGTGAGTACCTTAGACTTGGTTCTTCGACCTCGACCGGTATTATAGCGTCAGTCCCCCTAGACCAGTGAGTAAGGTGTTTCTCCTGTGCTTGTTTTTGGCATTGTGCGGTATGCCCATAGCACTTCCGGCAATAACTCCAGCCACAGTCCCTTGGCGTTCTTGAGCTTTTTTTTCATGATATTTAATATTGATTGTTAGAGGACTCCGCTTGCCCGTTGCCCGCGGGATGATATGGCTTGGCGAGTATTCTTTTGATATGCCATTTCTCGAAGAATTTGGAAATATTTTTTCCAGTGAATTGAGGCTCGTTGTCACAACTGATTTCTTTGGGGAGGCCTAAACGGCACATCATATTCATCCATATGAAGGTGATCACTTCTTGCTCACGTATTAGGGCGAATGCACCTGCTTCTACCCACTTGAAAAAATAGTCAGTTAAACCCAAAAGAAATCGTACATTACCTCGTCCCGCTGGGAGGGGTCCGAGGATGTCCATTCCCCATTTGATGAAAGGCCAGGGCGAGGTGACTGAGTGGAGGTGCTCGCCCACTTGGTGGATCATAGGGGCATATTTTTGGCATTACTCACATTTTTTCACGAAGTCGGCGGCCTCTTTTTTCATTGTGGGCCAGTAGTAACCTTTTCATATGAGGTAGCAACAAGAGCTCGATTGCTGGTATGAGCTCTACAGTGACTTTCATGAACTTCCTCGAGGACACGCCGCGTCTAGTTTGGGTCTAAGCATTTTTCTAAGAGCCGCGATACGTTCTTTTATACAAGTTGTTGTTGATGACGTTGTACCTGGTCGCCTGCATTCAAAGCTTTTTGGCTTCTTTTTTATCATCTGGAAGCACTCTGTCCTGCAAATATGTGAAAATACAATTGCGCTAGTCCTAAGTTATGTTTGTAGTTCGTACCTCAATTTGATCTATCAATGAGTGGATGAAAGTGACCACGTTCCCTTTTCCGGTTATGTTTTTAGTAGACGCTTCCAGTTTGGCAAGGTCGTATGCTTTGATATTCTGTGTTCGAGGGATTTGGTCGATAGGAATTCGTCAAATTCAAGTAATAGCTTGCAGATCTCGACCTGGTATTTTTGTAGTCTTTGTTCTTTGATTTGGAAAGTCTTTGTGACTTGAATGACGATGAGCTGAGAGTTGCACCGTAGGACGACGAGCTAAGAGTCGCACCATAGGATGACTCGCTTCGCTTCGTACTTGAGTGCTAACTTTAGCCCTGCAATCACGGCCTCGTACTCGGCTTTGTTGTTAGTCATAGCTAGGCATCTTATGGACTAGCAAAATACTTCGCTTGTTGGGACCTCGATCACGAGTCCTAGTCCCGATCTTGACACGTTAGAGGTGCCATCGATATACAAAACCCATAGATCGTGCATTTTGGGGGAAGTACGGGCAGCTTCCTTTTCGACTTCAGGCATTATTTTGACATTGCAGTCGGCGAGTACTTGCGACTTTATCACCGTTCGAGACTGATAGGTTATATCGTGCTCACTCAATTCTATGGCTCATTTGGCCAATCTACCTGACAGCTCGGGTTTATGCAGAATACTCATCAAGAGAAAGTTCGTGACTACCGAGATGGGGTGGCATTGGAAATAGGGTCTAAGCTTTTGTGAAGCTACGACCAAAGCCAGGGCAAGCTTTTCGAGGTGTGGATACCTCGTCTCGACGTCAACCAGAATTTTGCTAATATAGTAAATGGGGAATTGCGTACCTTTATTTTCTCTAACTAGGGCCGCACTCACGGCTACATCGGACATGGCCAGGTAGATGAGTAGACGTTCCCAAGGTTTTGCCTTAGCGAGCAGTGGGGGTGAAAATAGGTACGCCTTTAACTCTTTCAAGGCTTCGATGTAGTCAAAATTCCATTGGAGTCTATTGTCTTTTTTGAGCATGCCGAAAAATTTATGGCATCTGTCGGAGGACCGTAAGATGAATCTTGATAGGGCGACTATGCGATTGGTCAGCTTCTGTACTTGTTTCTTACTAGTTAGGTTCTCCGGTATTCCTTCTATTGCTTTTATTTGGTCAGGATTGACTTCGATGCCTTGTTGTGATACCAAGAAACCAAGGAACTTTCTCGAGGTTACGTCGAAGGCGCATTTTTCGGGGTTCAATTTCATACCGTATCGCCTGAGTATGTTGAAGGACTCTTTCAAATGGTCGATGTGATCCTTTTTCCATGGTTTTGCCGAGCTGGTCCTTGAACATTTTTGTCACCAACCTCTGATACGTCGCCCCCGTGTTTTTCAGCCCGAAAGGCATCACTCTATAGCAATACGTCCCCTGGCGAGTGATGAAAGTGGTCTTTTCTTGGTCTTCCTCCTCCATGAGGATCTGGCTGTAGCCCGAGTAGGCATCCAAGAAGCTTAATAGCTTGTGCCCGGTTGTTGCGTCAATGAGTTGGTAAATATGGGGTTATGGAAATGAGTCTTTCGGGCAGGCTTTGTTCAGATCTGTAAAGTCTACGCACATCCGACACTTTCCATTCTTCTTTTTCACCATGACCACATTGGCAACCCATTGAGGGTACTTCGTGATAGAGCTGTTTTCCAACAGTTTTTCGACTTCCTCGCGTACCACGTGATTTATTGCGGAGTTGAATTTTCACATAATGTTGATACCCAATTTTTCCCTAAGTATTTTTTACACTCAAAATACTTTCAAAATAACATATATGTGCATACATAAGCATGCCCAAGTGTTTTGGTATTTTTCCCAAATTTCTAAAGACTTTCAAAACCAATTTATTGTCTATTTTAGCAGTGCAAAATTCAATAATTATTCCCAAAATTATCATTTTGGTGAATAATTTATTTATTTCTCATATTTACACCAAAATATAATTAAGGTGATTTTTTGCATATTTTTACAAATATATTTGATATTTAAAAGCTAAATTGCATGTAATTGCAATTATAGCCTATTTTACAATTAACATCATTTCATTATTATTAAATTATTTTCAGTATTTTTAAATTAATACTTATACCTTATTAATTAGTTCAATGCTTTTAATCTATTTTAAAAATCTTTTTAATTATTTTTTATAAAATAAAAAGGGAAGAAATGGCCGTTTAACATTTAGCCTCATTTATTTCAATTACAGCCCCTTTTATATTTCAATTTTAACCACCATTTGACCCAATCCCAACCCCAACCGGACCGGCCCACTTTTTAACCTGACCCAACCCATAACCCAATATAAAAGACCCTATCCGATTCCCACCTACCCTTCCAAATCTGGACCGTTGATCATTCAAGATCAATGGTCATAACCCACCCTTCCATAATTAAACCAAACGACCTACCCTAATTCCTTCATTTTCCACCTGACCCGCCGCCTTTGAATCCCAAATGCTCTCAGACTCTCTCAAGGCTCTTCGGAACCCTAGCCTCCTCCCACCGTGTTCCACCGTGTTTTCATCGGAATCCATGGCTTCTCAGGCCATGGATAGCCTATATTCACCTCCTCCGGCTCTTGCATGCCCGATGCTCAAAGGTTCGAGGCCATACCTCGAAGGTCTTCGCTCAGAACTTCACCGATTCGAAGATTCCGGCCATCTCCGACTTTGCTCTGGTGGCTCTTGGTCTTCTGAGCTTGTTTCTGTCCTCATCCGACTTAGATCGGACCTGTTTCCAAGCCTTCCTCATTTCTAGGGTTTCTCCGAAACCCTAAGTTATTCAAAGTTCTTTCTCTGTTTGTTTGCTTAGATCTATGTTGTATCTATACTTTATTTGACATTTTAAAAGGTTTTCCCCAGATTTTCTTTTTAAAATCGTTTACCTTCGATTTAGAGTTGCTGAAAGGTTTTTCAAAAAAGCATCTTTCTAATTCTTTCTGTTCTTTCTTTATGTGTGTTTGTCTGTGTTAGGCTCGTATGACCTCTTTTACTACGCATGTATTGTTCTTCCACTTTCTTTTTCAACTATACAGTTACTCCAGTACTCACATGTTAATTCGTGTTATGTTTTCCTTACTCTTTTACTATATATGATTACCGTTGAGTTCTTTGATTTTTGCTTTACTGAACTCTGTTTGTGTTCTTGCTAAGCATGTTTCATCTACTTTTGTTTAAGTTCGTATCCTCTCTTCTCTTCTGAACTTGCCTAAGCCCCGACTTTTCTTAAAAAATGTTCTTTTATGCTCTTAAATCGGTTTTCTTACTTTGCGTTTCAAACCTGCTATCATCCCTGTTTCAATGACTTGCTTTCTCACTTTCATGTCGGTTTCAATTTTGAAACCCTAGGATTTGGGGGTTTCCTTTGACGATTTTGATTTCTTGTGTTTGAGTTGAGGCTCCACTTTGGGACCATGAACTCTCAGACTCGCTATGAGTCTGCAAATTGAACCTGCATCTCGTTGCTTATGATTCTGGACTTCTCTTCAATTAAACCCTCTTCTAAATAATTTGACAGCCTCTTCTTGATTCACATATTAGTGTGCATATATATGAGAACTCTGCTTTCAAAGGTTTTACTAACTCATTGATTGATTCTGAAATCCTCTAATGGGGTTTGATTGATTGTCACTGATTTTCTTTGATTGAACCTCCTTTACCTTTTCTTGACTTGGTTCATTAGAATTGAGCTTGTAATTCTGATTTTTTGGCTATTAATTAATTTTCTTTCCTTAAATGTTACAGCCATGTACCGTCAAGACCCTGTCCTTAAATAGCCTTTATGTATTTACCCCTTTTGTGCTACTTTGAAAAGGCTTTAATCAAAATTCTTTCCTTAATTATCTTCTACCCGTTTGAGATAAAATCCCTTAACTGAAGGGAAATTCTATGTGATTGATGGTAAACTATTTTCTTACCTTTCTTACTTGCTTCTCTGCACTATAAAAGGGACTACCCTTCCACATTTTTGACACAGACACACACTAAAATACACACGAACAAAAACACTTTCTTGCAATACTGTTTTAAATTCGGATTTGCTTGAGATCTTTTGGAACTGCTGTTTACAACTTGGTTCTCTCAAGGCTACTTTTGCTTACTTATTTTCTTGAAACTGTTATGTCCTTTATTTAATTTTCTGCCTCACCCTTATGTGCTTCAGACTGTTGTTTACTCTACTGCCTATGTTCAGTAATTTGTGTTAAATATTTTCCTTCCTTGCTTCTATTTCTGTTATGAATCCTCTACCCCTATCCCCTTCTATGTGCTGAGTTAAGTTCTTGGCCTGACAGTATCCTAATTACTGTCCAGGCCTTGGCTTGATCCATAATGGATCCTAACTCTCAATGCTTGACCAGCAGGCTTGTCAGGGGTGTGCCAGCATCTCGGTTGCTGGGCATGACCACTAGCTTGCCCTGTCTCTCTTTGGTTCCCTTCCCCCCCTTGTGCACTTACACCTATTCCTAGAATCTTAAGTTTTGCCCCTCTCTCTTGAGCCTTGCTTTGGGACCTTGAGTTCCCTCTGAACTTGGACATCTGAGAGCTGGCATTTCCACACTGCACTATAATCTAAATCTGCAATATATTTGGGGTGTAAGCACTGCCTGGAGTTCCTGAAACTCCTTGGATCTCTGAAACATCCCAGATAAGAGAAGGCTTTGGAAATCTGGATTTCAGAAATGGTTCAATTTCATATTGTTAGACACTAAGTCTGAATTAGGCTGCTCGGATGTAGCTGTGATTTCTAATGTACTTTTAATTTCTGTATTATTTATATTTGCCTGTAATAATTTGTATAAACTCTTGGGGATTTAGCGAAAAGGGAGGGGTTACTTTATGCACAAAGGGTAGAGATCATGCCTATAGGATTTAATTGTTTGATCTATGCAATCTCACAAGTAGAAACCATGCTTATAGGATCTAACTTTCTGATTTCTACAACTATGCATATAGATACCATGCCTATAGGGATTTGCATTTCTGCATTTATAATGACATTAGGCAAACTGTTAGGTTTAATGATAAGCCAGCATATAGATATCATGTTTGTAAGGTTGTTAACGTTTGAAAGGTAGTAAAATCAGTAACTTGTAGAGATCATGCCTATAGCAACTTCAAATCGGAATTGTTTCACTCGTCTAAAACAGTACTGCCCCTTTTTGCTAAAACAAGCGACTTTCTGCCCGTTTTCTTAACCCTTAAAACTTTTCTTGCAACCAAACCAGTGCATCTTTTTCCTTCTTGATAAATATTCTCAAATCAGTGCATATTTTCTGGAAACTTACTGCTTTCCTGATAATTTGACAAACATTTTCAAATCAATCTGAATTCACTTCTTTATACTTATCTGATAAACCTTTTGAATCAGTCTGCAATTCAGTTCTTTTGTTAAAACTCGACAATTCTTTTTCTTAAACAAGTATGTTTTCTGAAACTCGTTTTAAACCATGTTCTTTGTATTAAGTCTGCAATCTTTTCTGAAATTTATCTTATTCTGCAACTCCTTTACAATCAGTAGTTCTATCCCACATTTAAGGTAAAGTTGACTAATTAAAGTAGCTCAGTCTTTGACAACTGCATTCGAGTGAGCCATAATGTGGACTTCCTGTCTAAAAGTATGCATTGAATCAGTCTGCTTATCACTTTAATTTTAAGGACCAAACCATTACATGCGAGACATGCTAAACTCTATGGCTTATCTGATTTAAGGAGGTTTGCTTGAGCCTTACTTGCTTATCTACCTCCACTCTTACTCGTATTATGTGTTTTGATTGACGCCTTAGTATTTTGTCCTTTGAAACTCTCAAAAGGCCCTAAATCCCTTTCCTTTTAGGATTAGTAGTCCTAAATGCCTCCGGGACTGATAGGAGTGGGACGGGTACTAGCATGCAATAAGTAACGAAACTTTTCGCGCTTTAATACCTTAACGGGGTGGGAAGGGTAGAATATGGATATGATGACCGGTGCGCTAATATCATGTGTGACCCCTCTTCTGAAGAGTGATTGCTGGATATTGCATTGATGTGATCCATATTAATTATAAACCTAGGACCCCCCCCCCCCTTATTTGCTTTCATCTTTTCTTGTAAAATTATTCAAATCTCTTTTTTTAAAATTTCTGCCCTCTCTACTTACCTTCGAAAGTTTTCAACCTGATTACAATGTTATATGTGAATCCTTATTTGAGCCTTGATTATTTACTTGTAAAGTCACAATTGTAACATGGCCGCGAACCACACTAGTGGATCTTGAGGGGTGCCTAACACCTTCCCCTCGAGATAATTTCTAGCCCTTACCCGAACTCTGGTTTTCCAACTCAAACTCTTCTGAAAAAGTGTCCTAATGCACTATAATCATTAGGTGGCGAATCTTCAAATTCCGAAACCCAATTCTCGGAAGGGAATAGAGTTGTCCTTCCCAATGTCGTATACTCGATTTCTGACCCTACGGTTAGAGAAAAAGGGGGCGTCGACACCTAACTTGCCGTACTGGGGGTAAAATGGTTCGACGTTCAACTTGTGTGTTGCTATCTCTTTCGAGATGCCCGACATATCTTCATGGGAAAAGGCGAACAAGTCCGCATTGTTAGCTAAAAATTTATGGAAATTACCTGGTTCTTGAAGCTTATGGCCGATGTAGGCTTTCTTGCTGTGGTCGTTATCATCGAGTTGGACGGGGTCGAGGTCTTCTATGGTTGATCATGTGGCTTCTACGACTTCGGGGTCTCTAATCACATCCTTCTCGTCCTCGCTCAACCTCAACCCTATTGATTACCATGCTTCTTTAGCTTTAGCCTTCAACTGTTGGGTGTATGTGTAGTCTTGGGTTATATGGTAGCATTCTCGGGCAGTGCGTTGTTATCCTCGATTGTTGAATACCCCCCAAGGGGTAGGAAATTTGATGACTTGATATAAGCTGGAGGAGACGAATTTCATGGTGTGTATCCAAGGTCAACCTATTATAGTGTTGTACGTTGTATCCTGGTCCATGATGTGGAACGTGGTTTCAAAAGTGCCGTCGCTGGACAGGATGGGCAGCGTGATTTCTCTATATGTCTGCTCGACTGCATTGTTAAAACGTATTAGCGTGATACAGTGTGGCACTATCCTATCCTCGAGCTTTATTTGTGCGAGAACTCGAGGGTGGATGATGCATGTGCCGCTCCCATCATCAACCATGATATGTTTTATATCAGTATCTAAGATGAGTAAAGTAATGACAAGGGTGTCATAGTGAGGAAAACCCAAACCGTGGGTATCTGACTTATCGAAGATGATATTTTCTTCAACTTTGTCGTACCATTCATAAGTGATTTACCGTTTGAGATTGTGGGTGGTGGTGAACTTCATGATGTTGATTGATGCGTTGTCACTCCCTCCAATGATCATTTGAATGGTTCGAGCTGGGGAAGGTGGTTTGGGTGGTCCCGAGTGCTGTTCATGTCCTCGGGCGAAGTTGTCTCTCCCTCATTTGCTTATTAGTTCTTTCAAGTGCCCTTGATAAAGCATGTTCACGACCTCTTATCGTAGGGCGATACAGTCCTTGGTTTTGTGACCCAGCTCTTGGTAGAATTCGTAGAGGGCATTTGACTTTTTGGTGCTCGGGTCGGACCTCATCTTTTGCGGCCACTTCACTTTCAGGCCGAGTTTCTTCAGTGCGTAGACTATTTCTGAGGGGGAAACACAGAAATTGTGAGCAGATAATAAAGGGGCATACCTCCCTCACTTCGGTGAGTTCTTGTTCGTGGCCTAGATGGGCCTTCTTCGTGACAGGGAGGCGGTATGAGGGTGTCTATGACATAAGGTTGATATCTTTCCCGATTAGGTCGGGGTCTTACTAGATCTCTCCTATTGTCGTTTCTCTGGTCCTTTCTAGACTCGGCTTGTACCGAAGTTAGCCGTTGGGTCGGCCTATTTAGATCATCTTTGTCAGCTCAAACTTTAGCGCAATAAGCATTGTGTATTTCGTCCCAAGTGGTTGGGGGATATTTCATGAGGCGGCTCAGTGCTTTCTGGTCACCCTAGAACCGCTTCTGTTCAGCCTATTTTGGAAGGCTTCCACGGCCATTCCTTCCGATACGTTTGGTAAGGTCATCCTTACTCGGTTAAATTGAGCAAGCAAGTCCCTTAGTCCCTCTCCAGGTGGTTGTTTAATGGAATATATGTCATTTACTCTTGCCTTCGCCTTTTTTGCTCCGGCATGGGCTGCTACAAATTTGTCGGCCATATCCTCGAATGTTGCAATCGAGCGTGCGGGCAACTGTGAATACCAAATCAATGTGCCCCCGGTAAGGGTTTCGCTGAACTTCTTCAATAAGATGGAGCATATTTGCTCTTTGGCGACGTCGTTGCCTTTTACTGCGGTGACGTAAAAGGTCACATGATCTTTAGGTATGTTGTGCCGTCGTATATTTTCAAGTACGGCAGTATTTTAAAGGTTTGGGTATTGCGTGTGGTGCAGCTTCATCATTGTACGGCTACTCAACAAACCGACCGACATCCCTTTTTGGTAGGAGTTTTGGGGCGCCCGATATTTTTGTCTACCCTTTCTTGATGCTCTTTTATTTGGTCGCGAAGCATTTTGTTCTCGTTCTCTATCTCCTCCATTTTCCTCCGAATGGCTGTGAGGGTGTCATTCCCTGCATCACTAACATTGTGAGTAATACCTGTTACAAGTGGCGTGTTGCTCGGCTGTAGTTGACGCAACACAAACTCTTGCATATTCTCTGTTCGGCCTTTGAGTGAGCTTGTCAAGAATGATGGTCAGCACGTTTGTTAACCACGCCTCGAGCAGCTTCTTCACTACTGGTGGTGCCTATTCCGTTGCGGATGTAGAGGCCCCTTTACCAGGTGAGGTTGTGGTGTTGCCATGAGGAGGGGGCGAGATGTTTTGTCGGGGATATGCATTTGGTGTTACATCCACACCCTTTGTTTCATCGACTTCGTTGATGGTGTTAAGGAGATTAGTGGTGAGTTCGGCTATCGCCTTTCTCTTTTCCTCTCTATTACCTTCCATGTTAGATTTGTGTGCACAAGAAAGCGTTGTATTTTTTTTTACATTTTTTTTGTTAATATATCTAGAGAAACTAAATTTTAACTAGAAAATTTCTACAGATGGCGCCAAATTATTTTACCAAAAAGTATGAAACTCTTTGTTAAATCAATTAAGTAAAAGGATAAGGATTAATCCTAGTTAAAGATAATAACCATAGATCTAGAATCAGTTTATGTGAATAACGTGGACCACGATGAAGTGGGTTTAATGCCATACATAATAAATTGTATTTAATGGGATGAGAATTAGTAATAAATAACAACAAATGGCACTAAATGTAAATAAGGATGTAGATTAACCCAATAATAAAAGAGGTGAATGATTTCTTCTTCTGACAATGATGAATGACAAGAATATGAGAGAATATTATACACTTTCTTGGATCTGGTGGAAATGACAATGGATAGAATATAAAGATCGAATCTCTCTCAGAAAGTTGTTCTTTGTATTTATCTAGAGAGCTTACTTTTCAAAAGTGTTCTTATCAAATGGAATACTACATGCATTTTACCTTATCTCTCCTACTATTTATGTGGGATATTCCCAAAGAACCGTAAAAGGTATAGCAGAAATAATACTAATAGAGTATTCCCTTTAAAAGTTCCAAAGTTATACTAGCCATTATTTCTGTCCATGCTGCTCAACCTCGGCCTCGATGAGCCACTCAATGGCTCATTATTGTTGACCACTGGTAGACCTCGGTCAAACTGCCCATGATAAGTTACAATTCTCACGATAATCAACTCTTCGTGCCGAAATTCCTCGGTCGGATTTTGACCAATACAGTTACAAGTTTCATATGTTTTTTAACCCAAATATTATCAAAATAGCCAATGTTAAATCTAGTTTATCCTCCAATAAGTATATTCAAATCAAATTAGTAGTTTATCTTGTCTACCATTTACTGAATCCGTTGATGTACACAATTATTGAGAATAATCAATACACTACTATCTTCTACAATCAGTGCACAATTATATATACCGCCTACTGAATAGTGCTCCAATATATATGCCTTCTGTTGCAACATAAACTATATGCATTAGATAAACTTTTACAATAAAAAGAGTAAAATTGGATGTAATTAAGATCTTCATATGAGTAGACATTTGTATTTAAAGAACAAAAATCTACTAGCATCTGTTAGGAGAGAATTATAACTTATCATCTTGATGAGTTGCATGATGTAATTCACTCAAGCAACCAAATTTGACAACAAAATTTCTAGTGCATTAGTACTTTAGTCCTTATCTTCTCATAAACTACATATATAACGACTAGAGCTAGTATTTTAAGTCAACTAGTGTTGATTTGGAGGAGGTTATGATAAGATAAACGGTGGGCTTCGTATTTAAATGGGTGAAAATCATTTACCACCCCCAAATTTACTCTAAAATCAAACTCATCCTCTAACTCTGAATGATTATCGTTTTCATCATTTTATCCAACGCAATGTCTATTTTACCCTTTGACATTTTCAACTTCCCATAAACGTAATACCTTTTTTATATTATCTAGATATTTTTGATGCAGGTATTTATTAATAATCTAAATAATATTATATCTTATATATGATTTCATCTAATTTTACTAACATTATAAATAAAATAATCATAATATGTGTTTGCAACTAATATTCAACATATGAAAAATAAACTGCAATCACAAAATAAAAGAAAAATATTTTTACTAATCAACTGTGAGTACAACTCTGTTTCTCCCTTGATTATTTCCGTGATTCGAGGGCTAAAGCAGCATATTTCTCGAATGTGTAAGATGTGCAGACTTCCTGGGGATATATTTGATCTCCAAGTTCTTGAACTATTTGATTGTCAAGAAGTATCCGGCCATATTTTGATGTCTTTGTGAATATCCCAAGAGTTTATGGGATTTGCGATACCTCTTCAAGGGAATATGTAACCCTTTATATATGTGTGAGTTAGGGTTTAGGGTAGAGTAACCTTCAAGAAACCTCAGTAGACTCCTAGGATTTCAAGAGTCATGTAGTATCTTTAATTAGGATTTGGATTGATCTCTTTAAATTTCGAAGTCTACAAATGCCCTTTATTTCAAGGTTTGTCGGGTGTAGGCTTGCCGAAACTTGAAGACGAGACTTGAAGTACTTGACCATCACAACAAATGATTTTGAAACTTAGAGTTTTCGATATACAAGAGGAAGAGATGAAGGGCAGAACTGGTCCCACTGGGCGTGCCAATTTGTTTGCAACAAATTTCATTTGTAGGCATATAAATTTTATAAATATTAAATCCATAAAATAGTTGGGACTATATATTAAATTAAAGATATATTAGTTCAAATAAATTTATTGGGCTAATATAGTTGGATTAATTATAAGTCCAATATATATGGATTAAATAAATAAGTCTTAAACCATTGGGCTAGTCCATTTAATTGGGCTAAAGTGATGAGCTCACTTCATTAAGCCCAAGATCACATCTTCCTAGAGGCCCAATTTGGTGCCACGTGTCAAATGACATGGCATGCCAAGTCAAACGGAAGAGCCAATAGGATCATGCCACGTGTCAAATTGACAAGGCATGCCAAGTCACACTAAAAGCACAATGAAATCGCGCCATGTCTGCAAGTGACATGTTCTAGCCGATCAAATGCGATCATGTCACACTTCAATTTGATTGGTCGAAAAGAGTTTGTTCTTATCATGACTCCTCCCTTACATAACTATAAATAGGGGTCTTCATAACCCAGAAAAGGACCAGAAGTTATAACAAGAAGCAAGAGAGAGTTCGTGGATCAAACGTCGCAAATTACTCTACAAGTTTCAGACTTCAAGCAACCAAGTTCAAGTTCAAGAAATCAAGTTCAAGTTCAAGAATAAAGAACAAATCAAGTATTCAAGCTCAAGAACGAAGAACAATTCAAGTATTCAAGATCAAGAACGAAGTCAAATCAAATACAAGACACTCAAGATCAAGGCTACTTGTTCGTGATACAATTCGTGGCAACAATCAAAGTGTTCGCGATGGTTAAATCAAATTCAAGATCAAGCTCAAAGGTCCTTGAATTTATACTCGAAAAGTATAACCAGAGGAATCATAGAGATTGTAACACTCAATATTCGAAATAAAATACTACGATAGTTTTTGGTCTTGATTTTATTTTCTCGATGTAATTTATTGTCTACAAATTCTGGCATGCCTAGTGGGATAATCTCTACCTCTCATCTCAACTTTTCAATCACCAAAGCCCGAGAACATTGAAATGGCTTCAAAGAAAATCAACTCCGGTTCAACTTCTACTAAGGCTGCTAACTCCAGGTTCTACGCTGATGTGAAAAGCATCATCGATGTTATCTTTGGAAGCATTGGACCAGTTACAAGGAGCAAGGCAAACTCTTTAGGACAACAAGCACCCCAAGTATCATCCGCATCGACCCCTGTTTTCCGATCTTCATCCCTAAAAGGAGCAAGATCTTCCACAAATGCATCTGAAGAAGGAAGCGATGTTGCTGAAAAGATCAAGAAGCCAATTTGTTTGCAACTAATTTTCAACATATGAAAAATAAACTGCAATAACAAAATAAGAGAAAAATATTTTTACTAGTCAATTGTGAGTACAACTCTATTTCTCCCTTGATTCTTCTCTCCTGATTATCTCAGTGATTCGAGGGCTAAAGCAACATATTTCTCGAATGTGTAAGATGTGCAGACTTCCTGGGGATATATTTGATCTCCAGGTGCTTGAACTATTTGATTGTCAAGAAGTATCCGGTCATATTTTGATATCTTTGTGAATATCCCAAGAGTTTATGGGATTTTGAGACACCTCTTCAAGGGAATATGTATTACTTTATATAGGTGTGAGTTAGGGTTTAGGGTAGAGTAACCTTCAAGAAACCCTAGTAGACTCCTAGGATTTCAAGAGTCCTGTAGTATCTTTAATTAGGATTTGGCTTGATCTCTTAAAATTTCGATGTCTACATTATGAATTTATAATAAAATATATTGCTACTTTATTGTTATTATTATTTTAATATTAAGTATATTGAAATGCATATAATGTATGTCGGTTTGTGTGTGATTTTAAGTTTCACTATTTTTGTTATTTTTCGTGTTTATAAATTTTTGAGTTTTGATTGTTATTAGTAGATTTTTCTATATTATAATTAAATTTTAGATAAAGTGTAAATAGATTTTTCTTATACATTTATCTATATTTTTTGGCCATTGTTTTTTTATTACTTGCATTGTATAATTTATAAAAAAATTACCATCATTGTATAATTTATAAAAAAATTATTCTCTGTTATTCTCAATTTTGTAAATAGATTGTGTTTTGATTGTTGTTAATAAATTACTGATAAGAGTAAATTATTTATTATTATTTTTTAATTATTCTCCTTTATTTTAGTATTGAACGTTATTAACTTGTATGCTTGACTACTACTTCTCACTTTTTTTGGTTTTGAAAAAGTTTCTTGAATTTGCCTATAGGTAAGTTGATAACATAAACTGAAATAAAAAAATTATTTATATTAAATAATAAAATAACAAATAAAATTGTAGAGGTTAAAATAGGCATTTTAAGAAGTCATTTTTCATACGAGGAGCAGAATGATAATTGTTCAAAGTTGGAGGATGAGCTTGATTTTTAAAGCAAACTTGGGGGATGTAAATAATTTCACCCTATTTAAATTAATGTCTTGCTGGAGCTTTCTTGAACCTGTTAAGTTTGTTGGTTTATTCAAGCGAATCATTTATCTTCGTATATTTCCTTCCATTGTGTCCTTCACTATAATTATTTGTCATAATACTGGAATGACTGAGGGTTTTATTGGTCTAATTTCATTGTGTGAAGTTTTGGTAATTTATTTTCATAATTGTTTAGTACGAATAGAGGTTTAACGAAAATTGACGTGTATCTTAGTTCTGATTTTTCTTCTTGTTCAAACGTGAAACAATCCCATAAACCTGTACATTAATTTCACTTGTTGTTTGTTTCTCTACATCCAAACATTACACAGTTAAATATATATTAAGCAATGGGATTGACTTATCCTTTTTTCCCTATCAAAAGAATGTTGTTCGTCCGTTAATATATTTACAGTCCTCATTAGTGAGCTTTAAACCATTTGCAACATGTACGATTTGAATAGGCGTCGCAGAATATGATATTCGTCGAACATTCGTTTATATTAGTATTTATATTTGTGGTCTTGGGTGTAATTCACCACAACTATAACTCTCCTTAGTATGTTGATCTTCGAGGACATATGCATAACTACATATGTTGCATGATTAGCAGATACTCTGACATGTATATATTCATTCATTTGGCTAATCAATATAGAAAAGTGAAGGCTCACTAGATACTTTGTTGGCACTCACCAGATACAAATTTATCTAAGTTCAATTTAGCCCGTTTTAGTGAGCAAAAGCACACTGTGACATTCAAATCAACATATTACTTGAAGTACCACTACTAGCCTTTTTGCGGCAAAAGTGGTGATAAATCATATATTTTACGTCAATGGAATGTTAATTAACATCGACAAACCCGCATGTAATAAGGAAAATATAATGGTGGAGAGGTAACTAGGTGACATTAAGAAATATGATTTGTTATTGTAAATTGTTATGCTCGTATATCACATTATGTCATTCGAGAGATAATTGAAAATATGGATATATAACCTTATCAAGAGAGCTTGCATTTATTTTACAATTGCTTGATTTGAATGCTCGGTCTAAATTACTTGACTTTTTTTACACTTCATCTTAGACTATTTGATCTTTAACATTTTCATTTAGTTTGGGATTTCGAATACGTCAAAATTGGATCTCCTATATCCATACGCCAAGAAAATGAGAACTTTTACGTGCTAAAAACAGGGTTTCATACATGTATGTGTGAAAATTTTGACCGAATACAAAAATAAAATAATAGAGTAAGAATAATTAAAAAAATCAACAAAAGCATTATTACACGGTGAAATGCTCGTATAAACTTTTCTCATGATATGTTTGTATGGGTCAAAATATGCCTTTAGGATATTCAGATCAAAATAACACTGCGAGAAGGATCCGCAAATAATCATTTAAAGGCGGTCATTAAGTCATAGTAGCCGAGGTCGAGGAGTCTGATAAAGTCGTGGTCAAAATACGGGGAGGACCAAGATCGAGAAGTCGAGGAGAGTCACGATTAAGTCATCAACGAAGATCATGGTCAAAGAGTCGAGCAGGGTCATGATCGAACATTGACGATAGAGCCGTAACGACTAGTTTTCAAAATGGAATCAGGAAGAGAATATTCTAGTGAATATTTCCTACATTTGTACTATTAGAATTTTTTGGGAAAAGATCCCAGATAAATAGAAGGAAGAAAGAGAGGAAAGACACGTGAAATTCATTCTTGTAAGAACAACACTTTGATAAAAAAATTATTCTTCACTCAATACAAGACTTAAATTTTTATTAGGATTCTTTCCAGATCCGAGGAATCCTCGGTTGTTTAAGGATCTGTCATCCAATCATTTTCAGGTAAAAGGTTACTTTATTCCACCTTTTTTTGCTAAGATTATTCCTCTAATTTACGTGACTGCCACCAGATTAACATTTATTGAATATCTTACATATTGTTCTTGTTCTTGTCAGTTATAAGACATCTATTGCAAGGAATCATTATAATCTTCATAAATACTTATCAACTACCTCTTTAATATCAAGATTTGAGGAAATTATTCTTAACTAAAATTAACTCTTGTTTAACTAGAATTAATTATATGAACCAAGATTTACGTTTTTGGGTCAAAAACTTGACACCGTCTGTGAGGATTTTCTAGTTACATTTTTTGTTTCTTCTAGATCTATAACCAACATGGATCACTAACATCACAAATCCCAATATATTTTCTCCTTCCTTGTGCAAAATCTGACATGCCAGGTAACCGAGAAGAAAGGGTGAGGATAACAAACGACTTACTGTAATGATCCGGCCGGTCGTTTCGAAAGTTGTAACCTTGTTTTCCTATTTTGTACTTTACAACTATTATGTTACTTGTCGGGTTAGTCGGTTCGGGCCCGGAGGGATTTCAGAATGAATTGAGACACTCAGTCTCAAGGTTGAAAGCTTAAGTTGAAAAGGTTTATTGGATATTGACTTATGTGTAAACGACTTCAGAATGGAGTTTTGATGGTTACCTTTGCACCGTTGGGTGATTTTGGACTTAGTAGCACTTCCGGATTGTGAATGGGAGGTCCGTAGTTGAATTAGGCTAGAAATGGCGAAAGTTAGATTCTTGAAAAGCTTGATCGGAAGTAGACTTTTTAATATCTGGATCAGATTGGAGTTTCGAAAGTTCGAGTAAGTCTGTGGTATCATTTGTGACTTGTGTGAAAACTTTGGGGTCAATCAGACATGATTTGATATGTTTTGACGTCGTTTGTAGAAATTGGAAATTCAAAGTTTATTAGGCTTGAATCTATGCGCGATTCATGTTTTTGATGTTGTTTGATGTGATTTGAGGGCTCGACTAAATTCGTATGATTATTTTGGGACTTCATGGTATGTTTGGTGGAGGTCCAGGGGGCCTCAGGTGAGTTTCGGAGGTTAACGGATCAATTTTGGACTTGATATTATAGCTGAAGACTGTTGGTTTTTTGTTACTAGTTTCCTTTTATGCGATCGCAAGAGAGGGTCCACTATCACGTAGGCTTGTTTGAGGGCAGTGGTGATTTGCCTTATACGTTCGCGAGTGATGGTTCGCGTTCGCGTGGATTTGGCTAGGATGTGAATCGCGAACATTGGCAATGTCGCTTTCACGAAGAGGTGAGGGGGCAACTAGGTGTCACACGTTTGTGCTTCGCGATCGCGTGAGATGATACGCAATCACGTAGGTTGGAGGGAGATGAGGTACGTGTTCACGTCGAGGTCTCTGCGTTAACGTAAGTAAGAGAGAAGGGAAACATGTTTTGTGCTATGCGGACGCGTGGAAAAGGTCGTGTTCGCGATAAAGGCTTAACTGGGCAGATTTAAATGTTCAAAGCGAGGGTTTGAGTTCATAACATAAAAATTAATTTGGGAGCTCGGTGGGAGGCGATTTTTGGAGAGATTTTCACGTGGGTGTTTGGGGTAAGTGATTCTTACCTAGTTTTGGTTAATTTCCATGATTGTGCTTTTGATTTCATCATTTAGGTTAAATTTTGAGGTTTTGATCAAGATTTTGGTTTCGAATTTGAGTAATTTTGGTATGGGTGGACTCGTGGTTGAATGGGTGTCCGGATTTTGTGACTTTTACTCGATTTTGAGACGTGGGCCCTGGGTCCAACTTTTGAGTCGACTTTTTGACTTTTAATTTAAAGTTTAGTATTTTCTTATGGAATTGATCCTTTAGCTCGTGTTGAATTTATTGAATCCTTTGTGGCTAGATTCGAGGCATTTGGAGGCCGTTTCGCGAGGCAAAGGTGCGTTGGAGTAGAGATTTGCTCAGTTTGAGGTAAGTAATAGTTCTAAATCTGGTTCTGAGGGTATGAAACCCCGAATTATGTGTCTTGTGATTGGTTTGGAGGTGACGCACATGCTAGGTGACGAGCGTGTGGGCGTGCACTATAGGAATTGTGACTTGGTCGATTCCATGGAAATGTGAAGTTGAATAATCTGTTGTTAGCCGTATGCTCTCCATGTGTTATACAAATTTGATTGTAAATCATGCTTAGGCTATGTGTTCGTAATGTAGGGACCCACAGAGGCCATGTTATATGTTGAATTATCTGCTAAATTGCTGTTTGTACTCAGTCTCAGTTTTACTGGCATATCATATCTCGATCTATATTATTCCTAGTTGATACATCATATCATTGTTGTTAGGGCTGATTTTCATGATTTCTGAGAGCCCAAGAGACTGGAGATGTTGATGACTGAGTAAAGGCTGATTTTCATATCTCAGTCTCTATTATTGGAGACCGGAGAGGTTGATGACTGAGTGAGAGCCCGATAGACTGGAGAGGTTGATTACTGGCATATCATATCTCAGTCTCTATTGTTCCTTGTAGATACATCATGCCATTGTTGTTTGGGCTGATTTTCATGATTTCTGAGAGCCCAAGAGGCTGGAGAGGCTGATGACTGAGTGAGGCCGAGGGCATAATTATGAGGATATTTTATGGGATAGGGATGCACGCCGCATCAGGTTTCATTGATTTATGTCATGATTGGCTTGATATAGCGCTTGGTACCTACTGAGTGTTAGTGCGGAGTGCTGATTGATGGAGAAAAATGAGTGACTGAGAGGAATGAGTGATTGTGAGGTTGGAGCGAATGGGGGGATTGAGTGACTGTTGCTCTGAGAGGATGCATTTGATTTTATTATTGTTGCATTTATCTTCCATGTATCACTGTCTTCAAATTTCTAAGAGATATCATATTCTATTTCACAGAACTTGACCTGAATTTTTCTGATTTGATCCAAATTTCCGAATTTGATAGCATGCCTACTTTCCTATGTTGAAATTATTGTAAATGAATTATAATTATGAAGCTCGTCACTACTTTTAACTCTTTATTTAGTCTTGTTACTTACTGAGTAGGTTGTACTCACACTATACCCTATAATTTATGTGCATATCCAGGTGTTTCCGGACATGGTGGGTGCTGATTCTTTTGCTCAGTTGATCATTTGGAGATCTCGAGGTAGCTACCCGGCGTTTCGTAGACCTTGTCTGTCACGACCCAAGTTCTCCCTCCGTGAACTATCGTGACGGCACCTCGTCTCTATGACTAAGTATGCCTAACAATTTTCGGAAGATGAAACGAAAACATGAAAACTAACAAGTAAACTTAATTAAAAAGATTAGATGTCGCTCGGCATATACAATAAATACTTTCGAACTGAACATAAGTACTCCCAAAACCCGGAATATCATGAGTCACAAACTACAGTGTAAATAGTGCTTCTAAACTCCAGAAACTATCAACGAAGAAAAATATAGGAAGGTTTTAACTTAAGGAAGAGTAAAGAGGGACTTCTAGGTCTGTGGACACGGCAGATATACCTCGAAGTCTCTAAGATTGCCTCGCCTCACTGGAAATATGTCTGGGAAGAGGTACCTGGATCTTCACACAAAAAATATGTGCAGTAAAGGGCATGAGTACACCACAACGGTACCTAGTAAGTGCCATGCCTAACCTCTGTCGACTAGTGACGAGATCAGGTCAGGGCCCTAATGGTTTATATATATAATAAGGTAAACTAATATGAAATATCGCAATAAAGATAAATGCTAACAGTCAATGAAAAATGAAATCATAGAAAAGCATCAATTCAGTACATAGAGATATAAACAGAGGATCTCCAGTGATACCGTCTCGTCGTCCCAAACGTAAATGTATAGAGTATCTCCTGGGATACCGTCCCGTAGTCCAAATCGTAAATGTGTAGGGGGATGTCCCGGAATACCATTTCGTAGTCCTGAAGTAAATATCAAATACAAGGGGATCTCCCGGGATACCGTCCCGTAGTCCCAAACATAAACATGTAGGGGGATCTCCCGGAATACCGTTCCGTAGTCCCAAAGTAAATATACAAACTCATTCAATATGAACAACAATTTCAACGAGGAAATCTACAGTTTTGATTAAGTTTGTATCAAGAATGACAATTCTTACTCTAAACATGCTACACAGAGTCCAGGTAGGTAGTTAAGGCAGTTAAGACAGTTAAGGCACGTAACTATGCTATCCTAGCTAAACAGGATTACATATACTAGAATTGCTAAATTAAAGGAAAACATAGATATTTACTTAATGAAAATGGAGTTTTTCAACAATTAGCACGTGCACGCGCTCGTCACCTCACATATACGGTATTCATATAACAACAGTAGCAAGGGGAGTTTCCCCACACAAGGTTAGGCAAGCCACTTACCTCGAACCAAGCTCAAATCAATCCGAAATCACACTCTTACCACGAGTATCCAACTCCGAGTGGCCCAAATCTAATCAAATAAATTACATAATGTAAATATAGCATTATGAACACTCATTCACTCACGAGTTCACTCATGCAAAAATCATCCAAAACCGATACCTAATTCCCACTCAAACCTCAGATTTTCGATTGGGGAACTTTTCTCTCATTTTCCAAACTTCCACCCTCAAATTCCTTAATTAGATGAAGAATACAACAATAGATTAATGTAATATGATCAAAATCGAGTTAGGATTAGTTACCCAATATCTCTCCTTCAAAATCCCTCTAAAAATCTCTTTCCACCGAGCTCCAAATTGAATTTTGTGTTATGAAATTTCAAACCCTCGAAATCCCCTTTTCTGCCCAGCGATTTCCGCTTCTGCGAGAGATCAACTACATATCCGGTCTCGCACATGATGAAAAACCTTCGCAGGTGCGGACACAACTTAACTCCTCAAGAGTCGCTTCTGCAGTCAAGGGTCGCTTCTGCCCGCCCGCTTCTACGCCTTTTATCCACTCCTGCGAGTTCGCATCTGCGGTCCCAGCTGGCCAGGCCCAATTCTGCTTCTGTGGCGCCACACCTGTGGTCCAAAATGCGCAGGTGCAAAAACAACAGGTGCAGCAAAGTTCAACAAATAGCATAAGTCCCAAACCCATCCGTTAGCACCTGAAACTCACCTGAGGCCCCCCGGACTTCAAGCAAACATACCAACCAATCCTAAAACACCATACGAACCTAGTCGATCCCTAAAAATCAAACAACGCTAAAATCACGAATCACCATCCAATCCAAACTTAATAAACTTGAAACTTCAAAATTCTATGACCGAAGCCAAAACCAACCAAACCACGTCCGATTGACCCCAAATTTTTCACAGAAATCATATTCAGCACTAAGGACCTAATCCAACTTTCAGAATCAGATTCCGACCCTGATATCAAAAATTCCACTATCAACGGCCTGAAACTCCAAAAATTCAACTTTTGCCATTTCAAGCCTAAATGCGCTACTGACCTTAAAAACACAATTCGGACGTACCCCTGAGCCTAAAATCACCCAACGGAGCTAACGGAATTGACGGAATTCCATTTCGGAGCCGTCTTCACATTGTTCCGACTACGGTCCAAATTCTAATACTTAAACTCTCATTAACGGATTAAGTGTCCCAAAACACTCCGAAACTCAAAATAAACCATCTCGGCAAATCACATTAGCAGAAAAAGACACAGGGAAAGCAGTTAATAGGGGATTGGGGCTTTAATTCTCAAAACGACCGACCGGGTTGTTACATTGTCTCTCCTTCCCTATCTTTCCGCTTATTGTATTTTGTTCCAGACTATCATAGACAGTATCTTCCAGACTTGTGATGCATAGATCCTCATGAACTCTGTGACATCCCGATGTTGGGAATTTTCGCGTTATGTTTGGGGTTTCTCTACCGTTTATGAGAATTTTTATTAATTAAAACTACTTTAACTCATTTCAGTTAAAAGTGTTAGAATTTTTTTTGAAATGTCGACTTGCCTAGTACCACGTTAGGCGCCATCACGATAGTTTAGGATTTTGGGTCGTGACACTTACCGACCAATCTTATAATTGTCCTCAACGAGAGATGCAAAATAGTCGGTGAGGATATGACGGCCAATGCCTCTCCTAGACGAGATGGGTCACCTCCCCCTCACTGCAACATTACAAAATCTCTTGGTAAAGGACCTCCACATCTGTGGCGGAGGAGACGCCCCAAGTTGTAAAAAACTCCTTGAGGCATGGCTAACTGACATGCTAACTAGATAGATCCTTGTCCAACTGGACTGAACTGAAATCCAACACGTGAGGCGGATCGTCGTGATACTACAGAGCATCGAAACATGAAATACCGGATGAACTCCTACCAATCTAGGAGGTAAGTCAAGCTCATAAGCAACCTCCCTAAAACTCTGCAACACCTCAAAGGAGCCCATAAACCTTGGGCTCAACTTGCCCCTCTTTCTAAATATCATAACGCCCTTCATAGGCGAAACTCGAAGCAAGACCCGCTCTCCCACCATAAATGAAACATTGTGAACCTTCCGGTCCTCATAACTCTTTTGTCTGGACTGAGTTGTGCGAAGTTTATCCTGAATCACCCTAACCTTCTCCAAAGAGTCCAAAACCAAGTTTGTGCCCAATAATCTAACCTCGCCCGACTGGAACCAACCCACCGGGGATTTACACCGCCTACCATACAGAGCCTCATATGGTGCCATATGAATGTTGGATTGATAACTATTGTTGTAGGAAAACTCCACAAGTGGCAAGAACTTCCCAACCCTATCACACACGTACGGAGCAAATCCTCAAGAATCTGAATAGTGAGCTCGGACTGTCCATCCGTTCGGGGGTGAAATATTGTGCTCAACTCCACTCAAGTACCTTAATCTTGTTGTACGGCTCTCTAGAACCGTGATGTAAACTGAGTACCTTTGTCTGAAATGATGGAAACTAGAATACCATGCAGGTGAACAATCTCTCGGATATAAATCTCAGCCAACCGCTCTGAAGAATTGGAAGTACACACAGGAATGAAGTGCGCGGACTTGGTCAGCCGATCCACAATCACCCAAATAGCAGCAAACTT
Organism: Nicotiana sylvestris; assembly: GCF_000393655.2. Classification (NCBI taxonomy): domain Eukaryota; kingdom Viridiplantae; phylum Streptophyta; class Magnoliopsida; order Solanales; family Solanaceae; genus Nicotiana; species Nicotiana sylvestris. The sequence goes on along the minus strand of NC_091058.1, from coordinate 78,063,692 downwards.
CCTCAAAGTCCGTGGGAGTCTAACTATTAAATCCATGGTGATTCGCTCCCATTTCCACTCCGAAATCTCTATCTACTGAAGCAAGCCACCCGGTCTCTGATGCTCATATTTCACCTGCTGACAATTGAGGCACCGAGCTACAAACCTAACTATATCTTTCTTAATCCTCTTCCACCAATAGTGCTGCCTCAAATCCTGGTACATCTTTGCGGCACCCGGATGGATGGAATACCGCAAATCGTGGGTCTCCTCTAGAATCAACTCTCGAAGCCCCTCAATATTGGGCACACATATCGGCTCTACATCTTCAATACCCCATCATCACCAATGGTCATATCTGTGGCATCATCATGTAGAACCTTGTCCTTGAGGACAAGCAAATAAGGATCATCATACAGGTGCTCTCTGATACGATCAAACAAGGAAGACCAAGAGACCACACAAGCTAGGACCCGACTGGGCAAGTTCATTTAAACACATAGGAATTGGGTAAGAGGGGTCCTAGGTTGGTTAGCCTACAGGATCATACCCGTGCAATGTCCGGTAATCACTCCTCAATGAGGGGCTACACGTGACATTAGTCATCATATCCTTACTACCCAATTCCCTCCCCCCTTGGTCATAGCCTAAAACATTCTAGCAATCTTAAAAGATATCATATACATGCAATGCCCATCCCTTCCTTGTGGCCCTGAGGTATTTAGGACCTCCAATTTTGGATAGTTCTAGACTATCCTAAGGTCCTTGAAGGTGAAAAATCTAGGCGACAACCAAAACAATTAGGACTGGACCAAAGATGGAACAACTAAAGGCTCAAGTTTTACCTCCACAAACAGAGCAAGCAAGTGCACGTCCTAAACACAGTTTCAGGTATTTAAAAGAAGCCCTAGAACAGGATATCTAGGTGAGCAAAGAATATACAGTATTGAGTTAGGACCAAAGTGTTAAAGGCATATTCAGTTTGCCTACTGATTTTAGACCTGTTAAATATGAGCAGTCAAAGATAACAGAGCGTAGTTTTACAATTGCAGGATTTTTAATCGCCCTATAAGCTTGCCTAGGCGTGCAATAGTGATGTCCTATGAGCATGGTATCTAATCATTGGTCAGGAATGAAGTAAAACAGTAAACGGGAAACTTGGGTCCTATAGGCATGCTTTCTAGTGATGTTAACCAACACAGCATTGAAGAAATGAGTAGATTAGTTAATAAAACCAATTCAGAATCTACAAGCATGAGTTAAAGTTAAACTGATTTTAGATCTAACTAAAACTGATTTTAGATCCTATAAGCATGGTTTATATAATTAAAACTGATTTTATATCCTATAGGCATGATTTCTAATTATGTAAAGTAAAGCAAGCAGAATTTATTTGAACCAAAGCAAAATCCTATAGGCATCGTATCTAACAAAAACACATTTGAACCCTATAGGCATGTTATCTAATAAGACACATTTGAACCAAATGAACCCTATAGACATGTTATCTAATAAAACACATTTGAACCAAATGAACCATATAGCCATGTTATCTACCCAACTTTACCTACAGTATATAACTACCCTCCCTTTTTACTAGTCACCTCAATATATGTTTACAATTAATTATTACAGACCAATGATTGAATAAAAATTACATAAACAGAATAGAAATTAAACTATAGGGAGCTTGAAGCAGGCCCAAAGCAATTTCCAAGCCTTCAGTAGTCTCAAATGCCCAAAGTTTCATAGCCAATTTCATGTCTAGGTGTGTCAGAGTTCCCTAAGGACCTCAAGGATCTCCGGCAGTGCTCACATCCAGACCTTTCTCAAATAAGGATTGATTTATGTGCAGCGTGGAAGTGCCAGCCCTGATATGCCAGAGTTCAGAGAGATCTCAAGGGTCTCTAAGCAGTATACATACCAGAGGGGCGGGACTTAGTTATCTAAGAGTAAGTGAGAGTGTTTGACATGATTTGAGAGAGTTTTGGTAAACAGTATAAAGAAAGGTCTTAGGAGGGAAAAGATTTTCTGCAAACCAGTAATTATTTAGTAATAAAACAGTTTGAGAAAGTATAAAATACAATTTGCACTCAGAACACAAGCCACAGAACAAACAACTTTGGAAAATACTTTGACAAACAATTTCCACACAAGGAAAGAGGGGTTGGGAACACATATAATACACCTTAATGGAGCACATAAACAACAGGATGCATATAGTTCTCAAGGGGTTCTACAGAACTAATAGGTTAGATAGAATGCAGGCCATTGAAACATGAAGCAAAGATCACAACAGAAACATGTTGTGGACATATAAACAACACAACTAGAGTCACTCTAGGGAGACTATATAACTTAGCAGGAGTAAGGCAGAACAGACAAGGATTTAAATAAATATGCTAGGCGAGTACTAACAAGTGTAGGCATGCTAATTACACAAAAGTAAAGTTTAGACATGCTAGATGAACAGTAGTCAGTCGAACGGCTAGTTACACATGTAAGACGTGTTAAACAAGATAGTGAACAGACAAGTAAAGTGGAGACATGCTGATTACATATTTGAATAAGGCAGTATTTGGCATACTAGGCAAGCAATAAATAGAAGCAAGAATGAACTCAGGATTGATGAACTAAGGTAGTAAATAAGCATATAGGTTTGGATTCTAAAATTTAATCAGAAGCATACCAGTTAGAGAAAGTAAAAACAGAAGATGTAAGACAAGTGTTGAACAATTTCCAACCTTGGCTTGCAGCCGGCTAGACTAACAAAGATCACAAGTAGCAGAGAGAGCAAAAAGAGCTTTTCAGATTGTAAAAATAGTGGTTATGAACTAATGTTCGTGTGTTAGAAGTTAAAATAAAGAGAGTTTATATAGTAGTTCAAGAGTAGAGCAAATAAGGTAAGGTAATCAATAATCAGCAATTAAAGAGTTTCAAAATCAATCACACAAAGATTCAGCATAGTCTTCTCCTTTAATTAAGGAAAATTAGCGAACGGTAATGACAGGAACTAATTAAGGCAAGAGGTTCAATCAAACTGCGTAAAGAAGTAAGAATCAAAGGCTTTATTAAGGAAAGGCGTTCAAATCAAACCAAAATAAAGAACTTTAGAAAAAAAATAGTCAAGGTTTAATTAAGGAGAAAATCATGTAAAGAATCAGCAAGTATCGCAGACAATTCAAATAAGGCAAGAAAGGAATAGTCAGGACTCAACACATAGGTCTTAACGAAACAAATTGATAAATCAAGAATTCAAATCAACATTGATTTAAGGAGAGAAATATAGGTTTACCGTGAATAGCCAGAATGAATATAGACATATAGAATTAGTAGGGGAGTTGAACCAAGAACATTAATAGAGGCACATTAGGATAAAAAATCACAAGACATCGAATTAAGCTAAAGAAAAATTACAGGAACCAAAGCATAGAACGAAATCGGTGCACAAGTAACCCGGACAAACTCAGAATCCAAACAAAAATGTCGAAAAATTGGGGCTTTTAGCATAAACTAGTTAGGGTTAAAGCAAACCTTTGCGAAATCGGTTAAACACATAAGAAATAGAAGATTCAACACTCAAAATTATCAAACGTTTTGGAGAAAGAAATTTTTGGGAAACCCTAGTTTAGAAAAAATGGAAAATCATTTGAAAATCAGAAGGTTCTTGTAAAACTCATGTGAAATAGGTTCGATTCTCTCAAATCTTGCACAGATCTGAGAAGTTCAAAGGACAAAATTAGGGTTTCGAGAAGAACAACACAGAGATGAAGAAGTAGGCTTAGAAATCCATATATCTAAGGCGATATAGGAAAATCTTACTCGAAATCGAACCGGAACGGCCTGAAGCAGGCGAAAAGGGGCCATAGGTGTAAGTGGACTGACCCTGGTCCCTCGAGGACCTTAGAGATGGAGATACCAGCATAGGAGAGGCCATTAAAAGTCTGATGGTGGTGAGAAACCACCATGGATGGTAGCAGATGAGTGGCCCGTCATGATCTTCTTATACTTTTCACTGACAGAGAGAGAGAGTGGGGAGGTTCATTAAGGGACTCGTTCAGCCTATTCGACTGCAGATGGCTAAGGATACGGGGAGCGAAATTTATTTTCAGGATGCGGCCAATGTGGCCAGGAGAGTTGAGATGGCTCTATCACAGGGGAGTGGTCAGGGGTATGACAAGAGGCCTCATCATTTGGTCAGGTTCAATGGTGCCTCATCTGGAGGCAGAGATTCTTTTGGTAGGGGCCACCCTTCAGGCCATTTCATTCAGCACTTCAGGCTTCTCACAGTGCTCCAGGTGACCGTGGTTCTCATATGCAATATTCTGATCAGCTGCCCTACAGTGCATCGCCAGCTCCTATCAGTGCACCACCACTCCAGAGTTTTTAGAGTGGTTATTCAGGTTGTCAGGGTTAGCAGTCTCAGCAGTCGAGGGCTTATTATACTTGTGGCGATATGAGGCATATTGCTAGATTTTTCCCTCGAGCACCGAGCAGCTCTCAGCATCAGGGTTCCCGTGCCATGGTTCAGGCACCGAGTGTTCCACCACCCGCTCAGCCAGCTAGGGGTAGGGGTAGAGGTGCTAGAGGTGGAGGTAGAGGTATTAGAGGTGGAGGTCAGGCCGCTAGAGGTGGCGGCCAGCCAGCAGAAGGCCATCCCAGAGATGTAGTTCAAAGTGGTGGGGCCCAGCCCCGATGATATGCTCTTCCAGCTAGGCCTGAGGCTGAGGCCTCCGATGCAGTTATCACAGGTACTATTCTGGTTTGTACTCGAGATGCTTAAATCTTATTTGATCCAGGATCTATATACTCCTATGTGTCATCTTATTTTGCACCGTATCTGGTCATGCCTAGTAATTCTTTGAGTGCTCCTGTATATGTGTCTGCACTGGTGGGTGATTCTATTATGGTAGATCGTGTCCATCGTTCATGTATAGTTGTGATTGGGGATGGACTGGTTATCACCTTACCACGCTATCTTGGATTGTCACGCCAAGACTGTAACCTTAGCCTTGCCGAGTTTACCTCATCTAGAGTGGAGAAGGACTCTTGTTCATTCTATCCATAGGGTTATCTCATATATGAAGGCTCGACGTATGGTTGATAAGGGATGTTTGGCCTATTTGGCGTATGTTCGTGATTCTAGTGTCGAGGTTCTTTCTATGGATTTTGTAACTGTTGTTCATGAGTTTCCTGAGGTATTTCCTTCAAACCGTCGGGTATGCCACCTGACAGGGATATTGACTTCTGCATTGATTTGGCTCCGGGCACTCAGCTCATTTCTATTCCGCCGTATCGTATGGCCCCGCCAGAGTTGAAGGAATTGAAGGAGCAGTTGCAAGACTTGCTTGATAAGGGCTTTATTAGACCTAGTGTCTCGCTTTGGGGTGTGCCGGTTTTGTTCGTTAAGAAGAAGGACGGATCGATGAGGATGTGTATAGATTATCAGCAGTTGAACAAGGTCACAATCAAGAACAAGTATCCATTGCCAAGGATTGATGATTTGTTTGATCAACTTCAGGGTGCCAAGGTATTTTCGAAGATTGACTTGAGATCTGGCTACCATCAGTTGAGAATTAGGGCATCCGATGTCCCTAAGACAGCTTTCCGTACTCGGTACGGGCATTATGAGTTCTTGGTGATGTCATTTGGATTGACAAATGCCCCAGCAGCTTTCATGGATTTGATGAACGGAGTTTTCAAGCCTTACTTGGATTCATTTGTGATGATCTTCATTGATGATATTTTGATCTATTCCTGCAGCCGGGAGGATCATGAGCAACATCTGAGGATTGTTCTTCAAACTTTGAGAGATAGTCAATTGTATGCTAAGTTTTCGAAGTGTGAGTTCTAGTTGAGTTCAGTTGTATTCTTGGGTCACGTTGTATCAGTAGAGGGTATTCAGGTGGATCCGAAGAAGATAGAGGCAGTCAAGGACTGGCCTAGACTCGCGTCAACTACAGAGATCCGGAGTTTCTTGGGTTTGGCAGGCTATTACCATTGGTTTGTGGAGGGGTTTTCGTCTATTGTAGCCCCGATGACCAGGTTGACCCAGAAGGGTGCCCAGTTTAGGTGGTTGGACGAGTATGAGGCGAGCTTTCAGAAGATCAAGACAGCTTTGACTACGGCGCCGGTGTTGGTATTGCCTACAGGTTCAGGGCCATATGTAGTTTATTGTGACGCATCTCGTATTGGACTTGGTGCAGTGTTGATGCAGGATGGCAAGGTCATTGCTTATGCTTCGCGACAGTTGAAGATTTAGGAGAAGAATTATCCAGTTCATGATTTGGAGGTTGCCATTGTAGACATGTGATTTTTGACCCTCCCCGAGATTTAACCCATTTTAGCATTTAAATGTTTAGTTTAGGTCTAATCTAGTTATTTTAACTAGTTTTGACCCTTTTTCTTTATTTTATCAAAAATAAAAATTACAAAAATATTTCTTCTTTTTAGTTATTGTTAGTTTATATACCTTTCGTAAAACTAAAAAAAATACAAAAAATAGTACTTTATTTTTATTTTTGAAAATAACAAAAAAAATAGGTTTGTTTTAATGATTAGTCTTATCTTAATAGTTATTTTACTTAAGTAGGATTATTTGGTAAATGAGGTCGTATTTTAGTCTTGTTCACAGAGAAAAATAAAATTTGGGCTCAAATTACTCATTTTAAGCCTAATTTTCGGACCTAGCCCATAATTCCGAGGCTCATACCCCTTAACCTAAAAAACTCTAGTCTTTAAAAAGGCATCAGCCGTTTTTCTTTGGATAGGGACTAACATATACAAAAAATACAAGACCTAATACACAAGAGGAAAAAAAATCAGAAAAGACCTAAGGCAAAAAACCTTTCAGTCGTTCCTAAAAGGAACAAAAGACCTAGACCCTAGGCATCAGAAGATCCGCCGCAGAAGACATAGACCCCCCCCCCCCCCACCGTTCTGCTTCTTCTTCAACCAAACGCGACCCCCCTGAACATTTTCCAACTTCTGAAACAAAATCAAGAACGCCTAAAAAATCAGCCGCTGATAACACAAAAAAGGGACCCCATCCATTCTACTTTCTTCTTCAACAAAACACCTACCACTGTTCCTCTTCGTCTTCACAAATCAAACACCAGAAACGACCAAACGGACACCAACCAGCAATCTCCTCCAACGACCTTCCTCTCTAAAACAAAACCTGCAACAACCAACACCGGCTAGATCTCCTCAACATCACCATCTCCTACGGGCATAAACAAAACAAAAAAATAAGCAACGAACACATACAGAGCACATCAAAACGACATCCAGCAACAGCCATGAGATTTGCTCGAAATCGACCCCAATAACCAGTAAAAAGCAGCCACAAATAGCTCGTTTTCAGCCTGTTCGTTGTCAAGTTTCCGGCGAATTTGAGGTCCATAGAGTTCTGGCGAGGTTTTCATGTTTAGTATGTCGATTCAAATTGAGGTTCCGGTTGCAGGTTTTAAAGATTTGTTGAGTGTTATCTCCTTAATCAATATTTCAAAGAGTGTGCTGCAGTAGAGGTACATTTCTCGAACCTATATGTTATTTCATTTCGTTATTCATAGTTTGGTGAAGGATTTTTGGTATTTTGTTACGTCGGTTTGTTTGCATTTGCTGTCTTAGTTTCATTATTTGGTTAAGTGCCTTGATTCGTGATAGTGAATAGGATGAATTAATATTTCAACGCAACCTTGACTTATATAACTAAAAGTTTCGTAACTTATTCGGTATATGAAATGGTGAAGGAAACGACTTGAGTTGAAACTGATTTAGGCCTTTGGTGCGCTGTAGGGATATAATATGCTGTTGTTTTTTTAAGTTAGCCTTCATATCTAGTTGATACTTATGTCACTATTTTCTTATACTTGCTTGATAAAAATCATGTCTCAACCTAAGCTATTGTGTTGGTTAATAGGAAAAGAATCTGGGTTTAAGTTGGTTTTAAATGTAAATGGTTTGTTGTGACAATCTTGCGTACAATTAGAAGCACACAGTGAGTTAGGCTTGGGTTAATAAAATTTGAAAGGTTCTGGTCGAGGGGATTAATTTGAAGTTAAAAAAATTGAGTTATTTTTCTTATGGTTTTGTCTAATCGCATTGTTAGAATGTATGTTTAGACCGATCACACCTGGGTAGGCGAACCTTTAGGCGCGTTTTGAATTTATTATCTTGATTATGGACACGTTCGTGTGACATGATTACGGTTTCTAAAATGAATATTCGTAGTTTGCTCTAGGAACGTTTAATGTATCACTGCGATGGTGTACACGTTCGCATGACACGATTACGATTCTAAAAACATAATTGGAGTATGTGTTCGCGCAACTTCGATCAAATATTCTTAATAATAATAAAGTGTTATTAATTGTGGACACGTTCGGATAACATGATTTTGACGTGCCAAACAAATGGGTACATGTACGCGTGACCCGTTTCAAGATAATTTCTTAATTAAAAAAGGCAAATGCACATAGGTTCTAAAATAAGTAATTAGACAATTTGATTAAGCCAAGTATGATCAAAGCGACTGTGCTAGAACCACGGAACTTGGGAGTGCCTAACACCTTCTCCCGGGTTAACAGAATTCCTTACCCGAATTTCTGTATTTCACAGACATTAATACAGAGTCAAATCTCCTCGATTCGGGATTTTAAACCGGTGAATTGGGACACCATAAATTATCCCAAGTGGCGAATCTGAATTTAAATAAATAATTATGTTTTGATTATTGTCACTTTAATTGAAAAACTCCTATATACCCCTTCCGGGGGTAGTAAAAGGAGATGTGACAGCTCTGGCGACTCTACTGGGGAGGAGAAGAACCCAGAACTTTTGGTTCAGGGTTCAAGAATTCGAGATTGTTAATATGATTTTTACTTGGCTTTATTTATTATTGATATTACTTTATTTTCTGAACCTTTTGTGCTAATTGTTGTCTATTTACCGCTTTGATATTATTTGAATTGTATATAATTGTCTTCTTACGCCACCCCTCTAAGTCTTCTAAAAATGGCGCACACGTTCGCATGGCCCACTTTTTCTGTAGAAGTCATGCCAAATAGAACGAGGCTGGGCCAGCAACAAGGCCGGGTAGACTTTCGTGCTCCCGGTATGTTGCCCCCTCTTCGGCTCGAGTAGTCCGCTCGGGTAAGCCAGATCAATAACACAACCCCAGGGTTAAACTTAGAATAATATAACCTCATGATGGATCTCTAGTAGGCACATTTGTTTGCATCATGTGCATTTGACTTTGGGGACTCAACACAGGGGTTGAGTCCATCTAGGACAGGTGTACCCAAAAATAAAAGACCATCCTGATGCATCCTATGTGCTACATGTTACAATCTTCAAGGGTAAAAGGGTCATTTGGCGGATCAATGATAGTTGAGGACAAATGAAAAAAAAGAGGGTGAAGTGTGAAAATAAATCAAGTAGGGCCCAGTTATATTTTCTTTCACATTTTTGTTAAGAAAAAGAAAAATAAAATAAAAAAATCAAAAAAAAAGATTTTGCACTTTTTCATCATTTTCCGAAAATCAAAAAAGGGGGAAAGGAAAATCCAATAAGAGTTTATATGTTTCATCATTTTTCAAAAAAGAAAAAGACAAAAAGAGTTTATACGCATACCTGATTCTCGTCTTTCAGGGCGTGATACATAGGCAACCCACATAGGGTTCGGTCTTCCTAGTAAATCTTAGGTTCTTGGCTTTCCGGGGTCTTAGCCAAATTTTGCACATCTAGCCATCTTTAGGCCGCATAAGCCATTTTGCAAAAATAGCCTCAATCATGTCTTGCATATTGTCCAACAAGAAGTGTTATTGTCTCACATAGTGTTCTAGGTCTTTAACTTTATTTGGTCTTAATTTTCTCATACAGGTGTGGATCTACTTTCCGGAGTTTGGGCATGACAAACACCCTAGGACCATCCAGTCAGAGACGCTCATTCAGGAGTTTGCTTAAGGAGATTTCTTTTATGAGTCTGTTGTAATATTTATGTCATCTTTTACCTTCTAGTTTGTACAGTAATGTCGAGTCTTTTGTTATTGTACTTTCTATTTTGTATTTGGAAAAGTTGTTATAACTCAAAAATCCAAAAAAAAAAAGAGATTTTGCGTTTTATATTTCCGTTAGAAGTTTTCTTTAGAATATTAATATCTAGAACTCAAAATAAATAAAAATTTGCTTTTATATTTTCTTTTAGTACATTAAGACTAAAAATTCAAAAAAAAAAAATTCCTTTAGCACCTCTTTAAAAGTTTTCTTTAAGATATTAATTTCAAAATCCAAAAAAAAATTTCTTTTGAGGTTCCTCTTTGGGAAATATAAAATAAAGAAAAAACAAATTTCATTTTCACTAGAACTTTAAGACATTGTACATAGAAGAAACAAAACAGAACGTATTTTATCTTTTGTTTATCTTTAGAATATCAAAAATTGAAATCCAAAATATTGTTTACCTTTTTCATTGCTTGTTTCGAAATCTTTCTTCATGATATCAAGTGAAAATTCAAAATATTTTCTTTGGTTCGTTCTTTAGATTTCCTTCCTAAAACAAAAAGAATCAAAAAATATTTTGTTTTCTCCTAGGGTTTTTTTCTTAATAATTTCTCATAGAGTATTTGTTTCAAAAAAAAAATATATGCCCGTTAAGCTTGAGTTTGGAATAGGTTATAGAACATTAAGTCTAGAAAATTCAAAAAAAAAAAAAGATTTGCTTCTTTTTTTTCTCTTTTCTCATCAGAGTAGTCATTAAGGTAAAAAGAAAAGAAAAAAAAAAGATAATGAGAACGTTACTTTGTTTACTTTATTCCCGTTCTTCCCGAACTATGCAAAGATCTGATTCATGCGGCGTCATGATACGTAGGCAACCTACATAGGGTTCGATCGAATCATTTTTTTATTAAAAGAAAAAAGGAAAAAAGGAAAAAAAAAAGAATTAAAAGAAAAAAAGGAAAAAAAGAGAGGTGAAATTAGGGGATATGAGAAATGAGAGGAAAGGAAAGAGTAATAATTAGAAGAAAAAAATAGGAAAGAAAGTGAGCAAGCCAAGAAGTGCCAAAACAGAAAAGAAAAAGAAGATTGAAATGAACAAATTGGGATGATGTCAAGTGACCTTGTAACCCTCGAAGTCATTCTTGAACCATTAATTATTGCTAGGTGCATTGCACGTAATGTGATATTTTTAGCTGTTAAATGCCCTAATGCTAACATGATGTCTTCATTTTGTTCCTCTTTGTTATCCTCATTATAGCAGAAGGGTGGTTGGTTTGTGGTTCTTAAACTGGTAACTCTTCCATACAACGCAAGGTCAAAGAGCAAGGTAGCTATGGCTAGCAAAGACTTAGGCACAAGAGTTGTTGATCCGTCGAGGGAGTTTGTGGAGTCGGAGTCTGAATTGAAAGGGGAGGTCCAAATGTTGAAACAGCAGATGACAAAAATGTATCAGTCTTGGATCAGGGGAATCCTCCACCTTCATTCCCTTCTAACTACACTGAAAACCATGCAAGTATCCCACCACCATCACAAATCCAGATTCCAACTGCTACTGATATCACCCACAACCTTTTCACACTCTACTAGCCAAAACCACCTCATATCACGCTCCTTTGGCCACTCATGCTCTTGTAGCTCCTCCTCCAGCTACTTTTCCTCGATCCTCTAACGACTGTATTGAAAGTCCCCGATGCCCAACACTATGCTCCAGAACCAACTTTCAAAGTCTCGGATCCATACTCTCACGCTCCTCATTTTGAGGCTCCTGGTGAAACTGAAAAGCCTGCTAAGACAGTGGAGCAAGATAAGATATGCAGGAAGGTGAAAATCTTAGAGTAGTCTTTAAGAAACATGCAAGGGATAGGGAGCCAGATGAGCGTGGCTTACAAAGATTTGTGCTTATTTTCTGACATCCAACTACCTACTGGGTATAAGAGGCCAAAGTTTGATTTGTATGACGGACATGGAGATCCCGTGGCCCATTTGAGAGGCTACTGCAGTAAGATGAGAGGAGGCGGTGGGAAAGACAAATTATTGATGGCATATTTCAGTCAGAGTCTGAGTGGGGCAGCTCTGGAGTGGTACACCCGCCAAGACGCTAGCAGGTGGTACACATGGGACGATATGGCTCAGGCCTTTGCCCGGCACTTCCAATACAATATAAAGATCGTCCCTGATCGCATGTCCCTCACCAAGATAGAAAAGAAGCCTAATGAAAGCTTTAGGGAATATGGGCTAGATGGAGAGAGCAAGTTGCCAGAGTCAATCCCCCGATGGAAGAAAAAGAAATGGTCAAGTACTTTCTTCAAGCTCAAGAGCTAACTTACTTTAATCATTTGATCACGGCTGTGGGTAGGCCTTTTAATGATATGGTAAAAATGGGAGAAATGGTAGAATATGGGCTGAAGTCTAGCAAGATCATGAGTTATTCTACTTTAAAAGCCACAACACAAGAAATTCAGAACGGCACAGGAAGTTTGTTGGGTCAGAAGGAGCATGATGATGTTACCATGGTTGTCTCAGGATTAGGACATGGTTCAACGGGTCCGCCTCACCAATATACTCAGCCTCAATCCCAACACCCAAACCCATCCCCGAGCTCCACATAATTGATAATAGGTTAAATCTAGGTAATTTGGCGATTGTTTATGCTCCCACTTGATTATATTCCAATATCATAATATGGTTAATTGATGAAAAATAGGCTCTAATTGTGAATTGTATATATTGCAGGATGAGGAGCCTAGGTGATGCCTTAAACAGTTGTGATTGGAACTATTTTGGAGCAAGAAAGACCCCTCAAAGATGAGTACGCTTGAAGACGAGGAACAGAAGTGATGAAACACAGAACTGGACATGCGCGCCCAGGTGCGCGACCGCGCTACTTTTAGCGCGTCCATGACAGAATCTCAGCCAATTAGCGCGTTCAGGTGCGCGGTCGCGCTAGTCCAAAATCTAGGAAGAGTTATTTAGGGGCAGAATTGGAAATCTGGAGGAAAACTCACTTAACCTATATAAAGTCAAGCTCGCCCAAGGAAGAGAGGAGCGTTTTTTCATAGTCTAGTGCAAGAAATAGAGAGACAAGAGGCAAGGAGGAGATTTGACCATCAAGTTCTTCTTTTCTTCTCTTGGTTTTTTCTATTTGGGATGAAATTGAATCTATTTGTGATGAACACTAGCATGAGTAGCTAAAACCCATTGTTCTAGGGTCATAGGTGAAACATGAATATAGTTGTTTGAAGTTTAATTTGACAAAGTTGGTTTATCATATTGGGTTGTTTATTTAATTCTTCTTTTTAATTATTTTGCTGAGTAGCTAACAGTGAAATACTATCTACGAATCTTTAGTTAAACTCGAAAGTGGGAACTTTAGATTGCATATAGAATTAAATAGAGCAAGTTCTTGAAATCGGGCCTCAGGGAACGAATTAGCAATTGGGATAGACATATACTCAATTGCCTTGCTTGGTTGAAATACAGGAATTGTAAATGCATTCTTGTTAATCTTAATTCCATAGACATATAGGCATTGAGTTAACTTGGATAGGCGAGTAAGAACTCGACAGATTCTTATGAGTAACATTAACCCTGTCAATCAACAGTCCAGGTAAATCGATTAGTCATTTTAAGTCAAGAACATAACACGATTGTTAACTAGCCTGTGACCCTGCAATATCCTCTCCTACTATTTGTTACTCGAAATTGTTATTTGTTTGGTTAATTGCTCTAGTTAGATTATTGCTTGGTAGTTTAGGTAGTAAAACAATTACATCTCTATTTTGTGAAAAAAAACCTCTTGGATAGACAAATTAATTGAATTTGAATTAGTCAACAGTTAATCATAAATATTCGTGGGAACGATAATCTACTCTCTACTCTATTACTTGACGATCACGTGCACTTGCATGAGTGTTTGGTCGCAACAAGTTTTTGGCGCCGTTGCCGGGGACTTAGAAATTAGCTACTTGACTGAGTTGAGCTTTTATTATTTATTTATTCAAGTTTTAATTTTTAGTTCACTTTGTTTGTGCCAATACAGGTTTTCTTTTCTTGAATGCGAAGAAGTAGAAGTGCTAACAATCTCCTTCCTCTAGATCCCGAAATTGAACGAACACTTCACAAATTGAGGAGGGAGGTGGACGCTAGAACTAGAATTGAAAGAGAGTTGGACATCGTAGTTCAACCACAGCCATGGTCCCACCCTAGAGTGGCATGGTTTTTGATGCAGAGACTGCATCCCCTTCAGATATGGAGATTGCTCCCTTATCAGAGGTCGTTGCGGAAGGAGAAGGACGATCAGATGCAGCGGAGTTTGTTTCGAGGAGTGATCCAATAACGTCAAAGCGGGACGACGATCCTTCCTCTGTCGAGGAGAGGGAAAAAGGTATGGCTGTGGATGGATATGACTCCAGTTTCGACATCGACCCCGAAGAGGAAATGATGTTCGATAACGGGTTTACCCGGGTAGAGGTAAGAACAGAGGGATCTACTCGTTCTATAGTCATCCCCTTGGATGGCGACTAGCTGACGAACACAGAGAGTGTAGTTCCTTCTTTGGTCCCTCTTTGCTCTGGCACCGAGAACATGAATTTACAGTCATTTAAGGATTCCGATCTGTCATTAGGAATATCCGCAATGGCTTTGAGGGTAAGTTTGTATTTGTTTTTGTTGTTCTTGTACCTTACTTCCTTTCTCCTTTTTGTTTTTATTGACTCTTTTTGGCTCTTCCTTTTTCCTATAGACTCTCATTTTAGAGATCGAGAGCGCCCGCCAAGAGGAGAAGTTTCAAGAAAATGGTTTTGAAGTATCGCAAGTACCGTGACAAGTACCGTGAGATGCGCACCAAGTTCAGTGCGGACAGTAATATTCCGTCCCTTATAGATGAGTTGGGGCAGAAGGACGATAAGCTCGTAAGGGTCATCGATAGATGCAATGAGATCGAGGCAACGCTTAGAGCTAAGGAGGACGATCTCAAAGTGATCAAGGAGGTCGTGGTTGTGTGTGTCTACCTTCAAGCTCAAGTGGCATCCCTGCGGGCCAAGCTTGAGCAGAGCTCGATCAGAGCTAATGGCTTAAGTGATGAGTTGATCGAAAAAGTGGCAGAGTTGGAGAAGGCCGGTGAGTTAATCGAATGTTAACTCTTTAATTAATTCGAATGAGGTCGAATATGAGTTGATTAGAGCGATGTCAAATATTACTCGTGGTTGATTCGAAGGAAGTTGAATGTGAGTCGATTCGAGCGAGGCTGAATGGTGACTTTTCATTAATTCGAACAAGGTCGAATGTGAGTCGATTCGAGCAAGGCCGAATGTTGACTCTTAATTAATTCGAAAGAGGTCGAATGTGAATTGATTCGAGCAAGGTCAAATGTTACTCGTAGTTGATTCGAACGAGGTCGAATGTGAGTATTTTGATTGGTTTAGAGTTAAAACTTGGTGGAGACAGGCGAACATCATTTGTTTGTATGCTTTGGTTATATATATACATTGGAGAAGTTTACACATTTTTCGGTCTAGTATTCCAGTCTCAGTATATCCAGTCCCTTTATTGTTTGACCTAGAGATGTATTCGAGGGGTCGAGCAATGAACTTGCCAACTTGTAATCTCACCTGATCATGCTTAACTTCGAAATGTCCTCCTCGATGCCCCATTAAAAACCTCCCCGAGAAAACCTAATTGGGAAAAAACTCATGTGAAGGAAAAAGAGTACGGCTCGGAAACATATTTCCTTAGAAGTTGAAGTACTTGAGGTGCGCGATGTTCCAGTTGTTTGGTAAAAGTTTTCCCTCCATTATTTCTAGTTAGAATGACCCTTTACTTGCTGCCGCCGTGATTTTGTATGGGTCGTCCCAATTAGTCCCTAGATTTCCTTCTTGTGGATCCTTGCTTGCTTGTGTTTTGGATTTGAGTATGTAGTCTCCGACTTTGAGCGGTCTGATCTAGGCTTTGTTGTTGTAGTATCGCTTTGCGTGTTATTTCTGAGCGACAATTCTTATGTAAGCCATATCTCATCGTTCTTCAGCCTCGTCGAGGTCTTGCCTCCTGCTATCATCATTTCACGACCCGCTCTCGAGTGAGTACCTTAGACTTGGTTCTTCGACCTCGACCGGTATTATAGCATCAGTCCCCTAGACCAGTGAGTAAGGTGTTTCTCTTGTGCTTGTTTTCGGCGTTGTGCGGTATGCCCATAGCACTTTCGGCAACAACTCCAGCCATAGTCCCTTGGCGTTCTCGAGCTTCTTTTTCATGATATTTAATATTGACTTGTTAGAGGACTCCGTTTACCCGTTGCCCGCGGGATGATATGGCTTGGAGAGTATTCTTTTGATATGCCATTCTCGAAGAATTTGGAAATATTTTTTCCAGTGAATTGAGGCTCGTTGTCACAACTGATTTCTTTGGGGAAGCCTAAAAGGCATATCATATTCATCCATATGAAGGTGATCACTTCTTGCTCGCGTATTACGGCAAATGCACCTGCTTCTACCCACTTGGAAAAATAGTCAGTTAAACCCAAAAGAAATCGTACATTACCTCGTCCCGCTGGGAGGGGTCCGAGGATGTCCATTCCCCATTTGATGAAAGGCCAGGGCGAGGTGACTGAGTGGAGGTGCTCGCCCACTTGGTGGATCATAGGGGCATATTTTGGCATTACTCACATTTTTTCACGAAGTCAGCGGCCTTTTTTTTCATTGTGGGCCAGTAGTAACCTTTTCGTATGAGGTAGTGACAAGAGCTCGATTGTTGGTATGAGCTCTACAATGACCTTCATGAACTTCCTCGAGGACACGCCGCGTCTAGTTTGGGCCTAAGAATTTTGCTAGGATCCGCAATACGTTCTTTTATACAAGTTGTTGTTGATGACGTTATACCTGGTCGCCTGCATTTGAAGCTTTTTGGCTTCTTTTTTATCATTTGGAAGCACTTTGTCCTGCAAATATGTGAAAATACGATTGCGCTAGTCCTAAGTTAGGTTTGTAGTTTGTACCTCGATTTGATCTATCAATGAGTGGAGGAAAGTGACCACGTTCCCTTTTCCGGTTATGTTTTTAGTGGACACTTCCAGTTTGGCAAGGTCGTATGCTTCGATATTCTGTGCTTGAGGGATTTTGTTGATAGGCATTCGTCAAATTCAAGTAATAGCTTGCAGATCTTGACCTGGTATTTTTGTAGTCTTTGTTCTTTGATTTGGAAAGTCTTTGTGACTTCAATGACGACGAGCTGAGAGTCGCACCGTAGGGCGACGAGCTGAGAGTTGCACCGTAGGATGACTCGCTTTGCTTCGTACTTGAGTGCTAACTTTAGCCCTGCAATCACGGCCTCGTACTCGACTTCGTTGTTAGTCATAGCCGGGCATCTTATGGACTAGCGAATTACTTCGCTTGTTGGGACCTCAATCACGAGTCCTAGTCCCGATCTTGACATGTTAAGGTGCCATCAATATACAAAACCCATAGGTCGTGCATTTTGGGGGAAGTACGGGCGGCTTCCTTTTCGACTTCAGGCATTATTTTGACATTGCAGTCGGCGAGTACTTGCGACTTTATCACCATTTGAGACTGATAGGGTATATCGTGCTCGCTCAATTCTATGGCTCATTTGGCCAATCTTCCTAACAGCTCGAGTTTATGCAGAATACTCCTCAAGAGAAAGTTTGTGACTACCGAGATGGGATGGCACTGGAAATAGTGTCTAAGTTTTTGTGAAGCTACGACCAAAACCAGGGCTAGCTTTTCGAGGTATGGATACCTCGTCTCGATGTCAACCAGAGTTTTGCTAATATAGTAAATGGGGAATTGTGTAACTTTGTTTTCTCTAACCAGGACCGCACTCACGGCTACATCGGACATGGCCAGGTAGATGAGTAGACGTTCCAAAGGTTCTGCCTTAGCGAGCAGTGGGGGTGAAAATAGGTACGCCTTTAACTATTTCAAGGCTTCGATGCACTCGGAATTCCATTGGAGTCTATTGTCTTTTTTGAGCATGCCGAAAAATTTAATGCATCTGTCGGAGGACCGTGAGATGAATCTCGATAGGGCAACTATGCGGCCGGTCAACTTCTGTACTTGTTTCTTACTAGTTAGGTTCTCCGGTATTCCTTCTATAGCTTTTATTTGGTCAGGGTTGACTTCCATGCCTTGTTGTGATACCAAGAAACCAAGGAACTTTCTCGAGGTTACGCCGAAGGCGCATTTTTCGGGGTTCAATTTCATACCGTATCACCTGAGTATGTCGAAGGACTCTTTCAAATGGTCGATGTGATCCTTTTTCCATGGTTTTGCCGAGCTGGTCCTTGAACATTTTTGTCACCAACCTCTGATACGTCGCCCCCGTGTTTTTCAGCCCGAAAGGCATCACTCTATAGCAATACGTCCCCTGGCGAGTGATGAAAGTGGTCTTTTCTTGGTCTTCCTCCTCCATGAGGATCTGGTTGTAGCCCGAGTAGGCATCCAAGAAGCTTAATAGCTTGTGCCCGGTTGTTGCGTCAATGAGTTGGTAAATATAGGGTAATGGAAATGAGTCTTTCGGGCAGGCTTTGTTCAGATCTATGAAGTCTACGCACATCCGACACTTTCCGTTCTTCTTTTTCACCATGACCACATTGGCGACCCATTGAGGGTACTTCGTGATAGAGCTGTTTTCCAGCAGTTTTTCGACTTCCTCGCATACCACGTGATTTATTGCGGAGTTGAATTTTTACCTAACTTGCAGCACTGGGGGTAAAATGATTCGACGTTCAACTTGTGTGTTGCTATCTCTTTCGAGATGCCCGGCATATCAGCATGGGAAAAGGCGAACAAGTCCGCATTGTTAGCTAAAAATTTATGGAAATTACCTGGTTCCTAAAGCATATGGCCGATGTAGGCTTTCTTGCTGTGGTCGTTATTATCGAGTTGGACGGGGTCGAGGTCTTCTATGGTTGATCATATGGCTTCTACGACTTCGGGGTCTCTAATCACATCCTTCTCGTCCTCGCTCGACCTCGACCCTATTGATTACTATGCTTCTTTAGTTTTAGCCTTCAACTATTGGGTGTATGTGTTGTCTTGGGTGATATGGTAGCATTCTCGGGTAGTGCGTTGTTTTCCTCGATTGTTGAATACCCCCCAAGGGGTAGGAAATTTGATGACTTGATATAAGCTGGAGGAGACGAATTTCATGGCGTGTATCCATGGTCAACCTATTATGGTATTGTACGTTGTATCCTGGTCCATGATGTGGAACGTGGTTTCGAAAGTGTCGCCGCCGGCCAGGATGGGCAGCGTGATTTCTCCATATGTCCGCTCGATTGCATTGTTAAAACGTATTAGCGTGATACAGTGTGGCACTATCCTATCCTCGAGCTTTATTTGTGCGAGAACTCGAGGGTGTATGATGCATGTGCCGCTCCCATCATCAACCATGATACATTTTATATCAGTATCTAAGATGCGTAAAGTAATGACAAGGGTGTCATAGTGAGGAAAAACCAAACTGTGGGTATCCGACTTATCGAAGATGATACTTTCTTCAAGTTTGTCGTACCATTCATAAGTGATTTACCGTTTGAGATTGTGGGTGGTGGTGAACTTCATGATGTTGATTGATGCATTGTCACTCCCTCCAATGATCATTTGAATGGTTCGAGCTGGGGAAAGTGGTTTGGGTGGTCCCAGGTGCTGTTCATGTCCTCGGGCGAAGTTGTCTCTCCCTCATTCGCTTATTAGTTCTTTCAAGTGCCCTTGGTGAAGCATGTTCACGACCTCTTATCGTAGGGCGATACAGTTCTTGGTTTTGTGACCCAGCTCTTGGTGGAATTCGTAGAGGGCATTTGACTTTTTGGTGCTCGGGTCGGACCTCATCTTTTGCAGCCACTTCACTTTCAGGCCGAGTTTCTTCAGTGCGTAGACTATTTCTGAGGGGGAAACATAGAATTGTGAGCATATAATAAAGGGGCATACCTCCCTCACTTCGGTGAGTTCTTGTTCGTGGCCTAGATAGGCCTTCTTCGTGGCAGGGAGGCGGTATGAGGGTGTCTATGACATAAGGTTGATATCTTTCCCGATTAGGTCGGGGTCTTACTAGATCTCTCCTATTGTTGTTTCTCTGGTCCTATCTAGACTCGGCTTGTACCGAAGTTAGCCGTTGGGTCGGCCTATTTAGATCATCTTCGTCAGCTCAAACTTCAGCGCAATAAGCATTGTGTAATTCGTCCCAAGTGGTCGTGAGGCGGATCAGTGCTTTCTGGTCACCCTAGAACCGCTTCTGTTTAGCCTATTTTGGAAGGCTGTCACGGCCATTCCTTCCGATACGTTTGGTAAGGTCAACCTTACTTGGTTAAATCGAGCAAGCAAGTCCCTTAGTCCCTCTCCAGGTGGTTGTTTAATGGAATATATGTCATTTACTCTTGCCTCCACCTTTTTTGCTCCGGCATGGGCTGTTACAAATTTGTCGGCCATATCCTCGAATGTTGCAATCGAGCATGCGGGCAACTGTGAATACCAAGTCAACGTGCCCCTGGTAAGGGTTTCGCTGAACTTCTTCAATAAGATGGAGGATATTTGCTCTTTGACGACGTCGTTGCCTTTTACTGCGGTGACGTAAAAGGTCACATGATCTTCAGGGTATGTTGTGCCGTCGTATATTTTCAAGTACGGCAGTATTTTAAAGGTTTGGGTATTGCGTGTGGCGCAGCTTCATCGTTGTACGGCTGCTCAACAAACCGACCGACATCCCTTTTTTATAGGAGTTTTGGGGCGCCCGATATTTTTGTCTATCCTTTCTTGATGCTCTTTTATTTGGTCGCGAAGCATTTTGTTCTCGTTCTCCATCTCCTCCATTTTCCTCATAATGGTTGTGAGGGTGTCATTCCCTGCATCACTAACATTGTGAGTAATACCTGTTACAAGGGGCGTGTTGCTCGGCTGTAGTTGACGCAACACAAACTCTTGCATATTCTCTGTTCGGCCTTTGAGTGAGCTTGTCAAGAATGATGTTAGCACGTTTGTTAACCATGCCTCGAGCAGCTTCTTAACTACTGGTGGTGCCTATTCCGTTGCGGATATAGAGGCCCCTTTACCATGTGAGGTTGTGGTGTTGCCATGAGAAGGGGGCGAGATGTTTCGTCGGGGATATGCATTTGGTGTTACATCATCACCCTCTGTTTCATCGACTTCGTTGATGGTGTTAAGGAGATTAGTGGTGAGTTCGGCTATCGCCTTCCTCTTTTCCTCTCCATTACCTGCCATGTTAGATTTGTGTGCACAAGAAAGCGTTGTATTTTTTTTTACGGTTTTTTTGTTAATAGATCTAAAGAAACTAAATTTTAACTAGAAAATTCCTACAGACGGCGCCAAATTATTTTACCAAAAAGTATGAAACTCTTTGTTAAATCAATTAGGTAAAAGGATAAGGATTAATCCTAGTTAAAGATAATAATCATAGATCTAGAATCAGTTTATGTGAATAACGTGGGACCACGATGAAGTGGGTTTAATGCCATACATAATAAATGTCGTTGTATTTAATGGGATGAGAATAAGTAATAAATAATATAAATGGCACTAAATGTAAATAAGGAGGAAGATTAACCCAATAATAAAAGAGGTGAATGATTTCTTCTTCTGACAATGATGAATGACAAGAATACGAGAGAATATTATACACTTTCTCGGATCTAGTGGAAATGACAATGGATAGAATGTAAAGATCGAATCTTTCTCAGAAAGTTGTTCTTTGTATTTATCTAGAGAGCTTACTTTTCAAAAGTATTCTTATCAAATGGAATACTACATGCATTTTGCCTTATCTCTCCTACTATTTATATGGGATATTCCCAAAGAACCGTAAAAGGTATGGAAGAAATAATACTCAATAGAGTATTCCCTTTAAAAGTTCCAAAGCTATACTAGCCGTTATTTCTCTCCACGCTGCTCAACCTCGGCCTCGATGAGCCAGTCAACGGCTTATTATTGTTGACCACTGGTAGACCTCGGTCAAACTGCCCATGATAAGTTACAATTCTCACGATAATCAACTCTTCGTGCCGAATTTCATCGGTCGGATTTTGACCAATACAGTTACAAGTTTCATATGTTTTTTAACCCAAATATTATCAAAATAGCCAATGTTAAATCTAGTTTATCCTCCAATAAGTATATTCAAATCAAATTAGTAGTTTATCTTGTCTACCATTTACTGAATCCGTTGATGTACACAATTATTGAGAATAATCAATACACTACTATCCTCTACAATCAGTGCACAATTATATATACCGCCTACTGAATAGTGCTCCAATATATATGCCTTCTATTGCAACATAAACTATATGCATTAGATAAACTTTTACAATAAAAGGAGTAAAATTGGATGTAATTAAGATCTTCATATGAGTAGACATTTGTACTTAAAGAACAAAAATCTACTAGCATCTGTTAGGAGAGAATTATAACTTATCATCTTGATGAGTTGCATGATGTAATTCACTCAAGCAACCAAATTTGACAACAAAATTTCTAGTGCGTTAGTACTTTAGTCCTTATCTTCTCATAAACTACATATATAACGACTAGAGCTAGTATTTTAAGTCAACTAGTGTTGATTTGGAGGAGGTTATGATAAGATAAACGGTGGGTTTCGTATTTAAATGGGTGAAAATCATTTACCACCCCCAAATTTACTCTAAAATCAAACTCATCCTCTAACTCTGAATGATTATCATTTTCATCATTTTATCCTATGCAATGTCTATTTTACCCTTTGACATTTTCAACTTCCCATAAACGTAATACCTTTTTTATATTATTTAGATATTTTTGATGCATGTATTTATTAATAATCTAAATAATATTATATCTTATATATGATTTCATCTAATTTTACTAACATTATAAATAAAATAATTATATTATGTGTTTGCAACTAATATTCAACATATGAAAAATAAACTGCAATCACAAAATAAGAGAAAAATATTTTTACTAATCAACTGTGAGTACAACTCTGTTTCTCCCTTGATTTTCTCCGTGACTCGAGGGCTAAAGCAGCATATTTCTCGAATGTGTAAGATGTGCAGACTTCCTGGGGATATATTTGATCTCCAAGTTCTTGAACTATTTGATTGTCAAGAAGTATCCGGCCATATTTTGATGTCTTTGTGAATATCCCAAGAGTTTATGGGATTTTGCTACACCTCTTCAAGGGAATATGTATCCCTTTATATAGGTGTGAGTTAGGGTTTAGGGTAGAGTAACCTTCAAGAAACCCCAGTAGACTCGTAGGATTTCAATAGTCCTGTAGTATCTTTAATTAGGATTTGGCTTGATCTCTTTAAATTTCAAAGTCTACAAATGCCCTCTACTTCAAGGTTTGTCGGGTGTAGGCTTGCCGAAACTTGAAGACGAGACTTGAAGTACTCGACCATCACAACAAATGATTTTGAAACTTAGAGTTTTCGATATACAAGAGGAAGAGATGAAGGGCAGAACTGGTCTCACTGGGTGTGCCAATTTGTTTGCAACAAATTTCATTTGTAGGCATATAAATTTTATAAATATTAAATCCATAAAATAGTTGGGACTATATTTTAAATTAAAGATATATTAGTTCAAATAAATTTATTGGGATAATATAGTTGGATTAATTATAAGTCCAATATATATGGATTAAATAAATAATTCTTAATCCATTGGGCTAGTCCATTTAATTGGGCTAAAGTGATGAGCCCACTTCATCAAGCCCAAGATGACATCTTCCTAGAGGCCCAGTTTGGTGTCACGTGTCAAATGACATGGCATGCCAAGTCAAACGGAAGAGCCAATAGGAACATGTTGCGTGTCAAAATGACAAGGCATGCCAAGTCACACTAAAAGGCCAATGAAATCGCGCCACGTGTGCAAGTGACATGTTTTGGCCAATCAAATGCGGTCATGTCACACTTCAATTTGATTGGTCGGAAAGAGTTTGTTCTTATCATGACTCCTCCCTTCCATAACTATAAATAGGGGTCTTCATAACCCAGAAAAGGACCAGAAGTTATAACAAGAAGCAAGAGAGAGTTCGTGGATCAAACATCGCAAATTTCTCTACAAGTTTCAGACTTCAAGCAACCAAGTTCAAGTTCAAGAAATCAAGTTCAAGTTCAAGAATGAAGAACAAATCAAGTATTCAAGCTCAAGAATGAAGAACAATTCAAGTATTCAAGATCAAGAACGAAGTCAAATCAAATACAAGGCACTCAAGATCAAGGCTACTTGTTCGTGATACAATTCGTGGCAACAATCAAAGTGTTCGCGATGGTTAAATCAAATTCAAGATCAAGCTCAAAGGTCCTTGAATTTATACTAGAAAAGTATAACCAGAAGAATCATAGAGATTGTAACACTCAAATATTCGAAATAAAATACTACGATAGTTTTCGGTCTTGATTTTATTTTCTCGATGCAATTTATTGTCTACAAATTCTGGCACGCCTAGTGGGATAATCTCTACCTCTCAACTCAACTTTTAATCACCAAAGCCCGAGAACATTGAAATGGCTTTAAAGAAAATCAACTCCGGTTCAACTTCTACCAAGGCTGCTAACTCCAGGTTCTACGCTGATGTGAAAAGCATCCTTGATGTTATCTTTGGAAGCTTTGGAACAATTACGAGGAGCAAAGCAAACTCTTTAGGACAACAAGCACCCCAAGTATCGTCCGCATCGACCCCTGTTTTCGGATCTACATCCCCAAAAGGAGCAAGATCTTCCACAAACGCATCTGAAGAAGGAAGCGATGTTTCTGAAAAGATCAAGAAGCCAATTTGTTTGCAGCTAATTTTCAACATGTGAAAAATAAACTGCAATAATAAAATAAGAGAAAAATATTTTTACTAGTCAATTGCGAGTATAACTCTATTTCTCCCTTGATTCTTCTCTCCTGATTATCTCAGTGATTCGAGGGCTAAAGCAGCATATTTCTCGAATGTGTAAGATTTGCAGACTTCCTGTGGATATATTTGATCTCCAGGTGCTTGAACTATTTGATTGTCAAGAAGTATCTGGTCATATTTTGATATCTTTGTGAATATCCCAAGAGTTTATGGGATTTTGCGACACCTCTTCAAGGGAATATGTATCACTTTATATAGGTGTGAGTTAGGGTTTAGGGTAGAGTAACCTTCAAGAAACCCTAGTAAACTCCTGGGATTTGAAGAGTCCTGTAGTATCTTTAATTAGGATTTGGCTTGATCTCTTAAAATTTCGATGTCTACATTATGAATTTATAATAAAATATATTTCTACTTTATTGTTATTATTATTTTAATATTATGTATATTGAAATGCATATAATGTATGTCGGTTTGTGTGTGATTTTAAGTTTCACTATTTTTGTTATTCTTCGTGTGTATAAATTTTTGAGTTTTGATTGTTATTAGTAGATTTTTCTATATTATAATTATTAGATAAAGTGTAAATAGATTTTTCTTCTAAATTTATCTATATTTTTTGGCCATTGTTTTTTTATTACTTGCATTATATAATTTATAAAAAAATTACCTGCATTGTATAATTTATAAAAAATTTATTCTCTGTTATTCTCAATTTTGTAAATAGATTGTGTTTTGATTGTTGTTAATAAAATTAATGATAAAAGTAAATTATTTATTAACTTATATGCTTGACTACTACTTCTCACTTTTTTTGGTTTTGAAAAAGTTTCTTGAATTTGCTTATAGGTAAGTCGATAACATAAACTGAAATAAAAAAATTATTTATATTAAATAATAAAAATAACAAATAAAATTGTAGAGGGTAAAATTGTCATTTTAAGAAGTCATTTTTGATACAGGAGCAGAATGATAATTGTACAAAGTTGGAGGATGAGTTTGATTTTTAAAGCAAACTTGGGGGATGTAAATAATTTCACCCTATTTAAATTAATGTCTTGCTAGAGCTTTCTTGAACCTGTTAAATTTGTTGGTTTATTCAAGCGAATAATTTATCTTCGTATATTTCCTTCCATTGTGTCCTTCACTATAATTATTTGTCATAATACTGGAATGACTGAGGGTTTTATTAGTCTAATTTCATTGTGTGAAGTTTTAGTAATTTATTTTCATAATTGTTTAGTACGAATAGAAGTTTTACGAAAATTGACGTGTATCTTAGTTCTGATTTTTCTTCTTGTTCAAACGTGAAACAATCTCATAAACCTGTACATTAATTTCACTTGATTGTTTGTTTCTCTACATCTAAACATTACACAGTTAAATATATATTAAGCAATGGGATTGACTTATCCTTTTTTCCCTATCAAAAGAATGTTGTTCGTCCGTTAATATATTTACAGTCCTCATTAGTGAGATTTAAACCATTTGCAACATGTACGATTTGAATAGGCGTCGCTGAATATGATATTCGTCGAACATTCGTTTATATTAGTATTTATATTTGTGGTCTTGGGTATAATTCACCGCAACTATAACTCTCCTTAGTGTGTTGATCTTCGGGGACATGCATAACTACATATGTTGCATGATTAGTAGATACTCCGACATGTATATATTCATTCATTTGGCTAATCAATATAGAAAAGTTAAGGCTCACTAGATACTTTGTTGGCACTCACCAGATACAAATTTATCTAAGTTCAATTTAGCTCGTTTTAGTGAGCAAAAGCACGTTGTGACATTCAAATCAACATATTACTTGAAGTATCACTACTAGCCTTTTCGCGGCAAAAGTGGTGATAAATCATCTATTTTACGTCAATGGAATGTTAATTAACATCGACAAACCCGCGTGTAATAAGGAAAATATAATGGCGGAGAGGTAACTAGGTGACATTAAGAAATATGATTTGTTATTGTAAATTGTTATGCTCGTATATCACATTATGTCATTCGAGAGATAATTAAAAATATGGATATATAACCTCATCAAGAGAGCTTGTGTTTATTTTATAATTGCTTGATTTGAATGCTCGGTCTAAATTACTTGACTTTTTTTACACTTCATCTTAGACTATTTGATCTTTAACATTTTCATTTAGTTTGGGCTTTCGAATACGTCAAAATTGGATCTCCTATATCCATACGCTAAGAAAATGATAACTTTTACGTGCTAAAAATGGGGTTTCATACATGTATGTGTGAAAATTTTGACAGAATACAAAAATAAAATAATAGAGTAATAATAATTAAAAAAATCAACAAAAGCAATATTACACGGTTAAATGCTCGTATAAACTTTTCTCATGATATGTTTGTATGGGTCAAAATATGCCTTTAGGATATTCAGATCAAAATAACACTGCGAGAAGGATCCGCAAATCATCATTTAAAGACGGTCATTAAGTCATAGTGGCCGAGGTCGAGGAGTCTGATAAAGTCGTGGTCAAAATACGAGGAAGACCAAGATCGAGAAGTCGAGGAGCGTCACGATCAAGTCATCAACGAAGATCATGGTCAAAGAGTCGAGCAGGGTCATGATCGA
This sequence comes from Nicotiana sylvestris, assembly GCF_000393655.2. Lineage (NCBI taxonomy): Eukaryota > Viridiplantae > Streptophyta > Magnoliopsida > Solanales > Solanaceae > Nicotiana > Nicotiana sylvestris. The sequence continues at coordinate 78,036,253 of NC_091058.1, read as the reverse complement.
ACATTGACGATAGAGCCGTAACGACTAGTTTTCAAAATGGAATCAGGAAGAGAATATTCTAGTGAATATTTCCTACATTTGTACTATTAGAATTTTTCGGGAAAAGATCCCAGATAAATAGAAGGAAGAAAGAGAGGAAAGACACGTGAAATTCATTCTTGTAAGAACAACACTTTGATAAAAGATTTATTCTTCACTCAATACAAGAGTTAACTTTTTATTAGGATTCTTGCCAGATCCGAGGAATCCTCGGCTGTTTAAGGATCCGTCATCCAATCATTGTCAGGTAAAAGGTTCCTTTATTCCACCTTTTGTTGCTAAGATTATTCCTCTTAATTACGTGACTGCCATCAGATTGACATTTATTGAATATCTTACATAATGTTCTTGTTCTTGTCAGTTATAAGACATCTATTGCAAGGAATCATTATAGTCTTCATAAATACTTATCAACTACCTCTTTAATATCAAGATTTGAGAAAATTATTCTTAACTAAAATTAACTCTTGTTTAATTAGAATTAATTATATGAACCAAGATTTACGTTTTTGGGTCAAAAACTTGACACCGTCTGTGAGGATTTTCTAGTTAAATTTTTTGTTTCTTCTAGATCTATAACCAACATGGATCACTAACATCACAAATCCCAATATCTTTTCTCCTTCCTTGTGCAACATCTGACATGTCAGGTAACCGAGAAGAAAGGGTGAGGATAACAAACGACTTACTATAATGATCTGGTCGGTCGTTTCGAGAGTTGTAACCTTGTTTTCTCATTTATTACTCATTTTGTACTTTACAACTATTATGTTACTTGTCGGGTTAGTCGGTTCGGGCCCGGAGGGATTTCAGAATGAATTGAGACACTCAGTCTCAAGGTTGAAAGCTTAAGTTGAAAAGGTTGATTGGATATTGACTTATGTGTAAACGACTCCAGAATGGAGTTTTAATGGTTCCTTTAGCACCGTTGGGTAATTTTGGACTTAGTAGCACGTCCGGATTGTGAATGGGAGGTCTGTAGTTGAATTAGGCTTGAAATGGCAAAAGTTAGATTCTTGAAAAGCTTGATCGGAAGTAGACTTTTTAATATCTGGATCAGATTGGAGTTTCGAAAGTTCGAGTAAGTCTGTGGTATCATTTGTGACTTGTGTGAAAACTTTGGGGTCAATCAGACATGATTTGATAGGTTTTGATGTCGTTTGTAGAAATTGGAAATTCAAAGTTTATTAGGCTTGAATCTATGCGCGATTCATGTTTTTGATGTTGTTTGATGTGATTTGAGGGCTCGACTAAATTCGTATAATGTTTTGGGACTTGATGGTATGTTTGGTGGAGGTCCAGGGGGTCTCAGGTGAGTTTCGGAGGTTAACGGATCAATTTTGGACTTGATATTATAGCTAAAGACTATTGGTTTTTTGTTACTAGTTTCCTTTTATGCGATCGCAAGAGAGGGTCCACGATCGCGTAGGCTTGTTTGAGGGCAGTGGTGATTTTCTTAATACGTTCGCGAGTGATGGTTCGCGTTCGCGTGGATTTGGCTAGGATGTGAATCGCGAACATTGGCAATGTCGCGTTCACGAAGAGGTGAGGGGGAAACTAGGTGTCACGCGTTTGTGCTTCGCGATCGCGTGAGATGATACGCAGTCACGTAGGTTAGAGGGAGATGAGGTACGTGTTCACGTCGAGGTCTCCGTGTTAACGTAAGTAAGAGAGAAGGGAAACCTATTTTGTGCTATGCGGACACGTGGAAAAAGCCGTGTTCGCGATAAAGGCTTAACTGGGCAGATTTAAATGTTCAAAGCGAGGCTTTGAGTTCATAACATAAAAATTAATTTGGGAGCTCGGTGGGAGGTGATTTTTGGAGAGATTTTCACGTGGGTGTTTGGGGTAAGTGATTCTTACCTAGTTTTGGTTATTCCATGATTGTGCTTTTGATTTCATCATTTAGGTTAAATTTTGAGGTTTTGATCAAGATTTTGGTATCGAATTTGAGTAATTTTGGTATGGATGGACTCGTGGTTGAATGGGTGTCCGGATTTTGTGACTTTTACTCGATTTTGAGACGTGGGCCCTAGGGCCAACTTTTGAGTCGACTTTTTGACTTTAATTTAAAGTTTAGTATTTTTTTATGGAATTGATTCCTTTAGCTCGTGTTGATTTTATTGAATCCTTTGTGGCTAGATTCGAGGCATTTGGAGGCCGTTTCGCAAGGCAAAGGTGTGTTGGAGTAGAGATTTGCTCAGTTGAGGTAAGTAATAGTTTTAAATCTGGTTCTGAGGGTATGAAACCCCGTATTATGTGTCTTGTGATTGGTTTGGAGGTGACGTACATGCTAGGTGACGAGCGCGTGGGCGTGCACTATAGGAATTGTGACTTGGTCGATTCCATGGAAATGTGAAGTTGAATAATCTGTTGTTAGTCGTATGCTCTCCATGTGTTATACAAATTTGACTGTAAATCATGCTTAGGCTATGTGTTGGTATTGTAGGGATCCACAGAGGCCATGTTATATGTTGGATTATCTGCTAAATTGTTGTTTGTACTCAGTCTCAGTTTTACTGGCATATCATATATCGATCTATATTATTCCTAGTTGATACATCATATCATTGTTGTTAGGGCTGATTTTCATGATTTCTGCGAGCCCGAGAGACTGGAGAGGTTGATGACTGAGTGAAAGGCTGATTTTCATATCTCAGTCTCTATTATTGGAGACTGGAGAGGTTGATGACTGAGTGGGAGCCCGATAGACTGGAGAGGTTGATTGTTGGCATATCATATCTCAGTCTCTATTATTCCTTGTAGATACATCATGCCATTGCTGTTTGTGCTGATTTTCATAATTTCTCAGAGCCCAAGAGGCTGGAGAGGCTGATGACTGAGTAAGGCTGAGGGCATGATTATGAGGATATTTTAAGGGATAGGGATGCACGCCGCAGCATGTTTCATTGATTTATGCCATGATTGGATTGATATAGCGCTTGGTACCTACTGAGTGTGAGTGTGGAGTGCTGAGTGATTGAGAAGAATGAGTGACTGAGAGGAATGAGTGATTATGAGGTTGGAGCGAATGGGGGGATTGAGTGACTGTTGCTCTGAGAGGATGCATTTGATTTCATTATTGTTGCATTTATCTGCCATGTATCACTATCTTCAAATTTCTAAGAGATATCATATTCTATTTCACAGAACTTGACCTGAATTTTTCTGATTTGATCCAAATTTCCGAATTTGATAGCATGCCTACTTTCCTATGTTGAAATTACTGTAAATGAATTATAACTGTGAAGCTCGTCACTACTTTTAACTCTTTATTTAGTCTTGTTACTTACTGAGTTGGTTGTACTCACGCTATACCCTGCAATTTATGTGCATATCCAGGTGTTTCCGGACATGGTGGGTGCTGATTCTTTTGCTCAGTTGATCATTTGGAGATTTCGAGGTAGTTGCTCGGCGTTTCATAGACCTTGTCTGTCACGACCCAAGTTCTCCCTCTGTGAACTATCGTGACGGCACCTCGTCTCTATGACTAAGTATGCCTAACAATTTGCGGAAGATGAAACGAAAACATGAAAACTAACAATTTAACAAGTAAACTTAATTAAAAATATTAGATATCGCTCGGCATATACAATAAATACTTTCGAATTGAACATAAGTACTCCCAAAACCCGGAATATCATGAGTCACAAACTACAGTATAAATAGTGCTTCTAAACTCCAGAAACTATCAACGAAGAAAAATATAGGAAGGCTTTAACTTAAGGAAGGCTCCCTAAAATCACATCAAACAACGCTAAAATCACGAATCACCATCCAATCCAAACTTAATAAACTTGAAACTTCAAAATTCTACGACCGAAGCCAAAACCAACCAAACCACATCCGATTGACCCCAAATTTTGCACACAAGTCATATTCAACACTAAGGACCTACTCCAACTTTCAGAATCAGATTCCGACCCCGATATCAAAAATTCCACTATCGGCCCGGAACTCCACAAATTCAACTTTCGTCATTTCAAGCCTAAATGAGCTACTGACCGTAAAAACACAATTCGGACACACACCTAAGCCTAAAATCACCCAACGAAGCTAACAGAATTGACGAAATTCCATTCCGGAGCCGTCTTCACACTATTCCGACTACGGTCCAAATTCTAATACTTAAACTCTCATTAAGGGACTAAGTGTCCCAAAACACTCCGAAACTCAAAATAAACCATCCCGACAAATCACATTAGCAGAAAAAGACACGGGGAAAGCAGTTAATAGGGGATTGGGGCGTTAATTCTCAAAACGACCGACTGGGTTGTTACATTGTCTCTCTTTCCCTATCTTTCCGCTTATTGTATGTAGTTCCAGACTATCATTGACAGTATCTTCCATACTTGTGATGTATAGATGCTCATGAACTCTGTGACACCCCGATGTTGGGAATTTCCGCGTTATGTTTGGGGTTTCTCTCCCGTTTATGAGAATTTTTATTAATTAAAACTACTATAACTCATTTCAGTTAAAAGTGTTAGAATTCTTTTTGAAATGTCGGCTTGCCTAGTACCACGTTAGGCGCCATCACGATAGTTTAGGATTTTGGGTCGTGATACTTACCGACCAATCTTATAATTGTCCTCAACGAGAGATGCAAAATAGTCGGTGAGGATATGACGGACAATGCCTCTCCTAGACGAGATGGGTTACCTCCCCCTCACTGCAACATCACAAAATCTCTTGGTAAGGGACCTTCACATCTGTGGTGGAGGAGACACCCCAAGTTGTAAAAAACTCCTTGAGGCATGGCTAACCAACATGCTAACTAGATAGATCCTTGTCCAACTGGACTGAACTGAAATCCAACACGTGAGACGGATCGTCGTGATACTCCAGAGCATTGAAACATGAAATACCGGATGAACTCCTGCCAAGTTAGGAGGTAAGGCAAGCTCATAAGCAACCTCCCCAAAACGCCACAACACCTCAAAGGTGCCCATAAACCTTGGGTTCAACTTGGCCCTCTTTCTAAATATCATAACGCCCTTCATAGGCGAAACCCGAAGCAAGACCCGCTCTCCCACCATAAATGAAACATTGTGAACCTTCCGGTCCTCATAACTCTTTTGTCTGGACTGGGCTATGTGAAGTTTATCATGAATCACCTTAACCTTCTCCAAAGAGTCCTAAACCAAGTCTGTGCCCAATAATCTAGCTTCGCCCGGCTCGAACCAACCCACCGAGGATCTACACCGCCTACCATACAGAGCCTCATACAGTGCCATATGAATGTTGGATTGATAACTGTTGTTGTAGGAAAACTCCACAAGTGGCAAGAACTTCCAAAACCTATCACACACGTATGGAGCAAATCCTCAAGAATTTGAATAGTGAGCTCAAACTGTCCATCCGTTCGGGGGTGAATTACTGTGCTCAACTCCACTCGAGTACCTTAATCTTATTGTGCGGCTCTCCAGAACCGTGAAGTAAACTGAGTACCTCTGTCTGAAATGATAGAAACTGGGATACCATGCAGGTGAACAATCTCTCGGATATAAATCTCAGCCAACTGCTCAGAAGAATAGGAAGTACACACAGGAATGAAGTGCGCGGACTTGGTCAGCGGATCCACAATCACCCAAATAGCAGCAACAAAGTCCGTGGGAGTCTAACTATGAAATCCATGGTGATCCGCTCCCACTTCCACTCCGGAATCTCTAGCTACTGAAGCAAGCCACCCGGTCTCTGATGCTTATATTTCACCTGCTGACAATTGAGGCACCGAGCTACAAACCTAACTATATCTTTCTTCATCCTCTTCCACCAATAGTGCTCCCTCAAATCCTGGTACATCTTTGCGGCACCCGGATGGATGGAATACCGCAAATCGTGGGCCTCCTCTAGAATCAACTCTCGAAGCCCCTCAATATTGGGCACACATATCGGCTCTACATCTTCAATACCCCATCATCACCAATGGTCATATCTGTGGCATCATCATGCAGAACCTTGTCCTTGAGGACAAGCAAATGAGGATCATCATACAGGTGCTCTCTGATACGATCAAACAAGGAAGACCGAGAGACCACACAAGCTAGGACCTGACCGGGCTCCGAAATGTCCAATATCACAAACTGGCTAGCTAAGGCCTGAACATCCATCGCCATGGGTCTCTCTGCTGCTGGTATAATCCATATTCCCCAAATTCTCCGCCCGGCGACTCAAGGCATCGGCCACCACATTGGCCTTCCCCGGGTGGTACAAAATAGTGATATCATAATCCTTAAGTAGCTCTAACCACCTCCTCTGATGCAAATTAAGGTCCTTTTGCTTGAACAGATGCTGCAAACTCTGGTGATCAGTGTAAATCTCACAAGGGACACCGTACAAATGGTGCCTCCAAATTTTCAAGGCATGAACAATAGCAGCTAACTTAAGGTCGTGGACATGATAGTTCTTTTCATGCACCTTCAACTGTCTAGACGTGTAGGCAATCACCCTACGGTCCTACATCAACACCGGGTCGAGGCCAACTCACAACGCATCACAATAGACTATATAAGACCCCTAACCTGTAGGTAATATCAATTTTGGGGCTATAGTCAAAGCTGTCTTGAGCTTATTAAAGCTCTCATCGCACTCTTCCGTCCAACTGAACGGAGTTCCCTTCTAGGTTAGCATGGTCATAGGTGCTGCAATAGATGAGGATCCCTCAATAAATCGACGGTAATAACTCGCCAAACCAAGAAAACTATGAATCTCTATAGAAGATGATGGTCTGGGCCACCTCTGCACTACTTCCGGATCCACCTTGATCCCTTTACTCGACAGTACATGACCCAAAATTTCTACGGAATCCAACCATAACTCACATTTTGAGAACTTCGCATATAATTTCTTTTCTCTCAAGGTCTAAAGCACTATCCTTAGGTGTTGCTCATGATCCTCCTGACTCTGGGAGTACACCATAATGTCATCAATAAAGACAATGACGAACGAGTCAAGATATGGCCGGAGTACACTGTGTATCAAATGCATAAATGTTGTTGGGGCATTGGTCAGCCCAAATGACATAACAAGGAACTCGTAATGATCATACCGAGTCCTGAAAGTAGTCTTCGGGATATCTGGCTCCCGAATCTTCAACTGATGATAACCTGAATGCAAGTCAATCTTAGAAAACACTCGAGCACCATGTAACCGATCAAACAGGTCATCAATATGAGGCAAAGGATACTGGTTCTTCAATAGCTTTGTTCAACTGGCGATAATCAATGCACATATGCATAGAACCATCCTTTTTCTTCACGAACAAGACAGGAGCACCCCAAGGTGATACACTAGGCTAGATAAAGCCCTTATCAAGCAATTCCTGTAATTGTTCCTTCAACTCCTTCAACTCACGAGAAGCCATATGATAAGGATGACTAGAGATAGGCTGAGTGTGTGGCAACAAATCAATGCCAAAATCAATATCTCTGTCAGGCGGCATGCCCAGAAGATCACTAGAAACACATCAGGAAAATCCCACACTAATAGGACTGAATCAACTGTAGGGTATCAATATTGACATCTCTCACATAAGCTAGATATGCATCACACCCCTTCCCAACCATTCGATGAGCTTTAAGAAATGAAATAACTCTACTATGAGTGTAATCAAAAGTACCCCTCCATTCTAATCGCGATAATCCTGGCACAGACAGCGTTAAAGTATTGGTGTGACAATCAAGAATAGCATAATGGGGCGACAACCAGTCCATGCCTAAGATAACATAAAAATCTACCATTCTGAGCAATAATAAATCAGCTATGGTCTCAAACCCACTAAGAGAAATCAAACACGATCGATAAACGTGGTCCACAACAACAGAATCTCCCACAGGAGTATAAACATAAACAGGGGAACTCGAAAAAACCTGAGATACACCCAAATGTGTGGCAAAATATGAGGACACATAGGAATAAATGGAGCCTGGATCGAATAGAACCGATGCATCTCTATGAAAGACCGGAACAATACTTGTAATAACAGAATCGGAGGTAACAGCCTCTATATGGGCAGGAAGGGCATAGTATCTATCCTAGACTCCCCCTCTAGGGCAACCTCTACCTCTAGCTGGCTGAGCAGGTGGGGTAGTTGTCGCACCCCCTTTTTTCCCTTTTTGACGGGGAAGTCCGGGTTTCGATATTCATGGGGGAACAACTTGGGAATTGGGTATTTGAAGAGTCGCCACCTAACAGATTATGGTGTGTTAGGGCACCTAGTGCGATTAACTCTTGAACTAGTTTGCATCCCCAGAGATTAGGGTAAGGGCTCGAAATAACCTTGAGAGGAAGGTGTTAGGTACCCCTCGCGGTCCACAATGGTGGGTCTCGGCTGAACTTAAACTATGTGAATTAGTCATTTTGCAAGTAAACAATTTCAACACATATTCGCAAATAAAGGCATGTTTTCACATTCTAAACACATGTATAATTCAGGTAATAGAAGCAAGGGAGAGGTTTAAACAACTTGCATATATATATGTGTGTGTGTGTGTGTGTGTGTGTAAAGAAAAGGAAGTTCATTTAAACACATAGGAATTGGGGAAGAGGAGTCCTAGGTTGGTTAGCCTACAGGATCATACCCATGCAATGCCCGGTAATCACTCCTCAATGAGGGGCTACATGTGATATTAGCGTGCAGTTATCATATCCTTACTACCCAATTCCCTCCCCCCTTGGTCATAGCCTAAAACATTCTAGCAATCTTAAAAGATATCATATGCATGCAATGCCCATCCCTTCCTTGTGGCCCTGAGGTATTTAGGACCTCCAATTTTGGATAGTTCTAGACTATCCTAAGGTCCTTGAAGGTGAAAAATTTAGGCGACAACCAAAACAATTAGGACTTGACCAAAGATGGAACAACTAAAGGCTCAAGTTTTACCTCCACAAACAGAGCAAGCAAGTGCACGTCTTAAACACAATTTCAGGTATTTAAAAGAAGCCCTAGAACAGGATATCTAGGTAAGGAAAAAATATACAGTATTGAGTTAGGGCCAAAGTGTCAAAGGCCTATTCAGTTTGCCTACTAATTTTAGACCTGTTAAATATGAGCAGTCACAGATAACAGAGCGTAGTTTTACAATTGCAGGATTTTTAATCGCCCTATAAGCTTGCCTAGGCGTGAAATAGTGATGTCTTATGAGCATGGTATCTAATCATTGGTCAGGAATGCAGTAAAATAGTAAATGGGCAATTTGGATCCTATAGGCATGCTTTCTAGTGATGTTGACCAATATAGCGTTGAAGAAATGAGTAGATTAGTTAATTAAACCGATTCAGAATCTACAAGCATGAGTTAAAGTTAAACTGATTTTAGATCTAACTAAAACTGATTTTAGATCCTATAAGCATGATTTATATAATTAAAACTGATTTTATATCCTATAGGCATGATTTCAATTATGTAAAGTAAAGCAAGCAGAATTTATTTGAACCAAAGCAAAATCCTATAGGCATCGTATCTAACAAAAACACATTTGAACCCTATAGGCATGTTATCTAATAAGACATATTTGAACCAAATGAACCCTATAGACATGTTATCTAATAAAACACATTTGAACCAAATGAACCATATAGGCATGTTATCTACCCAACTTTACCCACAGTATACAACTACCCTCCCTTTTTACTAGTCACCCCAATATCTGTTTACAATTAATTATTACAGACTAATGATTGAATAAACTTTACATAAACAGAATAGAAATTAAACTATAGGGAGCCTGAAGCAGGCCTAAGGCAATTTCCAAGCCTTCAGTAGTCTCAAATGCCCAAAGTTTCATAGCCAATTTCATGTCTAGGTGTGTCAGAGTTCCCTAAGGACCTCAACAATCTCGGGTAGTGCTCATACCCAGACCTTTCTCAAATAAGGACTGATTTATGTGCAGTGTGGAGGTGTCAGCCCTGATATGCCAGAGTTCAGAGAGATCTCAAGGGTCTCTAAGCAGTACACATACCATAGGGGCGGGACTTAGTAATCTAAGAGTAAGTGAGAGTGTTTGACATGATTTGAGAGAGTTTTGGTAAACAGTATAAAGAAAGGTCCTAGGAGGGAAAAGATTATCTGCAAACTAGTACTAATTTAGCGATAAAACAATTTGAGAAAGTATGAAAAACAATTTGCACTCAGAACACAAGCCACAGAACAAACAACTTTGGAAAATACTTTGACAAATAGTTTCCACACAAGGAAAGAGGGGTTGGGAACACATAGAATACACCTTAATGGAGCACATAAACAACAGGATGCATATAGTTCTCAAGGGGTTCTACAGAACTAATAGGTTAGATAGAATGCAGGCCATTGAAACATGAAGCAAAGATCACAGCAGAAACATGTTGAGGACATATAAACAACACAACTAGAGTCACTCTAAGGAGACTAGATAACTTAGCAGGAGTAAGGCAGAACAGACAAGGATTTAAATGAATATGCTAGGCGAGTACTAACAAGTGTAGGCATGCTAATTACATAAAAGCAAAGTTTAGACATGCTAGATGGACAGTAGTCAGTCGAACGGCTAGTTACATATGTAAGACGTGTTAAACAAGATAGTGAACACACAAGTAAAGTGGAGACATGTTGATTACATATTTGGATAAGGCAGTATTTGGCATACTAGGCAAGCAGTAAACATAAGCAAGAATGAACTCAGGATTGATGAACTAAGGCAGTAAATAAGCACATAGGTTTGGATTCTAAAATTTAATCAGAAGCATACCAGTTAGAGAAAGTAAAAACAGAAGATGTAAGACAAGTGTTGCACAATTTCCAGCCTTGGCTTGCAGTCGGCTAGACTAACAAAGATCACAAGTAGCAGAGAGAGCAAAAAGAGCTTTTCAGAGTGTAAAAATAGTGGTTATGAACTAATGTTCGTGTATTAGAAGTTAAAATAAAGAGAGTTTATATAGTAGTTCAAGAGTAGATCAAATAAGGTAAAGTAATCAACAATCAGCAATTAAAGAGTTTCAGAATCAATCACATAAAGATTCAGCATAGTCTTCTCCTTTAATTAAGGAAAATTAGCCAACGGTAATGACAAGAACTAATTAAGGTAAGAGGTTCAATCAGACTGCGTAAAGAAGTAAGAATCAAAGGCCTTATTAAGGAAAGACGTTCAAATCAAACCAAAATAAAGAACTTTAGAATAAAAATAGTCAAGAGTTAAATTAAGGAGAAAATCATGTAAAGAATCAGCAAGTATCGCAGACAATTCAAATAAGGCAAGAAAGGAATAGTCAGGACTCAACACATAGGTCTTAACGAAACAAATTGATAAATCAAGAATTCAAATCAACACTGATTTAAGGAGAGAAATATAGGTTTACCATGAATAGCCAGAATGAATATAGACATATAGAATTAGTAGGGGAGTTGAACCAAGAACCTTAATAGAGGCACATTAGGATAAAAAATCACAAGACATCGAATTAAGCTAAAGAAAAATCACAGGAACCAAAGCATAGAACGAAATCGGTGCACAAGTAACCCGGACAAACTCAGAATCCAAACAAAAATATCGAAAAATTGGGGCTTTTAGCATAAACTAGTTAGGGTTAAAGCAAACCTTTGCGAAATCGATTAAACACATAAGATATAGAAGATTAAACACTCAAAATTATCAAACGTTTTGGAGAAAGAAATTTTTGGGAAACCCTAGTTTAGAAAAAATGGAAAATCATTTGAAAATCAGAAGGTTCTTGTAAAACTCATATGAAATAGGTTTGATTCTCTCAGATCTTGCACAGATCTGAGAAGTTCAAAGGACAAAATTAGGGTTTCGAGAAGAACAACACAGAGATGAAGAAGTAGGCTTAGAAATCTATAGATCTAAGGCGATATAGGAAAATCTTACTCGAAATCGAACCGGAACAGCCTGAAACAGGCGAAAAAGGGCCATAGGTGTAAGTGGACTGACCCTGGTCCCTCGAGGACCTTAGAGATGGAGATACCAGCATAGGAGAGGCCACTAAAGGTCTGATGGTGGCGAGAAACCACCATGGAAAGTAGCAGATGAGTGGCGATAAAGGGTGAGTTAAGTTTAGGTTTTTGAGAGCATTTAAGAGGAGAGGAACATATGACGGTGGTGAGAGGAGGGGGAAATCAGAGCTTTAGGGGGAGGTCATTAGGTTTAATTTATGGGGGAATATTTTTAAAATATAAAAGGCTATTTTCCGGTAAAATAATGTAATAATACATGCATAGACTATAATTGCAAAGTAATTACAATTATATTCTAAAAATACATATGTGGCTATTTGTGCAATAATTGAAACTTGGTACAAATGCAAATAATAAAATTAAGCCACAAAAATTATTATAAAACTATTTGTGATGGAATTAGTAATTATTTTTATAAAATGAATGCTGGGATAAATTAATTAAAATATTTTAAAAATGCAGAAATTGTATGAAAAATACTAATTGATGCCCAGGCATAGTTTTGAAAATATTATGGGAAAAATTGGGTATCAACAGTAGCAACTGGTGCTGTGATCATAGCCTGGAAAGTCTGTGGAGGTGCACCCCTCCTAAGTCTGGGGAAATCCCTCACCATATGGTATGTGTTGCCACACTCAAAACAAGCTCTGGGAGGACGTGGTGGTTATGACTGGCTCGGGCCAGGTCTGTACCGACCACTAAAATCACACCGTGCAGGAGGTGCACTAGATAGTGGAGGTGCATAATAGGGTTCCTGAGGTCTAGGAGGAGCTGGAATACCACTAGCTGCTAGAAGCGCTTGATGAATGGGGCGACTCACATAACCCCTACCATGACTCACTACAGCTGGGTCACGGGCACCAGAATAATGGCCTGACTCTCGAGACCTCTTGGCCTCTCTCTCCTCCCTATCCCGATCAAGCATTCCCTCTACTCTCCTAGCAATACTCACCACCTGTTGATAGGCGATATCCATCTCTAACTCCCGGGTCATGCTAAACCTGATGTTGGGAATTAGCCCCTCAATAAACCGGCGAACTTTCTCACGAACTGTAGAAACCAAGGCCGGTGCATGTCTAGCCAAGTCACTGAAACGGACATCATACTCTGAAACAGTCATAGTACCTTTGTGCAAATGCTCAAACTCCACGCCCTATGTGTCCCTGAGGCTCTAAGGGACATATTGCCTCAAAAATATATCCGAGAACTGGGTCTATGTAAGGGAAGTTGCCTCAGACATACTATCCAACTCAAAAGTACGCCACCCTTGATAGGCTGCCTCTCAAAGGTGGAAGGCAGTGAAAGAAACCCCATTCGACTCTGCTATGCCCATAGTGCAGAGGATACGGTGGCATTTTCCAGAAATCCCCGAGCATCCTCTGATGCTAGACCACTGAATGTAGGAGGGTTGTACTTCTTGTACCTCTAAAGCCTCTGCTCCTCCTCCTCTGAAATTGCTACCCTACCTTCGGGCTGAGCTGGGGCTACAGGCGGTACTGGTATAACCTCTAGGATCTATTCAACCTGAACCCGCTGCTCTCGGGTGTGGGCAGCGGGAGTTTGTGCTCCTCCCCCGGCCTGACATGTGGCTGCAACAAGAGGAATCAACCCTGTCTAAGCTATAGTGTTGTACATGCTCATGAACTGTGCAAGGGTCTCTTGGAGAGCTGGAGTAGTAGTAGTAGGCATATCAGGCGCTTGGGCTTCGGCTGGAGCTGCTGGTGGCTCCTCTATAGCAGCTCACGCGGGTGCTCTGGCTGCACCATGTGTGCATCCTCGGCCTCTACCCCAGCCCCGGCCTCTACCGGCTCTAGCAGGGGACGGAGGTGCCTGGTCATCTTCGGTAGCACGTGTCCTCACCATATGTGAGAGAATAGAAAATAGAAGTTTAGAATTTCGAAGTAAATAATCTCGCACGAAAAGGAATCAAATGAAGTGGAATTTTTCGTAACAGTTCCATAGCCCCTCGAAGATAAGTACAGACGTCTCCGTACCAATCCGCGAGACTCAAATAAACCGGCTTGTGACTCACGAATCCTATGAACCTAGAGCTATGATACCAACTTGTCACGACCTAAGTTCTCCCTCTATGAACTGTCGTGATGACACTTAGTCTCTACGACTAGGTAGGCCTAACAATTTGCGGAAGATGAAATGAAAACATGAAAACTGACAATTTAATAGGTAAACTTAATTAAGAAGTTTAGATGTCGCTCGGCATATACAATAAACACTCTCGAACTGAACATAAGTACTCCCAAAACCCGAAATATCATGAGTCACAAATTACAAAAGTAAATAGTGCTTCTAATTTCTAGAAACTATCAACGAAGAAAAATACATGAAGTCTTTAACTTAAAGAAGAGTAGAGAGTGACTTCTAGGTCTGTGGACGCGGCAGATATACCTCGAAGTTTCTAAGATCACCTCGCCTCACTGGAATATGGCTGGGAAGAGGTACCCGGATCTGCACACAAAAAACATGTGCAGGAAAGGACATGAGTATACCACAGCGGTACCCAGTAAGTGCCAAGTCTAACCTCGGTCGAGTAGTGACGAGATCAGGTTAGGGCCCTACTGGTTTATATATATAATAAGGTAAAACAATATGAAATATCGCAGTAAAGATAAATACTAACAGTAAATGTAAAATGAAAATACAGAAAAACATCAATTTAGTACACAAAGATAGCAACAGGGGATCTCCCGTGATACCGTTCCGTAGTCCCAAACGTAAATGTACAAAGGATCTCCCGAGATACCATCTCGTAGTCCAAATCGTAAATGTGCAAGGGGATCTCTCGTAATACTGTTCTGTAGTCCCAATGTAAATATCCAATACAGGGGGATCTCCCGGGATACCGCCCCATAGTCCTAAACATAAACATGCAGGGTATCTCCCGGAATACCGTTCCGTAGTCCCAAAGTAAATACACAACTCATTAAATATAAACAACAGTTTCAACGAGGAAATCTACAGTTTTGATTAAGTTTGTATCAAGAAGACAGGTAATTCTTACTCTAAACATGCTACACAAAGTCCAGGTAGGCAGTTAAAGTAATTAAGGCAGTTAAGGGACGTAAGCATGCTTTCCTAGCTAAACAGGATGGCTACATATACTAGAATTGCTCAATTGAAGGAAAACATAGATATTTACTTTTTGAAAACGGAGTTTTTCAACAATTAGCATGTGCACGTGCTCGTCACCTTACGTATACGACATTCATATAACAACAGTAACAAATCCTAAGGGGAGTTCCCCACATAAGGTTAGGCAAGCCACTTACCTCGAACCAAGCTCAAATCAATCCGAAATTATGCTCTTTCCACAAGTATCCAACTCCGAGTGGCCCAAATCTAATCAAATCAATTACATAATGTAAATATAGGTACAAGCAACTAATTTAGCTAATGAATTCAAAGCTAAGGAAAGAAAATAGGAAAACGCCCAAAAATCCTCCTCAGGCCCACATCTCGAAATCGAGTAAAAGTCACGAATTATGAACACCCGTTCACTCACGAGTTCACTCATGAAAAAATCATCCAAAACAGACACCTAATTCCCACTCAAATCTTAGATTTTCAATTTGGGAACTTTTTCCTCATTTTCCAAACTTCCACCTCAAATTCCTTAATTAGATGAAGAATACAACAATAGATTAATGTAATATTATCAAAATCGAGTTAGATTAGTTACCCAATAGCTCTCCTTCAAAATCCCTCTAAAAATTGCCTTCCACCGAGCTCCAAATTGAATTTTATATTATGAAATTTCAAACCCTCGAAATCCTCTTTTCTACCTAGCAATTTTCGCTTCTGCGAGAGATCAACCGCATATGCGGTCCCCCACATGCAGAAAAACCATCGCAGGTGCGGACACAACTTAAGTCCTCAAGAGTCGCTTTTACGGTCAAGGGCCGCTTCTGCGCCTTTTATCCGCTCCGGCGAGTTCACATCTACGGTCCTAGCTGGCCAAGCCCAATTCCGCTTCTACGGCTCCTTAGCCGCACCTGCGGTCCAAAATGCGCAGGTGCGAAAATAACAGGTGCATCAAACTTCAGCAAATAGCATAAGTACCAAACCCATCTGTTAAGCACCCGAAACTCACCCGAGGCCCCTGGGACCTCAACCAAACATACCAACAAATCCTAAAACACCATACGGACTAGTCGAGCCCTCAAATCACATCAAACAATGCTAAAATCACGAATCACCCTCCAATCCAAACTTAATGAACTTGAAACTTTAATATTCTACAACCGATGCCGAAACTAACCAAACCATGTCCGATTGACCCCAAATTTTGTACACAAGTCATATTCAATACTAAGAACCTACTCCAACTTTCGGAATCATATTCCGACCTCGATATCAAAAATTCCACTATCGACCCGAAACTCCAAAAATTCAACTTTCGCCATTTCAAGCCTAAATGAGCTACCGACCTCAAAAACACAATCCGGACATTCCCCTAAGCCCAAAATCACCCAGCGGAGCTAACGGAATCGACGGAATTCCATTCCGAAACCGTCTTCACATTGTTCCGACTACGGTCCAAATTCTAATACTTAAACTCTCATTTAGGACTAAATGTCCCAAAATACTCTAAAACTCAAAATGAACCATCTTAGCAAATCACATTAGCAGAACAAGACACGGGGAAAGTAGTTAATAGGGGATTGGGCTGTTAATTCTCAAAATGATCGGTTGGGTCGTTACATTGTCTCTCCTTCCCTATCTTTCCGCTTATTGTATTTAGTTTCAGACTATCATAGATAGTATCTTCCAGACTTGTGATGTATAGATGCTCATGAACTATGTGACACCTCGATGTTGAGGGATTTCTGTTTTATGTTTGGGTTTTCTCTCCCATTTATGAGAATTTTTATTAATTAAAACTGCTTTAACTCATTTCTATTAAAAGTGTTAGAATTTGTTTTTGAAATGTCCGCTTGCCTAGTACCACGTTAGGTGCCATCACGACAGGTTAGGATTTTGAGTCGTGACACTTACCGACTATTCTTATAATTGTCCCCAACGAGAGATGCAAAATAGCCGGTGAGGATACGACGGCCAATGCCTTCCCTAGACGAGATGGGTCACTTCCCCCTCATTGCAGCATCAAAAAATCTCTTGGTAAGGGAGCCTCCACATCTGTGGCACAGGAGACACCTCAAGTTGTAAAAAAGCTCCTTGAGGCGTGGCTAACTGACACGCTAACTAGCATCCTCCATAAACCTGCTCGAGACAAGGCTATAGAAAGCGTAAGAACTTGCGTTATACAACCAACACACGAGCAACACGACCAACTCCATCCTCCTCCAACGACAGGTATTACTCATAATGTCATTAACAGTGCAGGAGACGACACTCTCGCAGCCATTCTAAAAAGGATGGAAAAAATAAAGAATGAGAACAAAACACTCCTGGACCGGATAAGAGAACACCAAGAAAGGGTTAGTAAGATACCCAACGCCCCTAAGCTCTTATCGAAGAGAGATGCTGGCCGGTTCGTCAAGCGGCCATATAGTGATGATGTCGCCCACATGCTATACCGAAAACCTTTAAAATGTAGCCTTTCTTCAGGATATAGTATGGCATGACCGACCCTGAAGATCATATGACCCACTCTGTCACCGTCGTTAAAGTCAGTGGCCTCTCCAAAGAATAAGTATCTTTCATTTTGTTGGAAAAAAATCGGTAAAACCCTTATCGGATGAGCGTTGACATGGTATTTGCAACTGCTTGTGCGATCCATTGAAACTTTCGAAGAGATGGCCGATAAGTTCGTAACGGCCCATGTTGGGGCCAAGAAGGCCGAGGCGAGAGTGAATGACATATTTGTTATTAAACAGTCTCCGAGAGAGGGATTGATAGACTTTCTTGCTCGGTTCAACCGAGTAAGGATGACCCTGACAAACGTGTCAGAAGGGATGGTAGTCGAAGCTTTTTAGATTGCGCTGAACATGGATAGTTCGAGAGCAACTAGAAAGTTATTAAGTAGACTGATAAAGTACCACCCAACCACTTGGGATGAAATACTCAACACATATTATGCCGAAGTTCGAGTAGATAAGGACAACCTCAATGGACCAACTCATCGACCTCGGTACAGGCCGAGCCCAAAAAAGATCGAAGAAATGATACCAGAAAAGACCTCACAGCTCCACAACCTAATAGGGAACATCACCAACTGTATGTCATAGCGTCTATTGTGTCCTCCTCTTGCTATGAAGAAGGCCCACCTAGACCAAGGACAAGGACTCATCAGAATGAAAAAGGTATGCCCCCTTTATTATCTGCTCACAACTTTTGTGTCTCACCTACAAAAATCATTTATGCCCTAGAGAAGCTCGGACCAAAGGTAAAGTGGCCGAAGAAGTTGAGGTCAGACTCGAGCACCAGAAAGTCAGACGCCCTCTGCGAGTTCCATCAAGAACGAGGGAACAAAATCAAATATTGCATTGCTCTAAGGTAGGAGGTTGTAAACATGTTACGACAAGGACACCTCAAAGAGTTGTTGATCGATCGGGGAAGGACCAACTTTTCCAGAGGATGCGAACAACACCAAGGGCCATCGAAGTTGCCCTCACCAACTCGCACCATTCACATGATCATCGGTGGTGGATACGATGCATCCATCAACAACGTGAAGTTCACCACTACCCACAAGCTCAAACGGTTGATCACCCGTGAACGGTATGACGAACTCGAAGAATTATCATCTTCGATAAGTCGGATACCAACAGTTTGGCTTTCCCTCACTATGATACCCTTGTTATTACTTTATGAAATTTAGATACCGATGTGAGACACATTATCGTGGAGGATGGGGAGCGGCACGTGCATTGTCCATCCTCGAGTACTTGCACAAATGAAACTCGAAGATAAGATAGTGTCGCGTTATATCACGATAACTGGCTTTAACAATGTAGTCGAGCGAACATCTGGTGAAATCACACTCCCCGTTCTGGCCAGTAGCATCACTCTAGAAACCACGTTCCACATCATAGACCAAGACACAACGTACAATGCCATAATAGGGCGACCATGGATACACACAATGAGGGTTGTCCCCTCCAACTTATACTAGGTCATCAAGTTCCCGACTCCATGGGGAATATTTAGCATATGGGGGGAACAATGCATATTCTAGGAATGCTACCGCATCGCTCTAGATAGCACGGTCACTCAGTAAATAAAGGACAAAGAAAAAAAAACATAACAATCAACATGGTCGGGGTCGATATGTGATTATAGCGAGGACATCATTAGAGACCCTGATATGGTCGAAGCTATAGGATCGACCATAGAAGACCTCGACCCCATTCAATTAGACCTCAATGACCACAACAAGAAAGTTTACATCGGTTAAAAACTTCAAGAACCAGGTAAATTCCGTCAATTCTTAACTACTAACGCAGATTTGTTTGCTTTCAGCCATGAAGATATGTTGGGTATCCCAAAAGAAATCGCCACGCACAAACTAAACATCGACCCATTCCACCCCCAGTAAGACAGGTCAAACGTAAGTTTAACTCCGCAATCAATGATGCGGTACGTGAAGAGGTAGAAAAATTGTTGGAAAATGGCTCCATCAGGGAATCGAAGTACCCCTAGTGGATCACCAACGTGGTCATGGTTAAGAAGAAGAATAGGGAATGGCAGATGTGCGTGGATTTCACATATCTAAACAAAGCATTCCCAAAGGATTCATTCCTGTTACCCCACATCGACCAACTCATCGATGCAACAGCCGGGCACGGACTACTAAGCTTCTTGGATGCTTATTCAGGTTATAATCAAATCCTCATGGAAGAAGAGGATTAGGAAAAAATCACCTTCATCACCCATCAAGGGACATACTGCTACAGGGCCATGCCCATCGGGTTAAAGAACACTGGGGCGACCTACCAAACGTTGGTGATAAGGATGTTCAAGCACCAATTCGGCAAAATGATGGAAGTCTATATAGACGACATGTTGGTCCAGTCCAAAAGGAAAGAATATCACATCGTCCATCTGAGAGAAACTTTCGACATACTCAGGCGATATGGAGTGAAGCTGAACCCAGAAAAGTGTGTGTTTGGCGTGGCCTCAAGAAATTTTCTAGGTTTCTTGGTATCACAGAGAGGGATCGAGGTCAATCCTAGCCAAATTAAAGCCATCTAGGAGATACCAAAACACCTGACCACTAAAAATCAGGTTCAAAGGTTGATTGGCTGGATAACTGCCCTATCAAGGTTCATTTCACGATCATCGGATAGATGTCACAAATTCTTTGTCGTACTCAAGAAAGATAACAACCTCTAATGGACTTTGAAATGCGTCCATGTCTTGAAGGAACTAAAAGCATACTTGTCATCGCCACCACTGCTTTCAAAACTAGAGCCAGGAGAACATCTCATCAGTCATCTCGTTGTATTCGAAGTAGCTGTAGCTGCGGTCCTGGTTCGAGAAAACAAAGGTATGCAATCCCCCATCTATTATATCAACAAAACATTAGTCGACGCCGAGACGAGGTATCCTCACCTCGAAAAGCTGTCCATATCATTAGTCATAGCTTCGCAAAAGCTTAGACCATATTTCCAATGTCACCCCATCTCAATTGTCACAACTTTCCCCCTAAGAAGAATTTTGCATAAACCTGAGCTATCAGGAAGGCTGGCTAGATGGGCCATCGAGCTGAGAGAGCACGATATCACATACCTACCGTGAATAGCGATAAAGTCACAAATGCTCATTGACTTCGTCGCCGACTTCAGTGCAAAAGTAATGCCCAAAGTTGAAAGAGAGGTAGCTCAAACTTCCCCCCAAACATAAGACCTCTAGGTCATATACACCGATGGCGCGTCCAACGCATCAGGGGCCGGACTTGGGCTCGTACTCGAAATCCCAATAGGCAAAGTAATTTGCAGTCCATAAGGTGCTCGGATATGACTAACAACAAGACCGAGTATGAGGCTGTAATTGTAGGTTTGAGACTAGCACTCAAGTACGGGGCAAGACGGTTAAAACTACGCTGAAATTCCCAACTCATAGTCAACTAAGTCACAGGGACTTACCAAATCGAAGAACAAAGACTGCAAAAATATCAAACTGAAATCTGTAAGTTGCTGCCCGAGTTTGATGATTGTTAGTTCCACCAATTTCCCCTAGTACAGAAGGTTGAGGCAGACGGTCTTGCTAAACTGTACAGCCACGAAAAGCATGGCGAACGGAGACAAGAAGATAGTCCACCTCCTCAACACATCGCTTGATCAAATCGAGGTAAGAATAGTAAGCTTAACTTGGGACTGGCGCAATCATATTATTACATATTTGCAGGAAAGCACACTCCAGATGATAAAAAAGAAGCCAAGAAACTAAGAATGCAAGCGGCCAGGTACAGTATCATCCATAACAACCTGTATAAAAGGACTTACAGTGGCCCTGTAGCAAAATGCCTAGGCCCAAATCAGATGTGGCGCATCCTTAAAAGGTACACGATGGCCATTGTGGAGCACACTCCAGCAATCGGGCTCTGGTTAGATGCCTCATACGCGCAGGATACTATTGACCCACCCTGAAAAAAGGAGGCTGCAGACTTCGTGAAAAAATGCGAGCAATGCCATAAGTACACTCTAATGATTCATCAAATGTGCAAACACCTCCACTCGATCACCTCACCTTGGTCGTTCATCTAATAGGGAATGGACACATGGGCCCCCTCCCGGCTGGGCGAGGTAACATACGATTCCTTTTAGCTTTAATTGATTATTTTTTCTAAGTGGGTGGAAGCAGGAGCATCTCCCAAATACGTGAACAGGAAGTGATCTCCTTTATATAGAGAAACATCATATGCTAGTTCGGCCTTCCCAAAGTGATCAAGTGCGACAACGGACCCTGGTTCACAAGGAAGAAAACCACCGAGTTTTTTGAGAAAAGGCATATCAAAAGAATACTATCGACGCCATATCACCCCACGGGCAACAAACAAACAGAGTCCTCCAATAAGTCGATACTGAACATCATGAAGGAAAATCTTGAAGATGCCAAGGGACTGTGGTCGTAAATATTACCAGAAGTATTGTGGCCATATCGAACAATGCCGAAGACGAGACAATGAGATACGCCTTACTCTTTAGTCTATGGGACTGATGCAGTAATACTAGTCAAGGTCAGAGAGTCCAGCCTAAGGTACTCCCATGAGAGCGGACCAAGGAATGATAAAAGCAGAAGGCAGGAGCTCGACGAAGTCGAAGAATAAAGAGACATGGCTTACATAAGGATGATCGCCCAAAAACAACAAGCAGAATGCTATTATAACAAGAAGGCTAAGGTTAGGCCGCTCAAAGTCGGGGACTACGTGCTTTAAGCTAAAACACAAGCGAGCAAAGACCCACGGGAAGGCAAACTAGGAACCAATTGGGACGGCCCATACAAAATCACAACAAAAGCGAACAAAGGGTTATTCCAACTAGAAACAATGGAAGGAAAGCTAATACCAAACAACTGAACATTACCCACCTCAAGTACTTCAATTTTTAAGAGATAAAACATCCCCCAAGTCATACTCTTTTTCTTCACTTGAGTTTTGTCCCGATTGGGTTTTCTCATGAGGTTTTTAACGAGGTGATGAAGGGAACACTTCAAGTCGAAGTATGCAAAGACGGGATCAGGACGACTAGTTCATTGATCGACCTCTCAATCACTCTACAGGTCACCCAATGAAGGTACTAGATAGACCAGGACTGGAACGCCAACCAACGCTCGAAAGTTTTGTAAATTTCTCTAAGTGTATGACCAAAACAACAATGCTTGAAACTTATCGCTATTTATCCAAGTATATGACCAAAGCAATAATGCTTAAACTTTATCGACACATATTTCTAAGGTTAGGTTATTTTCGACCTTGTTCGAATTAACACCTATCGGCCCTCGGCCGAAATCGAATCCAAGTTTCGTTCGACCTTGTTTGAATTAACACCCACTCACCCTTGGTTGAAATTGAATCCAGATTATGTTCGACCTTATTCGAACTAACACCTATTGGCCCTCGGTCGAAATCAAATTCAGGTTACTTTCGACCCTGTTGGTACTAACACCTACCGGCCCTCAGCAGAAATCGAATCCAGGTTAGGTTCGACCTTGTTCGAACGAACACCTACCGGCCCTCGGCCAAAATCGAATCTAGGTTACGTTCAACCTTGTTCGAACTAACACTTACGGTCCCTCGGCTGAAATCGAATTCAGGTTACGATCGACCTCGTTCGAACTAACACCTACTAGCCCTCGGCCATAACTAAATTTAGGCTATAGCCGACCTAGTTCGAACTAGCATGTACCGGCCCTTGGCCGCAGTCTTGACAAAATGCCATATTTGACCTCGCTCGAATAAGCGCCTATCAACCTTTTGGCCGCAACTCGCCATTAAGTGATCACGACCAAATGATAGAATTAAAAAATACACAAACACAAAAACAAACCTCAGGAAGAGAGGTAGATGCAAAAGTAAAGTTGGCATTCCATACTTGAAACATTCTTTACAAAGGCTCATGAAGATACCACCAACTACACTTCAAAATTTAACAAAAAAAAAAGATAAGAAAAGAAAAACTACCGGTTACCACCATCAAGGCCTTCTGTGCCTCCACCGACCTAAATATCAACGTCCTCGCCACCTTTATCACCCTTGCTTACACCACCAACGCCATCGGGATAAGCGGTATCATACCAAGCATCGTGTTCTAGATGGTCGACAGCTTCATCATCTCCATCTTCATCGCCCTCAGGAGTAGCGAGATCATACCCGCAAACGACTCGAGCTCCATGGGCTTTAACACGCACATCCTCGAGAGCAGCCTCAGAAATGGATCCCCCTTGTAGAAATCTCGATATACATCCAATTGGGCCTCAGTGTGAATCCATTCCTCATACGATGCCCGAGAAATGTTGGGAAATTCCGTAAGTATGGGAAGAAGAGGGTTGTGCAAGCAATTGAGCCTTCTCAGCCTCCAATGCGACCACTTGACCATGAATGGAGGCATTTTTCTCCAGCTCTCCGACCCTCCCCTCTAGTCACTCCTCTATAGCTTTCATCGCGGATAGATCATTCTCCCGCTCAGCTCGAAGGGTGTTGTTCGCTAGCTCAAGTACCTCCAATCTCCTCTGAGCGTCCACACGGAGAGATTCCGCCTTCTCGAGCTCGCTTTGTTTCTTAGCAACTTCACCCATAAGGCTTGCAACTGGAGACGACAATCTTCCAATTGCCTATGCAGCTCAATAACTTGCGCTTGAAGATCACTGCACTGGGCCTCCATGCTCTTATTGATTTCAAGATCCTCCTCCTTACTTCGCAACATCCCCTCAAGGACCTGCACTTCTCGATGAACTTAACCAACTCATCATCCTTCTCATTTAACTCATCTCGAAGGGCCTGCATGTTACCCCTTCATCAAGCCGCCGACAAAGTTCTCGATGCTTGCGTCGGTACTCAATTTGTATTGCAATATCATAAAGATCGCTACGCTTCTCCTCCCTTCGAGCACTCTCAATCTCCAGTATCATTATATGCGACTAGAAAAAGAAAAGTAAATAAGTTAGAAACTAAATCAAGGATATTTTAAAAAAAATAGAACGCTAGAAACTCACTCTAAGGGCGAGGCTGATAATACTCTTCGACAGGGTATTATCATCTAAATCTTTTAGGGTCTTACCCTCCATCTTAGAACAAAGTGGGATGAGGCTAGGGACCACGTCCTCTGTATTCTTTAACAGGTTGCGATCCATAGGGATCGCGATGGTCCTCGTGGACCCCTCCAACCTTACCTCAAGTTGGGTGAAACCTTCTGCCATCATTTGAAGATCGCCAGCATCAATATCCGAGTCGGTCGCGTAGCCTTCCTCGGTAACGCCTTTGACCCTTTCAATGGTCGGAAAAGAAGCATCGCCAGCCGATTGTCGACGACCTATCTTGCTGCAAAGTGTCTGAACCCCCGGTGGCCGGTCTTCTGCATCCATCATCACGGGGGAAGGTGCATCAACGTCGGTGTTCTGCCCTTTTTTTCTCGAGAAATCGGGTTTTGACATTTTTGATGACTCCTTTTGAGAGGTTAGGGAAAAAGGAAATTGTTATAGTCGCCACCTAACAGATTAAGGTGCATTAGGGCACCTAGAGAAGATAACTCATATTATACTAGTTTGCATCACCAGAGATCGGGTAAGGGCTCGAAATTACCTTGAGGGGAAGGTATTAGTCACCCCTCAAGGTCCACAACGGTGGTTCCCGACCGAACTCAATTATGAATTAGTCTAATAAAGAAGCGGGAGGGTTATTTAATAGGGATGGGGGTCCTAGATTTTTTAGCCTAAAGGATCACCCTGTGTAACATAAATAATACTTGGTAACTCCCTCGAGTCGGGGTGTTACTCATATTATTCAGCGGGCACAGACTATCATCTCCTGCTACCCGATTACTATCTTTAGGTTGTTATCTAAAGCGCTCTAATTGATTGTAGTTTGATTCTTATGCGTGCACTACTCGTCCCTTACCTATGGCCCTGGAGGTATTAGGACCTCTATTTGGGATAGTTCTAGACTAAGCCTAAGTTGCTCAAAATGTAAAAGACTAGGCGACAAACAAAACATATTAAGACTTGCAAATACAAAGCAAATAGGGCTTCATGTTAACCTCCGCACATAAATAGCAAATGTACGCAATTAATTGACAATCTTTATCAATCTCAAAATCCTATAGGTAGGATATTTATGCAAGAAATAGGCGAGCATTGTTATACAGAATCAGTTTCATTAATACGAGTGTTAAGGTATTTTGCCTACTACTTTTATCTTGGCGTTTCATATAGTGATGGATAGCAGTAAATCGCAGTTACAAATCCATAATTGTTATTAAGTCTTATAGGCACTTCTATAGGCACGATATCTAATGTTGAAATAGTTTCAACCCTACATGATTTCTAGATGCACACTGAGTTTAGCTTCATAGACATGTTTCATAGCCTTGTATTTCTCTTTAATCTTATAGGTAAGCTTTCTAATTACTGAACCGACTTAAATCCAATAGGCATGATCTCTAGGTTTGAAACTGATTTCAATCCTATAGGCATGATATCTATTACTGAATTGGTTTAAATTCTATAGGCGTGATATCTATTACTGAATTGATTCAAATCCTATATGCACGATATTTATCAAACAGCACAAGGGGAGAAATTGTACACATTACCAGCAGACAATTGAATCAAACATTAGGGTCATATAGGCATGATTGCTAACACATATCAATGCATCTTATAGGCAGGATTTTTAATGTACACACCATATAAAACTCATACGAGTTTAAGTATAATTAACATCACCAATGAAAGTCGTAGGATTTCTACCCAGTTTAACAAAAGGAAATAAGAAATCCCCCCCCCCCCCGATTTTACTAAATACCCTAGAATATGTTTATTACAAGGTTATTACAGGCTAGATAATGAATGAATTACATAATAGTAATAAGATACACTATAGGGAGACTTCATTAGGCCCAAATAAACCTGGGAACCAGGCCTTCAAACCAATCAACTTCGAGGCTCAATTCATAGGTACAGCATATCCAAATACGAATGTCTCATCCATAACACATGTAGAACCAGGTTTCCAATGTGTCAAAGTTCCAAAGGGCCTCAGGGACCCAGGGAAATGCTCACACCAAAACCACACACTCATAAATGTTTTAAAAGAGATTAGGAACCAGTTCCCAGTGCGTCAAAGTTCACAAGAGTCTCACATGGACCCTGAGCATTACTCACACTGGGGTGGTTGAGGATAGAACCTAAGGGACTAAGAGTAGAAGTTTTTAAAAGAGCAACAACATATAAAGAGAGATGGAGTTAAACAGTTTTGATTTCAGAAGAAAACAAAGTTTAAGACATGGAACTTGTAGGCAGAATTACACCCAGAAAACAAGCAAGGTTCATGCTCAAACACAAAATTCAAATGAGTTGAATCTGGTTAACAGTCTAGTTAAGCTATGTAT
The DNA here is from genome assembly GCF_000393655.2 of Nicotiana sylvestris. Taxonomy (NCBI): domain Eukaryota; kingdom Viridiplantae; phylum Streptophyta; class Magnoliopsida; order Solanales; family Solanaceae; genus Nicotiana; species Nicotiana sylvestris. The sequence goes on along the minus strand of NC_091058.1, from coordinate 78,009,241 downwards.
TCAATGCTAGTATTTAGGATAGCCAAACAATCATAACACTAACATGAATTTTAGACATGTTAGAAAGCAAATTATCAAACATATAAACGACAGAACAAAAAGCCTAGTGACACTATAAGTTCAAAGGCTTAAGACTGATTGAGTACTTAACCTTCTAACATTGTCCTAAAGGTGCTCAAATTCAGAATAGGTTCAGAATATACAGGAGGCAGATTTTCTTAAGAGGATTCATATTATTCAAAATATTTAATCTAAATTAACATTGTTAACTATGGGATTAAAAGAAAAGTATGTAGATGGGCAGATTCATGTTTAGAGATGGATTTTAGACATGCTAGATTATAAACACAGATTAGGAACACATAAAAATAGTATGACAAAGGATAGTCACTCGCCAGTTAAGCGAGCAAAACCAGAATAATACCATGAAGTTGAGAGTCCAGAATGTTAGGCCATGGCTTTAAGCCGGCCAAGACCAGTAGTAAGCGAGAGAACAGAGAGAGTATAGAACCAGAAACTTTAAATTTTAGTGAGAGTCTATAGAGTTCGAGTCTTGTCCAAAGAGGGAGAGGGGAAGGGTTTAAAGAGTATTCAATTAGGCAAACAAATAAGGGAAGAAATCAAACATACACAAATAAGGAAAGAAATTAAACCCAGAATCAATTGTATAGAGTTCAATAAGTTAACAGAGCATAATAGCGTGTAATCAGGCGAGTAACACTTAGAATAAGGAAAATATCATATGGAATCAATTAACAATCAGTTTCAAGGCAAAATAAGGTAAAGGAATAAAGGAAACATGGTAGATTGAACAAAATAAGGAAAATATCAGTACCATGCAAGAAATGAAAGAGTAAAAATCTTAAACCCTAGTTTTAGGTAAAATATACAAAATCGGCAGTAATAACAAGCAAAGAGATGCATATATTCATGTGGATAGAGATTTTAACACAATAATTAAAGAATCAAACAGATTTGGTTTGATTTCGCAGAATCAAAAATTACTAATTTAGGGTAAGTAAAAATCAGTCAAAAATTAACGAAAAGAGTTACAATAAGATGCACAAAGATATATAGGCGGAAAGATTAAGGGAAAAATAATTAAAGAATCAAGAACCAGATTAGATCTAGAAAGATCTGAACCCTAGTTTTAGGGTAAGCAGAAAATCGCGAAGAATCTCATAGATTCATACCATAAAGAAACGAGAACATACACGGATGGAAAGAGGTCAAAGATTTGAACCAGATTTGGTTCGAATCTCTTAAGATCTGCTTGCCATTTTAGTCAAGCCATTAAGAAATACCAAAATCAGGTATCCAGTAAGGAGAAGGGGCCAAATAAGGTAAGGAATCATGGATTATTCCATTTTTGGGTTTAGAATCAGGGAGTTTCGCCTTGACGGCGCTAGGGTTTTGAGAGAAAGAATATGAGGGAGAGGGAGTGTATAGAGACAGCGAGTTGGGGTAAAATGATTAGGGTTTGGGCGGATGGGTATAATTAAAAGGGGTAAGGTGATATGAGTCGTTGATTTTCAGAGATCAGCGGCTGTGATTTAAAAAGAGAATTGGGTCGGAGTTTTAAATGGGTGTGAGTCTAGGTATTGGGTGTTTGATATGGGCTGGTGTATCAGGTTGGGGTAATTGGGTAGTGTAGGTAATTGGTCTAGGTCCGAAATTGGGATTTTAGGAGGCTATATTTTAAATACCCAATTTAACAAATAAATAATTTATCAAAAATAATTATTAAATAACAAAATATCACTTATGCATGAAAATGATTTAAAATAATTATGTAACATTATAGAAATATAAAAAGTTATTTTTATGTAAATAATGTAATTATTCATCTATATGGGCTATTATTGCAAAAATATGCAAGTTTAGCCTAAGGATGCAAAATAAGTATATATAAAAATATTTAAAGCTTAATATAGATATAAATGATAAAAATTTAAATAATGAATCATTATAAAATTATTTGTGATACTATTAATAATTATTTATATAAAAATGCATAAATAAATTAATTAAAAACCTTTAAATTTATAGAAAATTATGAAAAATACTTGGTGATGCTCATGCACTACTTTGAAGGTATATACGTGTCTTTGAGAGATATGAGGGAAAATTGGGTATCAACAGCTGCCCCTCTTTACCCGGTGTAGGCATATAATTTTTGACCCTCCCCAAGATTTTACACATATTAGCATTTAAATATTTAGTTTAGGTCTAATATAGTTATTTTAACTAGCTTTGATTATTTTACTTTATGCTATCACAAAAAATAAAAATTACAAAAATAGTTTCATTAATGTTTTGTAGTCATACTATTTTACTAGGATTTTTATTTTTATATAATCTTGAAAAAATACCAAATCAGTCTCACAACATAATACTGTTTATTTTAATTAATTAAGATTAGTTTTATATTTTTATATTATAAATTGTATATAATTTTAGAAGGAAGAGTTAGTTTTGGGTTGGTTTATCCCATTTTAACGAATTTTCCTCTCCAAACCAACAGCCATAGCTTCGAGCTTCACCCTCTCACCACCAAATCCTTCAGCACACACCACCTAACTCACCTTCCTCATCCGACACTTCCCCACCAGCCACCAAATCACCGGAAATCCGGTAATTACCAACAATCCCACCTCCGACCTCACACCAGTGAGCCATCCCTCCAAACAACCACAACTAACCAGATTCACCACTGCAAAAGACCATTTTCGTCACCTTGAAAACTTCAAAAATTGTCCTCACTCAAAGCACCTTATTCAAGATCTGGAAATACCATAAATCACCTCAAGTTTCAGCTCTAAAATCGGGAAAAAATCAGCCATGAAATAGTCATTGAGGTTTTGTGGCGAAAATACTATCCAAGGTTCCGGCGATTGTGTTTCAAAATTTTCCTAAAATGAAACTTCAGATTCATTGAGTTTTTCGGCACAGCTCGAGTATTGTTATTGGTTCGCGGTACCGGTTCGATTTCTGTTGCTGCTGTATTTCAGCTTCCTTTCAAGTTCAATCATTGGAATTCTTATTAAATTGTAATCGTCGGAGATTCAAATATATTGGGAAGCAATTCAGGCCTATTTTTCCTCCTCTTCTCTGTTATTTGCGATGATACTCCCATGTGTCGTGATTGAAATATGTTTCTGGCCTATTCTCTTAGTTATTTGTTGATTTCGTACGTGTTCATCGAGTTTGTTATGTGAATTAGTTCTGATTTTGGATTTAGTTTCTACTGTGTCAGGTTAGATGGTTCTATATTGGGTTTTATTTGAAATACAACTGCTACAGGATACACATGACTCTTTTCTCTCTTTTGATTTTTTTCTCTTCGTACTCTGACCATGGCAGTCTGTGTTTGTTTCTAAAAATGTTCTATGCTACGAATTGACTATAACGTTAGAACCCTAACTGTTGTTTCTTATCTCTAAATGTTGGTTGATTTGTACTTAATTTTCGAGGGAAATTTTTTCTTTTGCTGGACTTCACGTTTAGTTAAACGCATTCCATGATTTTCGATGAACATAATTACCTGTGAGATGAGAGTAATTCGGTCCCTGTGATTCCCAGTGCCTGCACGAGTTTGATCTTAATCAAAGTGCAAATACAAACAGCATTTTTTTAAAACACATTATTTTGAATTAGAATAGCAAAGGAAAACTCTATGTGTGAAAACATAGATCTACATTCCACTAGTTTGAGTTCTATTCTATGCATATCACTGTGTTGGAGTGAATAATGGTTTAGTTTATAAGATCATTTTCCTTCATGTTTAAAATAATCATTTGCTAGAATTGTTTGAGTGTTCTTGACTGTTTGAATAGTGATACATCTATGGATTTGGGGTTTAAACAGAGGATTTAGAGTCTAAACATAATCAAAAGAAATTTACAAGAACTGACATTCATCTATTTATTTTGGTCTATTTTATTATTTCTACTCTTCTTCCCTAATCGTTAGGAGTATTTTAGGCCGTCAACACCCGGGCAGGCGAACTTTAGGCGCATTTTGAATTTATTATCATGATTATGTATACGTTCGCATGACATAATTACGATCTTGAAAACAAAATCGGAGTATGTGTTAGTGCAAATTCGGCTAAAACTTTCTTAATAATAATCAAGCGTTATTAATTGTGGACACGTTCGCGTGATATGATTTTTGACGCGCCAAACAAATGGGTATACGTGAGCGTGACCTGTTTCAAGATAATTTCTTAATTAAAAGGGCAAATGCACTTAGGTTCTAAAATGAGTAATTAGACAATTTGATTAAGCTAAGTATGATTAAAGCGACCATGCTAAAATCACGGAACTCGGGAATGCCTAACACCTTCTCCCGGGTTAACAAAATTCCTTACGTGGATTTCTGTGTTCGCAGACCATAAATAAGAGTCAACGGGATTTTAAATCGGTGACTTGGGACACCATAAATTATTCCAAGTGGCGACTCTGAATTTAATATAAATAAATCTCGTTTCGATTGTCACTTAAATTGGAAAAACTCTCTTATGCCCCTTTGCGAGGTAGTAAAAAGGAGGTGTGACAGCTCTGGCAACTCTGTTGGGGAAAAGAACTCAGAACTTCTGGTTCAGGGTTCAAGAATTCGAGCTTGTTTTTATGAGCTTTATTTATTGTTCGTATTATCATATTTGTGGACCTAATGTGCTAAATGTTATTTATTTACCGGTTTCATATTACTTGAACTATATTAAATTGTCACCCTACGCCTCCCTTCTGAGTCTTCAAAAAAAATAGTGCACACGTTTGCGTGGTCCACTTTTTATGTTAGAAGTTATACCAAATAGAACGAGGTTAGGCCAGCAACAAGGTCGGGTAGACTTTCGTGCTCCCGGTACGTTGCCCCCTCTTCGGCTCGAGTTGTCCGCTCGGGTAAGCCAGGTCAAGAACACAACCCCAGGTTTAAACTTAGAATAACATAACCTCGTGCTGAATCCCTAGTAGGAACTTTTTTTTGCATCACGCGCATTTGACTTAGGGGACTCAATACAGGGGTTGGGTCCGTCTATGACAAGTGTACCCAAAAAATAAAAGACCAACCTGATGCATCCTATGTGCTACATGTTGCATGTCTTCAAGGGTAAAAGAGTCATTTGGAGGACCAATGATGGTTGAGGGTAAATGAGAAAAAAAGAGGGTGAAGTATAAAATATAAGGCAAGTAGGGCCCAGTTATGTTTTTCTTTCACTTTTCACATTTTTTAAAAGAAAAAGACAAAAAAAAACAAATCCAAATTTTTTTTTACACTTTCCCATCATTTTTCAAAAAAAAAAATCAATAAAAGAGGAAAAAGAAAATCCAAAAAAAGTTTACATGTTTCATCATTTTTCAAAATAAAAAAAAAGAAAAATATATTTTCTCTAAGTTAGTTATATTTTTAAAATTTTCACCTATGTCCAATCTTTTCGAACTACGCACACCTAATTCTCGTCTTTCGGGGCGGGATACGTAGGCAGCCCACGTAAGGTCCAGTCTTTCTAGTGAGTCTTAGGTTCTTGGCTTCGCGGGGTCTTAGCTAAATCTTGTATTTTTATCCACTCTTATCCACATAGGTTAATTTTAGAAAAATAGTCACAATCATGTCTTGCATATGTCTAACAGGAAGGGTTATTGTCTCACATAGCGTTCTAGGTCTTTAACTTTATTTAATATTAATTTTCTCATACAGGTATAGGTCTACTTACCAGAGCTTGAGCATGATAGACGCCCAAGGACCCTCTTAATCAGGACCGTTGCACTTCAGGAGTTTCTTAAAGAGATTTTTTTTATGTTTTGAGTCTGTTTTTCTTTTTATGTCGTCTTTTACCTTCTAGTTTTGTGCAGTAATGTCAAGTCTTTTGATATTGTACTTCCTATTTTGTATTTAAAAAGTATGTTATAGATAAAAAATCCAAAAAAAAAGAGATTTTACTTTTTATATTTCCATTAGAAGTTTCCTTTAGAATACTAATTTAAAAAAAGATTCTTTTGAGGTGGTTTTCCTAAGGAATTAATTTCTAAAACTCAAAAAAAATTGCTTTTATATTTTCTTTAGGATATTAGAACTAAAAATTCAAAAAAAGAAGAGAATTTTCTTTTAATACCTCTTTAAAAATTTTCTTTAAGATATTAATTCCAAAAATTCAAAAAGATTTTTTTTGAGTTTCTTCTTCGGAAAATATAAATATATATATATATATATATTCTTTTTATTTTCACTAGAACTTTAGGACATTGTATGTAGAAGGAAAAAAACATACTTTATCTTTTGTTTATCTTTAGAGTTTCTCTCTTAGGTAATCAAAAACTGAAATTCAAAAAGATTTTTTATCTTTTTCATTTCTTGTTTCGAAATCTTTCTTCAGGATATCAAGTGAAAATTCAAAATATTTTTCTTTGATTCATTCTTTAGATTTCCTTTCTAAAAAAATCAAAAAATATTTTTTCTCGATATATATATATATATATATATATATATATATATATGTGTGTGTGTGTGTGTGTGTGTGTGTGTGTGTTCGTTTAAGACTGAGTTTAGAATAGATTATAGAACATTAAGTCTAAAAAAAGAGATTTCCTTCTTTTTTGCTCATCAAAGTAGTCATTAAGGGGAAAAAAAGGGGGAAAAAAAAGAAAAAAGAAAAAGAGAACATTAGTTTGTTTCCTTTATTCCCGATCTTCCCAAACTACGCAAAGATCTGATTCATGCGGCATCATGATACGTAGGCAACCTACATAGGGTTCGATCGAATCATTTTTTTATTTAATAAAAAAAGAAAAACAAAAGAAAAATAAAAGAATGAAGTCGTGGGACGTGAGAAATGAGAGGAGAGAAATGAGCGATAATCAGAAAGAAAAGTGAGGGAAGGAAATGACCAAGCCATGAAGTGCTAGAAAGGAAAAGAAAGAGAAGATTGAAATAACAAAATTGGGATGATGTCATATGACCTTCATACCCTCGAAGTCATTTTTGAACGATTAATTGTTGCTAGGTGCATTGCGTACAATGTGATATTCGTAGTGGTTAAATGCCCTAATGCTAACATGATGACTTCATTTTGTTCCTCTTTGTTGTCTTCATTATAGTAGAATGGTGGTTGGTTTGTGGTTCTTAAACTGGTAACTCTTCCATACAACACAAGGTCAAAGAGCAAGGTAGCCATGGCTAGCAAAGACTTGGACACAAGAGTTGTTGACCCGTCGAGGGAGTTTGTGGAGTCGGAGTCTGAATTAAAAGAGGAGGTCCAAAGGTTGAAACAACAGATGGCAGAAATGTATCAGTCTTGGATCAGGGGGCATCCACCACCTTCATTCCCCACTAACTACACTAAAAACCCTGCAACTATCCCACTACTATCACAAGCCCAGGTTCCTACTGTTGTTGATATCTCCCCACAACCTTTTCACACTCCACCCCTCAAAAGCACATCATATCCCGCTCTTTTGACCACTCATGTTTTTGTAGCTCATCCACCAACTACCTTTCCCCGATCCTCTAGCGAGACTGTGTTCAAAATCCCCGATGCCCAACAATGTGCTCCAGAACCAACTTTCAAGGTCTCTGATCCATACTCTTACGCTCCTCATTTTGAGCCTCCCGGTGAAACTAAAAAGCCTGCTAAGATGGTGGAGCAAGATGAGATATCCAGGAAGGTGAAAATCTTATAGCAGTCTTTAAGAAACATGCAAGGGATAGAGAGCCAGGTGAGCGTGCCTTGCAAAGACTTGTGCTTGTTTCCTGACATCCAACTGCCTACTGGGTTTAAGACGCCAAAGTTTGATTTGTATGATGGGCGTGGAGATCCAGTAGCTCATCTGAAGGGTTATTGTAGTGAAATGAGAAGTGTTTGCAGGAAAGATGAATTTTTGATGGCATATTTCAGTGCGAGTTTGAGCGGGGAAGCCTTGGAGTGGTATACTCGTCAAGATGTCAGTAAATGGCATGCATGGGGTGACATGAATCAAGATTTTGTTCGGCACCATCAGTACAATGTATGCATTATCCCAGATCGCTCCTCCCTATCTCAGATGGAAAAGAAACCCGAGGGAAGTTTTGGGGAGTTTTGGCTCAGAGGGAATGAACAAGTTGCTCGGGTCAATCCTTTAATTAATAGAAAAGATGTCGCTGAGCCCAGCCAATGACGGGATACAGTGAGCATTCCTGCTAAACGCTTTCAGCCTCAATACCGACCCCATGAATATCCTCGTACTCCAGATAATCCTCACCAATACTACTTTCCTCCATAAAATCCCCAAGGTCATACCTCACCTTCCCAGTGCACCGCCATATGCTCCACACCCATAAGACTCGTGATGGCCTGCACTATTTCCGCAAATATCTTACCCGCCTCCTCAAGCATATCAACCACCTACCCGCAAAAGGTTCCAACCGAGGCCAGAGTACAAAATGAAAAGGCAACAGGAAAAAGAAAAGACTTTCACTCCTATTGGTGAATCATATGCCAGTCTGTTCTAAAGGTTGAGGCAATTGGACATGTTGAAGTCGATTCAGATAAAAATGTCGAACCCTCTTCCAAAGAATTTTGATTATTCTCAAAGGTGCGCATATTGCTCTAATGCCCCGGGTCACAGCATAGAAAAGTGTTGGCATCTAAAAAGAGCAGTTCAGAAGCTTATTGAGGCAGGTGACATTGTCGTGCAAAATCCAGATGCAATAGACACTAGCCAAAGTTCATCGCCTGTTCATAATGAGACGCATATGGTGGGTATGATTTTTGTGGAAAAGGACTATGAGAACTCTTCTGAGACCCTCGGAGGGGCACTTGTCGCAAATCTTTTAGCACTATCACTCTCGGTTCCAGAAGTTGATCTTAAGAACGAGCCGGCAAAAGGGACCCAAAAGCAATTTGCTAAGGTCAATGTGATGGAGACTTGTGAAGGTCCTAGTATTGTTGATGCGGAATTCAGTGGCTAAGATGTTGAGCCTGATGATTGGAAAGATGCTCCTTTCTTGGCTAGCCAGGGAGGAGTCTTGGTGGTTTATTTTGTTGTCATTTTTGTTGTCCGGTTTATATCAGGGTTGTAATTCGGATATTGTCTTGTGACTCAAACCCTTCTATCCTTTTATTGTGCCTAGTTCCTTTAGTCGTAGTAACTCATTTAGTGTTATCTAGGTTTGTTCCAGGGTTGTGACCAAAGTTTATTTTGCTTGTTTTGTTGTTCAAAACCTTTCACCGCCTGTCTAATGCAATTTTCTGTTTTCTGTTATTTTTAGTCATTTTGTTTAGTTCTCTTTTCTTTTATAGTTCTTTTCATGTTGTCTCTAGTGACATGACATGCACGCATAATTCTAGGTCTGGTCTTAAAAGTTAGTTTAATCATGAAGCAATGAAATAATTTTGAAGATGATAGGGACATTTAAGGGAAATAAGTAAAGGCGTTTTGAGATCATTTAATGCCTGAATGGTGTGAAACTGGGGCAGATAATTTGGGAAGTTGAAAGGATGACAAGAATTTGTTACAAGAGAGTGCATCCCGGACAATGTGAAGCGAGCAACTTTGAGTTCAAGTGCATCTCAAGTTACAAGATAAAGTAAAGAAAGTTTTCTCTGAATTGATGGAGGATATCCATTGTGAAGAAGGAATCACCCTACGAGGGTTTTGTACTTGAAAAGGCACTAAAAAAGTGGAAGGCATATCAGTGATACCAATGTTGATGCTGCAAAAGAAATGCTATACATTTTTCATTTTCAAGTTGCATGTGTTATACTTGGTATTCTTAGAGATTGGGAGACCCTCTTTCAGCTATCCAAACACTTCATACCCTTTGGTACCCCTTTTGAGCCTGTACTGATTTCTTTGACCTCACCTCTTTTGGAATTAAGTTAGAGTCATACAAAAAAATTGTCCCCATAGGTTTATTTTAGAAAGTTCATTCCAAAAGGAAAATTAAAAAGAAATAGAAAAAACAGAGATAAAGAAAAAAAGAAGGGAAAAAGAAAAAAACAAAAACAAAAACAAACAAAAAAGAAAAAAAGAAAAAAGAAAATAGTAACAAAAGTAGTCTTGTGAACTATGTTTGACCTGATTCTTGTCACCACAAAATACGTAGGCAGCCTTACGGTTCGGTCATACCTAATAAAATATTTCATAATCCCACGAAGTCGAGAGTGGGGCAGTCTTTCTTAGAAATTCCATCTCAAAAAGAAAAAGAAAAAAAAATCAAATTCCCTTGTTTCAGAATTGGGGCAAAGTTTTTAAAATGGATTCCAAAAGTTGTAAATAAATTAACCCTATTATCTTAGTTGTTTTGAGCCTTTGTGATATCCTTTCTTTCTAACCTTGTCCAAAAGCCATATTACAATCCAAAAAAGACCTCCCAAATAATCTTTGAGAGTGTCGAGCTAGACATGTCAGGAGCATATGATGTTTTTACTTTGGTCAATGCCTTATCATCTACAGAATCAGAGGAAATAAAAAGAAAAAAGAACAAAATAAGAGAGTCTTATTAGTGAAAACCTTCACAGTCACCATAGGCCGACGGTAAGTTGAGAGAGAGAACAAAATGAGAGAGGCTTGATGGTGAAAACTCTTCGGGCACTACAAGTCGAATAAGGGCCGTGAATCAGATGGGATAATCGGAACATTGAAGCCCAGTTTCATGGCAAAGAGGTACAACAAGAATTGAGCATTAGATTTGCTTGACAGATTAGGCCACTTAATCCAAAGATGCATGTCATGGTCATTAGAATTGGTATCCACATCTGATAGGTTTCTGCTTTGTAATTTCTTGTTAGGTATCATCTCTTTCCATTGCTCCTTACTTTGTTCCTTTTGTTTTGTTTACTTCCTCTTCTTGAGTCTGTTTGGTCAAAACAAGCGAGAAATAACTTCAAAATTTGCTATCAGCCTTCCAATTGCACAAAGCGGAGTCTGTCTAGTACATTAAAGTGGCTTAAGTCAGGAAAGAGCAGTATGCGCACTAAGTCGGTAACAATCAACGTGCTTTGGGATTCATGTGAAATACAAAGGTTCGGTAAATGTCAATTCATGAGCAAAATGCAACGGATAGAGGGCATTGAGTTTGAATGAATCAGAGGTATTTTCTGCGATAAGGGTGACAGAGAAAGTGGTTAGTCAATAAGCAAGAAATGTCTTTCAAGGTGAAATCAAAGTTATCATGGAAAGTGAGGAGCAATCGCCCTCAAAGTCAAGGCCACAAATCAACCACCGTGTTTAAACTCACAAGTTTTCTTTATTTGAAACAGGGACGAAAGCTATATTCATATCAAAGCTTGGAAGTTTGAACTTTTCAGGTGTAATGCCCCAGTTCTGCTTATGCAAAGGCTATTGGGAAGATCACACATCACCCCTAGGAGAAACACTTCCTAGTCTGGGTCTTTCAAGTTATATTTCGTTTTAGGAGACGCACTTCCTAAATTGAGATTTTACCACTAGGAGACGCACTTCCTATTTGGTTCATTTAAGTTCATTCCTTGGAGACGCACTTCCTAGTTTGGAGTCATTGAAGTTTCATCCCTAGGAGATGCACTTCCTAGTCTGGGTCTTTCAAGTTATATTTTGTTTTACGAGATGCACTTCCTAAATTGAGATTTTGCCCCTAGGAGACGCACTTCATAGTTGTGTCATTTGAGTTCATTCATAGGAGACGCACTTCCAATTTAGAGTCATTGAAGTTTCACCCATAGGAGATGCACTTCCCAATCTGGGTCTTTCAAGTTATATTTTGTTTTAGGAGACGCACTTCCTAAATTGAGATTTTACCCCTAGGAGACGCACTTCCTAGTTTGGGTCATTTAAGTTCATTCCTAGGAGACGCACTTCCTAATTTGAGTCATTGAAGTTCCACCCCTAGGAGCCGCACTTCCTAGTCTGGGTCTTTCAAGTTATATTTTGTTTTAGGAGACGCACTTCCTAGTTTTGGGTTATTTAAGTTCATTCCTAGAAGACGCACTTCCTAGTTTGAGTCCTTCACCTTTAGGAGACGCATTTCCTAGTCTGTGTTTTTTCAGGACATACTTTTTAGAGACGCACTTCCTAAATTGAGATTTCACCCCTACGAGACGCACATCCTAGTTTGGGTCATTTAAGTTCATTCCTAGGAGACGCACTTCCTAGTGTGAATCATTGAATTTTCACCCATAGGATACGCACTTCCTAAATTGAGATTTTACCCCTAGGAGACGCACTTCCTAGTTTGGTTCATTCAAGTTTCACCCGTAGGAGATGCACTTCTTAATTTGGGTCATTTAGATTTTATTTTTAGTAGATGCATTTGATAGCCAAATTTTCTTGGTTTTACTCACAGTAGATGCACATCCTAGTCGAGTCTTTAGTTTACTTTCATCATTGCATCAATAGCACAAGTGGTTTACAGTTTTGCTAACAACTCACAAATCTTCCTAGTGCAAACTGGGGCAGAAAATTTTGTTTGTTTTGTTGTTTTGATTGCAGGAACCCACCTGGAGAACGAGGTAATTCGCTTCGGAATTATTTCAAGTTTCAAGTCAGTAGCAGGCGCCCACCTGGAGAACAAGGGAAGTCATTTAAGAATTCAATTCAAGTTAGAAGTACCAGAAGCTCGCGGCAAGAATACGAGTCAACCGTCCGAGATGATCAACAGAAGTAATCCCAATTTAGAATAAAAAAAGAAAAAGAAAAAAAAAAAAAAAAAAGAAAAGGGAAGTGAATCCAAAATGCAAAAGCTGAGACAAGATGTGGATTGCTCAAGACATGACTGAAGTCACAGGTATGGTGTGTCCGGTTTTGATCCGAAGAAGCCGTGGAAGAATGAATCAGCACCTGCAGCTAGCAAGCATCAAGGTTCAAATCAAAAGTCTACCTGAAGAACCATTTAAAACTCAAGATCAAGTTTCAGTAGACTTATAGATAGGAATCTTGTAGCTCATAGTTGACAGACTTAGTTAGTTTTTTTCATTTTTTGATTTTGATGTAATAACATGACCGCAGACCGGAATCTCGACGAAACAGTATCTCAGTCGGCTCTCCACCTCGGTATACTCCATCAATGTTCCTACTTTTGAACTACACGTGGCCTGATTCCCTTATAGCCAAAGATATGTAGGCAGCTCAGATACCAGAGCTCGGTCACATTCTCCTTTCTCTTAGTTTTTGGTCTCCCTAAATAAGGGTCGGGTTAAAAAACCTGTCTAGTCGTTCTTTGTCTGAAACTACTTCGTGTTTCCAATCAAAGAGGGGCAACTGTAGACATGTAATTTTTACCCTCCAAGATTTTATACATTTTAGCATTTAAATATTTAGTCTAAGTCTAATATAGTTATTTCAACTAGCTTTGATTCTTTTACTTTATTCTATCACAAAAAAATAAAAATTACAAAAATAGTTTCATTAATGTTTTGTAGTCATACTATTTTACTAGGATTTTTATTTTTATATAATCTTGAAAAAATACCAAAATAGTCTCACAATATAATACTGTTTATTTTAATTAATTAAGATTAGTTTTATATTATTATATTATAAATTGTATATAATTTTAGAAGAAAGAGTTAGTTTTGGGTTGGTTTATCCCATTTTAACGAATTTTATAGTCCATTTTAGTCTTGGACCCAATTTTAACGCCCAAACAAGACAGGCACAATACCCATTAAACCCAATACCCTAAAAACCCCAACTTCTTCACCTTTAATACATATTTTTAGACACAACCTAGGGGGAGACCCTTGACATCCGCCGTTTTACACTAAGGACCCCCCCCCCCCCGACTATTTTTTTCTTCAGAGAACCCCATAGAACAGACCTAAGCAAGGATAACCTCAAGAGACCCCTCCATCTCCTCTCCAAACCAACAACCATAGCTTCGAGCTTCACCCTCTTCACCACCAAATCCTTCAGCACACACCACCTAACTTACCTTCCTCATCCACCACTTCCCCACCAGCCACCAAATCGCTGGAAATCTGGCATTCACCAACAGTCCCACCTCCGTCTCATACCAGCGAGCCGTCCCTCCAAACAACCACAACGAACCAGATTCACCACTGCAAAAGACCATTTTCGTCACTTTGAAAGCTTCCAAAATCGTCCTCACTCAAAGCACTTTGTTCGAGATATGGAAGTACCATAAATCACCTCAAGCTTCAGCTCTAAAATCGGGCAAAAATCAGCCATGAAATAGTCATTGAGGTTTTGTGGCGAAAATATTGTCCGAGGTTCCGGCGATTGTGTTTCAAAATTGCCCTAAAATGAAACTTCAGATTCATTGAGTTTTCCGGTGTCGTTCGAGTATTGTTGCTAGTTCGCGGTACCGGTTCGATTTCTTTTGCTGTTGTAGTTTAGCTTCCTTTCAAGTTCAATCGTTGGAATTCTTATTAAATTGTAATCGTTGGAGATTCAAATATATTGGAAGCAATTCAGGTCTATCTTTCCTCATCTTCTCTGTTATTTATGATGATACTCTCATGTGTCGTAATTGAAATATGTTGCTGGCCTATTCTCTTAGTTATTTGTTGATTTCATACGTGTTCATCGAGTTCCTTATGTGAATCAGTTCTGATTTTGGATTTAGTTTCTACTGTGTCAAGATAGAAGATTCTATATTGGGTTTTATTTGAAATACAACTATTGCAGGATACACATGACTCTTTTCTCTTCGTACTCTGACCATGGCAGTCTGTGTCTGTTTCTAGAAGTGTTCTATGGTACAAGTTGACTATAACGTTAGAACTCCTAACTGTTGCTTCTTATCTCTAAATTTTGGTTGATTTGTACTCTAACTTTTCAAGGGAAATTTTTCTTTTACTGGACTTCACGTTTAGTTAAACGCATTCCATGATTTTCAGTGAACATAATAACCTATGAGATGAGAGTAATTCGGTCCCTGTGATTCCTAGTGCCCGCACGAGTTTGATCTTAATCAAAGTGCAAATACAAACAGCATTTTTTTTAAAACACATTATTTTGAATTGGAATAGCAAAGGGAAACTTTGTGTGTGAAAACATAGGTCTGCATTCCACTAGTTTGAGTTCTATTCTATGCATATCACTGTGTTGGAGTGAATAAAGGTTTAGTTTATAAGATCATTTTCCTTCATGTTTAAAAATAATCATTTGCTAGAATTGTTTGAGTGTTATTGACTGCTTGAATAGTGATACATCCACGGATTTGGGGTTTAAACAGAGGATTGGGGTCTAAACAGAATCAAAAGAAACTTACAAGAACTGACATTAATCTATTTATTTTGGTCTATTTTATAATTTCTACTCTTCTTCTCTAATCGCTAGGAGCATGTTTAGGCCGTCAACACCCGGGCATGCGAACCTTTAGGCGCGTTTTGAATTTATTATCGTGATTATATACACGTTCGCGTGACATAATTATGATCTTGAAAATAAAATCGGAGTATGAGTTCGCGCAACTTCGGCTAAAACTTTCTTAATAATAATCAAGCATTATTAATTGTGGATACGTTTGCGTGACATGATTTTTGACGCGCCAAACAAATGGGTACATGTGCATATTACCTGTTTAAAGATAATTTCTTAATTAAAAGGGCAAATGCACATAGGTTCTAAAATGAGTAATTAGACAATTTGATTAAGCCAAGTATGATCAAAGCGACCGTGCTAAAATCACGAAACTCGGGAATGCCTAACACATACTCCCGGGTTAACAGAATTTCTTACCCGAATTTTTGTGTTCGCAGACCATAAATAAGAGTCAACCTTCCTCGATTCGGGATTTTAAACTAGTGACTTAGAACACCTTAAATTATCTCAAGTGGCGACTCTGAATTTAATATAAATAAATATTGTTTCGATTGTCACTTAAATTGGAAAAAACTCCCTATGCCCCTTTGCGGGGTAGTAAAAAAGAGGTGTAACACCCAGGAAGGATGAAAGAGTTGTTGGGTAAAGAAATGATGACCGATTTTGACCGAATAGGGTGTTTTGAAAAATGTAGGCCGTACTCTGGTCTCTGAGCTTCCTACATATCCCTAGTTTTACAAGAATCAGGTCGTGGTAGTTCTGGACCCAACAATGAATGAAACTGATGGAATTGTTATAGGAATAGTCATATGTTTCGGAAAGGTTCTTTTGGGAAGGATAGTGTCGGATGGATTTATGCGGAGTTGTGAATGTGGATCTGAAACGTAACGGATGTATCACAAGGTAGATATTCGAACAGTCATGGATTAAAGGTAAGTAATTGATGGGAGTCGGTTACGTTTGAAATAGTTGCAGGGTGTGAATGGTATGAGTGGAAACTGGAGCGAAGGTTGCTCCTATTTAATGAACGGTTCACTTCTGAATTACCTACAAAACTTAAAACATAACGTGTGCAAATATATATGGATTATTGAGAGAATTTAAACATGATGCAAATTCTCTTTGAACCATGAAGGTTGTATTTGGACGGTAAGGATGATGTCCTTAGACCATGACGTTCCAGGCCATGAATCACGAGATAAGGGATTTATAGTCCGTGAAATAATGTTCTCGGGCTATGAGAATGGTGCCTCCGAACCATGACACCTTTGAATGATGATGTGTGATATTTGAGAGATTCTCCGGCCATGACATGGTGTCTTCAGGCTATGAGGATGATGCCTTCGAACTATGACGCCTTCGGACAGAAACATGGTAATACATATGAGCAAAACAAGACAGGGCTTAGTTATGAATAGGATCGGGACAGAGTTTAGCCCCAAGCACGGTAAAATAGTGCTAGGTTTCAGATAGGGTAACGTTCGGTCATTAGACAAGGAAGGCAGAGCTTATCCTTATGCAGATGAGAGGCAATGCTTAGCCTCATGTGAGAAAGGGAGACAGGGCTTAGTCTCATGGGATGGAAGGCAGTGCTTAGCCTTATGCAAATAGAGAGGCAGGGCGTAGCCTCATGCAAATAGAGGAGACAATGCTTAGTCTCATACAATGGGAAGGTAGAGCTTAGCCTTATGCA
The DNA here is from genome assembly GCF_000393655.2 of Nicotiana sylvestris. NCBI lineage: Eukaryota > Viridiplantae > Streptophyta > Magnoliopsida > Solanales > Solanaceae > Nicotiana > Nicotiana sylvestris. The sequence goes on along the minus strand of NC_091058.1, from coordinate 77,992,306 downwards.
ATTGGGGAGGCAGGGCTTAGCCTCATGCAAAAATTGAGACATAGCTTAGTCTCATGCAAGGAGAAGGCAATGCTTAGCCTTATGCAAATAGGGAGGCAGGGCTTAGCCTCATGCAAATAGAGGAGACAATGCTTAGTCTCATGCAATTGGAAGGCAGAGCTTAGCCTTATGCAGTTGGGGAGGCAGGGCTTAGCCTCATGCAAGAATTGAGACAGAGCTTAATCTCATGCAAAGAGAAGGCAATCCTTAGCCTTATGCAAATAGGGAGGCAGGGCTTAGCCTCATGAAAATAAAGGAGACAATGCTTAGTCTCATGTAATGTGAAGGCAGGGCTTAGCCTCATGTAAGAATTGAGACAGAGCTTAGTCTCATGCAAAGAGAAGACAATGCTTAGCCTTATGGAAATAGGGAGGCAAGGCTTAGCCTCATGCAAATAGAGGAGACAATGCTTAGTCTCATGTAATGGGAAGGCATGGTTTAGCCTCATGCAAGAATTGAGACAGAGCTTAGTCTCATGCAAAGAGAAGGCAATGCTTAGCCTTATGGAAATAGGGAGGCATGGCTTAGCCTCATGCAAGAATTGAGACAGAGCTTAGTCTCATGCAATGGACAAATAGCAAATAAGAGCATAATATTTCTTAGTAGGTATATTTGGGCTTGGCGATCCGGTTATTATAATGATTTTTAGGCGCATGTATTTATGGTTATTCCTTGTTCCTGCATCCAAAGAAAAATCATGAGTTTTTCAGGGGAGGTTGGTTCGTGCCTTCGTTTGCTTGTTTTCCTTTGATTTGCTCTGGAGATCATGTTCGAGTTATCCTGGGTAACACCTGGTTGCCATAGAAATAAATTTTTTGAAAAATATGCACTTATTTGATGAAATAGAGTTATTTTAGAAAACATAGTGGTATATAATATCAAGTAAATTAGATGAACTAATGACAACGACACTTTTAGTAAGTGATCCTTCGATCATTATGCATGTAATGAAGTTTGTCGGACCTGCTCCGGAATTTTGAGAATCCTTCTCAAAATTTTGCCCCAGTTACTTAACCGATTTTCTAACTGTCTTACATATGATGTCGCCGGTTGGACTTGTTCCGAAATTTTGAGAGTCCTCCTCAAAATTTTGCCCCCATTTCTGTTTATGGAAAAATGAAGATTTTATTAAGATGTGACCAAACACACAGGGATGCCTATGTAACCCCTCTTAAATGGGAATCAGGTCGAGTGTAGTTCGGTTACATCAGATGAAGAAATGTAAACAATCTAAACATAGTATCTCATGACTACGTCTGAATTGATAGGTTTTGGCCAAATTTCTCCATCCATTTCTGCAAGTATGAGTGCTCCTCCTATTAGTACTCGATGAACCATGTAGGGCCCTTGCCAATTGGGTAAAAAATTTCCTTTGGATTCATCTTGATGTGGGAAGATTCGTTTCAGCACCAGCTGCCCCGGTGTGAATTGTCTTGGTTTGACCTAAGGGTGTCTGACGGGCCGGGTTGACCCGTAACCGGACCGGCCCAGATCGAAAAAACCCAGAACCGGACCAGCCTGGTACGTAGAGGCTGGGTGGGGCTGGGTAGGAGGGGTAGAGGGGGTTGGTCCATTTATTTTTTTTAATGGTTAACCAGACCAGTCAAACCCAGTCCACGTGAACAGTACCATGTACCGGTTTAACCAGCCCGGACCGGACCGGTACAAGGGATAAATCTTTTATTTTGTTTTTTTTTTATTTTTTGAAATCTGTGGGGCCCACTAACCGTTGGCAACGGTCACCCCTAGCAGGGATCCGTTGCTTAACACCCTTAATTCCATTAATAGCCTCTTTTTTCTTTAAAATTTAACCTTTTTTCAATTTACAAAATTAACCTTCTCTAAAACTATAAATACCCTCCTCCTCTTCCTCATTTCTTCACTCATCTCTCAATTCTCATTTCTCAATCTCAATTCTCAAATCTCCATTCAAGTTAAATTATGTCTCGTACTTCTAGAGTGCACTCATATGTTTGGCAACACTTTGAGGTGGTAGACGAAAATGAAGAAGGTCAGAAAGTAAAGTGCAAGAACTGTGGTCAAGTCTTAAATCTTCGTTCAGGATCTGCCACAGGCAGTTTAAGGAGTCATATAAAGTATTGTCTTGAGCGTCCTCCGGAAATTCGTATTTAAGATTTTAAGACAATTTGTTTTATTTTAAAATTATTAGACGTATTTATGCTTAATGTTTTAGTTTGTTAGATTAATATGAAGTATTATTAATTTATTATGCATGAAAATTTAGTTTTACTATTTTTTTGTTAATTTACTTTTTAAATGCAAACTTTAATTTTGTAATTTTGAAATAAATGTAGCACTTGCAATTTATAAGTGCAATTTTTTCTCATCTTCCTTGTATTCTTTATGTTAATACTTTGTATTAATGTAACTTACAATAGACATACAAAATACAAAAAAAAATTAAAAAATACACTAAAGCCGGCCCGGCCCCCTCAACCCGTAACCCTTACGGTTCAATTTTTACCCGGATGAACCCGAACCCGTTAAACCCGGTAAGACCCAACCTGTAACCGGCCCAGACCATAACCCGTACGTGCCCAAAAAACCCAACCCAGCCTGGCCCGGCCCACCCGTTTAACACCCTTAGTTTGACCCTTTTATTGAAAGCTCTAGACATTCTGTTCTGATAAAGCTGACCATGACACACTGCATTCATCTTTTTTCCATCTATGAGGGCTAATTGCTCATAGCGGATCCTTATCCATTCTACATCACTGAGTTCAGCTTCTTGTATGATCCTTAAAGAAGGAATTTCTACCTCGGCGGGAATGAATGACAACTTTGGTACCGTAAACCATCAAATAGGGAGTTGCCCCAGTTGATGTGCGGACTATGGTGCGGTATCCCAGTAAGGAGAATGGTAACTTCTCATGCCATTGCTTGTGATTCTCTACCATTTTCCTTAGTATCTTCTTGATGTTCTTGTTGGTGTCACACCTCCTTTTTGCGCGCCCGCCCGTTTAAAACCCTAATGCTGACTAAAGGGAAAATTCAGTTTAGGGTTTAAAACCCTAATGCTGACTGCATGGAAAAGCTCAGTTTAGGGTTTAAAACCCTAATGCTGGCTGAAAGGAAAAAAGTTCAGTTTAGGGTTTAAAACCCTAATGCTGACTAAAGGAAAAATTCAGTTTAGGGTTTAAAACCCTAATGTTGATTGCATGGAAAAGCTCAGTTTAGGGTTTAAAACCCTAATGCTGGCTGAATGGAAAAAGTTCAGTTTAGGGTTTAAAACCCTAATGCTGACTAAAGGAAAAATTCAGTTTAGGGTTTAAAACCCTAATGCTGATTGCATGGAAAAGTTCAGTTTAGGGTTTAAAACCCTAATGCTGGCTGAATGGAAAAAAGTTCAGTTTAGGGTTTAAAACCCTAATGCTGACTAAAGGAAAAATTCAGTTTAGGGTTTAAAACCCTAATGCTGACTGCATGGAAAAGCTCAGTTTAGGGTTTAAAACCCTAATGCTGGCTGAATGGAAAAAAGTTCAGTTTAGGGTTTAAAACCCTAATGCTGACTAAAGGAAAAATTCAGTTTAGGGTTTAAAACCCTAATGCTGATTGCATGGAAAAGCTCAGTTTAGGGTTTAAAACCCTAATGCTGGCTGAATGGAAAAAGTTCAGTTTAGGGTTTAAAACCCTAATGCTGACTAAAGGAAAAATTCAGTTTAGGGTTTAAAACCCTAATGCTGATTGCATGGAAAAGCTCAGTTTAGGGTTTAAAACCCTAATGCTGGCTGAATGGAAAAAGTTCAGTTTAGGGTTTAAAACCCTAATGCTGACTAAAGGAAAAATTCAGTTTAGGGTTTAAAACCCTAATGCTGATTGCATGGAAAAGCTCAGTTTAGGGTTTAAAACCCTAATGCTGGCTGAATGGAAAAAGTTCAGTTTAGGGTTTAAAACCCTAATGCTGACTAAAGGGAAAATTCAGTTTAGGGTTTAAAACCCTAATGCTGATTGCATGGAAAAGCTCAGTTTAGGGTTTAAAACCCTAATGCTGGCTGAATGGAAAAAGTTCAGTTTAGGGTTTAAAACCCTAATGCTGATTAAAGAAAAAGGTCAGTTTAGGGTTTAAAACCCTAATGCTGACTGCATGGAAAAGCTCAGTTTAGGGTTTAAAACCCTAATGCTGGCTGAATGGAAAAAGTTCAGTTTAGGGTTTAAAACCCTAATGCTGACTAAAGGGAAAATTCAGTTTAGGGTTTAAAACCCTAATGCTGACTGCATGGAAAAGCTCAGTTTAGGGTTTAAAACCCTAATGCTGGCTGAATGGAAAAAAGTTCAGTTTAGGGTTTAAAACCCTAATGCTGACTAGCTGGGGGCAAAATTCGAGAACAACAACTGACCTCTTTTTTTGAATTTTCTTGTTTTAGTAAAAAACAAAAAAGAGTTTCGTGGAAACTTACCTTTCGAGTGAGTTCCTTATTGCCAAGATATTTCTTGTACCCATGTACCTCCTTCTTCGGGCGACACCTGCTTCTTGCACGGTTGTCTTGGATTATACCTGTTCCAACTTTTCAGACAAAGAACAATTGTTAGTCTGGAAATGACGGTCGGTTCAGTGACCTTGGTCGTTCCCAGTTGCTTTGTTGCGTCCTCATTCCTGTTGCGAAATCCTGCCATTGATTTGATTCAAATGGCGAAACTCTTTTGACTTCTCAGGCTTTGTATTTCCAGATTCTGTGATGATTTGCCTCGTAAGGCTCTTTTTCTTTTCTCTCTCTTTTTTTGTGTCCTGTTTTGCTTGGAGGCTCTCAACGGGGATTTTATTGGAGGTATTTTGTGGGGATTTGTACAAAAGGAAGCTCTGTGGGGGAATATTTACAAAGTGGATTCTTTGTGTGGATTTTTGTACAATGGAGCATGCTGGATATTTGTTTCAAAACGAGTTTTTCTAGGATTTGTTGGGGTAAGCTTGTTGGAGAATTTTTACAAAGGGACTCGCTGGGGATGTGCTGGGGAAATTCCAACGGGATTTTTTTTCTTTTTTTTTTATTTTTATTTTTATATTGGGGAGACTCTGTGGGAGGATTGTACAAGGAGAGACTCTGTGGGGATTCGTCCGAAGGCGGACTTGTTGGGGGAAATTTCTCTTTTTCCTCTTTACTTCGAACGCCATCAAACGTCATGATTCATCAAGTTTGGACAGACATACCAACGAAATGGGGTGTTTTCTTTCATGAAACGGAACTCCGTGAAAACAAACCTACCACCTGCCCTCTCCGGTGTATCCTGAACTTGGGGTTAAAACATAAAAGGGATTCGAAAAGAAACAAAGAAAGGAGAAAACAAATTTCAGGAAGGGAGTGTCCCTTTTGGGACGAGAAAGACTTATCTGAGGAAGATAACGCTGGCTTTAAATGACATGACATGCTCTTTGGACTGGACGCCTGACCTTCCATGAACTTGCGTTTCCCTGAACCAGAACGGATCTGTGATTCCAAACCGGTGGAACTTTGCCGAGACCTCCTTGGGGCGGAGTCATTCTTTTCGGCCAACAGCGCCCTTTGCGGGTTTTCGCCGGCTGACCTCTCTCATTTCTCTTCCTGTCATCGCTTGATAGCACTCTTTGTGAGTTTTTACTAAACAAGCTCTCTCATTTTGGTTTCTCTACTCCCGTCGCCTCGTGGTGCCCGAAGGTTTTCACCGACGAGACTCTCTCATTTTATCTCTCTCAATTCAGAGTGTGCCGGTCTCCATTTGTGACGCTTATTGGTTCCCCACCATCTTTGGTAATTGATTTGAAGGCTTGTGCTTGGTAAAGAGAGGTAGATAATACTAACTTCTCAACTGCTCGACGTGCCCCGGTTTCCATTTCAGGGCGAATGGGATTTTATTGTTGGTGTGACTGAACCTCAGGGAGAGGCTGCCTACGTATCCTTTCGGAATCAAGTCAAACGTAGTTCAGGCCTCAATCAATGTTTTTTTTTTTTGATTAAGCGGCTCAAAGGTTTGTAGAGAGAATTGGGTAGTGTTTGGGGAGTAGTGGGGAATAAAACCTTCATCATTTCAAATGTGTCAAGACTACTGGAGTATAATTCAGACGTAGTATCTCTTGACTGCATCCGCATTTACTGCTGTGTCGGGGTCATTTCCTTCGATATCACCTAAATACAATGCTCCTCTCGGCAATATCTTCCTTATGATGTATGGGCCTTTCCAATTTGGGGCAAACTTACCTTTTGCTTCCTCATGATGCGGTAGAATACGCCTCAGTACCAGCTGACCTACTTCGAAATTCCTGGGTCGGACTTTCTTGTTGTAAGCACGGGCCATCCTTCGTTGGTATAACTGTCCGTGACAAACTGCGGCCATTCACTTTTCATCAATCAAAGTCAATTGCTCTAACCGAGTCTTGACCCACTCGCTGTCTTCGATTTCTGCTTCGACAATGATTCGAAGCGAAGGAATTTCTACCTCTGCCGGTATTACAGCCTCGGTCCCATAAACCAAAAGATAAGGAGTCGCTCCTACTGATGTGCGTACCGTAGTGCGATACCCCAACAATGCAAATGGTAACTGCTCATGCCACTGTCGGGAACTTTGGATCGTTTTCCTCAAAATCTTCTTGATGTTTTTGTTCGCCGCTTCCACAGCACCATTGGCTTTCGGCCGATAAGGAGTAGAATTCCTATGCGTTATCTTGAATTGCTCGCATACATCTCCCATCAAGTGACTGTTCAAGTTTGCTGCGTTATCTGTAATGATAGTCGCAGGAATACCGAAACGACAGATAAGATTTGAGTGTACAAAATCCACTACAGCTTTTTTAGTGACCGACTTGAGAGTGACAGCTTCTACCCATTTTGTGAAGTAATCGATGGCAACCAGTATAAACCTGTGTCCATTCGAAGCCTTCGGTTCGATTGGTCCAATGACGTCCATGCCCCAGGCGACAAATGGCCAAGGTGCAGACATGGGATGCAGCTCCGTGGGAGGTGCATGAATCAAATCACCGTGCACCTGACACTGATGACACTTCCGAACGAAGCTAAAGCAATCCTTTTCCATGGTCATCCAGTAATAACCTGCTCGAAGGATTTTCTTTGCTAAGACATAACCGTTCATGTGAGGTCCGCACACACCTGCGTGTACTTCGTGCATGATCTTTCTTGCCTCCTCGATATCGACACATCTTAGAAGATTGAGGTCCGGGGTCCTCTTATACAACAATTCACCGCTTAGAAAGAAACCACTTGCATGTCGCCTAATGGTCCTCTTTTGATCTCCAGTAGCGTGCTCGGGGTATTCTTGTGTCTTTAGGAACCTCTTGATGTCATGGTACCACGGCTGCGTATTTGATCCTGCCTCGATTACATTGCAGTAACCGTGTCTTTCCTTGATTTGGATTTCCAAAGGATCGACGTGGGCGTTGCCCGGGTAGGGTAGCATTGAAGCCAAAGTAGCAAGTGCATCTGCCAGTTCATTGTGACACCTCGGGATATACCTGAACTCTATTGAGGTAAAGCGCTTGCTGAGGTCCTCCACATGCTGTCGGTAAGGGATAAGTTTGACATCCCGAGTTTCCCATTCGCCTTGGGCTTGCCGGATAATCAGGTCAGAATCTCCCATAATCAGTAAGTCTTTGACATCCTGATCGATTGCCATATGCATGCCCATGATGCAGGCTTCATATTCAGCTGTATTATTTGTGCAAAAGAAACGAAGTCTAGCTGTGGCGGGATAATGCTGACCAGAAGGTGAGATCACAATTGCCCCAATCCCTACACCCTTGGCGTTCACGGCTCCATCAAAGAACATCTTCCAAACATGAGCTTCCTCCGAGACCACTTCTACGGTGTTTACTTCTTCATCTGGAAAGTAGGTATCCAATGGCTGGTATTCCTCATCGACCGGATTTTCGGCCAAATGATCTGCTAACGCCTGGGCTTTCATTGTCGTGCGAGTGACATAGACTATGTCGAATTCCGTAAGCAAGATTTGCCATTTAGCCAGTCTCCCAGTAGGCATTGGTTTCTGAAATATATACTTCAAAGGATCCAACCTGCTTATGAGGAACGTAGTGTGGGCTTGGAGATAATGTCTCAGCTTTTGAGCAACCCATGTGAGAGCGCAGCATGTCCTTTCCAGCAGAGTGTATTTGGCCTCGTAGCCGGTGAATTTCTTGCTCAAGTAGTAGATTGCTTGCTCCTTCTTTCCGGTTACGTCGTGTTGCCCGAGGACGCAACCGAAAGAGTTCTCCAAGACTGTCAGATACAAGAAAAGTGGCCTTCCCGGTTCTGGAGGGACCAAGACCGGGGGATTCGAAAGGTATTCTTTGACTTTATCAAAGGCTTCTTGACACTCAGTTGTCCATTTAATCGCCGCATCTTTCCTTAACAGCTTGAATATGGGCTCACACGTGCTTGTCAGCTGGGCAATAAACCGACTGATGTAGTTCAACCTGCCCAACAGACTCATCACGTCTTTCTTTGTTCTCGGGGGAGGCAGATCTCTGATGGATTTTATCTTAGTTGGATCTAGCTCGATACCTCTCCTGCTTACGATGAAGCCCAAAAGTTTGCCCGACGGAACTCCGAAAGCGCATTTGGCTGGGTTTAGCTTCAAGTCATACTTCCTTAATCTCTCGAAGAATTTCCTCAAGTCTTGGATGTGATTATCCTGTGTCCTGGACTTGACTATCACGTCGTCCACGTACACCTCTATTTCCTGATGCATCATGTCATGGAAAATGGCAGTCATGGCCCTCATGTAAGTAGCCCCAGCATTCTTCAAACCAAATGGCATGACCCGGTAACAGTAGGTGCCCCAAGGCGTGGTGAAGGCAGTTTTCTCGGCGTCCTCTTCATCCATCAATACCTGATGATACCCAGCGTAACAATCTACGAAAGACTGTATCTCGTGTTTGGCGCAATTATCAACGAGGATGTGGATGTTGGGCAGCGGGAAATTATCTTTAGGACTTGCTCTGTTCAGATCTCGGTAATCTACACATACCCGAGTTTTCCCGTCCTTTTTTGGTACTGGAACCACATTCGCCAACCATGTTGTATATTGGACTACCCGAATCACTCCCGTTTTCAGTTGTTTGGTGATCTCCTCTTTAATCTTGTCACTGACCTCAGTTTTGAACTTTCGTTGCTTTTGTTGAACTGGAGGACAATCAGGATGAATCGGCAATTTATGAACCACTAGATCAACACCTAGTCCCGGCATGTCATCATATGACCAAGCAAACACGTCTTTAAATTCAAAAAGAAGTTGAATTATCGCCTCTCGCATTTTCTTGTCCGTGTGAATGCTTATCTTGGTCTCCCGGATTTCTTCCGGGGTTCCTAAATTTACCGGTTCAGTGTCATTCAGATTTGGCTTAGGTTTATTCTCGAAATATTCCAACTCTCGGTTTATCTCCCTAAAAGCTTCTTCCGCATCATATTCTGGTTCTGGGTTCATTAATTCGCAGTTAAATAGCTCATTGTGATCTGGGCGTGAAGTCCGCAAGCATGTCATATTTAAAACCGCATTATTATAACTGAAAAGAAAGATAAAAGGAAAAATAACAAAAATCAGAACGAAAGAAAGAATGGGAAAGCAATGATGATTTTTTTTTTATTTTCTTTGGAAAGTTAGAAGACAACGATGTTTACAACTCAGGAATACAAAAACAACAATGGAAAGGAAGACAACGTTCAAGTTATGTCCTGGAGATAACTTGTGACACAGGAAAGGTGGCAGGACAGGTCTACCCGGACTTCCGTCTAGTCGGGAATGGCGTGGCCTCCCAGTTTTGAAGTTTGGCGTTCGGCCCCATGTACATCATCTCAGCAATGCTTGTGCCTTCACCTGGTTGAACCATGTGGACCTCATAGAGCATCTTTCTCATGGCCCCACATATTTCCTCGATTTCCTCAGTTGTGAAGACCTCATCATCTTCTTCTTCAGCGTACCTTGGCCTGATGAAAGTTGCATATAAATCCGGCAGTGGTCGAGGTAACTTCCAACCCTCATTTTTCCTTTTCTTTGCCCACTCTTCGTCTGCTGGAGTAGGTTTGAAACCTAGTCCAAAAGGTTTCTTGGTGACTGGCAAGGTAATGGGTTCTGTTATTCCCTGAAGGGTTCGTCCAAGCCCCTTCCCTGGCCTAAATCCGTGCCGGATCATCTCTTTGGCCACCATAACCGAGGCGTTAGACAAGAAAGGCTGGGGGCAGGGTATTCCCTCTTCGTGCTGCTCTGCCAGTACAATCTCAAAAGCTTGATAGACCGTATGTTCGCTCCCTTCTCTCGGTTCCAGATATGGGGTGGATGGGTCCCGATAAATAGCATGCTCATCTTCCCCATGGACCACGATCTCTCTGTCTTCGTACTCGAACTTCACCATCTGGTGAAGAGTGGAAGGCACGGCTCCTGCCGCATGGATCCAAGGTCTGCCAAGGAGAAAATTGTAGGATGTATCCATGTCGAGCACCTGGAAGGTTACTTGAAATTCGACTGGTCCTATGACCAACAACAGGTCTATTTCTCCCATGGTATCCCTCTTGATGCCGTCGAAAGCCCTTACGCAGACATTGTTGGGTCGGATTCTTCCGGTCACAATTTCCATTCTTTGTAGTGTGGAGAGCGGGCAAATGTCAACGCCTGAGCCCCCATCCAACATTACCCGCTTGACATAATAGTCTTCGCATTTAACTGTTAGGTGCAAAGCCTTGTTGTGTGTCGCTCCTTCCGGGGGTAGATCGTTCTTGCTGAAAGAGATTTGGTTGACGGCGAAGAATCTTTCTGTCATCCGCTCTAATTGTTCCACCGAGGTTTCAACTGGCACATATGCTTCATTCAGGGTCTTCAGTAAGATCTTTTGATGCTCGGTCGACCTCATTAATAATGACAGCATGGACACTTGCTCGGGGTACTTGCGCAGTTGATCTATCACTTCGTAATCCGGCATTTTCATTTGTTGGAAGAACACTTCCGTTTCTTCAACACTCACGGGCTTCTTTGGCGGGAAGTGCCTTTGTGTGGCGTCGTTCAGTTCTTGGGTGTTTGAATACCTTCCAATGACAGTATTTTCTGGAAGTTCTCCCATGACCTCTTTACCTTTGTACATTACCAAAGTCTTTTGATAATTCCACGGCACTGTGGATGGGTCGGTCATTGGCTTTTGTGGCACGCGTCCGATAACCACTGGCTCATTCAGCCGAGGTGGTTGAATCGTCCCCCGGACCACATAGGCCCCTTTTGGCATGTACATAGGTTTTGTCTTTTTGATTCCGAAGTTTTGCGTCTTCTCAGCTCGACTTCGTGGTATGTAAAGAACTCCATCCTCTACCGGTACCACTTTCTTCTCCACCTTCTTTTCAAGCTCTTTCTTTATAGCCTTGGCCTCCTCCCCCTTTCCTGGTTTCTGGTCTGTTTCGGGCCTCTTCCCCATGTCGACAATGGCAATTATGGCTTTCAAAGCAGGGTCAAATTCTTTGTCTTCGCAAATCATTCCGATCAGCGGCCCATTATTGTGAGCAGGCAATGGATTGTTAGTCACATTTGGGATCTCTTCGTCCCTTAGCACTATTTTCCCTTGCTCTATCAAATTCTCGACCACTCTTTTCAACGACCAGCAGTCATTTGTATCATGTCCCTCGGCCCCTGAATGATAGGCGCATCTGACTCCAGCTTTGTAAGAAGGTGACGTCGGGTTTTGCCTTGTTTGAGGGATTGGTTGCAAGAAACCCAATTGGACTAGCTTCGGGAACAAATTAGAGTATTGTTCACCGATGGGCGTGAAAGTCCGCCGTCGAGGTGGCTCTTGAGGGCGGAAGTTATTCTGCGGGGGTTGTGGGTTGTAGTGGTTGCGGTAAGGAGGCTGATTTCTGGGAGGTGGAGCTAGGCCTCGGTTGGCTTGTTGTGGTGGATGGGCATAAGGTTGGGCATTCATGACCATATAAGGTTGATGAGCATATGCCAAATTGGAGTGGGGATAGTAGTGTTGTGGGGTTCTTTCCGGAAAACGGGGCCTGGGATGACGATACTCCCTTGCTTCTGAGGCTGCCATAGTCGTCTCTTCTTTCTTCTTCCCTCTTGTCATTCCTCCGGACCCGCTTTGGACGGCCTGGGAGGTTGCCCTTATGGCTGCTTGACTCAGAATCCTACCTGTTTTCAGACCATTTTCTACCATCTCTCCAATCTTGATCGCTTCCGCGAATGGCTTACCCATGGCTGACATCATGTTTTGGAAATAGTCAGACTCTTGAGCCTGGAGAAAGGTAGTGACCATTTCCACTTCATCCATGGGAGGCTTTACTCTTGACGCCTGTTCGCGCCACTTAATAGCATATTCTCTGAAGCTTTCTGAAGGTTTCTTCTTCAAATTCGACAGAGAATTTCGGTCTGGCGCAATGTCGATGTTATACTGGAATTGTTTCACAAAATCTCTGGCGAGATCATCCCATATATGCCATCGGGACATTTCCTGGTCCATATACCATTCTGAGGCTATCCCTACTAGACTTTCCCCAAAATATGCCATTAGCAGTTCTTCTTTTCCGCCGGCTCCTCTCAATTGGTTGCAGTATTTCTTAAGATGTGCAATGGAGTCGCCGTGCCCATCGTATTTCTCGAACTTTGGGGTCTTGAAACCCGTTGGCAGGTGCACGTGAGGGAACATGCACAGGTCGACGTAAGAGACGCTCTTCTGTCCGCTCAATCCTTGCATATTCTTCAAACTTTGTTCAAGGCTTCTCATTCTCTTGGCAATCTCATTTTGTTCTGCAATTCTGGGGTTCTGATCCTGCCCGGGTGCAAGCTCGCACTGAGGCGGTAGAGGATTAGTGCTGGTAGCGAACCTAGTTGGTTCCATTGAGAATGATGGTGCTTGGAATGTAAAAGAGGATGAGTCAAAGCTTGGCTTGTACGTGGTAGGCTGTGCCGTAATCGGGCAAGGCGATGCAGTAAAGATGTTCATGCTTGCATCAGTGGATGACATTCGGGGATGAGGCTCAGAAGGCGATCCAGCAGAGAAGGCTGAGGTGGCTGGGTACCCGAATGGGGTAGCAGGATAATTTATGGGGACATTAGAAGTCCCACTCGACCTGGAGAATAATTCAGGGAATTCGGGGACGACACTTGGCGGTTCTTTCCCATTATTCCAGTCGTCCAACATTTCCAACATGCGGAGCCGTAGGATTCTATTTTCCTCCGCGGTTGCGGATTCAGGTGTGAGGACGGCTGAGATTGAGCTCTCCTCAGAAACAGGGATTGTTTGCAATGGAATTTCTGAAGACATTTCCACACTTCCTTTTGACCTGGTGAAGTAAGTGTGAGTACTGTTTCTGGTCCTAACAACATATAGTTGAACACTTCTCCTTGACCTCGTGAAGTATGAGTGCGAGGCCAGACTTTCACCAAACCAACCTTCTTTTCAAAACCCTGGGAATACTCAACGACAAACGCACTATTAATTTGCAGCAAATAACATATAGTCAATCTCACGCTGGGCATGATGCACCTATACAGTTAAGTGGATTACTACATGTTTGCTACGAGAGCATGCGTCATTCCGGCATTTTCTTCTTATTAGCTTTTCCCCTTTTTTATTATATTTTTCTTTTTCTTCTTTTTTTTGTTTTTCTTTTATATTCTTTTTTTTTTATTTTGCCGTAAAAGAAATGCGACCGGATCCGATGAGGATTGTCTACGTACCACGATGCCTACGTGAATTAGATCATTACGTAGTTCGAAAAACACAAATGAGCGTAAAAGAAGCAACCTCTTTATTGTTGAAATGTTCTATTACAAACTACATTTTGCAAAAGAAAGAGCAAACTTTGAAAATAAACCTAGACTCAAAATAGACTAAAAATCACCCTGATGGAAAAACAGGCAGAAGATGCTAAGATACAGGCTTGACTTATGAGTGCATTATGGTTTTGAAAATTGGTGTCCGCGGGGCATCGTTCGGCCTCGCCGCGGTCCTAGGCGTGATATCCCTCTCAAGTTGCTCCAGCTCATGCATAGTCTGCTTGACATAACCCATCACTGCCGAGAGGACGGTAACGCTGGACATGTTCTCACATCGTAGACATCGTCTGGTGATGGCATGGGCAATGGCCTTGATCCTATCTCTGGTTTGCTTCTTCTCTACGAGTAGGCGTTTTATCTGATCGCTACATATCTTGAATACTTGAGTATCCTGTATATGCTGATGCTTCAGTCGCCGTACTTCCAACTTCATCTGGGCTATTGAGTCGTACCAGTATCTGCTCTCAATTTGGAAATCCTTGGCCTGATTAGCTGCTTTGATCTCAAGTGCAGCCATCTCTCTCTTTATTTTAGCAACAGTTTTCTCGTGGTCGCCTTCCAATTGATTCAAATATCGGCGATGCTTATCTGTTCTTGTATCCCACTGTGCCCTGAGCTCCGCTATGACGTTTTCAGATTTCTCCAAACCATCTTGCCATTCCCTGATTTCACTTTTTAACCTTTTTATCAGCTGCTCGTCTGATCGACGCCTTGGCTGTTTATCTGCATCCACCCTTATCTGTTTGATCTGGGCTCTGAGCATTTCGTTTTCCTGAATTAACCTGTTCCGCTCTCCCAGATTGGTAGCAGCTTGCACGTTGTGCTCATATTTCAAGCCTTCTACTTGTTGCTTTAACCTGCTGATTTCGGCGCAATAGCCTCTTTCCTTTGCTAACCAATCCCACTGCCTTTGCGATGATTCGGTGAAATTCCGGATGTGGGGTCTCTTAGCCGGCCTTTCATGCTCAAATTCCCTTCTATACCATGCAAGGTAACCTGGCGCTGTCTCTCCTTTGGCTCGATCCCGCACGCAAGTATCTGATTTCAAATATTGACACTCACTCCAGATTTGGCGAATCTTTGCTTCTGGGAATTGTCCGTTAGGACTTATCTCAATTGCTTGAGTGCTAAGATCTTCCTCATGAGGTACTGTCTGGCATCTTCCGAACTGTCTCAAAATTCGGCAGGGTGGGTTGAATGCTCTTAAGCCCCATCAGTAAGAAATGAGTTTTAGCTGCAGACATATATAGGATCTCATCAACAGGCAACCATCCCAACGTCCATTGTATTTGGCTGGCAGTAAGAGCTTGAAAGAACGAGGTCCATGCCAGGACTCCTTTGGGCAAACTGATCTCTTTGGTTCTCGTGTAAGATTCTTCTATGCAGGTCTTTTCCGGGGAACCATGGCTCAAAATCTCGGAATGATGGCAGAGGTGCTCGGTCATCCATATCTGTAGGAGCAAGTTACAACCTTCGAAGAAATTTCCCCCAGCTTTACAAGCTGTAAGAGCTCGAAAGATGTCAGATACCACCATAGGCGCGAGAGTACTGTCACTTTGCGTGAGTAAAGTGCTGACGACCCCGGATATCTTCAAATCAATGTTTCCGTCTTTCCTTGGAAATACCAGAAGGCCCAGGAACATCATCATGAACGCTATCCGTCTGTGTTTGTCCCACTTTTGACGAACACCTTTGCTGCACAGTTTGTTGATTGGATTATTGAATCCCCCTCATGACCGTACCTATCATATATGAAGCATGGAGTACAAAATCCGGCTGCCAGATCCGGGTTGTGGACTGTTCTAGGTATCTTCAATGAATCTAGGAACCGATGTACCGTGACGACTCTTGGGGCGACCAAGTATTTTTCCCTCAAGGGAAGTTCAGTATTCCCGATGTATCCGGCCATTTCTTCCAAAGTCGGGGTGAGTTCAAAATCAGAGAAATGGAAAACATTGTGCGCCGGGTCCCAATAGGTAACCAAAGCTCTTATGATATCTCCCCGAGGCTGGATTTCCAACAAACCCACGAGACCTTTCAGATATTTCTTGACCTCATTTTGTCCTTCAGCGCCTAGATCATTCCACCATAGCCGTAACTTGACAGGGATTTTGGTCATTATTTAAAAATGTTCATTTTGCATCGTGCTCATCCTACACATTTATTAAGGTGATTTCAACAAAAATGATTTTGACTCAAAAAAAATATTTTACAAAAGGGATCAAGTTTTGAACACGGCCTTTAAACACTTTGAGGACGAAGATTTTAAGGCCGTGTGGGTCAACTGGACAAAATACTAAACAAGACCCAAAGGTGGCTATTTATGCAAAGTCAGCCTTCCGGCGTCCCTTTCGGGAATATTCGGCTATTTATGACAAAACAGCATCACCCGATTTATTTATGACTCTTTTTATCGTTTTTCGAATTAGAAAACTCAATGTTGCCAACACGGCCTTTCAACGCCTCGGTGACAAGGATTTTAAGGCTGTGTGGGTCAATTGGGCCAAACCTTTAAAAAAATGACTCAAAGGTGGCTGTTTATGCAAAGTCAACCTTCCGGCGTCCCTTTCGGGAACATTCGGCTATTTATGACAAAACAACATCACCTGATTTATTTACGACTCTTTTTTAAAGTTTGAAACACATTTTTTTTTATTCATTGATTTTGGCTATTTTAGCAAAAACGGGGGTTGAACCCGACGAGGGTTGCCTACGTATCTCACATCCGGTGAGAATCAAACTGGCGTAGTTCGGGAATATCGTAAATAGAAAAAAATCAAATAAACCTAGAAATCAAGAATACGTATTTTTATTATATTTTTTCTTTTGCAAAGAGATAAAAACTAAAGAAAATATTTTTTTTTTAGGAAATATTTGGACTATTAGTCTGAATTTATAAAAGGGGTACTTCGAAAGAGACAACATTTTTTTTTTGATTATGAATTTCCGTTTTTTTTTACTTTTAAATAAATACCTTCTTTTTTTTTTTTTAGGGAAGTGATAAAAAAAGAAAAAAAAAATTATATTTTTTTTTAATAACTCAAACTAAGAAGACAAATTTTGTTTTTATTCTCTTTTTTTAGAAAAATTCCGGCGAGGTTTTGACACTACTTGGACATTGGTTTTATTTTTCCAAAATAAGTAATTATCTCCCTACGCTGCTATTTTTCTTTTTTTTAGAAACCGGTCGGCATGCGGAACCGAAGCAAATAAATGCACAACACAGATAGGAATGCAGCATGATGGTCTTTTCATTTCAGGTTGCTAGTCCTAGACGGACCCAACCCCTG
The DNA here is from genome assembly GCF_000393655.2 of Nicotiana sylvestris. Lineage (NCBI taxonomy): Eukaryota > Viridiplantae > Streptophyta > Magnoliopsida > Solanales > Solanaceae > Nicotiana > Nicotiana sylvestris. The sequence continues at coordinate 77,975,216 of NC_091058.1, read as the reverse complement.
TGTTGAGTCCCCTAAGTCAAATGCAACATGATGCAAATAAGCGTTCCTACTAGGGATCCGGCATGAAGTCAAGTTATTCTAGGTTCGTAACCTGGGTATTTGTTCTAGACTGTGTACCCGAGCGGACAACTCGAGTCGAGGAGGGGGCTACGTACCGGGGACCCGCGAGATCGTCCGGCTTTGTAACTTGTCCGACCTCTTTCTTATTTCAGGTATTGACACTAACAGAATAGGGAGTCTCGACCAGCGAGCTTCTCCCCGGAGGTAAGAAGAGAAGGGTTTCGGCACAGTTTATATACAGTTCAGATAATATCAAAGCGGTAAAAGACAACATTTAGCATGTTATGCAAAAACATGTAATAAAGATCAGATAATAAAGCCAAATATAACAATTATTCTAAGCTCGAATTCTTGAACCCTGAACCAGTGGTTCTGGGTTATTTCCCCAGCAGAGTCGCCAGAGCTGTCACACCTCCTTTTTGCGCGCCCGCCCCGAAGGGTTAAATGCGCGAGGGAGTTTTTCCAATTTAAGTGACAATATTCGAAATGGGATTATTTATTTAATTCAGAGTCGCCACTTGGGAAAGGTTTGGCTTTTGGTGTCCCAAGTCACCGGTTTATCTTGAATCCCAAATCGAGGAAATTTTAGACTTTTCCAAATGAAGTCTGCGAACCAGAAATTCTAAGTAAGGAATTCTGTTGACCCGAGGGAAGGTGTTAGGCACCCTCGAATCCCGTGGTTCTAGCACGGTCGCTTAAATTATTATAATGGCTAAATATCTGATTTAAATACATGTTGTGACTTATGTGCTTTTATTAAGTTTAAACCGCTTTTATCATTATCACTTATTTTTATAGAATTGCAACGTCGTGAAAATGCATCTCGAACCACGTCACAATCAATGCGCCCGTGATCGTCAACACATTTTGACTTCGTTGAGATTTGGATTTGGGTCACATCAATGTGCACCCGAATTTAAGAATATGATTTAATTAAGCCGCGCCTAAAGAGTCTAACGCGTTATTATTTTTTGAGAAGGCCATGAGATTCACTAAACGGCCTAGCCTGAATTCTAAATATTATTATGGTTAGTTATTGAGGGCCACACAATGTGTATCTTTCTTCTAACGGGGCTCATCTCATTATTTAAAAGAGATATCCTAAAGTGGCTACATTTTCTATTATGTTTGTCTCTAAAATAAAAAGGGAAAAGGTACGTGCTAAATTACTTAACCAAATCCGGATTTCCTGTCAATCATTTGATTCATTTGGTGAATTGTTTGCAAGATGAAGAATGCAGTATCTCGTGGAACCTGCCTTCAATTTTAATGAAAATGACATACAAGCTGGTGAAACGCTACATACTCCAAACATTTCTTGAGTTGAATTTAGCTAGACTTATTTAGGCAAGATTAAAGGAATTAACTACTAGGCGTTGTTACTAATGGGATTTGAATGTGATCTTATGTACTACCTAACGAGACCCAGCAAAAGGACTAAAATAAAACAAGGCAGCATAGTATAAGTTTGGAGTATCCATACCCCGTATTAACAAACAACTACAAACTAAAACATGAAGGACTAAGCTCAGATGAGTGTTAGTTAACATACACTTTCGTACTATTGAATTGTAAACTTAACAACTACACAGGCCCATTAATATACCATGAATATTACAACAAATAACTTTGAACTTCTTCAACCTTTTTCATTTCATGCTTTCAAACTGTTTCGGTTACACCAATATGGGACTTGAAATGTGTACCTAGGAGATGCTTACAATGAAGAAAGCAGGAGAGTCAGTTGAGCAGCAGTGCAAACGAAGCAACAGCAGTAGCAGATAAATAGCAGCAGGACAAATTCCAGTGCAAGATGCAATTATAGACGAGGGAAAAGGCCAAATGATGGCAGCACACAGTGTAGTAGAAATAGAACTCCAGACAATCCAATTCCGAGATAAACCAATGCAACAAACACTACCAGTAATCTCGACTGAAACTTAGAAGAAACAATACTACCTAACAGATTGACAGCAGATGAATTTCAAACAAAACCAAAGTTTCTGATTTCCTTGTCTGTTTTTTATTTCTTGCTCTCTTTCTATCCCTATCTATCTCTCTCTGTCTGTGTGTTTTTAAAATCCAGAACCAGTCCTTCAATGTTTATACCTTCCTTGTTTTACTTCTCTGTCTTGTGTTATTATCGAAAATCTCCCTGTCTGTCTCCTGTATGTTCTGTGTGTATTAATATGTATGTATTTCAGCTCTCTCCTCTCAAATCTATATCCTCTAAAACTGATGGAAGTCCTCTTCTTTTATAAGCCTAAAGTCTGCCCTTTAACAGCCTGTTCATCAATCACCCAAACACCCTCCCATGTGCTCTCTTCTTTTCAGTTCCACTTAGCTATTTAAGTATTAGAACCCCCATCACATTCTCTGGCAAACTTACTTATTAGTAAGGTTTATTATTTCTGAAACTAAAGCAGTGTATGGGCAGCAGCATGTGATCTGACAGCATGTGCTGTCAACTATTTTATTCAAAAGCCCTTATGCAGGGCACAGGCTGTGCACAAATGCACCTGTGGTGCGCACATGTTGTGCACAAGTGCACATGCCCTCCAATTCAGAACTTAAACAAATATTCCTTTTACATTTCTGATTCAAATTAACAACTATAAGTAAACAAACTTAGTTCTTAATTGATTCAGGCAATGTTTAACAGAAGCAAATCGATTTGTTATTGTTTGGACAACTGAAACTAATTGACGACATATGCCGACTCGACTATACTAGTTATAACACATACAATCGAAACCAAAATCAGACATTTAACAGTATCGAACACATGATTCGAATTGTACTGACTAAGCAAAATTACATGGGAGGAATCAGTTGGTCAGTTCACATTTGAAATTCAATTAATTGCACAACAAATACATACATACACATTATCAGAACAATTAGAAGAATGACTCAATCAAACAATAGAGGTTCAGGCAAAGTGGACAGGAACAGTTGATAAAACTCAAAACACAGATTAAAACAAAACATGAACAGACCTTTTAAACGAACATGGACTAACAGAAATAAGAAAAGAAAAGCAAAACTCACCTTAAATCTCGAAAAATCAAAAGCCTTAACTTGGATTCGGACAGACCTTTCTTAAGGCTGAACGGACTTTAATCGAAGTGTTTCTCAGATGAGAAACACTTCGATTAAGGTCCATTAGACCTTAATCTTTTGGTTTAAATGAGATACGGACCAGTGACAAGGAACCCTAAGGTTTCAAAGATTAGATCTGGGATTCATGCTTCCCTGGTCAGATTCGGACCAAACCAAGCATGGTTTGGTCACGAGGGGGTCCGGGGACTGCCTGGTATGAATTTAGGGCAGATCGGGGTAGATCGAGTTTTGACTCGAATCTTCAAATGAAGATTCGAGAAGGTGGGATGGGATTCGAGGTGTGTGGTTGGTGGATTTGGGTTCAGGACGGTGAGGAGCATCTATGGTGTTAAGGGTAGGGTCACCGGCGTCCATGCCGCCGGCTTTCATGGCGAAGGTATGCAATGGCGGCTAGGGTTTGGAGGGCTGGGGTCTGGTGAAGACGACCTAAGGCAGGGGGGGTTTGGATTAGGGCGCGGGGTAAAGGGGTTAGGGTTTATATACGGGGTGGATGGCTTGATCTCAACCGTTAGATCAATCTAGATCTACGGTCTGGATCTGAGGGCTTAAGTGGAACGGTGTCGTTTGGCTTAGTAGGGGTCAAGGTTGGTTCGGGTGGAACGGGTCGGGTTCATTAGTGGGTTATGGGGTGTGAGATCTTGGCCGTTGATCAATCTGAGATCAACGGTCCAGATCATACTGGATTTAAACGGTGTCGTTTAGATGGCTAGGGGTAGGCTGGTCACGGACCGGGCAAGCCTGGTTTTTTGGGCTGAGTTTGTTTGGGCCAATTTGTTTAAAATTGGCCCAAGTCCGAAAAAGATTTTTTTTTATTATTTTATTTTCTTCTTTATTTTAAAAACAAAACCTAAGTAATTCAAATTAAAATTACTTAATACAATTATTTGCACACATATTAAAATATTTTAAAACAGGTAAAATCAAACAAAACAAAATCACGGACAAAGATGCCTATTTATGATTTTCTATTTAACAACCGGATTACGGTTCAAATTATGCATGACACATACATTTTTTTTGTATTTTGTTTTAATAAAATAAAAATGGGCAAAAATCATAAATAATTAACAAAGTGCCATGTAAAAATCCAAAAAAATTGTACAGCAAGACCAATTGTTATTATTTTTTTATTTCTTTTGGAGCGATTGTCGCGCGAAACAAAAATCACGTGCTCACAGTTGGCAGCTTCCACGACTCCGTTCATTTGAGGCTTGTATGCTGTGGAGTTTTTGTGCTTGATTTTAAAAGTTTCACACATGGCTTTCATCATATCACTGTTGAGATTGGTGGCATTATCAGTGATGATGGACTCGGGAACCCCGAATCGACAAACAATACAATCCCTGACAAAATCTGTGACAACTTTCTTGGTTATAACTTTGTAAGATGCTGCCTCTACCCATTTTGTGAAGTAATTGATGGCCACTAAAATGAACCTATGCCCGTTTGAAATAGTGGGTTCGATCGGACCAATGACATCCATTCCCCAAGTAGCAAAAGTCCTAGGTGCACTTGTTGCATTGAGTTTGTTTGGTGGTACCCGTATCATATCTGCATGTACCTGGCATTAGTGGCATTTTTGGACATATCGGATGCAATCTGTTTCCATAGTCATCCAAAAGTATCTAGCCCTGAGTATCTTCTTGGCTAGAACGAAACCATTCATATATGGGTCGCAGGTTCCAGCATATATTTCCTCAAGCAATTTGGAAGCTTCTTTGGCGTCAACACACATTAATAGTCCTAGATCAGGTGTTCTCCTATACAAAATTCTTCCGCTTTGGAAGAAATGATTGGAGAGCCTACGCAGTGTGCGTTTCTGAGTATGGTTTGCCTGCTCTAGGTATTCTCCTTTCACTAAATATTCCTTGATGTCGTGGAACCATGGATTTTCGTTTGTTTCTTCTTCAACATGAGCACAATAAGCTGGCTGACTATGGGTCTTTACCGGAATAGGATCGATGATATTCTTATCCGGATGTTGTATCATGGAAGACAAAGTAGCTAGTGCGTCTGCGAACTCGTTTTGGATTCTTCGAACATGTTTGAATTATATCTTCATGAACCTCTTTGTCAGTTCTTGCACATGATACATGTATGGTAGTATCTTGGTGTTTTTCGTAGCCCATTCTCCTTGAACCTGATATACCAGAAGATCTGAATCACCAATTACAAACAACTCTTGTATATTCATGTCGATGGCCAAGTTGAGCCCCATGATGCAAGCCTCATATTATGCCATATTGTTGGTGCATGGAAACCTAAGCTTTGCGGATACCAGATAATGCTGACATGTCTTTGACACCAAAACTGCTCCAATACCCACTCCTTTGAAGTTTGCAGCTCCGTCGAAAAACATTCTCTAGCCGTCGTAGGCTTCAGCAATGTCCTCTCCTACGAATGACACGTCTTCGTCAGGAAAATACATTTTGAGTGGTTCGTATTCTCTTCCAATAAGATTTTCGGCAAGATGATCTACCAACGCTTGTCCTTTGACTGCCTTCTGAGTTACATAGCTGATATCGAACTCACTTAACAATATTTGCCACTTATCCAGCTTCCCGGTAGGCATAGGCTTCTGAAAGATGTACTTTAGAGGATCCATCCTTGATATGAGGTATGTGGTATAGGCACATAAGTAATGCCTCAATTTCTGAGTTGTCCATGTCAAAGCACAACAAGTGCGTTCTAGCAGAGAGTACTGTACTTCATAAGGTGTGAACTTCTTGCTCAAGTGATATGTGGCTTGCTCCTTTCTTCCCATCTCGTCATGTTGTCCCAAAACACAACCAAAAGCCCATCTAATATGGACAAATAGAGTAGTAAAGGTCTCCCTGGTTCCGGCAGGACTAGGACTCGTGGTGTGGATAGGTATTCCTTGATTTTGTTAAAAGCCTTCTGACAATCCTCAGTCCAATTGGTTGCAGCATCCTTCTTCAACATTTTAAAGATTGGTTCACATATTACTGTGGACTGTGCTATGAAGCGACTGATGTAATTGAGGCATCCTAGGAAACTCATCACGTCCTTCTTGCTCTTCGGCGGTGGTAACTCTTGGATAGCTTTAACCTTTGGCGGTCCAACTCGATTCCTCGGTGGCTGACGATGAATCTCAATAATTTTTCGGCAGGAACCCCGAATGAACATTTTACGGGGTTCAGTTTTAAATTGTACTTCTGTAGCCAGTCAAAGAACTTCCTCAAGTCTATTATGTGATTTGTGGCTTTCTTGGATTTGATGATGACGTCGTCAACATATACCTCTATTTCCTTATGTATCATATCATGGAAGATGGTCGTCATGGCTCCCATGTAGGTAGTAGCCCCAACGTTCTTTATAGCAATACACTCCCCATGGTGTAATGAAAGTTATTTTCTCTACGTCTTCTTCATCCATCCAAATCTGATAATAACCCGCAAAGCAATCTACAAAGGATTGGAGTTCATGCTTCTCGTAATTGTCAATCAGAATGTGTATGTTCGATAGTGGGAAATCGTCCTTGGGACTTGCTCTATTTAAATCCCGATTGTCAACACACACCCTGACCTTCCCATCTTTCCTTGGAATCGGTACAATGTTGGCTAGCTAGCTTGGGTACTCAACTACCCTGAGGACTTTAGCTTTGATCTACTTAATGACTTCCTCCTTGATTTTTAGGCTCGTGTCTGGTTTGAACTTTCTGAGTTTCTGCTTCACCAGTGGACACATTGGATTGGTAGGCAACTTATGAGCCACTATGGATATGCTCAGACCGGTCATGTCATCATATGACCTTGCAAAAATATCCTCATATTCTTTCAGGAAACGAGTGTATTCTTTCTTCTCTAACGGTGACAGGTGAATACTTATGCGAGTTTCTTTGATGGTTTCAGAATCTCCCAAATTGATAGTCTTGGTTTCGTCCAGGTTGGACTTAGGCTTATTCTCAAAATTCTCAACTTCTCCGATAACTTCCTCAAGGATCTCATCTTCTTCTTCCGAGTCACTATCCTTATGTTGCGTTGTCTCATTACATGTCATAGTCGTTGGTTCATCACGGTAAGAAATAGTAATGCTGTAGAAAAAATATGAAAGATAACAATAATAAAACATCAAATTATTTGATAAATGCTAAAACGTTCAAAAAATATCGTCTAGATGACTTCAAAACAATGTTTTCCAAAACAAAATACTGGAAGAAAGGTGTTTTCAAAACTAAATGCTCAAAAGACTTGTTTTTTCGAATAACATTAGTAGTCATGCTACCCTGGGACTCGTCTGGCCCTGGATGTTGTGGTGGTCCAGTTCCTGAGAATAACTCCTTTCTCCATGGTCTGAATGGTGAGGTATTCTTCCTTCTCCTCCTCCTCAACTATTGCAGTGCATTCCATGTCATCGTTTGTATCATCCATTCTAGCTTTTCCTTTGCTTTTAGGATCATTCGGAGGAGGAAGAGGTAGAGGACCTCTTGATCTGGTATGGTATGCTGATGATGCCAGTATGCACGAACCAACCTTAGGGGATGGGAATAATCAAAATAAAGAAAATGCAAAAAAGGTAAACAAGTCAGTAAGGATTCTAAAAAGTATTTGCAATATTTAAACACATATTGCAGGAATGTAAATTTGCGTCCTAATTTGGGGAACCTCGTTGTGCCCGAGGTAAGCCTAGCGACAAATATATTTGGAGAAATTTAATGCTGATAAATACCTCATTTCATTAATGTAATAAATAAGACGAACCTAAAAACAATGATAAATAGATGAGTTACTCATGGCATCTGACTTATTACATTCGAATTCCAAAACGATTCTAAAACAGATAATCCTAATCCACTTGGTCCCAGAGGGACCTTGTTCAGGCTTGGCCTTCTTGGCCCCATCGATCAGATTTCCCAGGTCGCGCACGTCCAGCAGCTTCGGACTATGCCGAACCTGGGGACTTTGTGCCTCATTTTCTACAAAATAAACAAAGTTAGACCCTTGCCCCCTCCGAATTCGACTACTTATACATTAACGATTAGCATGTTGGAATTTATCTCTCTAAATAATGCACATATCGTGGTTGCGCCCGTTGGGATTATAGAAATCCCGGTGGACTTTGGACAAGGTTTTTCTTAGAAGGTTTTATGTAGACAACATATTAACCTAGGCTAGGTTTGATCATGATGCATGTACAGTCATTATCAGAGTAAGGTTCCTATAAAAGTCTAGACTTGTACCCTCAAGCGGACAACTTGAGAGGGAAAGGCGCAGAACCGTCGACTGTACCACTGATCGACTAGTTTTACCACAAATAAGCCTTTCCAAATTTAAATGGTGATTTTAGGAAGAGCATGGACACTCATCAAGTGCCGCTATGATATTAGTACGCACGAGTGGAATATGGTATTGAGCATGCATTATGTGAAAAATAACACATTGTAAAGTATTTTCACATGTTTGAAAATAAATACAGTATTAAATAAACGTAAATACATAAAGGAAAGAAAAACAGGGAAGAGGTTAGTTTGCGAAATGAAGGAATTGTAATAAAGCAAATAAAGGGGGTAAGGATTGGGGAGAGACATGATATAGCAAAATTGAAAGTCGAGAACATGATTAGGAAATAAGGGGAAACACACGTTGTAATTGAATTAAACGAAGAATTGCATGTGAGTTCATATAAAGGGGAGATAGGGAAAAACATGTAGCAAATAAAAGGAAAACAAGAGCAAAATGACAAAAATATGCTTATCGGGAAAGACTAATTCATGAAAATCAAGTTCATAATGATAAGAGCCCAAAGATATCCCCAGCAAAGTCGCCATGCTATCGCCCCCTTTTTCTCGCGAAATCAGGTTTTGACATTTTGATGACTCTTTTTGAGAGGGTAGAGAAAAAGGAATTGGTTAGAGTCGCCACCTAACGGATTAAGGTGCGCTAGGGCACCTAGAGCAGATAACTCATGTTATACCAGTTTGCATCACCAGAGATCGGGTAAGGGCTCAAAATTACCTTGAGAGGAAGGTGTTAGGCACCCCTCGAGGTCCACAACAGTGGGTCCCGGCCGAACTCAATTATGAATTAGTCTAATAAAGAAGCGAGAGGATTATTTAATAGGGATGGGGGTCCTAAATTTTTTAGCCTAAAGGATCACCCCGTGCAACATAAATAATACTTTGTAACTCCCTCGAGTCGGGATGTTACTCAGATTATTCAGTGGGCATAGACTATCATCTCCTTCTACCCAATTACTATCTTCAAGTTGTTACCTAAAGCACTCTAATTGATTATAGTTCGATTCTTATGCGTGCACTACCCGTCCCTTACCTATGGCCCTGGAGATATTAGGACCTCTATTTGGGATAGTTCTAGACTAAGCCTAGGTTACTCAAAATGTAAAAGACTAGGCGACAAACAAAACATATTAGGACTTGCAAATACAAAGCAAATAGGGGCCCATGTTAACCTTCGCACATAAATAGCAAATGCACGCAATTAATTAACAATCTTTATCGATCTTAAAATCCTATAGGCAGGATATCTATGCGAGAAATAGGCGAGCATTGTTATACAAAATCAGTTTCATTAGAGTGTTAAGGCCTATTATTTTGCCTACTGATTTTATCTGGGCGTTTCATGTAGTGATGGATAGCAGTAAATCGTAGTTACAAATCCAGAATTGTTATTAAGTCTTATAGGCATATTGTCTAAGTGATTGACAGCGACAATTGTATTCAGAACCAATTAGTAAAATCATATAGATACGATATCTAATGTTGAAATAGTTTCAACCCTATGAGCATGATTTCTAGATGCACACTGATTTAGCTTCATAGACATGTTTCATAGCCTTGTATTTCTCTTTAATCCTATAGGCAAGCTTTCTAATTACTGAACCGACTTAAATCCTATAGGAATGATCTCTAAGTTTGAAACTAATTTCAATTTTATAGGCATGATATCTATTACAGAATTGGTTTAAATCCTATAAGCATGATATCTATTACTGAATTGATTCAAATCCTATAGGCACAATATCTATCAAGCAGCATAAGGGCAGAAATTGTACAGATTAACAGCAGACAATTGAATCAAACATTGGGGTCATATAGGCAAGATTGCTAACACATATCGATGCATCCCATAGGCAGGATTTCTAATGTACACACCATATAAAACTCATACGAGTTTAAGCACAATTGACATTACCAGTGAAAGTCCTATAGGCAGGGTTTCTAAACACATCGCAGAACTTAACAGTTTTGACAAATGAGCAGAATCAATAGCATAGATGAATCCCTATATGTAGGATTTCTACCCAGTTTAACAAAAGGAAATAAGAATCCCCCCCCCCAAATTTTACTAAATACCCCAAAATCTGTTTATTAAAAGGTTATTACATGCCATATAATGAATGAATTATATAATAGTAATAAGATACACTACAGGGAGCCTTCATTAGGCCCAAATAAACCTGGGAACCAGGCATTCAAACCAATCAACTTCGAGGCTCAATTCATAGGTACAACATAGCCAAATACGAATGTCTCATCCATAACATATGTAGAACCAGGTTTATAATGTGTCAAAGTTCCAAAGGGCCTCAGGGACTCATGGCAATGCTCACACCAGAACCATACACTTAAAAATATTTTAAAAGAGATTAGGAACCAGTTCCTAGTGCGTCAGAGTTCAAAGGAGTCTCACATAGACCCTGAGCAGTGCTCACACTGGGGTGGTTGAAGATAGAACCTAAGGGACTAAGGGTAGAAGTTTTTAAAAGAGCAGCAACATATAAAGAGAGATAGAGTTAAACAGTTTTGATTTCAGAAGAAAACAAAGTTTAAGACATGGAACTTATAGGCAGAATTGCACCCAAAAAACAAGCAAGGTTTATGCTCAAACACACAGTTCAAATGAGTTGAAGTCTGGTTAACAATCTAGTTAAGCTAGGTATTCAATGCTAGTATTTAGGACAACCAAACAATCCGAATACTAACATGAATTTCAGACATGTTAGAAAGCAAATTATCAAACATATAAATGATAAAACAAAAAGCCTAGTGACACTACAAGTTCAAAGGTTTAAGATTGATTGAGTGCTTAACCTTCTAACATTGTCCTAAAGGTGCTCAAATTCAGAATAGGATCAGAACATATAGGAGGCAGATTGAGCATATTTTCTTAAGAGAATTCATGTTGTTCAAAACATCTAATCTAAATTAACAGTGTTAACTATAAGATTAAAAGAAAAGCATGTAGACGGGTAGAATCATGCTTAGAGAGGGATTTTAGACATGTTGGATTATAAACACATATCAGGAACACATAAAAATAGTATGACAAAGGATAGCCACTTGCTAGTTAAGCGAGCAAAACCAGAATAATACCACGAAGTTGAGAGTCCAGAATGTTTGGCCTTGGCTTTCAACTGGCCAAGACCAGTAGTAAGCAAGAGGACAAAGAGAGTATAGAACCAAAAACTTTAAATTTTCGTGGGAGTCTATAGAGTTCGAGTCTTGTCCAAAGGGGGAGAGGGGGGTGGTTTAAAGAATATTCAATTAGGCAAACAAATAAGGGAAGAAATCAAACATACACAAATAAGGAAAGAAATTAAACCCATAATCAATTGTATAGAATTCAGTAAGTTAACTGAGCATAATAGTGTGTAATCAGGCGAGTAACACTTAGAATAAGGAAAATATCATATGGAATCAATTAACAATCAGTTTCAAGGCAAAATAAGGTAAAGGAATAAAGGAAACACGGTAGATTGAACGAAATAAGGAAAATATCAGTACCATGCAAGAAAGGAAAGAGTAAAAGTCTCAAACCCTAGTTTTAAGTAGAATATACAAAATCGGCAGTAATAACAAGCAATGAGATGCATATATGCATATAGGTAGAGATTTTAACACAATAATTAAAGAATCAAATAGATTTGGTTTGATTTCGCAAAATCTAAAATCCCCAATTTAGGGTAAGTAAAAATCAGTCAAAAATTAACAAAGAGAGTTATAATAAGATGCACATAGATATATAGGTAGAAAGATTAAGGGAAAATAATTAATGAATCAAGAACCAGATTAGATCTAGAAAGATATGAACCCTAGTTTTAGGGTAAGCAGAAAATCGCGAAGAATCTCATAGATTCATACCATAAAGAAACGAGAACGAACACGGATGGAAAGAGGTCAAAGATTTGAACCAGATTTGGTTCGAATCTCTTAAGATCTGCTTTCCATTTTAGGCAAGCCATTAGGAAATACCAAAATCGGGTATCCAGTAAGGAGAAGAGGCCAAATAAGGTAAGGAATCATGGATTGATTCCATTTTTGGGTTTAGAATCAAGGAGGTTTGCCTGACGGCGCTAGGGTTTTGAGAGGAAGAAGATGAAGGAGAGGCAATGTATAGAGAAGGCGGGGTGGGGTAAAATGATTAGGGTTTGGACGGATGGGTATAACTAAAAGGGGTGAGGTGATATGAGCCGTCGATTTTGAGAGATCAACGGTTGTGATTTAAAAAGAGAATTGGGTCGAGGTTTTAAACTGGTGTGGGTCTGGGTATTGGGTGTTTGATGTGGGCTGGTGTATTGGGCTGGGGTAATTGGGTAGTGTAGGTAATTGGGTTAGGTCTGAAATGGGGGTTTTAAGGGGCCATATTTTAAACCCAATTTAACAAATAAATAATTTATAAAAATAATTAATAAATAAATAAAAATTACTTGTGCATGAAAATGATTTAAAATAATTACTTCAATATTATAAAAATATAAAAAGCTATTTTTGTGTAAATAATGTAATTATGTATATATATAGGATATTATTGCAAAAATATGCAATTTTAGCCTAAGGGCGCAAAATAAGTATATATAAAAATATCTAAAGCTTAATATGGATATAAAATGATGAAAAATTAAATAATGAATCATTATAAAATTATTTGTGATGCAATTAATAATTATTTATATAAAATGCAGGATTAAATGATTAAAAGCCTTTAAAAATTATGAAAAAAATACTTGGTGATGCTCATGCACTAATTTGAAGGTATATACGTGTATTTGAGATATATGAGGAAAAAATTGAGTATCAACAGTCGGCCTCCGCCAACCGCAAAATCTCCGATGCCATTTCACCGTCGTCTTCAATGATGATAGTCGCCATCTCGCGCTGCGAAAAATCACCTCCCTCCACGTCGGCGACGCGGGCGACCCCTTCATTAGTATCCATATGCCTTATTTTGCGGGGCATCGAGTCTTCTTTGTCGGTTGCCGATTCCTCCTCATCTTCATCTATGAGACAGTATAATGAGGAGATCGAAGGAGGAGCCGATCGAGATGTACCAACAGAAAAAGCCGTGGCACGAGTAGCGAAAATAATAACTTAAGGAGAAACCGGGGCTGGAGTCGAAGATGGCACTGTAGAAGAAGGAGCGGAATCAGAGTCCTTGGCGTTCTTCCTCTTTCTGAACGCAAGGGCGGGGGCTTTCGATCTCATCGAAGACCTCTTGGCTAAAGTTAAGGAAAATGCAGAAAAGAGCGAAAGTCAGCTGAAGAGAACCCAAAGAGAAAACTGACCAAGAAAGCTGGCAATAAAGATAACTTACTAGTCGGGGGAGGATGAGGGCCAAACATTTTGACAAAGCCCGGCCACTTGCGTATCCCTGCGATGTGAGGAAGAAGTCGACCCCTCCCAGTTAGAAATATCGTCGACCAGAGTAAGAGTTGAGGTGTAGTTGTACAAAAACGAGCGAAAGGTTAAAGTCACGGACAAACACAGTAGGAAATCAGATGGTCACAAATAAAAAAGTCACGAACTTACGAGTATGATTCCAAGCCTCAAGAAAAACGCCGACACCAACCACCACATCCTCTGTTTTCACAAAGAAGTAGTTGAGCCAGAACTGACAATTAACCTTATCGTCCATCTTCACCACCAAACATTTGCCTCGTCGGTGGCGAAAATTCAACATCGTCCCCTTGTAAAAACTGGGGGCGAACAGGTGCGCCACATGGCGAAGCGTGAGCTCGACCCTAGTAAGCTCTGCGGACTTGGTAAGCATTCTCAGGAGTTTGTAAACATATGGCGCGAGCTGAGCCGGGCAAACTCCGTAGTGGTGACAGAACTCCTCCGCCAGCGGAAGCATAGGAAAAGTATAGTTAACAAGGGGTAGTCATAGAAAGCGCAGTCCCCAGGGTGATAAAACTTCACCTCGTCCCACCTAGCGGCGATTAACTTGACGTGGTTAACAATGTCGTATTTAGCCCTGAGCTTTGTCAAAACGTCCTATTTTATCAACAATTTAAGGGTTCCAGGGTCGGATTCGGGCAACTTCGAGAAGTCATACCTAACATCGGGATTTCGAGGAACTATCTCCTCCACCGTTGGGAAGCCTTCATCCTCGGTGGCGGTGGTAGAGAAGTTCCTGCATGAGGAGGAAAAACCATCGACAAAAGAACCACATCGCTCCCCTCATTGGATTCAGAAGGAACGTTAGACATATTTCCACTAAAAATAAGGAGGCGCCGAATAAAGAAGAAGTAGAAACGGCAAGGATCACTAGAACAAGAAAGAAAGTTGCACAACAATGGGGGAAGAGGAGAATATAGGGTTTCGACACCAGAATTTTGTAAACTTTGAAATCATATCCTCATACCCTTATTTATAAGGATTCAGGAATCAGAACCAAAAAGTTGCCTCATCATTATTTGGCACCAAAATCGAAGCGGGTAACGACTAGGGAACACACATCATAATGACGCAAGGCATTGTGATGTCATCATAAATCATGGGTAGTATGGTATCAAAAATTTGCAGCATGCAAAAGGCCACGTTGGACACTCCGCCTCAATCATTATGACTTACCAGCTCGCCAAATTATTTTTGACCGCAATGAATATAATCTGCTCATCAAGTCCGCCCAAGGCCGGTCTCAATAAGCGGAGGGACTAACTGTATGGGTCAAAATCTGCCTTTAGGATGTTCAGGTCAAAATAACAATGCGAGAAGGATCCGTAAATCATCATAAAAACGGTCATGAAGTCATAGTGGCTAAGGTCGAGGAGTCTAAGAAAGTCGTGGTCAAAATAGCGAGGAGTACCAAGATCGAGAAGTCGAGGAGAGTCACGATCAAGTCATCAACAAGGATCATGGTCGAAGAGTCGAGGAGGGTCGTGATCGAACATTGACGATAGAGCTGTAACGACTAGTTTTCAAAATGGAATCAGGAAGGAAATATTCTAGTGAATATTCCCTACATTTGTACTATTATGATTTTTCGGGAAAAGGTCCCAGATAAATAGAAGGAAGAAAGAGAGGAAAGACATGTGAAATTCATTCCTGTAAGTACAACACTTTGATAAAAAATTTATTCTTCACTCAATACAAGACTTTACTTTTTCTTAGGATTCTTGCTAGATCCGAGGAATCCTCGACTATTGAGGATCTGTCATCCAATCATTGTCAGGTGGAAGGTTCCTTTGTTCCACCTTTTGTTGCTTAGATTATTCCTCTTATTTAAGTGATTGCCACCAGATTGACATAAACTTTCCTTTGTTCTACCTTTTGTTGCTTAGATTATTACTCCTAATTACGTGATTGCCATCAGATTAACATTTATTGAATATCTTACATATTGTTAGTTATAAGGCATCTATTGCAATGAATTATTATAGCCTTCATAAATACTTATCAACTATCTCTTTAATATCAAGATTTGAGGAAATTATTCTCAACTAAGATTAACCATTATTTAATTAAAATTAATTATATAAATCAAGATTTACGTTTTTGGGTCAAACAATGTTAAAGGACAAGAAGAAAGTTAACACATAAACAAAATATGATTGTATCCAATGCATTGATCACGGACTGTCAAGTGAGAAAAAGTACTTACAAAAGAAAAAATTAAATATTAAAATAATGTATATCGTTTATATTGTTTTTTTTAATTATCAAATAAAAAACTTATTCTGAAATATATCGATACGATGTCTAACAAATGACAGGTCATCTAAAGTCAATTCAAAGTATCACCATCTATGACATAATCTTTGTAAAGATATCGAGCTTGAGCCTTGACACTGGAAAATCTTTTTTAGTGAATTCTTTACTCCATTATTAGGGCCTTGAAAGTATGAAAGTAAATTAATTGGATCAGTTAGTTTCGTACCCCACCCCACGTTTAGAAAGGAGACATTTATAACTCTGGAAGACATTAGGGGATGATCTGCAATTATGACAAACAACGGGGAGGAAAAGAAAAAAAAGGTCTCGCACGTTAAATAGCCCGTCCACCGCGAAAAGGGAGGAGCAACACCTTCCGTCTCGGGAGAGAGGGAAACAGCAAATTCTACTTCCCCATCTGATGCACCATCAATTAAACCCCTCCCATCTTTTCTCCAAAACCCTAGTCTACATTTTCCCTTTCGAAATTCACCACTGTTCTTCCACAAAACCAAACAATTTCACTCCTAATTCATTCAAATAGCAAGTATCCAACTGCTAATTCTTAAAATCACACTATTCTCCAAAAGCTTCTTACTTTCTCGTTCTTAAACCCTAGTTCTCAAGTCTGTTTACTTCAAAGCTTCGGCTTATACAACATGAGTCCCATCCAGAATTTCGAGCAGCATTCTCGGCTCCTTCTCGAACCCGACCTCCGTACTTCACTACCTTTACACTTCACTATATTTTTTTCCTTGTCTTTGTTTTTGTTAATTTTATGTGTATATTTATCCCTTGTTTTATTGTTCTTTAACAGCAATTCAAACAAGACTACAGATGGCAATGGAGGTACGGGACAGTTTGGAGATAACACACACAGGGGAGTATTTAAATTTTCTTAAATGTTATTTTCGTGCATTTTCCGGTGTCTTATATCAAATTACAAAGCCACAGTTCGCGGACAATCCTGAACATAAGCTGAGGAACATTGTGGTTGAGATACTGAATAGGCTTCCTCATAGTGAAGTCCTAAGACCGTTTGTACAGGATCTATTGAAGGTGGCAATGCACGTTCTTACAACGGACAACGAAGAGAATGGCTTAATTTGCATCCGTATTATTTTTGATTTGCTTAGGAACTTCAGGCCTACTTTAGAAAATGAAGTTCAACCCTTTTTGGACTTTGTTTGTAAAATCTACCAGAATTTTAGGGCTACTGTGAGTTATTTCTTTGAGAGTGGGGCGATGGCAGTTCCTCCACCGCCCGCCCCCACTTCGTCTGTGTCGTCTTTGGGTGAGTCAGACATGAAGCCAATGGAGGTGGATCAAATGAGTACTTCTAGTGGGGGGTATTTTGGTGCTGGTCAGCTTAATCCCAGTACGAGATCATTTAAGATAGTTACTGAGAGTCCGTTGGTAGTGATGTTTCTGTTTCAGTTATATAGCCGGCTGGTCCAGACGAACATTCCCCATTTGTTGCCCTTGATGGTTTCAGCCATATCAGTGCCAGGCCCTGAGAAGGTGCCTCCTCATCTGAAGACTCACTTTATTGAGCTCAAGGGTGCACAGGTTAAGGTAAGGTTTTCATTCTCTTTAGAATACTCTTTAGTTGTTGAGTAAATTGGTGCAAGGTCACCTCCTTTCTAGGACGATTCTGATAATTAAGTGATTGACAATATCTCGTGACAGTTCTCTGAGTTGTTGTCAATGGAGAAAAGAACTTAATTCTATTTTTATTCTTGTTCCTTTTCCTTTATTTTATTTGACATTGCCTTTATGCTCATTTATGGAGCACCTAGTACATTCTGCTAAGCAATGTCTAGCGGGCTTCTTCTGCCTGTTAGCTGTCTAGTATGCATGGACCATTTTTCTCTTTCATTACTGTAATATCCGGAGAGTGTTAGCTCATCAACTATTAGGCCATCAACCGTTGAAGCACTACATGGTACGATTGTCTCCTAAGATGGCCATCATTGTAGGATTAGTGGCCAGAAACGTACTATGTTATCATATATAGCTATCTTTTCTTTTCCAGGGGAACACTATAGGAGTAAAGAGAAAGCATACACTTATTTTAATAGTCCTCATTTTTCATCCTTTGGTTGGTAAAGTCTTATTTTTCTTTTGTCTTTTTTTCTTTTCTGCTTTAAACTTACTTAACCTTATTTTACGCTCTTGATCTGGATAGGTTGATGATCAGGGGTTGTTGGCCTCCTGCATTTTTGCGAATTCAATTTTTTCTTGCTAATTTGTGTTTGTTCTTTCTTAGCTGTCCGTTCAAGCATATTCCCTATGCGTTAAATTAGATTTACCCCATTTGACTATAGGACACATGAAGAAAGGAAAGTTCGCCTAACTTGTTTCATTGGACTTATTGGAACTCCGTGTTGTGTAAATAACTTCAAATTTTGTTACAACAACAACAGCAAAAAAACATAGTGGAAGGGTCTGGGGAGTGTATTGTGTACGCATACCTTACCCCTACGCTTAGGAGGTAGAGAGGGTGTTATCAATAGATCCTCGGCTCAAGAAGATGAAAAGCAACAATAGAAACAAGCATTATCAACCACAAATGCTAGAAAGATAATAATAACAATCTAAGAACTAGTATGCGAATTAAGCAATAGCAACAAGTCGTAACAACGACAAGATACTGAGAAACCGAAGCGAAAAACAAGATAGTAGGTGTGAGAAATATGACGGGAAAATTATATTATTAATATACCCTAACTATAATACAAGTACCCCTATTTATAACAATGCACAATACCTACACTACTCCTATTCCATGTAGGATTATGCTTATTTATATAACAACTAACTAACTAATATTCCCACTCAACCCGGTCATATAAATCATATGTACCGAGCTTGTTACATATATAAGTAATACGAGGATTAGTGAGGGACTTGGTGAAAATATCTGCAAGTTGATCATTCGACTTCACAAACTTTGTAGCAATATCTCCTGAGAGTATCTTTTCTCTGACGAAGTGACAGTCAATCTCAATGTGTTTAGTGCTCTCATGGAACACCGAATTTGATGTAATATGAAGGGCAGCTTGATTATCGCACATAAGTTCCATCTGGCTGATTTCACCAAATTTCAACTCTTTGAGCAATTGTTTGATCCAAACTAGCTCACATGTTGCCATAACCATTGCTCGATATTCTGCTTCTGCACTAGACCAAACAACTACATTTTGTTTCTTGCTATTCCAAGACACCAGATTGCCTCCAACTAAAACACAATATCCAGACATAGAACGTCTATTAGAAGGTGATCTTGCCCAATCGGCATCTGAGTATCCAACAATCTGCTCATGGCCTCGATCCTCAAACAATAATGTTTTACTTGGAGCCGATTTTATATACCGAAGAATGCGGACAATTGCATCCCAATGGCTATCACAAGAAGAATCCATAAACTGACTTATAACACTCACATAAAAGGAAATGTCAGGTCTGGTCATTGTGAGATAATTTAATTTACTAACCAGCCGCCTATATCTTGCAGGATCGCTAAGCAGCTCCTCCTGTCTTGGAGCCTGTCATTCTTGTCTCCTCAAGAATGTCTAAGGCATACTTCCGTTGTATGATCACAATACCCGAGCCAGACTGAGCAACCTTAATACCCAGTGATCAGCTTCACTCCGAGTCATGCCAAACTCCTGGATAACTGTGCTGAACTTACCAAACCAGGCTCGAGGAGACTACTTTAGACCATAAAGTGACCAGCGCAAGCGACATACAAGGCCACGAGATACCATGAGAAATATGATACGGGAAAATTATATTATTAATGTACCCTAACTATAATACAAGTACCCCTGTTTATAACAATACACAATACCTACATTACTCCTATTCCATGCAGGACTATGTTTATTTACATAACAACAACTAACTAACTAACAATATGAAAACAACATTTAATACTAGTAATCTAAGAATAAGACACTTTCATACTAACCCTGAAACCCCAGGTACGGAACAAAAAAACACTCGATTACCTACTAACCTTCTACTCTAATTCTTGGCCACCACACCCTCCTATCAAAGGTTATGTTCTCGATAAGCTGAAGTCGCGCCATGTTCTGCCTTATCACCTCTACCCAATGCTTCTTTGGCTGCTGTCTACCTGTTCTCATACCCAACAACAAAAATCGCTCACACCTTCTTACTGGGGCATTTAAGCTTCTCCTCTTCACATACCCAAACCATCTAAACCTCACTTCCCGCATCTTGTCCTCGATGGGAGCCACACCTGTTTTAATCCGGATATCTTCATTTCTAATCTTATCCAACCTAGTATACTCGTACATCCATCTCAACATCCTCATTTTTGCTACTTTCATCTTTTGTATATGAGAGTTCTTGACTGGCCATCACTTTGGCCCACACGACATAGTTGGTCTAACCACCACTCTGGAATTTACCTTTAAGTTTTGGAGGCATATTCTTGTCACACAAGATGCCAGACGCTAACCTCCATTTCATCCACCCCGCTCCTATATGATGTGTGACATCCTCGTCGATCTCCCAAGTGTCTTTCTTGTAACTTCCGCTCCTTCTGTTGCATCAGTGAACTTGCACTCCAAGTATTCTGTCTTAGTCCTGCTCAACTTGAACCATTTAGACTCTAGGGTCCCTCTCCAAACCTTCCAACTTGTCGTTAACACTGCCTCACATCTCGTCAATCAGTACTATGTTATCTGCGAATAACATATACCATGACACCTCCCCTTATAACTTAATGTTGAAGAAATATAAATTGATAATAAACACAAATAAAAAATAGTGAGGATAGGGAGCGTGAGAGTGTGAATCAATGCGTAAATAAGTACCCTTTCAATAGAATGATAAACCTCCTTTGTTATTGTTAGTGTGTGGTTATAAAGTTAATATTGGGAGTAACATGTGAAAGGTTTAACCATCACATAATAGCTACTTTACTCTCCCTTTATCATTGGCACAAACAATATTTGAAATACCCAAGGGTGGTTCGTGAAGGCGAATCAAGACGAGAGAACCCAAAAAGAGTGGTGTTATTTACGTTCGATTATTGAGACATGTCTTTCCCTATGTAGTGAAAGTACCGTTAATATTGATGGTTAAAAATGGAAAGCCGGTCAATTAAGGTTCTTATCCAAAAAAAGAAAGAAAAGAAAAGAAAATTTGAAGTAGGTTACCTATAGAAAAGAAGCAAAATTGGAAGTAGGTCTAGCGAGGTGTTTGGAAGCAAGCCAGAAAGAAAAAGAAAAAGGAAGAAGAAATAACATTTTTAGTAACTAAGTTGATAATTTTAAATCTATTTCTGAACATGTATTTGTGGAACTACGAGACCTGAAATATGTTTCTGAATAGTGTTACCAAGTCAATTTGTGCAATTGCATGAGTGGCTGCTTGTTCAAGTGTATTCTCTTATGTAATGGAGCTACAACCCTCTTTTGTACCTACTGCATCGTCTTGATGCCGTCAATGAAGCTTCTTACTTTATAAAAAATAATAATGATTGTAGCAAGTATTTGGCTACTTTTACATGGCTTCTCGGTGTTGTCCCTTCTTGTTTTTCTTTTCATTAATGTGGTGCTTATGCTTTCCTGAGCTGAGGGTCTAACAACCTCTCTATCTCCATAACATAGGGGTAAGGTTTGCGTATACACTGCCCTCCCTAGACTCCACTACGTGGGATTATACTGGGTATGTTGTTGCTGTTAAGTCAATAATTTTCTTTTTCCCTTTCTTTTAAAAATATTTTTTATTAGCTCAATGGTTTGTGGGTTGTCTGATTGATTGTATTAGTACAAATTATCCCAGCATAAAGTCTCGTGTAAAATAATAAAATCCTCACATAAGAAAAAACAATTGCCACACAATTAATGTAGTTTTGTTTAGTCACATAAGAAAAATAATCTCCGCATGACTAATGAGAGCGTTTGGTTGATGGTATTAAATAATATCTCCATTACGTATCGAAAATAGTATCCGCATTAAGTTATGCATGAATCTGTATATTATTTTATGTGGAATTACGTGTGGAATGAGAATACGCGCAGTTGCAATGCAGGAATAAACTATTTAATGACAAAAATGCTATAATTATTGCATAGCAATAGTTTCATTATTAATCACCGCATGTAACAATCCTTTTATTTTCATTCATTGCATAAATGATCCATGCATTATAAACTGTATGACTAGTATGTGAACCAAAAAGCCCTTTGGAGTTATTCTCCCCAGCCCTTTATGTCCCTCAGTGTAGACTAATTGCTGCAATTAGCTTAGAGTTAGCTGGTGAAATGACATATTTCTCTTTCCATTTGCTTTCTTTCTCCTTATTTTTGTATGTGATCAATATACTATTCCTGAATTGAAGATCTTTGATTTAACTGTTGGGGAAACATCAATAATTGATCGTTTAGAGTCAGTTTTGTCAAAGGCATGCTTAAAGCGCGCTTAAGCACTAAAGCGAGGCTAAAAACATGTTGAGTGCTCCCCGTCGCTTAGCGGGCTCTTCAGTGTTGTCATCAAGGCTCTAAGGCATATTTTTCCTTGCCAATTAGTGTAATCTCGAAGAGGCAACACTGAACAATGATATTTCACTTGATCGTAATTCTTTTTCAATTTCTTTGTCCATATATTTGTTATTCACACTTACAATTTTTGGTCTTGGACTATACATACATATTTGTATTTTTTTCTCCATTTGCGTCTTTCTTCATTAAAGCCCACGCTTTATTTGCGCTTTGCACTTAAAGCCCGAATGGACTTTAGAGTTTTTTTGCGCTTTTCGCCTTAGATAACATTGTTTAGAGTAACCTTACTAAAATTGATGTTCTTGAGTGAATTTGTAAGGTCTTTGCGCATTAAATACCAACACGATAAGAAATTGAAATCTATAACAAAAGTCCATCCCCAACTCAATATCACCACCCACCAACCAAAAAAATAAACTAAGTACAAGGGTTGATTGTTTTTGTGATTTCTGATGCTATGTCCAAGCGTAAGCACCCCAAAAGAAGTGGCTGCGGCGTTAAAGAGTTTGTGTGGCAACCTTGGTACCAAGGTTCGAATGCCATCAGAGGTGACACTAGGTGAAATTTTCCTATATGTCTAAGTTTAGGTGGGTAGAAATATCTAGTATCTATGTTGGTGGGAGGAGTAGGTACTCGGTGAATTAGTCGAGGTACACACAAATTGGCCTAAAATCATATTATTAAATAAAATTTGTGTCCAAGCACAAGCTGTTAAGTTTGAGGTGAATGTCCCATAGTTTTACTAATTATTTCACCAAAAATGAATGTCCCTGACTTTTTAATATTATTCTACCTCCATTGTCGAAAAATTGGGAGATAAGTTCGTCTGTGCTTATTTTGTTTTTTTTCTTTCTGTTCACCTTTATCTACTTAATTTCAGATAACTTACCTTTTCCTTTCCATTTTGAGGGGGAAGACTAAGTAGACTTCTTTTGTGCAAATCTGCAGACAGTTTCTTTCTTAACGTACTTATTGAAGAGTTTCGCTGACTATATAAAGCCGCATGAAGAGGGTATTTGTAAAAGCATTGTGAATCTGCTTGTCACATGTTCGGACTCAGTCTCTATCCGAAAGGTGAACTTCTTGAGATGCTGCTTGTGAACCTGATTTCTCTTTCTTTTGCGATAGTTGCAAACTGAACTTTGTTCTTTCAGGAACTGCTAGTGGCCCTGAAACATGTTCTTGGGACAGATTTCAAGAGGGGGTTGTTCCCCCTTATTGACACGCTTTTGGAAGAGAGGTAAACTTTCAATCAGAAGTAGGCTGGGAAAAAAAGCTCATGCTTTCTTGTGAATCTTCAGAGATTTTCTTATATGAGGTTGATAATGTTCCAAGTCATAAAAAATTGTTCACGAAGTGTCCCCCATTCACCATTACATGTAAAGAAGGTGTCCCTGCACTTGTCTTGTCCCACATTACTCGCCTTTTGACCCAGTTTGGCATTACCGGAAATATATTCCTGGATAGGATGTTTCTGAACTGCATGCAAAATCTGATATGTGGATTGCAGGTGGGCTCATGGGCAATTTTTGGAACTAGGTTTATTGAACTGTGCTTAAAGTACTGCGCCTTTTGCGGCAGACAATTGGAAAGGGTAGATTGGAAACTGTATTAGTAGAATAGCCATCAATATTGAATAAAACTGTCGCTGTTCCACAAGAAAAAGAATGCGCTAAGTCGCAACAGCTAGAGGTGAAAGATATGCAGCACCAGTAGCGGATCTAAGATTTTAAAGTCATGTATGCTCGTCGGAAAGAGTTCCAGAAAAAGACAGTAAAAGAATTAAGCTGTGGGTGCTAACTCATTACACATCTTAATTTTTTGCTGATTGCCTATATAAATATACTAAATCCGGATAAAGACAATGGGTGCTGTGCTTGAGCACCCATAACTCTCTATGTAGATCCGCCATTGTGCAACACTCACATTATCTGCGTCCAGGAGGTAGAAGATAAAGTGACAATAGTATCATATACAGCTTGATTCACACTAGATGGTAAAAGAATAAGATATTGCATCATAACCAGTGTTATCAAAGGCGAAAAGCGTAAAAAAGCTCTAAGGTTTGTTGGGGCTTTAAGTGCAAAGTGCAAATAAAGCGTGAGCTTTAATGAAAAAAGGCGCAATGGAAGAAAAAGTTAAAATATATATATGTAGTCCAAGACCGATAATTATAAGCATGAATAACACATATACAGACAAAAAATTGAAAAATAATTACGATAAAATGAAATATCAGTTGTTTAGTGTTGCCTTTTCAGGATTGCACTCATAGGCAAGGAAAAGTTATGTCTTAGAGCCTTGATGCGACACAGAAGCGCCCCCAAAGCGAGGCGAAGCACTCAACATGTTTTGAGCCTCGCTTCAGGGCTTAAGCGCGCTTAAGTGCGCCTTTGACAACACTGATCATAACTAGCTTGTTTTTTGTCCGGTTGCGTTGCTTGTTGTTCCATATTCTTCTTTTCCCTTTTTACCTTATTTAATGATATTATTTTCTAATTGTTCTAAGGCTTCATAGATTTGAGTGCCGGCTGCCTAGTTAATAGGTATGACCTATAACCATTCTCAGAGGAACTTGCCAGTTGCAATGTCCACCACTTTGTCTTAGTAATCATTTTAATTATGCTGGAATTTTAACTCATATGAGGTTATCTTGAAAATGGAGATTTCTAACTGAAATAGGATGGTGATTGGTGTGTGAGTCTAGGAGAATTTAGAATTCTCTACCTTCAAAAGTCACCCAAATTTCTGGATCTTTGAAAGAATAGTGCTGCCACTTCTTAGGCGTCTCTTCGTACTCTTTGACAAGCAAGAGAAAAGAAGTTGTGAAAGGAGAATAGAATAGAAAAACAATTGTCGAATTGTTTCTCACTAACAACATACAGTTGGAGGAGGGCTCCTTAGAATTTTTTTTAACTCCGTTAAATTAGGAAAGTTATCTTATTCTTGAGATTTAATTTAGTAGGATTATGATACAAAATTTATATTTATAAAAATGATACAAATTTTTATATTTCTTTGTTTGACTTACATAATTACAAAGAATATTTTGCATAATATTTCTCTTTCCTCTCAAGATGTCCCCTTAAACTATAAGTAATAAAACTGAATTGCTTATTTTGAATGTAAGAAACATTGATATACCTGTCTAGGGAACAATCATCTTGATTGTATCTTTGGAATAGTCTTTATAAAAAAAAGTATCTTTGGAATAGTGAATGATTGTCGAAAAAGAGTTATGTTGGAATTCTTACCCTTGGGAAGTCGTTTGTAGTTGCACAAAAATGGCAATTCTTGTAGTACGAAAGGAAATAAGTCTCTGCTTGGTTAAACAAAGAAATATGTTGGCACAATTCTCTAGGATATTCACTGGTACTTGGATTGGCAGTTGATGTGTAACTGAAAAAGTTGCCAAAACGATGATCAGAAATTCAATTTCAAAGAAGGGACTTGATGCCCAAAAGAAAAAGAACAAAAAATGACTTTTGGATTGAGACCATAAATTCAAATTTTCAAAGTGATTAAATATCTAAACTTTAACATTATGAAAATAAAGAAAAAATTGAGACAGATGTTTTTTTTTTTCCTTTTTCGAGAGACTGATTGGAGAAGGATAGTAAGATGTTTCAGAGAATGACTTACTTGAAATTCTCCAGTGATCTAGTAGCCAAGGGAGCGGGAGGAGAACCATAAGGTCTCAGGTTGAGATCCCATCGGAGGTAAAACGAAAATACTAGGTGATATCTTCCCGTTTGTCCTTGTAGACAGAATTACCCAATAAGTGTGCTAGTGGGAGGTTGTAGGGTTCCTGTGGAATAGTCAAAGTACGTGCAAGCTGGTTCAAATACCACCGTCATAAAAAAGGGAATGACTCACTTGAAATGTCACGTGAATAATTGCTAAAATAGTAGCCATCTATGTACTCTATATAGTGCTCTATGTACACTATATAGTACCACTGGATAATTACTGAAAAGAGTTTTTCTTTTCAACACTTTTGTAGTGGTCATCAAGGAGAGACTTGGTGTTCTTTGAAGGATTACCAAAAATAGAAGTTGTCTCGCGAGAATGATCAGGAAACAACACAACTAAGCCTCAACAGTGAGATAGCTGGGGTTGGTAAATCTCTAAATAGATTAAAAAGACTGTGTAAACACGAGACCAAATGTAAGCATACAGCATGGTTAAACCTTAATTCCTTCATTTGGTATCGCCCATATGGATCTTTTACTTCCATTTTTCTTGTATATTTTTCCCGAGTTTACATGGATTCCAAGAAACCATAAGTTTTTGAGACAGTTTTCTTCCACATGATTTTAGGTCTACATCTTTCCAATTTTTACACCTTCAATCATCATGATTTAATACACGTGGATCGGTGCATTTGGAGATCGATATAGGATATGGCCAAGCATATCTCAAGCAATATCCGGCTATCCGCTTGTTTTACTCTTTTTGTGCTACTTGCTGTATGTTGGAGGTCTATGTAGGACATGAAAA
Source organism: Nicotiana sylvestris (assembly GCF_000393655.2). Lineage (NCBI taxonomy): Eukaryota > Viridiplantae > Streptophyta > Magnoliopsida > Solanales > Solanaceae > Nicotiana > Nicotiana sylvestris. Next base: position 77,948,084 of record NC_091058.1, on the reverse strand, counting down.
TCATCTCAAATGACATACTCTTGTTTTATTCTCAATGGAGTTGTTTGGTTACCGGAACTAATCCCAGTATAAAATTTGGGATTACAACACTCCAATGTTTGGTTGTGTGTATAAGCTATATTCGGTATAAATTTTGTATCAAACTTTTGTATTATTTATTGCACATTGGATGTGGGATAATAATCCCAGGATTATAATCCTTGGGTGACGTTGTTGTTGGCTTACCAAAATAACCAAATCACCCCTATGTGGTGCTACTTGCACTTTATGTTGTATGACCACACATCTATCCTCACATCTTCGTTTTTGCAACACATATCTTGTGTATGTATAGCCTTGGAGGCTCATTATTCATTCCCTTGTTACATTGCCAATTTTACAAGCGATCTATAGACTTGTATTTTCTTTGGTGGCATCCTTGTCTCTGTTTACCTTTCCGTTGCACTTCTCCATTTTAACTATCCCATTATAATTCTGTGTTTTATATTGTTACATCTTCATCTATCCTACATTTGTCGTAGACATTGAACTTAAATTAAACTCCTTCAGGGTCCTTGTTGGAACCGGTCGTGCATGCTTTGAGACATTGAGGCCTTTGGCTTATAGCCTATTGGCGGAGATTGTTCACCATGTCAGGGGGGATCTTTCTTTGTCCCAGGTATTGCATGTTTTGATACTTGTGCTTTTCTGTAAGAACATGCTGATTTCCATGGTAGTCTGATATTCTTGTTGTCTCCTTAGAGATATTTCTTGGTGAAATTCTGGTGAAATGGATAGTGTGAATGCATGTGATGAATGCTTTTGCACCTGCTCCCTAGTTCCTCAACATTATGTAAGGTTGTTTGCTTCGATTTCTGTAACGATTATGGAAGTTGTTTTCTTTGGATAAAGGCCTTGCTAAGGAAAAACTTTAATGGATAAATGGGACTAGTTGAATCCTGTTCTTGAAAAAGAAGCTGAAGAGAAAAGGGGTCAAAATGCCTCATAGTCACTTTTTCAATTAATTAATGCTTGAAATGTTACCAATCCCACCCTACACCCCCCCCTCCCAAAAATAAATAAATAAATAAATAAAAGGAATGCTTGAAATGTTGTGGTTGAGCAACTGAACATTAGTGGTATATTTTTTATCTTCACCCTTACCCTTCTCTATAATTTATATATCAAATTTCTTTTGTGTTTTATATTTTCTCCCCATCTTTGGACTGACTATGCTGTCTGCATACGTTTTCTTTTTATCTGTTACTACTGAAAAGGGTTAATCTTGATTTATTTGTGTGCAGTTATCACGGATAATTTATCTTTTCTCAAGCAACATGCATGATGCTTCTTTGTCGCTCAGCATCCATACTACATGTGCTCGTCTGATGTTAAATCTGGTATGAATGAATTACATATATCTATTCCCCTGTCGTTGCAGCTGTAGTGTAACCAGATGATTTGGACCTTAAGATGGTGGCTAGTGGTCAGTATTCAATTTGACAAAGATATCTTTCTTCCTATGACAGGTGGAACCGATTTTTGAGAAAGGTGTCGACCAGCACACCATGGATGAAGCAAGGATTTTGTTGGTCTGGGGCTACCACTGCATATTTCAATACTTTTCTTGGTTTCTTGGACAACCATGCTTTATTTTCAGTTATTTGTGTACTAGAACTCATATCAGTATATTTGTGTTAGGGTCGGATTTTGGACGCTTTTGTTGGCAAATTCAACACGTTTAAGCGTACAATTCCACAGGTAATCAATCTGTAACTCAATATAACTTATTAAGTTTAGGTGTTTGGATGCGGAACAGCAAGCCTGTATTAAACACCATATAACTTATCCCTCATTTGTTTTCTGTATTCAAAGTTGCACTGAACTCTGTTGCGGTCGGTTGTTTTATAGTAGCTTGTATAGCTACATGGCCATATTGTGTGGGGAAATTGGAGAATATCAAACTCACAAATAGTAATACAATTTCCAATTTGGCTCTCCCTCTCTCTTATCCCAATTCCCACCTGTATCGATTGTTCAACCTGACCAGATTGTAATCCAATTTTTAATCTGTGTATCATGATTCCACTCCCCTTCCCAAACAACTCATTAGAAACTTAAAGATATCAAGTATGAAAAATAGAAATTTAAAATAAAATAGAAAAGAACAGGTTTTGAATTTTTTGAACAACAATGTACTAGAATAACTCATTATGTAGGAGTGTAAGGTTATGTAAAAAGTGTAAATAGATATTCTTTACTTCTAACTAGGTAGGTAAATTTTCTACAAATACAAAATATCCTGTGTATCCTTGGGAATATTTATGAAATATTCTTTAATATAGCCTTATGTATATAGAGATTTTGTGAATCTAAATACTTAAACCATATTCTTAGTTTTAAGTTTTAACACGTTCCTCAAACTCAAGATGGTGAATTAACATGAGTTTGTATATCAAAGCTAAAATAATTGAGTAAATTGGATCATCTTTTATTTTTTTGTCCTGATTGTGACGAAATCTACCCAGTAACAATGCACCAGTGAATCTATGAGGAGGAGAAGAATCTTTGGAACATTGATAAAAATGTAACGTTTAGAGGAGGTGACTCAATATTGGATCTCTAAAATCATAAAGGAAGAAAGGAGAAAGAGATTTCTCTTGAAGGGTGACCGGAGATTTGGTGCTAGTGGAGGGACTGAAAGCCCAAATTCAAAAACTACAGAAAAAGAGAAGAGAAGATGGCTTTTCTTGAGCAGTGCGTAGAAATTCAATATTCAGATGGTCTGAAGACTCTGGAAGAGCAACTGGAAATTCAATATTTAGGGGAATGACTCAATACCCAAGACCTAATACCATTAAAAAAAAGAAGTCGTAGAAAAATGGTCAATATGTGACTAGATTAGACGCGATGGAGGTGGTGATGCTAGAGCAGGTGCCCAATTTAGAGTGTTGCACCGGAGATATGATAAACTTAAAAATGGTATCCTGGTGTGCAATGCTTCTGTTGTGCACGGTTCCCAGGAAGGTCTAACTCTCATTGGGTCTATTGTATGCAACCTTATTGCATTTCTGCCATATAAGAATGATAAACTTCTGTAAAAAAAAAGGACGAGACTTTAGCAAGGCATGCGTGCACGCCGGCAAGCAGAAACTACTTATAATTGTAACTTAATTTCAATATTAAGAATAGCTCTAAGCTATCCCCACCAAAAAGGGGAAACAAAAAAAATGATAGCTCTAGCTACTTTTTTGTTGATGTTTAATTTCGTTAATACATGTGTATTTGCTCATTGACGTTCACAGTGATTTCCTGAATACAATGACATCAAATGAGCTTACTTGTTGGATATTCCCAGTTTTTCCCATTTATTAATCAATCAGCTATGTCCAGACTAATATTTCTCTTTATATTTGGACTGTAGCTTCTAGAAGAGGGGGAGGATTTGAAAGGTCGATCTACATTAAGGTCAAAATTAGAACTTCCGGTGCAGGTAATTTGGTGAATTTCTTTGCTGTCCTTAATTCAGTGCTTTCCCGAGTTGGATAACTCTGTTTGAGCCCCCTTTTCTTAATATGATATTAAGAATCCAAAATTGAGGCGTTTATGTAACTCTTCTAGGTCTAATGTCTTCTTTTTTTCCATACGTATTGTGGATTTGCATTCTCAATGGCACATGTTGAATAAATTGTTTAAAGCAATAGTTATAATCACATTATAGTTTGATTTGTTATTCCTTTTTTCTGATAAGTAAGATATGTTATTTCTTTTATATGTGAGGTTGTTGGGAGCCATAAATAGAATAAAAGAAAATCTCTTTCCACCCTTGATTTGTAACAATAAGCTTCTTTATGTGCATGAATTTTGTACTCATAATTACACCTTCTTCCTGAGTGTTGTGGGAAATGTTTTATTAGTGCATATTAGATCATGAATCTCTTGATGAATGAGAGTCTGCCAGTATAAAGGTTTCGCGCTAGTGTGATATTGTTACTGGCTTATTATCTTGCTTGTCCGTCTTTGCTACTCTTTTTGCTTGAAAGAATGCTCGTGGACTAGAGGTCAAATGAAGTGCCAAAAAGTTTACTTTAGTAGTATGGTTTTGTGATTGAATTTCATAATTCTATTTTGTCTTCTCTCTTGATCATGGATTATATTCTTCCAGGCAGTACTCAATTTGCAAGTTCCTGTGGATCACTCTAAGGAAGTCAGTGATTGCAAGCATCTGATTAAAACCTTGGTTATGGGTAATAATTCACTAACATTACCCTGTTCATCATGGCTGTTAGATGAACCATCTTGCTCTATTTTAATTTGAGTTGGTCTGCTCTTTTTCATTGTGACTAGTCACCTTTACGTCTTTCAGGAATGAAAACCATAATATGGAGCATCACCCATGCGCATTTGCCACGATCACAGGTATAGAACATTAGCTGTGCCTGGTGTTTCACCTTCATAATTTTACTTTTCTTATGTGGTCCAACTGGTTTTAGGTTTCGGCATCCACCCAGGGAACCCCTCCTCAAGTTCTTGCCTCAGCATCAACTTCTTCATCAGTACCTCAGCCTTTTAAAGGAATGAGAGAAGACGAGGTATTATGCTAATGCAGCATTTGATCTTGCCTAGTGGCTCAACTGCATCACTTTAATCTTTGCCTAGGGAATGCTTGTGGCTGAGGAACTCTGCAACTCACTTTATGTTTCACTGTGGTAGGTCTGGAAAGCTTCTGGTGTGCTTAAAAGTGGTGTTCATTGCTTGGCATTATTCAAGGAGAAGGACGAAGAGAGAGACATGATCCACCTTTTTTCCCAGATTTTGGCTATTATGGAACCACGAGATTTGATGGACATGTTCTCCTTATGCATGCCTGAATTGTTTGAGTGCATGATTTCTAACACACAGTTAGTCCACATATTTTCAACCCTATTGCAAGCACCAAAAGTTTTCAGACCATTTGCAGATGTCCTGGTTAACTTCCTTGTAAGCAGCAAACTTGATGTCCTTAAGCATCCAGATTCACCTGCAGCAAAGCTAGTTTTGCATCTTTTTCGGTTTTTGTTTGGTGCTGTCGCAAAGGCTCCTTCAGATTGTGAGCGCATACTGCAACCTCATGTGCATGTTATTATGGAAACTTGCATGAAAAATGCATCCGAGGTTGAAAAACCCATTGGTTATTTGCAACTCCTTCGTACAATGTTCCGTGCCCTTGCAGGAGGAAAATTTGAACTTCTATTGCGTGACTTGATTCCTATGCTGCAACCCTGTTTGAATATGCTGTTGGCTTTGCTTGAGGGGCCTAATGGTGAAGATATGCGGGAGCTTCTGCTGGAGCTTTGCTTGACCCTTCCTGCACGATTAAGTTCACTGTTACCTCACCTTCCTCGCCTGATGAAGCCTCTTGTTATGTGTCTTAAAGGTAGTGATGACCTAGTGAGTCTTGGTTTAAGAACACTTGAGTTTTGGATTGATAGTCTGAATCCTGATTTTTTGGAACCAAGCATGGCAAATGTCATGTCCGAGGTGATTTTGGCATTATGGTCTCATTTGAGGCCTGCACCTTATCCTTGGGGTGGGAAGTCTCTGCAGCTCCTTGGAAAGTTAGGTGGGCGTAATAGGCGTTTTCTCAAAGAACCTCTTGCTCTTGAATGCAAGGAAAATCCTGAGCATGGGCTTCGTGTGATCCTTACATTTGAACCGTCCACCCCATTTTTGGTGCCTTTAGATCGTTGTATAAATCTTGCGGTGGCTGCTGTCATGCAAAGAAGTGTCATTGTGGATGCTTTCTACAGAAAACAAGCTCTGAAATTTCTTCGTGTATGCTTGTCCTCTCAGCTTAATCTTCCTGGTAGTGCTACTGATGATAGATTGACTTCTAGGATGCTATCGACCTTGTTAGTTTCCTCAGTTGATCCATCTTGGAGAAGATCAGAGACATCTGATATAAAGGTTCGTGATATAACTTAGTGGTTGTGTTTATTCCAAAAAACCTGTTGATTACTTTATTGCTGGTAATGCGTTTATCCTGTGTTGCTGGCTACAGCAATATCAGAAATTTATTTGATCACGTAGTTGCCTGAGAGTAAGGAAGATTTCAGGGTAACCTCTTATCTTATTTCCATTTGAATTCAAATTAATGATATTGAAACTGCCTTGCTTCTAGGCTGACCTGGGTGTCAAGACAAAGACTCAACTCCTTGCTGAAAGATCTGTTTTTAAAATTCTTCTTATGACCATTATTGCGGCAAGTGCTGAAGCCGATCTGCATGATTCCAAGGATGAGTATGTCATCAGCATCTGTCGACATTTTGCCATTGTATTTCATATAGAAAGCTCTGCCGCCCATGGTTCTCTTTCAGTTACTCCAGTTGGTGCCTCTGTGCTTTCATCTAGCACCAGCATTAGTGCAAAGTCAAGATATAGTACTTCTTCCAACCTGAAAGAGTTGGACCCTCTTATATTTTTGGATGCTTTGGTGGATGTCCTGGCGGATGAAAATAGACTGCATGCCAAGGCAGCTTTAAATGCACTAAATGTGTTTGCTGAGACCCTTCTATTCCTTGCTCGCTCGAAACATTCAGATGTGTTGATGTCAAGAGGAGGTCCTGCCACACCTATGATTGTCTCTAGCCCATCAATGAGTCCTGTATATTCTCCACCTCCTAGTGTTCGTGTCCCTGTTTTTGAGCAGCTTCTGCCCCGTCTTCTGCATTGTTGCTTTGGATGTACATGGCAAGCACAAATGGGGGGAGTCATGGGGCTTGGTGCTTTGGTTGGGAAAGTCACTGTTGAAACTTTGTGTGCTTTCCAAGTCCGTATCGTGCGGGGACTTGTTTACGTCCTCAAAAGACTTCCTGTTTATGCCACTAAAGAGCAAGACGAGACCAGCCAGGTGCTTACACAAGTTCTTCGTGTGGTGAATAATGTTGATGAAGCAAATAGTGAAGCGCGGAGGCAAAGCTTCCAAGGAGTTGTTGAATACTTCGCATCAGAGTTATTTAATCCTAATGTGTCTATTAATGTGAGGAAGATTGTGCAGTCTTGTTTAGCACTTTTGGCAAGCAGGACTGGTAGTGAGGTTTCTGAGTTGCTTGAACCCTTATACCAACCTTTGCTTCAGCCTCTTATACTACGTCCATTACGGTCAAAGACTGTTGATCAACAGGTGATGTTTTGTTGGTAGAGTTGTTATAATCATTTTCTTGCTTGCTGAACTAATCATCTTGTATCTTCAGGTGGGGACTGTTACAGCTTTGAACTTTTGCTTGGCCTTGAGACCTCCACTTCTAAAGTTGACTCAGGAGCTGATCAATTTCCTGCAAGAAGCATTGCAAATAGCTGAGGCTGATGAAACAGTATGGGTTATGAAATTTATGAATCCTAAGGTAGCAACCTCGTTAAACAAACTGCGCACAGCCTGCATTGAATTACTCTGCACTGCTATGGCGTGGGCCGACTTTAAAACCCAAAATCAATCTGAATTGCGTTCAAAAATTATTTCAATGTTCTTCAAGTCTCTGACAAGCAGAAATTCAGAAATTGTAGCTGTTGCAAAGGAAGGGTTGCGACAGGTTGGTTTTAGCTTGAAATCAGGGTCTCTTTTTATTCCATCATCACTTACTGATGTTCTATTCTTCCATGCTTAAGGCTTATTACTGGATCTGCTTAGAAATGTCATTTGGTTACAGTTACGTTCCCTTGCACATTTCTTTACTGGTGACGTTGGGAGAAAAAATAACTTGTTATAGTATTTAGTTTGCAGGACTATAAATACAAATTGACAAAAAATCGATGAAATTAGGGTTGCAAGAGGATCAATTTTTGTGCACGCATAGAACATTGAATGTTGTATTTGAAGGCATTTTCGAGCATGTTTTAACATTAGGTTCTCATCATTTACTCCCTAAGCCATCTGAATGATATGGATAATGGACACATGCGTAGCAGGATGCTTTTTTTCGTCTGTTGAATGATATAACTGTTCAGTCAATTCATTTCTTCATTAGTTCTAATTTGGTCTTTCCTTCATGGTATCGTTGTTATGTAGGTCATACAACAGCAAAGGATGCCAAAAGAACTTCTACAAAGTAGTCTTAGACCTATATTGGTTAACTTGGCCCACACTAAAAATCTCAGCATGCCTCTTCTTCAAGGTTTGGCCCGCTTGCTTGAACTTCTGTCCAATTGGTTTAATGTGACCTTAGGTGGCAAGTTACTGGAGCATCTTAGGAAATGGTTGGAACCTGAAAAGCTAGCACAGTGCCAGAAATCGTGGAAGGCTGGCGAGGAACCAAAAATAGCTGCTGGTAGGATACAGCTTTGCTCCTAATAATCACATGGGCTGAGTGAATATACTTCTTGTTTTTGACATGTATTTCTCCTTATGGATGCAGCTATTATCGAACTCTTCCACCTGCTTCCCTCTGCAGCTGGGAAGTTTCTGGATGAGCTTGTGACGTTGACTATAGATTTGGAAGCAGCTCTTCCACCTGGGCAGTTTTACAGTGAGATTAACAGTCCATATAGGCTGCCATTGACCAAGTTCCTGAATCGATATCCAACTGCTGCTGTTGATTACTTTCTTGCTCGATTATGTCAACCTAAATACTTCAGGCGGTAAGTAGAATACTTGTTGAAATTGCATTCTCATGGTTCCATTACAAGCAGTTATGCAGCTTTTTTGCTTCCATGGTTTTCTGATATGGTTCATAAATTTGCAGGTTTATGTACATCATAAGGTCAGATGCTGGACAGCCTTTAAGAGAAGAACTTGCAAAATCACCAGAAAAGATAATTGCAAGTGCCTTTCCCGAATTTATTACCAAATCTGATGCACCTGCTGGACAAGAATCTTTGAGTCGGCCAAGCACTTCAACTGGTGATGAAGGCCTTGCTACACCTCAAGCCGAGGCTTCTGTCCCTTCAGTTTCAACCAATGTGGCACCTCAGGATGCTTATTTCCAGGGTCTTGCTTTGGTGAAAACTTTGGTCAAGTTGATGCCTAACTGGTTACAGAACAATCGTGTTGTCTTTGATACGCTGGTATTGATGTGGAAGTCGCCAGCAAGAATCTCCCGTCTGCAAAATGAACAGGAATTAAACTTAGTGCAGGCAAGTTATGTTGCATTTGCAAACTGGTATTTGTAGTCTTCATTACATAATGATCCCTTCGCCTCAAGTATTGTATTCCCTGTTGCTATTATTTGGTACTACTTATCCTTTATATCTCCCTTTTCTTTTCTCTTCCATCTTCCTTCCTTCCTTCCTTGCTTTCCTCTTCTTCTTCTTGCCCTTCCTGAGCCGAGGGTCTATTGGAAATAGCCTCTCTACCTGCTTTAGGTAGGGGTAAGGTCTGCGTACAGACTACCCTCCCCAGACCCCACCTGTTGGGATCAAACTGGGTTTGTTGTTGTTGTCGTTGTTTATTACATAATGATCCCTGGATAATTGTTTGTTTTCGAAGTGCTTGTTCAATATGCATGAAAACTTTATCTCATTGATTGCTTCATAGAATCAAAACCTAGCTCTGTGAATTCTGTTTTTGATATTTGAGATCTTTGTGTGCGACTTTGACCGTTTTTACCCATTTTGTTCCTTCTCATGCTGTTTTCGTTGAAATAATAATTAGTTTCCTCAATCTATTGGGGAAAGGAGTATGATTTACCTTTTATTGTCATGCCCCTTAAATAGTCAAGAAAAACTTTCTTATTGCTAGCAGATAATTGCATTATTTCTGAGGTTCCAAAACTATTGCTTTTTTTTTATTATATTGCCAAGTTCTCCTAATTGTGCTTCTGTTTTGGCATATATTCAGGCCATTGTTTTATTTATATATTTGTTTATCACATGAGTTTCCTGCTAAATTACGGGATAAATATTTGCAGGTCAAAGAGAGCAAATGGCTTGTCAAATGCTTCCTGAATTATTTGCGACATGATAAAACTGAAATCAATGTTCTGTTTGATATCCTTTCCATCTTCCTCTTTCGTACTCGTATAGACTTTACCTTCTTGAAGGAGTTCTATATCATTGAGGTATGTTTGTAATGCTGCTATCTGTCTATCAAATTCTTTTCTCTAGATGGAAGTGTTTGTTTTGATAACTCATCGTGGCTTGCCATTAAGGTTGCTGAAGGATATCCATCCAACATGAAGAGAACCCTGCTCCTGCATTTTTTGAACCTTTTCCAATCGAGACAACTTGGTCTTGATCATTTGGTGGTTGTAATGCAAATGCTTATTCTTCCGATGCTTGGTCATGCATTTCAGAATGGTCAGACTTGGGATGTAGTTGACTCTGCTATAATTAAGACTATTGTTGACAAGCTTCTTGACCCTCCTGAAGAGGTAAATGATTGCATCTCTTTATGTTCGTATATCCTTCATTTTCTTTTACTGATAATGTTCTGCTAATTTTGGGTATATTTCATTTTCTTTCCTGATTTATCTTTGTAGGTCTCTGCTGATTATGATGAGCCTTTGAGGATAGAGCTTTTGCAACTCGCTACTCTCCTTCTCAAGTATCTGCAGACGGACCTTGTTCATCATCGGAAGGAACTTATAAAGTTTGGTTGGAATCATCTTAAACGGGAAGATAGTGCTAGTAAACAGTGGGCATTTGTTAATGTCTGCCATTTCTTGGAGGCTTATCAAGCTCCAGAGAAAATTATACTTCAGGTACCACTATTTGTGGTGGTTCCACGATGCCATCTGCATGCAATATGTCGCTGGCGTAAAGTTCTATTTATTATAAGTTAAAAAGCACCCCCCCAGATGAATTCTACTTATCTCACCTGAATTTTTATTTGTTAGTGTGTATCAACATATATATATATATATATATATTGCATACACACGCGCATCGTATTCGATCACGTCATGGATGTTAGCTACATCAATCAATGGCATAGTATTTCAGTGATCCACTCTTATCAGTGACATGTTTCTATGTTGTCTTTCTTGAACTATGCTCTAACCTTCTCGTGGATTTTTTCCAAAGGCTACTCGCATTAGTGTAGATAGGTTTTTGGTATCTTCTCTGTTCTGTCTGTTTCTGCTACTAATGTATAAACCAAGCATTAGTACTTATGTGTTTTTTTCCTGTTTGGGAGATATCTCTTATATCCCACTGCCTCCTACCACTACAATGCTGTTTGTAACGAGACTAACTTTGATTACAGGTTTGTTGTCCATGTATGCAGTAGTTTGCTGGTCTACTTTTTTAATGCTTATTTGGCGATTTTCATAGCTTTTATGCTTACAAATCGGATAAAAAATCTTGAGCTAATGTTTGTACGTGCTTATAGAATAGGCTCGGTTGTATTTGCATGAGTTTCTGATGCCTATTATTTTTCTACTTTATCTCATTGTGAGAATCATGGATTAACTCGTGGTTTTGATTATTGATGGTTGATGCAGCATATTTTACTCCTTATTGATCATGCCCTTTAGTCATTTCTACTCTACCTCATTATGAGGATCATGAAAAAACGTGTGATTTTTATTATTGATGTTTGATGTAACGTATTTCGCTCCTGATTTGATCTTTTCCTTTAGTCCTCCAATTTGGTTCATATAACTTAAATTTTGTCTCTGAACTATATTGTGCCGTGATATTCGTTTTGTGCAATCTAATCTTAGGGGGAATTAGTTGCTGCAGGTATTTGTCGCTCTCCTCAGGACTTGCCAGCCGGAGAATAAAATGTTGGTTAAGCAAGCGCTTGATATACTCATGCCAGCACTTCCAAGAAGGTTACCGCTTGGTGATTCCCGTATGCCTATCTGGATACGTTACACCAAAAAGATTCTTGTTGAGGAGGGTCATTCTATCCCTAATCTCATCCACATTTTCCAGCTCATAGTTCGCCATTCAGATCTATTCTACAGTTGTAGAGCACAGTTTGTACCTCAGATGGTGAACTCTCTGAGTCGCCTTGGATTGCCATATAATACTACAGCTGAAAATAGACGACTTGCTATTGAACTTGCTGGGTTGGTTGTAAACTGGGAACGACAAAGACAAAGTGAAATGAAAATAGTACCTGCTAATGATGGGACTGGTCAAAATGCTGACGGACTGAGTCATGCTTCTGCTGGTAGTGTTGATCTTAAGCATCCAACGGATGGATCTTCATTCTCAGAAGATCCTAGTAAGCGTGTGAAGGTTGAACCTGGTCTTCAATCCCTGTGTGTTATGTCGCCTGGTGGTGCTTCCTCAATTCCTAATATTGAAATTCCTGGATCTGGTGGGCAACCAGATGAAGAGTTTAAGCCAAATGCAGCTATGGAGGAAATGATTATTAATTTTCTTATCAGAGTATGGCTTTCTCCTGAATTATTTTTTGAAACTCTAGGCTGGAGCATAATTCTTTCTATTTTATCCTGTGTTTGTCCACTGCTTCTATTTAGTGAACATGGGATTGTCTATTGTATCTACTTCTTAAAATAAGACAGGACATTCTATCTTATCCTATTTTTGTTTGCCTGTGATTTGCTCTTGTTGGTGTACAACTTAAATTTGGTAAATGCTTATGTGGGTCTTCAAACTTAGTTTCCTGAGATGCTTCTTTTCCAAGTCGTTGAAGCAGTTCTGTTTTGTCTGCACTTTCTTTATTCACTCATCTCGAAAGAACTCAGTACTTAATCCAATATTTGTTGTGTGAAGCTACAGTTTAATGTTCACGCTCAATCATTAGCACTTTCTTTTTGTGTCTCGGTTTGTTTGTGTGGTGGTGGTGGTTTTGGGGGGGGGGGGACTGTGCTGCGATGTAGCTGAACCATTTTAAGCAAGCGGGAGTCATGCTTCTATTTTTTTTTCTTCAAAATGTTGAGGATAAGGTGTTTCCTTTTTCAGTTTATTGTTTCCATTTTACAATACTAGTTCGCTTCGCTAGATGATTTAATGTTTCCTCATTCTTGAGTGTTAACTTGTTGAGGTCTGACATTAGGTAGCATTAGTAATAGAGCCCAAAGATAAGGAAGCAAGTTTGATGTATAAACAAGCTTTGGATCTGTTATCACAAGCCTTGGAGGTGTGGCCAAATGCTAATGTCAAATTTAATTATTTGGAGAAGCTGCTCAGCAATGCTCCACCTTCTCAGTCAAAGGACCCTGCCATAGCACTAGTCCAGGGCCTAGATGTGATGAACACGGTTTTGGAGAAGCAACCTCATCTGTTCATCCGCAACAATATCAACCAGTTATCTCAGGTATGTCCCTAGGCTAAACCATTTACTTCATGCCTATGACCCCACTTCCAATCAGAGCATCATATCTCAGATGTACTTTTTTTATACAGATTCTAGAACCGTGCTTCAAATACAAAGTGCTTGATGCTGGGAAGTCACTTTGCTCCCTCTTGAAAATGGTTTCCCTTGCTTTTCCTCCTGAAGCAGCTAATACAACACAAGATGTGAAGATGTTGTATCAAAAGGTAGAAGAGTTTATACAGAAGCACCTTGCTGCTGTAGCAGCTCCTCAGACTTCTGGAGAAGATAATTCAGGTAGCATGGTCAGCTTTGTGCTTTATGTAATCAAAACCTTGGCAGAGGTGCACAAAAACTTTATTGAACCAGCAAATCTGGTCCGTCTTCTTCAGCGCCTGGCTCGAGACATGGGGTCATCCATTGGATCCCATGTGAGGCAGGTATTACATTATGTTTCAGATGCTGTATTTGTTATCATTTAGTTTCTGCTGATTCAAATGTGAGAGTATGAGATGTATTTATTTGATAAAACCATTTTCAAGAGCATTCATTGCCCTTTGAAAGAAGTCAAAATAAAAAAAGAATCTAATGCTCTAGTGGAATTGAAGACTTCCAATGCTCATGCTATTTGAAATAGCTTTCAACATGGAGTCGAGACTCCATAACGTACACAAAGAGTGAGCGATCTATGAATATTATCCCAATTCAGGTCTTGTTCCGCGCTTAAATGGATAACTGAAACTCTTAATGATTCTGGAGTGTCTTTTGGTATACGTTAGAGCTGATTTTATGCGTTTTTCTTGAGTTTGAGTTTGCTCAATTCTTCTCTTAACTGTACGTGAGGCAGATTCTTTTAATGTAGTGCGCATTTTATTGACCACAAGTCATGGTATACTCCCACTTACAGGGTCAGAGATCAGATCCTGATTCTGCTGTCACATCTTCTCGTCAAGGTGCTGATGTTGGTGTTGTCATCACCAACCTGAAATCTGTGTTGGGCCTTATTAACGAAAGGGTCATGGTCATCCCAGATTGTAAACGATCTGTAACACAAATACTCAACTCCCTGCTGTCTGAGAAGGGTACTGACCCTTCTGTGTTGCTTAGCATATTAGATGTAATAAAGGGATGGATTGAAGTGGACATGACTAAACCTGGAGTTGCTATTGCATCTAGTACCTTTCTTTCTCCAAAAGATGTTGTTTCTTTCCTCCAGAGGCTTTCACAAGTGGATAAACAGAACTTCACCCCTAGTCCTGCAGAAGAGTGGGACAAAAAGTATCTTGAGCTTCTCTATGGTCTTTGTGCAGATTCAAACAAGTAAGCAACCCTTCGTTTTTACTTTTGCTCAGTTATTTTTCATTTGAGGGGGAATTCAGCTTGCTTTAACCATGGGCATGGGATGGAACGACCTTGTTGATTTCCAGGTATGCTCTCTCTCTGCGTCAAGAAGTTTTCCAGAAGGTAGAGAGGCAATATTTACTTGGTTTACGGGCAAAAGATCCTGAAGTGAGAATGAGGTTTTTCTCTCTTTATCATGAATCCCTTGGGAGAACACTGTTCACAAGATTGCAGTACATCATCCAAATACAGGACTGGGAGGCTTTGAGTGACGTATTTTGGCTAAAGCAAGGGCTTGATCTTCTTTTGGCTATATTGGTTGAGAATAAGTCTATAACGCTGGCTCCAAATTCTGCCAAGGTGCCTCCACTTGTTGTGTCAGGTTCTGTTGGTGATTCTACAGGGCCACAACCTATGGTCTTGGATGTTCCAGAAGGTTCGGAAGAGGCTCCTCTAACCTTTGATAGTTTTGTGGCAAAACATACACAATTTTTGAATGAAATGAGCAAGCTCCAGGTAATGGCATTTTCGTTTAGCTTACAAACATTTGTCTTGAGTCTTCCATGAGATAGCCATATACCTCTGAGCCTCTGTCACTGGTGTAAGCACTCATGATCATGATTAGAGTCGG
This sequence comes from Nicotiana sylvestris, assembly GCF_000393655.2. Taxonomy (NCBI): domain Eukaryota; kingdom Viridiplantae; phylum Streptophyta; class Magnoliopsida; order Solanales; family Solanaceae; genus Nicotiana; species Nicotiana sylvestris. The sequence continues at coordinate 77,932,932 of NC_091058.1, read as the reverse complement.
CTTTTTGTCTCAGGTCCTTGTTTATTGTTTATTTTTTATTTATAGATAACCCTTTTTAGGTCAAATTTCTGTTGTTCTGTAACTGCATTGTGATCTTTTTTCTACCCACATTTCTTTCGAAACTCTGCTCTTCTATTGTTGGGCAGAATCTCCTTTTAGATTTGTTTATGCATCTTTAGTTATATACACTTAACGGACTGGGTCATTTGTTCTAATATGGTTATGTTGCTCCTCTTGCCTATTTGAGAGGTCAATTCTAGCCACCCTTGCGGGATTTATGCTACGGCAATTTTAACACATAATGATGTCTGCATTACACTTTTTATCTTTAAGAGTTTGTTGCATTTAAGATTTCTCCTTTGTTTAAGGTTGCTGATCTTGTCATTCCACTGAGAGAACTGGCACACACAGATGCAAACGTTGCATATCACCTCTGGGTTTTGGTGTTTCCTATTGTATGGGTGACTTTGCACAAGGAAGAACAGGTAGCCCTTGCAAAGCCAATGATAACTCTGTTATCAAAGGACTATCATAAGAAGCAGGCAACCCATCGGCCAAATGTCGTGCAAGCTCTTCTGGAAGGACTTCAGCTAAGTCATCCTCAGCCTAGAATGCCTAGTGAATTAATCAAGTACATTGGAAAGACTTACAATGCGTGGCACATTGCGCTAGCCCTGCTGGAAAGTCATGTTATGCTTTTTTTGAATGATACTAAATGCTCGGAGTCTCTGGCTGAGCTTTACCGATTACTCAATGAAGAAGATATGAGGTGTGGATTGTGGAAGAAAAGGTCAATTACTGCTGAGACGCGGGCTGGACTTTCACTGGTTCAGCATGGCTATTGGCAGCGGGCTCAAAGTCTCTTCTACCAGGCCATGGTTAAAGCAACCCAAGGCACTTATAACAATACGGTACCAAAAGCTGAGATGTGTCTTTGGGAGGAGCAGTGGCTAAGTTGTGCTGGCCAACTCAGTCAATGGGATGTGCTGGTTGACTTTGGGAAGATGGTTGAGAATTATGAGATATTGCTTGATAGTCTGTGGAAACAGCCTGATTGGGCATATTTGAAAGACCATGTTATCCCTAAGGCTCAAGTGGAGGAGACACCAAAACTTCGTATTATTCAGGCATATTTTTCCCTCCATGAGAAGAGTACAAATGGTGTTGCAGAGGCTGAAAACATTGTCGGAAAAGGTGTTGATCTTGCTTTGGAACAGTGGTGGCAGTTACCTGAAATGTCCATTCATGCCAGAATTCCCCTTCTACAGCAATTTCAACAACTTGTTGAAGTTCAAGAATCAGCTAGGATAATTGTGGACATTGCCAATGGAAATAAACTTTCTGGAAATTCTGTTGTTGGGGCTCATGGTGGCCTATATGCGGATCTTAAGGACATCCTTGAGACGTGGAGACTGAGGATACCAAATGAATGGGACAGTTCATCTGTTTGGTATGATTTGCTTCAATGGAGGAATGAAATGTATAATGCTGTGATTGATGCTTTTAAGGATTTTGGTACTACAAATTCACAGTTGCATCACCTTGGATACCGTGACAAGGCGTGGAATGTCAATAAGCTTGCTCATATTGCTCGCAAGCAGGGACTTTCTGAGGTGTGTGTGTCTGTATTGGAGAAAATGTATGGACATTCGACCATGGAAGTTCAGGTATTACGTACTGTCTTTTTTGTCTACTTTGGTTCTTTCCTTCAACTCTAATGCTTATGCCCCCCCCCCCCCCACCCCCAAAAAAAAAGAAAAAGAGCAGACATGAGTATCCTAAAAAGAAAAAGGAGGCAAATTTGAATAGTTTGATATGCATGGTTTGATGTGCTTTTCTTTCGTATGTTTACAGGAAGCTTTTGTAAAAATAAGAGAACAAGCAAAGGCTTATCTAGAAATGAAGGGAGAGCTGACTAGCGGCCTTAATTTGATAAACAGTACTAATCTGGAGTATTTTTCTGTTAAACACAAAGCTGAAATCTTTCGCCTCAAGGGAGACTTTCTGTTGAAGCTTAATGATTGCGAAGGGGCTAATCTTGCTTATTCAAATGCCATCAGCCTTTTCAAGAATCTGCCGAAGGGGTGGATTAGTTGGGGAAACTATTGTGACATGGTATGTATTTGCTTATTGCGGGATCTTTTTTTGTTTTAAAAAAAAAAGGAATTCCTTAAGATGCTATATTTTGACATGTGGCAGGCTTATAAGGAAACACACGAAGAGATTTGGTTAGAGTATGCTGTTAGCTGCTTTTTACAAGGCATCAAATTTGGTATTCCTAATTCCAGAAGCCACCTTGCACGGGTTCTATATCTTCTCAGTTTCGATACTCCAAATGAACCCGTAGGGAGGGCATTTGATAAGTACCTGGAACAGATACCCCACTGGGTTTGGCTTTCTTGGATTCCACAGTTATTACTTTCCTTGCAGAGGACAGAAGCTCCACATTGCAAGCTTGTGCTATTAAAAGTTGCTACCGTCTATCCACAGGTAATGTTGTGATTGTTGGTGTTTTGTGTGTTTGATATTCTCAGTGACCTTCAGAGCTGATGCCATCTCACATGTAATTGTAGGCTTTGTATTACTGGTTGCGAACATATTTGCTTGAGCGCCGTGATGTTGCAAATAAGTCTGAATATGGTAGAATGGCAATGGCACAGCAGAGAATGCAGCAAAATGTCGCTGGTGCCAGTGCAGCTGGATCTATGGGCCTTGTTGATGGGAATGCTAGAATGGCTGGCCAGAGTGGGGGTTCATCAGCTGTTGACAATCATATTCCCCAGGGAGCTCAGTCCGGTGGAGGTGTTGGGTCACATGATGGCAGTAGTTCTCAAATTCAGGAACCTGAAAGGCCAGACAGTAGTATGCCCTCTGGTAATGACCAGTCCTTACACCAGAGCTCATCAGGCGGTGATGGAGGTCAAGCTGCATTGCGCCGTAATAGTGCTCTGACTCTGGTTGCATCTGCTGCCAGTGCTTTTGATGCAGCCAAAGATATAATGGAAACTTTACGCAGCAAACATTCTAATCTTGCCAGTGAACTTGAGGTGACTGGTCTTGCTTATTTTTTCACAAATAAAAGTCTAGTTAGATGATATAACCGGTCCATTTTTCAGTTAATACAGTTGTGAAACATTAATACAAGGATGCTATTCGATTCGGAAAAGGATTGGATATTACGTTTTCTCAGAATCTTTTAACTTGTGCACCTTTTCATTGATACCATCTGAAAGAAAGATAAATTCTGGTTTTCATACTTTGTGTACCTTGGACATTATGGAGAGAATGAAAATTAAAAAAAAATGAAGCATTTGGAGGGGCTCGGAGTCGTGACTTATCTTTTGTCTGCTTTTGTAATTTTGGCGTAAAAGAAATTACCAACTTATTGGTTTGATTCTTGGAAGCTTAATAAGTACTTGTATTACATAAGAAAAACACCAACTTGTGTAGTACAAATAAATATTTTGATTTTTCAAAATGGATACCCTACAAATTGTAAACCTATTTTGTCATTCAAGTGTAAGTAGATTTGCTGACGCGTCTTCTGAAAAAATATCTCAGATCTTGCTCACAGAGATTGGATCCAGATTCGTCACTTTACCAGAGGAGAGACTGTTGGCAGTTGTTAATGCTCTACTTCACCGTTGCTACAAGTACCCTACTGCAACTACAGCTGAAGTTCCTCAGTCTCTGAAGAAGGAGCTTTCTGGTGTGTGTAGAGCATGTTTCTCAGCAGATGCAGTGAACAAACATGTTGAATTTGTAAGAGAATACAAGCAGGATTTTGAACGTGATCTCGATCCTGACAGTACTGCAACATTTCCAGCAACTCTTTCTGAACTTACTGAAAGACTGAAGCATTGGAAAAATGTCCTGCAAAGCAACGTGGAGGACCGCTTTCCAGCTGTGCTGAAGTTGGAAGATGAAAGTAGGGTGTTGAGAGATTTTCATGTTGTTGATGTGGAGGTTCCAGGGCAATATTTTACCGATCAGGCAAGTATCTTAGTCCATTCCTTTCCAAATGCAAGTAGAATGTAATGTCAAAAGGATGCAATAAAAGCCCAAAACTGGGACATGAATTTCCAGGTGCAAAATGTATTCATAAGGCTTTAGTTATATAAATGACAAAATGTATCCATGGTTCAATGGGACTTGTTTCTTGGTTTCCCTTTTCTTCTGTTTCTGCTTTACCAGATATTATAGTGCTTCACCCTGATTTTTTTGTCTTTCATTTAGGAAGTTGCGCCCGATCATACTGTGAAGTTAGACAGGGTGGGAGCTGATATTCCAATAGTGCGGAGACATGGAAGCAGCTTCCGCCGTCTGACTCTGATTGGATCAGATGGTTCTCAGCGCCATTTTATTGTTCAGACATCTTTAACACCAAATGCTAGAAGTGATGAACGGATCTTACAGCTTTTCCGTGTGATGAATCGGATGTTTGACAAGCACAAGGAATCACGACGGCGGCACATCTGCATTCACACTCCTATTATTATACCCGTGTGGTCTCAGGTAATTACTAAACCCATCTTTACCTCATAAAATAGTGTTACATTATCCGGTTTTTGCTCTATTGGCAGAAATAGGAAGCCACTTTTTGAGGCAGCCATGTTTTATTCGGTTGTAACATAATTGCGGTAGTGATGCAAATTGCATTGTTCACTGAAATTGTATTGAACTCCATGTGAATTCATGTAATAGGTTCGCATGGTAGAGGATGATCTGATGTACAGCACTTTCCTTGAGGTTTATGAGAACCATTGTGCTAGAAATGACCGAGAAGCGGACTTACCGATCACATTTTTCAAGGAGCAACTCAACCAAGCAATATCTGGCCAGATTTCACCAGATGCTGTTGTTGATCTCCGTCTTCAAGCATATAATGAGATAACAAAAAGTTTTGTCACGGACAGCATCTTCTCACAGTATATGTACAAAACTCTATTGAGTGGCAATCACATGTGGGCTTTCAAAAAGCAGTTTGCTATCCAGTTGGCTCTTTCTAGTTTTATGTCTTTTATGCTACAAATTGGTGGAAGGTCTCCAAACAAGATATTATTTGCTAAAAACACTGGAAAAATCTTTCAGACTGATTTCCATCCTGCATATGATTCAAATGGAATGATTGAATTTAATGAACCGGTGCCCTTCCGCTTGACTAGAAATTTGCAAGCATTTTTCTCTCATTTTGGAGTAGAAGGTTTAGTTGTTTCTGCCATGTGTGCAGCTGCGCAGGCTGTGGTCTCCCCTAAAGTAAGATTTACTTCTAATATACATCTTATTTTCTACTTTGTTTAATTCCTCAATGCTGATGGCTTCACTTAAATTCCAATGTGCAGCAAAGCCAGCACTTATGGTATCATCTGGCTATGTTTTTTCGAGATGAGCTGTTATCTTGGTCTTGGAGAAGACCTCTTGGGATGCCTCTGGCCCCTGTTGTAGGAGCAGGTAGTCTGAACCCCGTGGACTTCAAACAAAAAGTCACTACAAATGTTGAGAATGTCATTGGACGGATCAATGGAATAGCCCCACAGTACATCTCTGAAGAGGTATTCACTTTTTTTCCCTTCCCTTTTTGGTGCTATTTATATAAATTTTCAAAATTCCTCACCTAGTAATGGTACTACCACTTTCCGATTCAATAAAGTTGGCGCAGTTGCTATCTCCTGTGTAGTTCAGCATGAATTATATGTTCCCGCATACCTGTATGACTGAAATTACAGGCTTTAGATAAGTTAATATTTACTTAATATCTATTTAAAATGCCTACATTGTGACATTGTGGTGTTTTGGCTTCTACTTGTATAGGAGGAGAATGGCATGGATCCGCCACAATCTCTGCAGAGGGGTGTAGCGGAGTTAGTTGAAGCTGCCCTTACTCCAAGGAACTTGTGCATGATGGATCCAACATGGCACCCTTGGTTCTGATTTTTTTTTAAAAAAAAATCTAATACGAAGTTTTAGGTGTCTAGTAGTAATCTAACATTAAGTACAGACTGTATATAGTCTCTTATTTACCTTTAGGGGATGCAAGCAAAGATAATGCTGTAAATATTATTGCCGTGTATATAAATGATATCTTTTTCAGCTAGGCACTTATTATTTAGAGGAAAATTTCCTTAGTCAGCAACAGCGGAATTAGTTAAGCTCATAGTGCAGCGAATGTATCATCCTTCTGAGCTACTTCTGATACTATTAAAGAAGTTTTATTATTGCAACAGCTTGTAAATATATCAGCCTTTTGATTTATATTACCGTGATCGTTCTAGCTAAAGTAGCAAAAACAACCGAATTATTTGACATAATGCTCAAGCCAGGTGCTTAATCAATAGAGGGGCTCTCAGTAGTGCATTCTTAAGATAATTGACGAAGGTCCAACATCAGGAAGGTCACGATTGAATGTCGAGAGAGGATTTGTCGGTTTACACATGTAAATGCGCAGAACATTAAGGAAAACAATAATGGAGTTCAAATGAAGTGTGCAAGTAAATTTTGATTTGTATGAGAACTGAATTTGAAGCCAATTGGTTGTTGAGGTTGGAAATGAATCTTGGTCGTTCTGTATGCTTTCTTATCTACCTTTCGATAAAATACTAGGTTCGCTTTCTTAATGTGCATAAATTTGCCCTTCTTTATTTTCGTTGATCAGAATGTGCATGATAAGTTTTGTTACTGATTCTTCCAGTCGCTGCTCCTTTTAGGACCTTTAACTTTTTTTTGAGTTTAATAATTGTTTGGTTGATCTGGACACGGCACAATATTCTGATCTACTTTAACTAATTGGTGTGCTCGAGAGGGGTTCCATGTCTTTTAGTTTTCCTTAGGGTAAAAAACTCCAATATGGCAAAAACTGAACCAAAAAAAATAAAAATATTTAATGAACAAATTTATCTGGACTTGGATAAGCATGGAATTGAAAAGAGATGATTTTGAATTAATTCAATATGGCAGCATACTTTCTATGGTCCAAATCAGATATGAACCAAAAGAATAATATAGCAACAGTAATACAAAAACTAAAAAGACAAAAAACCAAAAACAGCAACAAAAAGCTAACAATCTTCTCTTCATTCATTTTCCTCAGGGAAACGAAGATGCTTCCCTTTTGGAGTTGGCAATCCTTTCAAATGCAAGACACCTGGCGAAGCAGCAGAATCCTCCTCTTCAACTCCTTCAATCTCATCTTCACTGTTGTACACAAAACGAGTGTGCTTTCCCTCAAATTTTGCATTCACGTTAATCTTGCTAATTGCTTCACACAGTTCATCAACTAAATCTCCATCTTCTTCATTTTCATCATAGTTATCATCATCATATTCTTCTTCTTCTTCTTCAAGTCCTCCTTCTTCCTCATCTTCTTCATCATCTTTAGTACTTGCATTCACTTGAATTGACCATATAGATGAATTGTCGTCATTCTCTTTACTTTCAGCCTCACCTCCTTGGTATGACACCACAGAGGAACACACTGATGATTCTTCTGATTTTTCAGAAAAATCAAGTAGCAGAGATCTTGTTATGTAACTCTTCTCAGTTTCAAGACTCCCCCGCTTTTCCTCCTCAAACATCTCATTCATTATCTGTAACATAAAATATTAACAAAAATCAAATCTCTAAAATACATAATCAAGAGAGAATCTTTCATGAAAAAATTGATATGGGCAATGAAATATACACCTGAGAAATGGCAAACTTGTCCTCGACAGGGGAAGCGGTAACAACAGGCAACTCATTGACAGAGAGATCCATAAGAGGAGTGTTTGCCGGAGTTGGGGCAAGAAAACCCATAGGAGAATTGACAATGCCTTTGAGATGAAGAAAAGGCCCATTTTGCAATGAAATTTTCGAGATCACGGCTTGTTCTTCAACTTTTTGCAACAAAGTCTTAACTTGGCCCCTCAACAAAGCTTCCCCAGATCCAGGAGTAGTGCAGTGTTTGGCTTGGACATTAGTTCTTTTCTTGGACATCTCAGAAGATGGGGTCTCCAAATTTCCCATAGCTAAGCCAACAATTGGGGAATCATTTGTTATGTCAATCAATGCTGATTGTTTCCCAGTTCTTTGTCTTGATTGTGTAACTGCTTTCTTATCAGATTCTTCAATTTTCTCTGAACAAGAAAAGAGCAATAGAGAAATGAATTTTTGGAAAAGAGAAAATCAGATGAATAGTTTAGAAATGAAAGGGTAATTAGAAACTTACTTGACAGAGGGATCTTGTTAGCACTGTTAGCAGTAGCCAAGGCTTGTGATCTTGTCACTCTTCTTGTTGTTGATGATGGAGTCTCCATTGATGAATCAAGAAAATTTGCAGTAAGTTTGATTTTGGGTCACTGGTTACTATTAAGAAGATCGAAAACTGCAGAGAGAAGAAACAGACAGAAAGAGTAACGCAATGAGATGATGAGATTTGGGCAAAGGGGAAGATGACTTTATAGTTGTGGAAATAAGGTTTGGGGACGGGCAAAAATAAAGTGACCGTTAGAGCGTTCTGTAGGCGGCGTGTTAGCAAACTAGCCGTTAGGATTTGAAACATGGGCTTGGGCTTCTTTGGTGCGTTTTGAGCCCATGCGGCCTATGTCTGGGCTAGTTCGAGGGGTATCAGCGCACTTTCAAAAGTTCCTCATTGGCCTGTTTTGTTAGTGAGATGAAAACGTAAAAATGGCGCCGAATGGCTAGTTTTTGGACCACTTGTTAATATTTAGTCAACTTAAAAATATAATTGTGAAATTATTAATTTTTATGTAAAAATAAAATTTGAACTAAAATATCCTAGCTAGAAGGAGGAGGCGATGGTAACAAAGGTCGTTGCGTAAAGGGGGAAGTGGTGGTGGAACAAGAAACGAGAGGAGGGGTAAAGTGGAGTTGGGGCGATGAGATGACATTCCGACTATGACGTCCACCTCATCAGAATGTTAGGCCACCTAGGATGTTGTTTTCATGGTGGATAACCTTAATGGAGGAAGGTATTTTTGCACTAGTTTTCTTTGGAGGTTTTGGTGAATCAAAAATATACTTGGGACATAAAAGATCCTTTTTCATTTAGTGAAAGAGCATTTCTGGTCATTTTTTTAATTATTTAACTCGAATAATTCAGTATTTCAAAACAGGTTGTCGTTCATAAAAAATAATTTTATAATTAATTTAACAATTTTGAAAGCCAACTTATAAGACTTGATTTGGAACAAAGGGTAGTCATTAATGATTCTTCCTTCAGCAATGATATTGGTCACTAAAGGTAAAAACTTACCCCAATTCAATATTGTTACTAAATAAATAAAGGCACTGATAAACCCATCAGTAAACTAACTTGTCTTCACTAAACCTTACTGTGTAGTCAATTTGTTGGGCATATAGTAGTTTAATCGATGTAATTGACTAGCATACTTAGGTGTCAGAATATAATTAATTCAATACTTATGTGATCTCTTCAACTTGTCCTAAGGTTGAAGGTTGAAGGTTGAGTAGGTGACATTATTATACTGAAGGGTCATAATAGATTCAACCCAGGATAACCCGTCAACCATTTTTTGACTTTTTGGTTAAAATCCTAACCAACAAGTTGTTTTCAACCCATTATCTGAATGTCTAAATTAAGGGGAAGTTACATTGTATACCCCTTTCAAGAACCCTTAACACACTATGCTTCAATAATAAAATTACATGTAATACATATCAATTAATTACCCTACATACCTATTTAGTTATGTCATGACCCAATTCCCTGAATCCGGTCGTGATGGCGCCTCTCGTGAAGACAAGGTCAGCCAGACCAAAACAGACCACCTCTTTTAAACAGTTAAATACCATAAGTAGTTTTAAAACGTGATATAATAACCATAATTTGCGGAATTAACGATAACAACAGTAGAAACCATCCCGACACAGCCCAAACCGGGGTGTCACAAGTCATGAGCAACTAATAGTTCCGGATACCAGTCTACTAGATACGAAGTCCGTTACAGAAGTTCAAGAACATGAAAATAGTAAGATAAGGGAGGCACGGGGGCTGCGGACGCCAAAAACTACCTCGTAGTCTCCGAAAACACTGCCTGGACTGGGAGGATCAACACTCAGGAGCGGACTCTGCGACGCCTGAATCTGCACCACGGTGCAGGGAGTAATGTGAGTACTCCGACTCAGTGAGTAATAATCATAAATAATGGCTGAAAGCAAGAAAATACGTAAAGGCACAAAGCAATTTTATCAAGCAGTAAAATCACTTAAGGCAGTAAATCCATGAAGAAATCAAAGGAAGTTCCTTTAAACCAAGTAAAACAGGTAATTTAGCAGGTGAATAACAAGTAGAAATCCGCCCCTCGGGCACAGTAACAATCACTCAGAACAGTATCAGCCCCTCGGGCTCACTCTCGGTACAATATCAGCCCCTCGGGCTCACTCTCAGTACAGTATCAGCCCCTCGGGCTCACTCTCAAATCATGATGAGTACCCGTGCTCACTGTGGGGGTGTAGACTCCGGAGGGGCCCCTTACGGCCCAAGCACAATATCAAGCCATCTCGTGGCAATAACAAGTATCTCAGGCCCTCGGCCTCATATCACTCAGCATATCCTCACATATGGCCCTCGGCCTCACTCAGTCCGAAAATCATCACAAGCCCTCGGGCATTAGTAAAACAGTAGTTCTCAGCCCAAAACATCATTTAGAAATATCATTTAAGTTCAACTACGAATAAAAGTGGCTGAGTTTGTAAAACAGTAAATATCAACAGGACTGAGTTCAATTAATAAGTCAAACAGTGAGGAATTAGTGATAAAAATCCTCGGAGGGTTCAAATAGTTGGCACGAAGCCCAAATATGGCAATCAGCCCAAATCATGACGATAACAAATAAGTTTCAGTCAAATACGCGGTAAAATCATCAATCGGGACAGACCAAGTCACAATCCCCACTAGTAAAAGACCCCACGCTCATCACCCATCGCGTGTCTAACCTCAATACATCACTACAATGTGCAATCCAGGGTTTCAAACCCTCAGGACATCATTTACAACCATTACTCACCTCGAACCGGCTAATTCTCTAGCTCGCGACGCCTTTGCCCTCGAATTGGCCTCCACGCGCATCGAATCTATCCAAAATCAGAACGAATACGTCACAATATGCTAACGGAACAAAGCCCAAGCGAAAACAATCGAATTATCACAAAATTCCAGAAATTGGTCAAACCCGACCCTGGACCAGCATCTCGGAATTTGACAAAATTCACAAAACTAGAATCCTTATACTCTCACGAGTCTATCCATATCAAAATTATCCAATTCCGATACCATTTGGCCCTTCAAATCATCATTTTATATTTTTGAAAGATTTCACAATTTTCTTCCCAAATTCCATCCCAAATCACAAATCAAATGATGAATTTAATGATAGATTCATGTACTCTAGCCAAATCTGAGTTAGAATCACTTACCCCGATGAATTTCTTGAAAAACCTTCGAAAAATCGCCAAAATCCGAGCTCTCTAGGTCAAAATATCAAATAAAATCCAAAACCTCGTATTTATAGAGTACCCCACAGATTTCCACCTCAGCGGGCCGCACAAAATCGACCGCAGTCCGCACAAAACCAGTGCGGTCCGCACAAAAACGACTGCGGCCGCACAAGCTTTCCTCTGCAGTGACATGCTTTAGTATTTTGGCCATAACATTCCCTAAAGACGTCTAAATTACAATATCTTTACTTTTATGGAAACTAGACACTAAGGATTACAACTTTCGTTTTTGAATTATCTCAAAATTCCTTGTAGATCAATAGATATGAGCTTCCAAAATAGGACCAGCGGAATGTTCTTCATCGCGGCCGCACACCATTTTGTGCGGTCCGCACAACACCTACCGCGACCGCACTTCATTTTATGCGATCCGCACAGCACATACCGCGACCACACTTCTTTTTGTGCGGACCGCGTGGGTGAGTTCTGAGGCCTGCAACCCTTCTGGACCTGCTACAACTATAATTTTCGGCCTAAAACATCCCGGAGCCTACCCGGAACTCCCGGAACTTCAAACCAATTGTACCAACACATCCCATGACATCGTTCAAACTTGGTCAAAACTTCGGAATGCTCACAACAACATCAATCACCAATTTAACATAGGATTCAAGCCTAAGAACTCCAAGAACTTTTAAATTATGCTTTCGATCAAAAAGTCTATCAAATCTCGTCCGAATGTCCTAAAATTTTGCACACACATCCAAAATGACACAACGAAGCTACTGTCACTCTTGGAATTCCATTCCGACCCCTATATCAAAATCTCGCCTATCAACCGGAACCGCCAAAATATCAACTTCGCCAATTTAAGCCTAAATCTTCTCTACAACTCTAAAACTCATTCCGAGCCTTCTAACACATAAGTCAATATTCGGTTGACTTTTCCAACTTAAGCCTTCTTAAAAGAGACTAAGTGTCTCATTTCTTACCAAATCCTCTCCGAACTCGAACTAATCAACCCGATCACATAAAACATGGATAACAAAGCGTAAAGAAGCTAAAATAGGGGAAAATGGGGTGGTAACTCATGAGACGACTGACCGGGTCATCACATCCTCCCCAACTTAAACAAACGTTCGTCCTCGAACGAGTCAAGAAACATGCCTGAAGCCTCAAATAAGTGAGGATATCTGCTTCGCATCTCCCGCTCGGTCTCCCAGGTAGCCTCCTCCACGGGCCAACCTCTCCACTGCACTTTCACTGAAGCTATATCCTTTGACCTCAACTTTCGAACCTGACGACCCAAAATTGCTACCGGCTCCACATCATAGGTCAAATCATCATCCAACTGAACCGTACTGAAGTCCAAAACATGAGACGGATCCCCAATATACTTTCAGAGCATAGAAACATGAAATACCGGATGCACACTCGACAGGCTGGGTGGCAAAGCCAGCTCATAAACCACCTCCCCAATCCTCTGAAGCACCTCAAAAGGCCTAATGAACCGCGAACTCAACTTTCCTTTCTTCCCAAATCTCATAACACCCTTCATGTGCGAAAGCTTCAGCAAGACCTTCTTACCAACCATGTAGGACACATTTCGAACCTTCCAGTCCGCATAACTCTTCTGTCGCGACTGCGCTGTACGAAGCCTCTCCTGAATCACATTCACCTTCTCTAAGGCATCCTGAACCAAATCTGTCCCCAATAGCCTAGCCTCGCCGGGCTCGAACCAACCAACTGGAGATCTACACTGCCTCTTATACAAAGCCTCATATGGAGCCATCTGAATACTCGACTGGTAGCTGTTGTTGTAAGCAAACTTTGCAAGAGGTAGAAACTTATCTCATGAACCTCTGAAATCAATAACACAAGCACGCAACATGTCCTCCAATATCTGAATAGTACGCTCGGACTGCCCGTCCGTCTGAGGGTGAAAAGCTGTGCTCAACTCCATCTGAGTACCCAACTCTCGCTGAACAGACTTCCAAAACTGGGAAGTAAATTGAGTACCCCGATCTGAAATGACAGAAACTAGAACACCATGCAGCCGAACAATCTCTCATATATATAACTCTGCTAACCGCTCTGAAGAATAGGTAGTACAGTTAGGAATGAAGTGCGCGAACTTGGTTAGCTGATCCACAATCACCCAAATAGCATCGAACTTCTTCAAAGTCCGTGGAAGTCCAACAACAAAGTCCATAGTGATCCTCTCCCACTTCCACTCAAGAATAACCATCTGCTGAAGTAAGCCACACAGTCTCTGATGCTCATATTTCACCTGCTTACAATTTAGACACCGAGCTATAAATCCCACAATATCTTTCTTCATTCTTCTCCACCAATAGTGCTGCCTCAAATCCTGGTACATCTTCGCGGCACCCGGATGAATAGAATACCGCGAGCTATGGGCCTCCTCCAAAATCAACTCTCTCAGCCCATCCACATTGGGCACACAAATCCGGCCCTGCATCCTCAACACCCCATCATCACTGATGGTCACATCTCTGGCATAATCATGCTGAACTCTGTCCTTAAGGACAAGCAAATGCGGGTAATCATACTGGCGCTCTTTGATGCGATCAAATAAGGAAGACCGAGAAGCCATGCAAGCCAACACCGGACTGGGCTCCGAAATATCCAACCTTATGAACCGATTTGCCAAGGCCTGAACATCAATTGCAAGGGGTCTCTACCCAACTGGAATATATGCCAAACTCCCTATACTCACTGCCTTTCGGCTCAAAGCATCGACCACCACATTGGCCTTTCCCGGATGGTACAATATAGTGATATCATAATCCTTAAGCAACTCCAACCATCTCCGCTGCATCAAATTAAGATCCTTCTGTTTGAACAAATGCTGAAGACTGCGATGATTAGTGAACATCTCACAATATACGCCATACAAGTAATGCCTCCAAATTTTTAATGCATGAACTATGGAAGCCAACTCCAAATCATGAACGGGGTAGTTCTTCTCAGGGGGCTTCAACTGACGAGAAGCATATGGAATAACTCTACCCTCCTGCATCAATACACAACCAATCCCAACTCTTGAAGCATCACAATACACGGTATATGAACCTAAAGCTGATGGCAAGACCAATACTAGAGTTGTGGTCAAAGCCGTCTTGAGCTTCTGAAAGCTCTCCTTACACTCGTCCGACCACACAAATGAAACACCCTTCTGAGTCAATTTGGTCAAGGGAGATGCGATAGATGAGAATCCATGAACAAACCGGTGATAATAGCCTACCAACCCAAGAAAGCTACAAATCTCTGTGGCTGAGGACGGTATAGGCCAACTCTGAACCGCCTCAATCTTCTTTGGATTAACCTGAATACCCTCGCTGGACACCACGTGCCCTAAGAAAGCCACTGAACTGAGCCAAAACTCACACTTGGAGAATTTTGTATAAAGCTTCTCCTCCCTCAATCTCTGCAATACAACTGGCAAATGCTCCGCGTGCTCCTCCTGACTACGCGAGTACACCAGGATATCATCAATGAATACTATAACGAACGAATCAAGATAAGGCCGGAACACGCTGTTCATCAAATGCATGAACGTTGCTTGGGCATTGGTTAGCCCGAAAGACATTACAAGGAACTCATAATGACCATATCTGGTCCTGAAAGCAGTCTTAAGAATATCTGACTCCCTGATTTTCAACTGGTGATAGCCCGAATGGAGATTAATCTCGGAGAACACTCTCGCTCCCTGAAGCTGGTCAAATAAATCATCAATGCGAGGCAAAGGATACTTGTTCTTAATTGTTACCTTGTTCAATTGCCTATAATCGATGCACATTCTCATTGTGCCATCCTTCTTCTTCACAAACAATACCGGCGCACCCCATGGTGACACACTAGGCCGAATAAACTCTTTATCTAGGAGTTCCTAAAGTCGTTCCTTCAATTCTTTCAACTCCGCTGGTGCCATATGATACGGTGGAATAGAAATAGGCTGAGCACCCGGCACTAGGTCAATACCAAAATCAATATCCTAGGAGTCTCAGCTCCAATATCCCTCACAAACGCTAGATATGAAAGGCAACCTTTCCCAACCATACACTGGGCCTTCAAGAAAGAGATCACTCTACTAGGAACATAATCAATCGCATCACGCCACTCAATTCGCGGTACACTCGGCATACCAAAGTGACGGTCTTAGCATGACAGTCTAGAATAGCACGGCATGGAGATAACTAATCCATGCCCAAAATAACATCGAAATCTACCATGCTCAATAGTAATAGATCCACTCGGGTCTCCAGACCCCCAATAGTTACCACACATGATTGGTACACACGGTCTACAACAACAGGATCGCCCACCGGGGTAGATACATGAACAGATAAAGCAAGAAACTCACAGGGCGTACCCAAATAATGAGCAAAATATGATGACACATAAGAAAAGGTGGAACCATAATCAAATAATACAGAGGCATATCTATGGCAGACTGAAACAATACCTGTAATGACAACGTTTGAACCAATGGCATCTGGCCTGCCTAGAAGTACATAGAAACGGGCCTGACTGCCCCCTGATCGACCTCCCCCTCTAGGGCGACCCCTGGCTGCCTGACCTCCACCTCTAGCTGGCTGGGCGTGTGGTGAAGTAACTGGAGTAGAAGTCGACGGCTGACCCCTCTGCTAAGACGAACTAGCAACACGACGAGAGCAATGCCTCCACACATGCCCAAACTTTCCACACTCAAAACAACTTACAGGTGATGGAGAAGGGGACTGAAGGGAACCCTCACACCAGAGTGACTAGCTGACGCACTCGGCATAGAAGAACCCGGAGCTGACAGGGCACGAGATGAACTCTGAGCTGGGAGGGCACTAAGTGATGACTGGTCCTGCTGAGTACCGTGATAACCATGACCCGAAGATGCCCCACGATAACCTGGGCGGGCTGACTGAGCAGGCCTGAAAGAACGACCTCTACCATGCTGGAACTGGCCCCTCGAAGGAGCACCACTGTATCTACCAGATCCTCGAGGCTTCTTGGCCTCCCTCTCCTCCCGATCCTGACGGCAAACCGTCTCAATCTCGCGAGCGATATCAACCACCTCCTCGAACGTAGCACCCAACACTCTCTCTCTAGTCATCAGAATACAGAGATGGTAGTTAAGGCCATCAACAAATCTCCTGATCCTCTCACGATCTGTCGGAACCATCCACACGACATGATGAGCCAACTCGTGCTCGGGCACAGTAGAAATAATTTTATAATTAATTTAACAATTTTGAAAGCCAACTTATAAGACTTGATTTAGGACAAAGGGTAGTCATTAATGATTCTTCCTTCAGCAATGATATTGGTCACTAAAGGTAAAAGCTTACCCCAATTCAATATTGTTACTAAATAAATAAAGGCACTGATAAACCCATCAGTAAACTAACTTGTCTTCACTAAACATTACTGTGTAGTCAATTTGTTGGGCATATAGTAGTTTAATCGATGTAATTGACTAGCATACTTAGGTGTCAGAATATAATTAATTCAATACTTATGTGATCTCTTCAACTTGTCCTAAGGTTGAAGGTTGAGTAGGTGACATTATTATACTGAAGGGTCATAATAGATTCAACCCAGGATAACCCGTCAACCATTTTTTGACTTTTTGGTTAAAATCCTAACCAACAAGTTGTTTTCAACCCATTATCTGAATGTCTAATTAAGGGGAAGTTACATTGTATACCCCTTTCAAGAACCCTTAACACACTATGCTTCAATAATAAAATTACATGTAATACATATCAATTAATTACCCTACATACCTATTTAGTTATGTCACGACCCAATTCCCTGAATCCGGTCGTGATGGCGCCTCTCGTGAAGACAAGGTCAGCCAGACCAAAACAGACCACCTCTTTTAAACAGTTAAATACCATAAGTAGTTTTAAAACGTGATATAATAACCATAATTTGCGGAATTAACGATAACAACAGTAAAAACTATCCCGACACAGCCCAAACCGGGGTGTCACAAGTCATGAGCAACTAATAGTTCCGGATACCAGTCTACTAGATACGAAGTCCGTTACAGAAGTTCAAGAACATGAAAATAGTAAGATAAGGGAGGCACGGGGGCTGCGGACGCCAAAAACTACCTCGTAGTCTCCGAAAACACTGCCTGAACTGGGAGGATCAACACTCAAGAGCGGACTCTGCGACGCCTGAATCTGCACCACGGTGCAGGGAGTAATGTGAGTACTCCGACTCAGTGAGTAATAATCATAAATAATGGCTGAAAGCAAGAAAATACGTAAAGGCACAAAGCAATTTTATCAAGCAGTAAAATCACTTAAGGCAGTAAATCCATGAAGAAATCAAAGGAAGTTCCTTTAAACCAAGTAAAACAGGTAATTTAGCAGGTGAATAACAAGTAGAAATCCGCCCCTCGGGCACAGTAACAATCACTCAGAACAGTATCAGCCCCTCGGGCTCACTCTCGATACAATATCAGCCCCTCGGGCTCACTCTCAGTACAGTATCAGCCCCTCGGGCTCACTCTCAAATCATGATGAGTACCCGTGCTCACTGTGGGGGTGTAGACTCCAGAGGGGCCCCTTACGGCCCAAGCACAATATCAAGCCATCTCGTGGCAATAACAAGTATCTCAGGCCCTCGGCCTCATATCACTCAGCATATCCTCACATATGGCCCTCGGCCTCACTCAGTCCGAAAATTATCACAAGCCCCTCGGGCATTAGTAAAACAGTAGTTCTCAGCCCAAAACATCATTTAGAAATATCATTTAAGTTCAACTACGAATAAAAGTGGCTGAGTTTGTAAAACAGTAAATATCAACAGGACTGAGTTCAATTAATAAGTCAAACAGTGAGGAATTAGTGATAAAAATCCTCGGAGGGTTCAAATAGTTGGCACGAAGCCCAAATATGGCAATCAGCCCAAATCATGACGATAACAAATAAGTTTCAGTCAAATACGCGGTAAAATCATCAATCGGGACCGACCAAGTCATAATCCCCACTAGTAAAAGACCCCACGCTCATCACCCATCGCGTGTCTAACCTCAATACATCACTACAATGTGCAATCCGGGGTTTCAAACCCTCAGGACATCATTTACAACCATTACTCACCTCGAACCGGCTAATTCTCTAGCTCGCGACGCCTTTGCCCTTGAATTGGCCTCCACGCGCATCGAATCTATCCAAAATCAGAACGAATACGTCACAATATGCTAACGGAACAAAGCCCAAGCGAAAACAATCGAATTATCACAAAATTCCAGAATTTGGTCAAACCCGACCCTGGACCAGCATCTTGGAATTTGACAAAATTCACAAAACTAGAATCCTTATACTCTCACGAGTCTATCCATATCAAAATTATCCAGTTCCGATACCATTTGGCCCTTCAAATCATCATTTTATATTTTTGAAAGATTTCACAATTTTCTTCCCAAATTCCATCCCAAATCACAAATTAAATGATGAATTTAATGATAGATTCATGTACTCTAGCCAAATCTGAGTTAGAATCACTTACCCCGATGAATTTCTTGAAAAACCTTCAAAAAATCGCCAAAATCCGAGCTCTCTAGGTCAAAATATCAAATAAAACCCAAAACCTCGTATTTATAGAGTACCCCACAGATTTCCACCTCAGCGGGCCGCACAAAATCGACCGCAGTCCGCACAAAACTAGTGCGGTCCGCACAAAAACGACTGCGGCCGCACAAGCTTTCCTCTACAGTGACATGCTTTAGTATTTTGGCCATAACATTCTCTAAATACGTCTAAATTGCAATATCTTTACTTTTCTGGAAACTAGACACTAAGGGTTACAACTTTAGTTTTTGAATCATCTCAAAATTCCTTGTAGATCAAAAGATATGAGCTTCCAAAATAGGACCAGCGGAATGTTCTTCATCACGGCCACACACCATTTTGTGCGGTCCGCACAACACCTACCGCGGCCGCACTTCATTTTATGCGATCCGCACAACACATACCGCGACCGCACTTCTTTTTGTGTGGACCGCGTGGGTGAGTTCCGAGGCCTGCAACCCTTCTGGACCTGCTACAACTATAATTTTCGGCCTAAAACATCCCGGAGCCTACCCGGAACTCCCGGAACTTCAAACCAATTGTACCAACACATCCCATGACATCGTTCAAACTTGTTCAAAACTTCGGAATGCTCACAACAACATCAATCACCAATTTAACATAGGATTCAAGCCTAAGAACTCCAAGAACTCTTAAATTATGCTTTCGATCAAAAAGTCTATCAAATCTCGTCCGAATGTCCTAAAATTTTGCACACACATCCAAAATGACACAACGAAGCTACTGTCACTCTTGGAATTCCATTCCGACCCCTATATCAAAATCTCGCCTATCAACCGGAACCGCCAAAATATCAACTTCGCCAATTTAAGCCTAAATCTTCTCTACAACTCTAAAACCCATTCCGAGCCTTCTAATACATAAGTCAATATTCGGTTGACTTTTCCAACTTAAGCCTTCTTAAAAGAGACTAAGTGTCTCATTTCTTACCAAATCCTCTCCGAACTCGAACTAATCAACCCGATCACATAAAACATGGATAACAAAGCGTAAAGAAGCTAAAATAGGGGAAAATGGGGCGGTAACTCATGAGACGACTGACCGGGTCATCACATCCTCCCCAACTTAAACAAACGTTCGTCCTCGAACGAGTCAAGAAACATACCTGAAGCCTCAAATAAGTGAGGATATCTGCTCCGCATCTCCTGCTCGGTCTCCCAGGTAGCCTCCTCCACGGGCCAACCTCTCCACTGCACTTTCACTGAAGCTATATCCTTTGACCTCAACTTTCGAACCTGACGACCCAAAATTGCTACCGGCTCCACATCATAGGTCAAATCATCATCCAACTGAACCGTGCTGAAGTCCAAAACATGAGACGGATCCCCAATATACTTTCAGAGCATAGAAACATGAAATACCGGATGCACACTCGACAGGCTGGGTGGCAAAGCTAGCTCATAAACCACCTCCCCAATCCTCTGAAGCACCTCAAAAGGCCCAATGAACCGCGAACTCAACTTTCCTTTCTTCCCAAATCTCATAACACCCTTCATGTGCGAAAGCTTCAGCAAGACCTTCTCACCAACCATGTAGGACACATTTCGAACCTTCCAGTCCGCATAACTCTTCTGTCGCGACTGCGCTGTACGAAGCCTCTCCTGAATCACATTCACCTTCTCTAAGGCATCCTGAACCAAATCTGTCCCCAATAGCCTAGCCTCGCCGGGCTCGAACAAACCAACTGGAGATCTACACCGCCTCTTATACAAAGTCTCATATGGAGCCATCTGAATACTTGACTGGTAGCTGTTGTTGTAAGCAAACTTTGCAAGAGGTAGAAACTTATCTCATGAACCTCCGAAATCAATAACACAAGCACGCAACATGTCCTCCAATATCTGAATAGTACGCTCGGACTGCCCGTCCGTCTGAGGGTGAAAAGTTGTGCTCAACTCCATCTGATTACCCAACTCTCGCTGAACAGACTTCCAAAACTGGGAAGTAAACTGAGTACCCCGATCTGAAATGACAGAAACTAGAACACCATGCAGCCGAACAATATCTCAGATATATAACTCTGCTAACCGCTCTGAAGAATAGGTAGTACAGATAGGAATGAAGTGCGCGAACTTGGTTAGCTGATCCACAATCACCCAAATAGCATCGAACTTCTTTAAAGTCTGTGGAAGTCCAACAACAAAGTCCATAGTGATCCTCTCCCACTTCCACTCAAGAATAACCATCTGCTGAAGTAAGCCACCCAGTCTCTGATGCTCATATTTCACCTGCTGACAATTTAGACACCGAGCTATAAATCCCACAATATCTTTCTTCATTCTTCTCCACCAATAGTGCTGCCTCAAATCCTGGTACATCTTCGCGGCACCCGGATGAATAGAATACTGCGAGCTATGGGCCTCCTCCAAAATCAACTCTCTCAGCCCATCCACATTGGGCACACAAATCCGGCCCTGCATCCTCAACACCCCATCATCACCGAGGGTGACATCTCTGGCATCATCATGATGAACTCTGTCCTTAAGGACAAGCAAATGCGGGTCATCACACTGGCGCTCTTTGATGCGATCAAATAAGGAAGACCGAGAAGCCACGCAAGCCAACACCCGACTGGGCTCCGAAATATCCAACCTTACGAACCGATTGGCCAAGGCCTGAACATCAATTGCAAGGGGTCTCTCCCCAACTAGAATATATGCCAAACTCCCTATACTCACTGTCTTTCGACTCAAAGCATCGACCACCACATTGGCCTTTCCAGGATGGTACAATATAGTGATATCATAATCCTTAAGCAACTCCAACCATCTCCGCTGCATCAAATTAAGATCCTTCTGTTTGAATAAATGCTGAAGACTGCGATGATTAGTGAACATCTCACAATATACGCCATACAAGTAATGCCTCCAAATTTTTAATGCATGAACTATGGAAGCCAACTCCAAATCATGAACGGGGTAGTTCTTCTCAGGGGGCTTCAACTGACGAGAAGCATATGGAATAACTCTACCCTCCTGCATCAATACACAACCAATCCCAACTCTTGAAGCATCACAATACACGGTATATGAACCTAAAGCTGATGGCAAGACCAATACTAGAGTTGTGGTCAAAGCCGTCTTGAGCTTCTGAAAGCTCTCCTTACACTCGTCCGACTGGCAAATGCTCCGCGTGCTCCTCCTGACTACGCGAGTACACCAGGATATCATCAATGAATACTATAACGAATGAATCAAGATAAGGCCGGAACACGCTGTTCATCAAATGCATGAACGTTGCTTGGGCATTGGTTAGCCCGAAAGACATTACAAGGAACTCATAATGACCATATCTGGTCCTGAAAGCAGTCTTAAGAATATCTGACTCCCTGATTTTCAACTGGTGATAGCCCGAACGGAGATTAATCTCGGAGAACACTCTCGCTCCCTGAAGCTGGTCAAATAAATCATCAATGCGAGGCAAAGGATACTTGTTCTTAATTGTTACCTTGTTCAATTGCCTATAATCGATGCACATTCTCATTGTGCCATCCTTCTTCTTCACAAACAATACCGGCGCACCCCAAGGTGACACACTAGGCCGAATAAACTCTTTATCTAGGAGTTCCTAAAGTCGTTCCTTCAATTCTTTCAACTCCGCTGGTGCCATATGATACGGTGGAATAGAAATGGGCTGAGCACCCGGCACTAGGTCAATACCAAAATCAATATCCTAGGAGTCTCAGCTCCAATATCCCTCGCAAACGCTAGATATGAAAGGCAACCTTTCCCAACCATACACTGGGCCTTCAAGAAAGAGATCACTCTTCTAGGAACATAATCAATCGCATCACGCCACTCAATTCGCGGTACACTCGGCATACCAAAGTGACGGTCTTAGCATGACAGTCTAGAATAACACGACATGGAGATAACCAATCCATGCCCAAAATAACATCGAAATCTACCAAGCTCAATAGTAATAAATCCACTCGGGTCTCCAGACCCCCAATAGTTACCACACATGATTGGTACACACGGTCTACAACAACAGGATCGCCCATCGGGGTAGATACATGAACAGATAAAGCAAGAAACTCACAGGGCGTACCCAAATAACGAGCAAAATATGATGACACATAAGAAAAGGTGGAACCATAATCAAATAATACAGAGGCATATCTATGGCAGACTGAAACAATACCTGTAATGACAGCGTTTGAACCAATGGCGTCTGGCCTGCCTAGAAGTACATAGAAACGGGCCTGACTGCCCCCTGATCGACCTCCCCCTCTGGGGCGACCCCTGGCTGCCTGACCTCCACCTCTAGCTGGCTGGCGTATGGTGAAGTAACTGGAGTAGAAGTCGAGGGCTGACCCCTCTGCTAAGACGAACTAGCAACACGACGAGGGCAATGCCTCCACACATGCCCAAACTTTCCACACTCAAAACAACTTACAGGTGATGGAGAAGGGGACTGAAGGGAACCCTCACACCAGAGTGACTAGCTGACGCACTCGGCATAGAAGAACCCGGAGCTGACAGGGCACGAGATGAACTCTGAGCTGGGAAGGCACTAAGTGATGACTGGTCCTGCTGAGTACCGTGATAACCATGACCCGAAGATGCCCCACGATAACCTGGGCGGGCTGACTGAGCAGGCCTGAAAGAACGACCTCTACCATGCTGGAACTGGCCCCTCGAAGGAGCACCACTGTATCTACCAGATCCTCGAGGCTTCTTGGCCTCCCTCTCCTCCCGATCCTGACGGCAAACCGTCTCAATCTCGCGAGCGATATCAACCACCTCCTCGAACGTAGCACCCAACACTCTCTCTCTATTCATCAGAATACAGAGATGGTAGTTAAGGCCATCAACAAATCTCCTGATCCTCTCACGATCTGTCGGAACCATCCACACGGCATGATGAGCCAACTCGGGCTCGGGCACATTAAAAATAATTTTATAATTAATTTAACAATTTTGAAAGCCAACTTATAAGACTTGATTTAGGACAAAGGGTAGTCATTAATGATTCTTCCTTCAGCAATGATATTGGTCACTAAAGGTAAAAGCTTACCCCAATTCAATATTGTTACTAAATAAATAAAGGCACTGATAAACCCATCAGTAAACTAACTTGTCTTCACTAAACCTTACTGTGTAGTCAATTTGTTGGGCATATAGTAGTTTAATCGATGTAATTGACTAGCATACTTAGGTGTCAGAATATAATTAATTCAATACTTATGTGATCTCTTCAACTTGTCCTAAGGTTGAAGGTTGAAGGTTGAGTAGGTGACATTATTATACTGAAGGGTCATAATAGATTCAACCCAGGATAACCCGTCAACCATTTTTTGACTTTTTGGTTAAAATCCTAACCAACAAGTTGTTTTCAACCCATTATCTGAATGTCTAAATTAAGGGGAAGTTACATTGTATACCCCTTTCAAGAACCCTTAACACACTATGCTTCAATAATAAAATTACATGTAATACATATCAATTAATTACCCTACATACCTATTTAGTTATGTCACGACCGAATTCCCTGAACCCGGTCGTGATGTCGTCTCTCGTGAAGACAAGGCCAGCCAGACCAAAACAGACCACCTTTTATTAACACTTAAATACCATAAGTAGTTTTAAAACGTGATATAATAACCATAATTTGCGGAATTAACGATATCAACAGTAGAAACCATCTCAATACAGCCCAAATCGAGGTGTCACAAGTCATGAGCAACTAATAGTTCTGGATACTAGTCTACAAGATACGAAATCCGTTACAGAATTTCTAAGAACATGAAAATAGGAAGATAAGGGAGGCACGGGGGCTGCGGACGCCAACAACTACCTCGTAGTCTCCGAAAATACTGCCTGGACTGGGAGGATCAGCACTCAGGAGCGAACTCTACGACGCCTGAATCTGCACACACGGTGCAGGGAGTAATGTGAGTACTCTGACTCAGTGAGTAATAATCATAAATAATGGATGAAAGCAAGAAAACACTTAAAGGCACAAAGCAATTCTATATCAAGCAGCAAAATCACTTAAGGCAAGTAAATCCATGAAGAAATCAAATGAAGTTCCTTTAAACCAAGTAAAACAGGTAATTTAGCAGGTGAATAACAAGTAGAAATCCGCCCCTCGGGCACAGTAACAATCACTTAGAACAGTATCAGCCCTTCGGGCTTACTCTCGGTACAATATCAGCCCCTCGGGCTCACTCTCAGTACAGTATCAGCCCCTCAGACTCACTCACAAATCATGATGGGTACACGCGCTCACTGTGGGAGTGCAGACTTCGGAGGGGCCCCTTACGGCCCAAGCGCAATATCAAGCCATCTCGTGGCAATAAAAAGTATCTCAGGCCCTCGGCCTCATATCACTCAGCATATCATCACAAGCCCCTCGGTCATTAGTAAAATAGTAGTTCTCAGCCCAAAACATCATTTAAGTTCAAATACGAATAAAAGTGGCTGAGTTTGTAAAACAGTAAATATCAGCAGGACTGAGTTCAAGTAATAAGTCAAATAGTGAGGAATTAGTGATAAAAATCCCCGGAGGGTTCAAATAGTTGACACGAAGCCCAAATATGGCAATCAGCCCAAATCATGACGGTAACAAATAAGTTTCAGTCAAATACGCGGTAAAATCATCAATCGGGACCGACCAAGTCACAATCCCTAGTAGTAAAGGACCCTACGCTCATTACCCAGCGCGTGTCTCACCTCAATACAACACTGCAATGTGCAATCTGGTGTTTCAAACCCTCAGGACATCATTTACAACCATTACTCACCTCGAACCGGCTAATTCTCTAGCTCACGATGTCTTTGCCCCTCGAATTGGCCTCCACGCGCGTCGAATCTATCCAAAATCAGAACGAATACATCACATTATGCTAAGGGAACAAAGCCCAAGCAAAAACAATCGAATTATCACAAAATTCCAGAAATTGGTCAAACCCGACCCTGGGCCCACATCTCGGAATTTGACAAAATTCACAAAACTAGAATCCTTATACTCTCACGAGTCTATCCATACGAAAATTATCCAATTCGGATACTATTTGGGCCTTCAAATCATCATTTTATATTTTTGAAAGATTTCACAATTTTCTTCTCAAATTCCATCCCAAATCACGAATTAAATGATGAATTAAATGATAGATTCATGTACACTAGCCAAATCTGAGTTAGAATCACTTACCCCGATGAATTTTTTGAAAAACCTTCGAAATATTGCCAAAATCCGAGCTCTCTAGGTCAAAATATCAAATAATACCCAAAACCTCATATTTATAGAGTACCCCACAGATTTCCACCGCGGTCTGCACAAAACCAGTGCGGTCCGTACAAAAACGACCGCGACCGTACAAGCTTTCCTCTGCAGTGATAGGCTTTAGTATTTTGGCCATAACTTTCGGTACAAATGTCCAAATTGCAATAGCTTTACATTTATGGAAACTAGACACGAAGGGCTAGAACTTTTGTTTTTGAATCATCTCAAAATTCCTTGTATATCAAAAGATATGATCTTCCAAAGTAGGACCAGTGGAATGTTCTTCACCGCGGCAGCACACCATTTTGTGCGGTCCACACAACACCTACCGCGACCGCACTTCATTTTGTGTGGTTCGCACAGCACATACCGCAGCCGCACTTCTTTTTGTGCTGACCGCGTGGTGAGTTCTGAGGCCTGCAACCCTTCTGGACCTGCTACAACTATGATTTTTGGCCTAAAACATCCCGGAGCCTACTCGAAACTCCCGGAACTTCAAACCAATTGTACCAACACATCTCATGACATCGGTCAAACTTGTTCAAAACTTCGGAACGCTCACAAAAATATCAATCACCAATTTAACATAGGATTCAAGCCTAAGAACTCCAAGAACTCTTAAATTATGCTTTCGATCAAAAAGTCTATCAAATCTCGTCCGTATGACCTAAAATTTTGCACACACATCCCAAATGACACAACGAAGCTACTGTCACTCTAGGAATTCCATTCCGACCCCAATATCAAAATCTCGCCTATCAACAGGAACCGCCAAAATATTAACTTCGCCAATTTAAGCCTAAATCTTCTCTACAACTCCAAAACCCATTCCGATCGCGCTCCTAAGTCACAAATCACCTCCCGAAGCTAACCGAACCATCAAAACTCACTTCTGAACCTTCTAACACATAAGTCAACATTCGATTGACTTTTCCAACTTAAGCCGTCTTAAAAGAGACTAGGTGTCTCATTTCTTACCATATCCTCTCCGTACTCGAACTAATCAATCCGATCACATAAAACATGGATAACGAAGTGTAAAGAAGCTAAAATAGAGGAAAACGGAGCGATAACTCATGAGACGACTAACCGGGTCGTCACAAGTTAATGGGCAATAACTACCTAATAAATATGTCCCCTTAATTAAAGGAAGCTATATATTCAAAGCATATACAAAGCAAATCCAGTGAAAATCTTACTCCATCCGTTTCAAACTTGGACCAAAATTAAAGAATAAAAAAGGATTATCCATTAAATATTTTTTCTTACTATGGGAACCTTTGTCGTTATAGAAGTTTATCTTCTTCTATACATTATAAAAAATACAGTAAACTAATCATTGTATACTATTAAAGAATATTAATATTCCAAGTAAAATAATATATACACAATAAATATAATAAAAGTATGTTTGATTTGATTATTATATTCCAAATTAGAATATTGTGGTATGTTTGGTTTGAATACTATATTCCAAATTAGAATATTATGGTATATTTGATTTGAATATTGTATTCCAAATTAGAATACTGTGATATGTTTGATTTTGAATATCTTATTCTTTATTAGAATATTATGGTATGTTGGTTTGAATACTATATTCTTCATTAATCAATTGTAATTTTGTATGTTTAGTTTGGATAATGTATCGCACACTAAAATGTTTTGATATGTTTGATTTGAACATTGTATTCTATTAGAAAACTATGGTCTGTTTGGTTTTGAATATTGCATTTCAAATTATAATATTATAATTTTAATTAGAATATTGTGGTGTATTGGTTTGAATAGTATATTCTAATAGTTCTGTAGTTTAAATATTGTATCACAAATTAAAATATTTTTAACGTATTTTAATTTTTCTTTTGATTATATAGATGTAAGAGAAAAACAAAAAAAGATGAAACACTTCATCTAACAAATAAATGATAAAGAAGTATTGTCTTGTACAAAATAAATATTTCATTTTCATATTCTTCCTCCTTTTGCACCACAGGACATAGGAAATGTTTCGAGAGGGTTGTTTATTTAGAACATGAAATCATTTGATGGAAAGCTTTCGAGAGGATTGTTTATTTCGAGGGGTTCAGATGTTTGGTGAAAATGTATGATCCTAATTCTTTGGGATGATGGAGTGTTCTAAGGGATTTATTAAGTTGGAGTGAGATAATCTAATCCCTTAAAATGTGGAATTTGTTTAATGACATATAGATATATTAAAGATGTAAAAAGTAAATAAAATTTTATAAGGTAGGTATAGAATGTAAAATAAATATTTTAAATATATATGAAGTTAACTGATGTTTTCAATGGGTATACCGCGTAGATTCCCCCTAAATTAATGTACTCAATAAGGTATCTCATTGTCGAACTAAATACCAAATGAAATAAAAAAAAACTCTGGCCCAATCGTAACAAGAAATTATTAAAATGAATTTTTACATTCCTATACCATATAGGAAACTATATTACCCTTAATGTTTAAGGTTTGATATAATTACATTTAGTATACCTAATTACCAATTATGTACCATTAGTGATTTTTAAGGGTATTAATTACACTCCTAATTTAATGGTACTGTATATTCTTCTAATATCACTCCCCCCACGTTTCTCTCTCTAATTCCTACACCTTCACCCACGTTTCCCTCCCACACCCATGATTTCTGTATCAAAATTTCATTATTTCTTCGATAGCCAAGACACTGTCGGCACCTCTACAATCTTGTCCTAATGTTTTTGTGCCCGGGGAAGATGAGCACAAGCCTGATCGATTTGATGGTTATGATTTTGGGTTCCTTCAGTAATATAAGAGGAAAGGAAAAGAGAGCAGCAATTCTACCATTGACAGCCATTAAAAAGCTTTGAATTCAAATTTTTGGGTTTTCAAAAATCATTATTTATTTAGATTGGGTGTTGTTGTAAATAATTGGGAATATGGTTTGGAGTTTATATCTCAATTTTGAGGAGTTTTGTTGAAGATTAGACTTGGTTTTGGCTGAATTTCAGATTGAAACTCGAAGAAGAAGAAGAAGAAGAAGAAGAAGAAGAAGAAGAAGAAGAAGAAGAAGAAGAAGAAGAAGAAGAAGAAGAAGAAGAAGAAGACATGACATGCATAATATTGCAGCAATTGTAGATAAATTGTAGAAAAATTGTAGACTGTTGTTTATTTATTTTTGAGCTTTTGTATTTTTGTGTTAAAAGTTTTGATGGGAGCTTGTTATTCCACTCCGTCTGTTTTGGAGCTAACTTGTGTAAAGGAGAAGATGTTTTTTAAGTTATATATATTGCTATACCTTTAAATTCAAGAAAGTAAGGTTGTATTGTATTTAAAGAGACATGAATTTGTAGAATATGTTGAATGTGAGGAATGAGTCAAATAAGACTCACAATGGCTTGTTTTCTACATTTAATCTACAACAAACTACATATCATTTGAAAACTTAATATGAAAATACAGAATTTCAATGTTTCTACAAATTATCTATAAAATTTCTTCAAACTGTTCATAACAGAATTTATCTTTATTTTCATGCATGTTCGTCTGGAACACTAAAGTTACTTGATATGCCAACATCTCCCGTTATAGAGGAATACAACTTATCTACAATTTTCTACAATTTTCACACATTATTTTCACCCAGTAAAATACAACTACAATAACATAAAACTTACATACAAATTTTATACAATATGTCTTTTGTATATTTTGTATCTGATTTATACATAGTAAAAATAATTTTCATACAACTAATTATTTATTATACAACTTATCTATAAATTATCTATAATTTTCGTACATTATTTCTACTAAGTTATATACAACTACAATATAATACCACTTAAATATAATTTTTATACAATGTTGTTCAACTTTCATACAATAGTTAAATGAATAAAAGAAAAATAAATAAACAACAGAATACAATTTTTCTATAATTTATCTATAATGTTTCTACAATTTCTGCAATATAATGTATGTCATGTCTTCTTCGAGTTTCAATCCGATATTCAGCCAAAACCAAGTCTAATCTTCACCAAAACCCCTCAAAATTGAGATATAACTCCAAACCATATTCCCAATTATTTGCAACAACACCCAATCCAAACAAATAGTGATTTTTGAAAACCCAAATTTGAATTCAAAGCTTCAAAGCTTTTTAATGGCTGTCAATGGTGGAATTGCTGCTCTCTTTTCCTTTGCTTTGTATTACTGAAATTTGGACACAATTGCGTTTGATGTAGAAGAATTGTAGAAGATTTAGTCGTTTTTGATTTGTGAAATCAGAAAAAAGTTTGAAACACAGTGTATCGAAAAAGTAGAGACGTTAAATTTGAAACGAAACTGACGAAGAAGATTAATGAGCGTGATTTGCGTTGCGGAAGATCTGGAAGAATATTTAATCCCTCAATTTTAGCGCGTCTAAATAAGGAAGCCTACAACTACAATGATTCCCTATTTAATGAATTGTATATATTTTGTAGAAATACTATTAGCATGAAGGGTAATATGCAAACTATGAACATATTTGATAATATAGTTTCCTATATGGTATAAGAGCGAAAATTTCCCTTTTTAAAACCAGTGTACATCACATTATTTGGGTGTGATCCTTTTCCGAACCTTGTATATATAAATATAGAATACTTTGTACATTGAGTTAACCTCACGGTAGATGACTTGTGTTATCACTCACTACAACGCCCCACATTCATTAATCCTAAAACATCTTGGACTACTTGATCATGACTCGTTTCTTTTACTTAACTCGTTCGGATTTGTTCTAGAGGTGGGCATATATCGGGTAAAACCGATAACCCGAACCATTAATTACTTATTGGGTTATCGGTATTGGGTTATTGGGCTAATGGTTCGGTAACAGGTAAAAAAAAAATTCTTATTGGGTTATCGGTTCGGGCTCGGTTTATCAATTCTGTTATTGGGTAAACCGATAACCCAATAAGGGTTTACTAATTTACTAGTCTACCCTTTAGTCTAGTAATACTAGGGTTTCATTTTCATTATTTCATATACTGCTTTGCTTTCTCCGCTGTCCGCCTCACTCACTCCCTCAGTCCTCAGTCGTCACCCTCAGTCCTCAGTCCTCAGTCCTCACCCTCAGAAGTCAAACCTCACCAGTTCTTCGCCAGTCCGCCACCGACCACACGGCTCAAGCAGTCAAGCCCTCACCAGTTCTTTGCCTCATGACTCACGCAGTCACGCCCACACGACTGAGCCCGTCAAAACTCAGTTTTCTTTATCTTTTTCCGGCAAAACATTGCACTAAGATTAGTGTTTCATATCCCATTTCTGAATTCGTCTTAGTTTGGTATCTTAGAAATCAATTTTTGCATATTTTCCTTTTTTATGAAGCTCGAGAAATGGTTTCCCTAAAATGTTTGGTTTCTTGAATTTATACTACACTGATTGTTTGGTTTCCTTTTTCATACTATACTGATTTATACTACACTGATTTATACTATAACATCATGCAAATTTAGTGGGTAACATCCTGAAAATTTGGTGTTGTATAACAAACGAAGGTGGTGTTTTCTTTCTCTGTTGTCCGTACTTATCTTTTATTTTACCCTGCTTGATAGTTGCTGCTTAGAGCCTTAGACTGAGTTGTTTCCCATCCTCACTTGTTTATTGTCTATGTTGTGGCAGGAAGTATTGAGCATTTATTCAAAAAATATGTGTTTCATTTTAAGATTTTAAGCTAAATATGTAGTTATACGTGTTTCATTTTAAGATTTTGTTGTCTCGCTGCTTGATTTCTTTTAAATCAAATTCACAGTGACACAAAAACATGACTGAAAATATCATGATTGATAAGGTGATTGGTGAAAGTGGAGCTTCTAATTCAAATGCCACATCACAATCTCAATCAGTTCAATCGAAAGCAAAAAAACAAAGAAAAAAGAGGTATGTTGCATGGGAATATTTCGACCAAATTATTGATCCGGAAGGAAATCAAAAGGGTGTTTGTAAACATTGCAAAAGAGAATATTTTGCCGATTCAAAAGATAATGGTACGAAATCACTCCTTACACATATGGCCAAGTGTTTAAAAATGCCTTTAGATGTTGCAAAAAGTCAATCAAAACTAGGCTTTAACCCTATTCCGGGGGGTAATAAGGGTGATGTAGCTGTTGTTCCTTGGAAATTTGATCAAGAACAATGTAGGAAGGCTTTGTGTCGTATGGTGATCGTTGATGAACTTCCTTTCAGCTTTGTTGAAAAGGAAGGTTTTATGAATTTTATGAAAGTTGCACAACCTTTTTTTCGAATTCCTTCACGTAGAACTGTGACTCGGGACTGTTTTGATCTTTTCAATGATGAAAAACGTAAGTTGGTGAAATTTTTTAAAGATCAGAGAGTTTTCCTTACCATTGATACTTGGACTTCCTTACAACGAATAAATTATATGTGTATTACTGTTCATTGGATTGATAGTGAATGGAAAATGCATAAAAGAATTGTCATCTTTTGTCCAATTTCTAGTCATAGGGGGAAGATATGGCAAATAGTATTGTTAATTGTTTGAAAGAGTGGGGGTTACAAAAGATTTTCACTGTCACAGTTGATAATGCTAGTTCAAATGATGTGACGGTGAAGGAGCTTTCTAAGAAGTTAACTAAATGGGGGACCAATTCTATGAATGGTAAGCACCTTCACGTGAGGTGTATGGCTCATATTATGAATCTTGTTGTTCAGGATGGTATAAAAGAATCAATTGTGTCTATTGAACGTATTAGGCAAGCAGTGAGATATATCAGGCAGTCTCCTGCTAGGTGGAAAAAGTTTCAGGAATGTTGTGATGAAGGAAATCTAGTTAGGAAATCTTTATGTTTGGATGTTCCTACAAGGTGAAATTCTACATACTTGATGTTGAACAGGGCTATTGAATATTAGAGTGCAATTTTAGAATATGTTGATCATGATATTGGCTTGTCACATCATCTTGAGTTTGTTGATATTGTAAATGGAAGTCCTGCAGGTACACTTTTGAGTAGTGATTGGGGGGATGTAAAGAAATTGACAAAATTTCTTGAAATCTTTTATAAGCTTACTGTAAAGGTATCTGGCTCACTTTATGTTAATCAAATCATCATTTTCTTGAAATTTGTGAAGTTGTTGTTTACTTGAAACAATTGATATTAAATGAAGATGTTTTGTTGGGTTCAATGGCAAAGAAGATGAAGGAGAAATTTGATAAGTATTGGGGTGATCCAGAAAAAATGAACAAAATGATTTTCATTTCATGTGTTTTGGATCCTCGGTACAAGTTTGATTCTGTTAGTTTTGCACTTGCGAAGATGTTCGAAGAGAAAGGGCCAATTATCGTGAAGGGAGTGCATACATACATGACTTCATTGTTTGATGAGTATGTAAAGTCTTATTCAAAAGATAAAGTTTGTCGTCCCTCTTCATGTTTATCTAACTCTTCATTGGACACAATGGAAACTTCAAATGGATCTTTTGGTTCTTTCTTTGAAGAATTAAAAAGACATAAAGCTGGGATTGGAGGTTCAGATTCTAAATCAGAATTGGAAAAATATCTAACAGAAGAAGTTGAAAATGAAATAGCAGACGGTAATATATTGCTTTGGTGGAAAGTAAACTCACCTAGATTCCCCATTCTTGCTGAGATGGCTCGGGATGTATTATCTATTCCTATTTCAAGTGTTGCATCTGAATGTGCATTTAGCACTGGAGGGCGTATTCTTGATTCATTTAGGAGTTCATTGACTCCTAAATTGGTGGAAGTTCTCCTGTGCCTTCAAGATTGGCTTCGAAGTGAGCCATTACCTGTAAGTGTTGAGGAAGATTTAGATGTTCTCGAGCAACTAGAACAAGGTAGCAATATTTTAATTTGTTTGATTGTATATTATTTTTATAAATAGTTTATTTAATATTTTTGTTGTTTGACTTGTTAATATATATTATCATAGATTTTGCCAATCTTGGAAACGAACCCTGCGATGATGATATGTAGAATCTTAGATAGTTGTAAGTTAAAACTTTGGTAAGTTAATTATTCAACTTATATAACACATAGTATGATTACAAATATTACTTGCTTAATATATTTTCTTGTTATGTTTAATAGGTGTAACCATGCCTCGACTTTGTGGTCTCAAAGCTATCTTACATGTTTGGAGTCACTATGAAAGGATTGAAGAATGTGATGATGGATGGTGGAAAGTAAGATGTAGTTATTGTCATCTTGTTTTATATATTATGTTTGGACTTTGGACTTGTTAATCCTAAGGTTGCTACTACTTTGCATTATTATTAATGTGTTTGAACTATTACTTTGGAGTTTGGACATTACTGTGTATACATCTGTTTTTGGGTTGTGAAAGTTGGGATCTTTTTATCTCCTATTTTTATTAGATTGGAATTTTGAGCTGTTTGCATTTTGTATGCACATGCAATTGAGGTACTGCCGGACTGGGTATGTTTAGTTTGAGGCAAAAAATGTACAGCTTTGTGTGCTAAAATTATTCAGTGAGAAGTTTAACTTTAAACTGAAATTATTGTGAGAAATATTGGTTTTATGTGCAGCTTTGTGTGCAGTTTATGTGCAGTTTAAACTGAAGTTTAAATTCATCAAATGCTTGTAGTTCTGGCGTTCTGCGGCTTCTGCCACAATATATAGCAGCTTCCAGTAAACTTTGTACAAACGTTCAGCAATCAACACTATTAATTTTAGTTTTACCTTATCGGGTAAACCGATAACCGAACCGATAATGATCAATAACCGATTAACCGATACCCGATAACCAATATCTTATCGATTTGGTTATCGGATTATGATATTTGTAAACCGATAACCGATAATATTCAAAACCGAACCGAACCGACCGATGCCCACCCATAATTTGTTCAACCTTGACCCGGACTGATTTCTTTGTCTTTGAGATAGAATGAAGATTATGTGGGGCACTGGAGCTACAACTATCAAGTAAAGTTTCCACTTGGTTCATGTATGGAGTAGGAATTACGAAGGGTA
The DNA here is from genome assembly GCF_000393655.2 of Nicotiana sylvestris. Taxonomy (NCBI): domain Eukaryota; kingdom Viridiplantae; phylum Streptophyta; class Magnoliopsida; order Solanales; family Solanaceae; genus Nicotiana; species Nicotiana sylvestris. The sequence continues at coordinate 77,897,603 of NC_091058.1, read as the reverse complement.
GAAATACCGCACTTTCATAGTTTCACTTGGTTTTGAGTAGCTTTGATTGGAGCAAGATGCACTTTACAAATACAAAAAAAAAAAACAATTTTCAGTCCTACGCACTAAAATTTTAAAAAAAGTATTCACACAATTATATTTCTTATAAATTATATAGACAAATTTCTAAAATATCTAATCATTAATTAATAATCCGATAAAATGTTGTTTTATATGGAGTATAAGATTAAGAAAATATATAGCACCGTCACAAGAAAGCAGCCAGCTGTGGATGAGCAAGGTTTGATCTGTATTTGGTACAAAGCAAGTTGGTTATTCCTTGCATTGATTGAAGTGATGACCAGCTCACATACTATCCTCACCTAACTCATATTACTATGAAGTTCATTACTTTGACTTATCCAAATTCTGTTTCAACTTTTTATTTATTTATTTTAATCCGCCCATAATTGTCCCCGTAAGAGATTCAAATGTAGTTTGTAATGAGTGAATGGTAAATTCTTTTCTTTCCACACTCTATTTTTGTGTTGTTGAAACTTGTAATTTGAAGCTTAAGCGAGTCACTCTTCAAAGATACAATAATTGTTTAAACTTCTTAAAGTAATATATCAATGAGCCTTTATGTTTTTATTTAGTATTTAGGATTTAACCACTATTTAATAGGGGAAAAAGTGAGTTTTTCAGTCTCAAAAACATACATTATATATATATATATATATATATTCTCGACGTGTCACGTCAGTTTGCATATATTTATTAAGTGATATAAGGCCGGAGTCTTAATAAGTTGTGAGACGAAACTACATACACTAAATTAAACAATGCACAGTATATTCTATCTGAACACAAAAAAACGAAGAAGAAAAGAAAACATTCATAATATGATTAAACTGAGGCAGCTCAAGAAGCTAGGAGTTCGATCGCTATTTTAATAATGATAGTATCCAAAAGTGACACACTTTGCTTGAGTGCTTGTACAGCAAGGGTCAAGAACACATATGGTTGGCACTCGTCGACTTTATAATTCATTTCAGAGTTTCGAGGGTCTTTAACCTTACTATTCTGTCATCTTAAAAGGCTGGAAAGCATATCATTCGTGAAGATTTTGCTGAAGTACATATTGTTTAAAAGTAAATAACAATAAACATTTAGAAAATGTGAATCAGACAATTGAAGAGAAACGTATATTTTTAGTTACTCTTAAAAAATAATAGCCGGTAATATATATATATATATATATATATATATATTATAATTTTTTACTAGTGAATATAATTAATTTCAACCGACTGACCAATTTTGTATTTTGTCCAAAATTGAAAGAAAGGGTGTGTAATGTCATACTTGTACTGTTGTATATGTTGACAATCTCCTTGTAGGGCTATGCATAATTTGGTAAATATCGAATTACCATATTGAAATCGAAAATTTTGGTATTTAGTATTCGGTATGGTATTTGGTTTGAGTTTTTAAAAAAATTGGTATTAGATATTTTAAAATAAAATACCAAAATACTGATACTGTACCGAAATATATATTACTTCGTATTACACAATATACATTTATTAATTATAATATGAGTATAAAAAATCTAAAATTTTACTTTTCTTTATTCTCTAAGCAAGTAACACGACATTTCTAATGATCAAACTTATTTCTTTATGTATAATTTTCTCGCTTTGGGTTGATATTTGTTAGTTTTGGATAGAACTTTTGTAAACAAACTTTTTTTATTGTGTACTTTTGAATACTTTAATTAAAAATATTATAATTTATGGCTCTATACACAAGTTAATATTCAAATAAAATAAGCCGAAGTTATCAAACCGAATAAACCGAAATCGAAAGGAAAAAAATCAAACCACATCGAATTTAATTAGGTACGATAATGATATAACATTTTAAAAAACCGAATATCAAAAATACCGAATCGAAATATCTAAATACCGCACCATATCTGACCCACGAACACCCAACCTCCTTGTACTTCCAAGTTATGAAACGAAACTACATAGCTAGCTTGGAACCATAGTCCATAGACAGTGACAGCGATAGCAGTTCTCTTGTGCGTGCAACAACGGCTATAGAAATCAAATAAATAGTAGTATGCATCCATTAATATTGTAAACTTTCAATCGTACACACGAAAAAATTGATTAAATTTCAAAATCAACAGCTGGCATACTTAATGATACACAACAAATTCAATGAGAGGAACATTTGGAGGAGAAAATTTTGGGGAAACGTAAGTTCCAACCACTGTTTAAGGACATTTGCGGGTGTCGTTATGAGTAGTAAGGTTGAAGTAGCAAGGGCAAGCTTCATAATTTCCAGAAGTCCCTGGTGGCACGCAGTGGCAGGTACGGCAGCAACTTCCACATGCTCTGTTGCATAGATTTGGCCTAGACGACTCGCTGCACCTATATTCACAGGCTCCTGTACAATCTGCAACATAGTCGAATTCAGAATTTAGAGTTAATGAATTCAGAATAATCGTGATATGATTATATATTAGTCGTGGAGGAAATATATATGTAGTAAATGTTATATTACCTAATGGCTTTGGAGCTTGAGGGCTTGGTGCTGGTGGCTTACTGTTGTTTCCCTGCACCAAACATTACAAAATCGAACGTTATTTCAAGATGAAAGAGATCGAGTTAAAACATGATATGCTATTTGAGCTTTAAAAAAAGAGGAATTAACCTGTTGAAGAGCATGAGTGAAATGGACAAGCACAAGTGATGCAATAAGCAAAGCAGCAAATGCCTTTTGGAATGCCATTGTTTCAGATAAACAAAGGGAATAGGAGTAGAAAGGAGAAAACTGATCAGAGCTCTGAAATCTGAGCTGGCCTCCACTATGGATGTGAAGTAAAGAGAAGAGTGATGTATTTATAGCACATGAAAAGATGTACCATCCACCCCACACTTTAATTTCTTGGGGTGTGGACAGAGGCGGAGCCAGGATTTCAAGTTTATGGGTTCGTAATTCTAATCTTTTTAATCTATTGGGTTCTAAATTAATAATTTATACATATTCAATGGATTTTTTAAGACAAATATAGGGTTCGAACCAAAACTACTGGGTTCGGCCGAACCCAGTAACTACACTCTAGCTCCGCCCCTGGGTGTGGACATCGGTAGGCTTATATTTTTATCGAGCTCGAGTGTTCATCTGGTCCCTAGTTAATTCAACTGTTTAACTTAGTAGTACATATTATGCCAAGTTCAAGGGGCTATATTGGTATTTAGCCTTAATATTTCAACTTCTGATGTAGAACAAGTAAAAGGTTGGCACGAAATTGGATGGTTACAACTTTTGATTCGAGTGGATTTAAAAGACAGTCAAAATAGGAATCCGGAACCAAAATGTGATTTTTTTGACTCAAAATATGCAAATAAATGTTAAAAAAAAAAGTTACCAAACTATATATAACGCCACAAATAGTGGCGCTATACAGTAACGTTAACTGCACCGTTACTGTATAGCGCCACTATTTGTGGCGCTATACATAGTAAAGCTGACATACCTTACATAGCGTCATTAATAGTGGCGCTATACCCCTTATTACCTGACCTCACCAATAATTTCTGGGTTCAATAATTTAAAAGCGTATAAAGCCACTTTTTGTGGCGCTATATACAAAAAAAAAAAAAAAAAAAAACCCGGCTAGCCATTTCCTATATAAACATCGTAGAATCGCCACAACTTCATTCAAATTTTTTTTAACTCTTGTTGGTTTCTATTGTTGTTAAATTCTCCAGCATTTTTTCATTATGTCTGAAGAACGTAGAATAAGAGTATCATTATATTGGGGGGTGAGGTTGTGATGGAGAATAACTCTGTGGGCTACAGTTTACCTGCTAAGTGTAATGTTAAATTGCCACTTTCAATGGAGTACGAAACATTGATATCGTTGTTATGCAAAAAAATGAGTGTGAGAAAACGTTCAGTGATACTCAAAGTAACCGGAAGATATCCGTATTCCGTTACGCCGCAAGGGGTTGCTTTTTACTCAGAGTTTAACATCGACGATGATGACACTTTGAGTGATTTCCTGAGGACTCCGGACGAATGCCGGGAATTTCTTGTAATCACAATGTTGGAGATGTACGTGAAGGTCGAAGACGTTCCAAAAAATGAGGTTGTGCGTAGTAGAGATAACCCCCAGTCATCGGGTGGTTATTCTGGATCAGTTTTTGCCGGACATGTTCCGGATGAAAGATTTTTTCTTGATTTAAATTTATCACCGTCGGCGAATGAGCAGCGAGAAAATAATTTATACCCTGCTTTTCCATAATTCACAAGAAGAGTGGTAAACTTCAATTTTCATTTGTGTTAATTATGTATATTTTTGGCGTATTGAATTAATTTTAACGCTCATTTATTTAATAGGGGGTACCGGCCGGATATGAATTTTACAAGTGGCTCATCCGGTAGTCACCACCTAATTAAAAACGTCCATCATGGAATGTCATCACATTACGACTTGTAAGTGAAAAACTATAGCCATATATAAAGCATTTATTAATTTAGTAGCTTATATTTTTGTTGAAATGTGCAGTGAAAACGAGCAAGTTGAACTACCCGTACTCACTCAATTGCCCGAAAACGACGTATTACATCAAGATTTGGCAGATGCACAGAGTGAGGAAGAGAACAACGATTACGATAACAATGCCGATGAATCGGGAGACGAGACACCATTTGCTCGTGAGGATGGTGATGAAGAGGACGAGGAGGAAGGACCCGATTTGAAGAGAGCCCCCATAGACGAAAAGTGTACGAGTCTGAAGTGTCGTTTCATTCAAGGGAGATTCCTTATATTGATAACTTGCCAGCCGTGAGCTCTCACAAGGGATTTTGATGAAATTCGGGCAGCAATGTGGGATGAGTCTAGACCAACGGTGCTTGCAAAGGGGATATTTTTTCCTAATAAAGCACGCGTAAGCAGGGCTTGTAAAATGCATAATGTTAAAGAGTGTCGTGAGATGCAGGTATCGGAGTCAAGTCCGACGGTATACAAGGCTATTTGCCGCAGGTGGTTTTAGCCATGTAATTGGATGTTGCGTGCGTCGAAGAAGAAGACAGGTATGTGGAAAGTGGGTAAATACATTCCCACCCACACATGCGAAATGGACACTTTCAACGGGAATCACTTCAACTTGGATATTGACTTGATATCTCTTGTACTTATTCCGCACATCGAAGCGTCCATAAGGTATAAAATCAAAGAGTGCATTACAGCAGTCCACCAGGAATATGGCTACACAATTACTAAAAGAAAGACATATCTTGGGCGCAAAAGGGGTGTTGAATTTATGCCAGTGCCTATGAAGAGATTAGAGAAATACAGACGGCGAGCACATTGGCATTCCTTTTTGCAATATGATAACGAACGAGGTATTTTTGAAGTTCGCACCGCTATCCATAATAATCGGGGTAATAATGTACATACTGTAAATGAATCTACACGGTTATGCTCATGTGGGAAATGGTCAATCTACCACATTCCTTGTTCACATGCCATCAAGTGTTTTCAACGTGTTGGTTATGCGGAGACCAACTATATTGATCAACAATATAGTGTTTCCAAATACCTAAACACATATAGTG